>NC_136063.1:81803608-82403608 GCF_964261635.1 Lissotriton helveticus
TCACATGCCCAGTACAGTGTATTTCACCCTTTCCCAGTATCAGGAAAGGCCTGCAAGGCCTTCTGCCTACTTCCAGCCTCCAGGCACCAATTTTACTGATACCTGTGGCATTTGGAGGTGTTAAGCTTCAAGGGGATGTAGTCACACTTTCTACCCAGGGTTATGGAGCTCAGCGCAGGGTAAGATTTTAGGTTATCCCCCCTGGCTGGAGGTGTTTAAGCAAAACACCTCACATGCCCAGTACAGTGTATTTCACCCTTTCCCAGTATCAGGAAAGGCCTGCAAGGCCTTGGGCCTACTTCCAGCCCACAGGCACCAATGTTACTGATACCTGTGACATTTGGTGGTGTTAAACTTCAAGGGGATGAAGTCACACCTTTTACCCAGGGTTATGGAGCTCAGCGCAGGGTAAGATTTCAGGTTATCCCCCTGGCTGGAGGTGTTAAAGCAAAACACCTCACATGCCCAATAAAGTCTATTTCACCCCTCCACAGTATCAGGGAAGGCCTAAAAGGCCTTGTGCCTACTTCCAGCCTCCAGGCACCAATGTTACTGATACCTGTGACATTTGGTGGTGTTAAGCTTCAAGGGGAAGAAGTCACATCTTCTACCCAGGGTTATGGAGCTCAGCGCAGGGTAATATTTTAGGTTATCCCCCTGGCTGGAGGTGTTTAAGCAAAACACTTCACATGCCCAATAAAGTCTATTTCACCCCTTTTACAGTATCAGGAAAAGGCCTGCAAGGCCTTGGGCCTACTACCAGCCTCCAGGCACCAATGTTACTGATACCTGTGACATTTGGTGGTGTTAAGCTTCAAGGGGAAGCAGTCACATCTTCTACCCAGGGTTATGGAGCTCACCGCAGGGTATGATTTCAGGTTATCCCCCTGGCTCGAGGTGTTAAAGCAAAACACTCCACATGCCCAATAAAGTCTATTTCACCCCTCCACAGTATCAGGAAAGGCCTGCAAGGCCTTAGGCCTACTTCCAGCCCCCAGACACCTGTTTTTGTGATACTTGTGACATTTGGAGGTGTTCAGCTTCAAGGGGATGAAGTCACACCTTCTACCCAGAGTTATGGAGCTCAGTGCAGGGTAAGATTTCAGTTTATCTCCCTGGCCTGAGGTGTTAAAGCAAAACACTTCACATGCCCTATAAAGTCTATTTCACCCCTTCACAGTATCAGGAAAGGCCTGCAAGGCCTTGGGCCTACTTCCATCCTCCAGGCACCAATGTTACTGATACCTGTGACATTTGGTGGTGTTAAGCTTCAAGGGGAAGAAGTTGCACCTTCTACCCAGGGTTATGGAGCTCAGCGCTGGGTAAGAATTCAGGTTATCCCCTTGGCTGGAGGTGTTAAATCAAAACACCTCACATGCCCAATAAAGTCTATTTCACCCCTCCACAGTATCAGGAAAGGCCTGCAAGGCCTTGTGCCTACTTCCAGCCTCCAGGCGCCAATGTTACTAATACCTGTGACAATTGGTGGTGTTATTCTTCAAGGGGAAGAAGTCACATCTTCTACCCAGGGTTATGGAGCTCAGCGCAGGGTAAGAATTCAGGTTATCCCCCTGGCAGGAGGTGTTTAAGCAAAACACCTCACATGCCCAGTACAGTGTATTTTACCCTTTCCCAGTATCAGGAAAGGCCTGCAAGGCCTTGTGCCTACTTCCAGCCTCCAGGCACCAATGTTACTGATACCTGTGACATTTGGTGGTGTTGAGCTTCAAGGGGATGAAGGCACACCTTTTACCCAGGGTTATGGAGCTCAGCGCAGGGTAACAATTCAGGTTATCCCCCTGGCTTGAGGTGTTTAAGCAAAACACCTCACATGCCCAGTACAGTGTATTTCACCCATTCACAGTATCAGGAAAGGCCTTCAAGGCCTTGGGCCTACTTCCAGCCTACAGGCACCAATTTTACTGATACCTGTGACATTTGGTGGTGTTAAGCTTCGAGGGGATGAAGTCACACCTTTTACCCAGGGTTATGGAGCTCAGCGCAGGGTAAGATTTCAGTTTATCCCCCTGGCCTGAGGTGTTAAAGCAAAACACTTCAACTGCCCAATAAAGTCTATTTCACCCCTTCACGGTATCAGGAAAGGCCTGCAAGGCCTTGTGCCTACTTCAGGCCTCCAGGCACCAATGTTACTGATACCTGTGACATTTGGTAGTGTTAAGCTTCAAGGGGATGAAGTCACACCCTCTACCCAGGGTTATGGAGCTCAGTGCAGGGTAAGAATTGGGGTTATCCCCCTGGCTGGAGGTGTTAAAGAAAAACACTTCACATGCCCAATAAAGTCTATTTCACCCTTTCACAGTATCAGGAAGGACCTGCAAGGCCTTGGTCCTACTTCCAGCCTCCAGGCACCAATGTTACTGATACCTGTGACATAAGGTGGTGTTGAGCTTCAAGGGGATGAAGGCACACCTTTTACCCAGGGTTATGGAGCTCAGCGCAGGGTAAGATTTCAGATTATCCCCCTGGCTGGAGGTGTTAAAGCAAAACACTCCACATGCCCAATAAAGTCTATTTCACCCCTTCACAGTATCAGGAAAGGCCTGCAAGGCCTTGGGCCTACTTCCATCCTCCAGGCACCAATTTTACTGATACCTGTGACATTTGGAGGTGCTAAGCGTCAAGGGGATGAAGTCACACCTTCTACCCAGGGTTATGGAGCTCAGTGCAGGGTAAGAATTCGGGTTATCCCCCTGGCTGGAGGTGTTAAAGAAAAACACTTCACATGCCCAATAAAGTCTATTTCACCCCTTTCATAGTATCAGGAAAGGCCTGCAATGCCTAGTGCCAGTTTCCAGCCTCCAGGCACCTGTTTTTGTGATACTTGAGACATTTGGAGGTGTTCAGCTTCAAGGGGATGAAGTCACACCTTTTACCCAGGGTAATGGAGCTCAGCGCAGGGTAAGAATTGGGGTTATCCCCCTGGCTGGAGGTGTTAAAGCAAAACACTCCACATGCCCAATAAAGTCTATTTCACCCCTTTCACAGTAACAGGAAAGGCCTGCAAGGCCTTGGGCCTACTTCCAGCTTCCAGGCACCAATTTTACTGATACCGGTGACATTTGGTGGTGTTCAGCTTCAAGGGGATGAAGTCACACTTTCTACCCAGGGTTATGGAGCTCAGCGCAGGGTAAGAATTGGGGTTATCCCCCTGGCTGGAGGTGTTAAAGCAAAACACTTCACATGCCCAATAAAGTCTATTTCACCCCTTCACAGTATCAGGAAGGACCTGCAAGGCCTTGGTCCTACTTCCAGCCTCCAGGCACCAATGTTACTGATACCTGTGACATTTGGTGGTGTTGAGCTTCAAGGGGATGAAGGCACACCTTTTACCCAGGGTTATGGAGCTCAGCGCAGGGTAAGATTTCAGATTATCCCCCTGGCTGGAGGTGTTAAAGCAAAACACTTCACATGCCCAATAAACCTGTGACATTTGGTGGTGTTAAGCTTAAAGGGGAAGAAGTCGCACCTTTTACCCAGGGTTATGGAACTCAGTGCAGGGTAAGATTCCAGGTTATCCCCCTGGCTGGAGGTGTTAAAGCAAAACACTCCACATGCCCAATAACGTCTATTTCACCCCTTTCATAGTATCAGGAAAGGCCTGCAAGGCCTAGTGCCAGTTTCCAGCCTCCAGGCACCTGTTTTTGTGATACTTGAGACATTTGGAGGTGTTCAGCTTCAAGGGGAAGAAGTCACATCTTCTACCCAGGGTTATGGAGCTCCGTGCAGGGTAAGATTTCAGGTTATCCCCCTGGCTGGAGGTGTTTAAGCAAAACACCTCACATGCCCAGTACAGTGTATTTCACCCTTTCCCAGTATCAGGAAAGGCCTGCAAGGCCTTGTGCCTACTTCCAGCCTCAAGTCACCAATGTTACTGATACCTGTGACATGTGGTGGTGTTAAGCTTCAAGGGGATGAGGTAACACCTTTTACCCAGGGTTATGGAGCTCAGCGCAGGGTAAGATTTCAAGTTATACCCCAAGCTTGAGGTGTTAAAGCAAAACACCTCACATGCCCAATAAATTGTATTTCACCCCTTCACAGTATCAGGAAAGGCCTGCAAGGCCTTGGGCCTACTTCCAGCCTCCAGGCACCAATTGTACTCATACCTGTGACATTTGGAGGTGCTAAGCGTCAAGGGGATGAAGTCACACCTTCTACCCAGGGTTATGGAGCTCAGCGCAGGGTAAGAATTCAGGTTATCCCCCTGGCTGGAGGTGTTAAAGCAAAACACTCCACATGCCCATTAAACTCTATTTTACCCCTTCACAGTATCAGGAAAGGCCTGCAAGACCTTGGGCCTACTTCCAGCCTCCAGGCACCAATTTTACTGATACCTGTGACATTTGGAGGTGCTAAGCTTCAAGGGGATGAAGTCACACCTTTTACCCAGGGTTATGGAGCTCAGCGCAGGGTAAGATTCCAGGTTATCCCCCTGGCTTGAGGTGTTAAAGCAAAACACTTCACATGCCCAATAAAGTCTATTTCACCCCTTCACAGTATCAGGAAGGACCTGCAAGGCCTTGGTCCTACTTCCAGCCTCCAGGCACCAATGTTACTGATACCTGTGACATTTGGAGGTGCTAAGCTTCAAGGGGATGAAGTCACACCTTTTACCCAGGGTTATGGAGCTCAGCGCAGGGTAAGATTCCAGGTTATCCCCCTGGCTGGAGGTGTTAAAGCAAAACACTTCACATGCCCAATAAAGTCTATTTCACCCCTTCACAGTATCAGGAAGGACCTGCAAGGCCTTGGTCCTACTTCCAGCCTCCAGGCACCAATGTTACTGATACCTGTGACATTTGGTGGTGTTAAGCTTCAAGGGGATGAAGTCACACCTTCTACCCAGGGTTATGGAGCTCAGTGCAGGGTAAGATTTCAGGTTATGCCCCTGGCTGGAGGTGTTAAAGCAAAACACTCCACATGCCCAATAAAGTCTATTTCACCCTTTCCCAGTATCAGGAAAGGCCTGCAAGGCCTTGTGCCTACTTCAGGCCTCCAGGCAATAATGTTACTGATACCTGTGACATTTGGTGGTGTTAAGCTTCAAGGGAATGAAGTCACACCTTTTACCCAGGGTTCTGGAGCTCAGCGCAGGGTAAGATTCCAGGTTATCCCCCTGGCTTGAGGTGTTAAAGCAAAACACTTCACATGCCCAATAAAGTCTATTTCACCCCTTTCACAGTATCAGGAAAGGCCTGCAAGGCCTTGGGCCTACTTCCAGCCCCCAGGCACCAATGTTACTGACACCTGTGACATTTGGTGGTGTTAAGCTTAAAGGGGAAGAAGTCGCACCTTTTACCCAGGGTTATGGAACTCAGTGCAGGGTAAGATTCCAGGTTATCCCCCTGGCTGGAGGTGTTAAAGCAAAACACTCCACATGCCCAATAAAGTCTATTTCACCCCTTTCATAGTATCAGGAAAGGCCTGCAAGGCCTAGTGCCAGTTTCCAGCCTCCAGGCACCTGTTTTTGTGATACTTGAGACATTTGGAGGTGTTCAGCTTCAAGGGGATGAAGTCGCACCTTCTACCCAGGGTTATGGAGCTCCGTGCAGGGTAAGATTTCAGTTTATCCCCCTGGCTGGAGG
This sequence comes from Lissotriton helveticus, assembly GCF_964261635.1. Classification (NCBI taxonomy): domain Eukaryota; kingdom Metazoa; phylum Chordata; class Amphibia; order Caudata; family Salamandridae; genus Lissotriton; species Lissotriton helveticus. The sequence goes on from NC_136063.1 coordinate 81,809,215, forward strand.
TGTTAAAGCAAAACACTTCACATGCCCATTAACGTCTATTTCACCCCTTCACAGTATCAGTAAAAGGCCTACAAGGCCTTGGGCCTACTTCCAGCCTCCTGGCACCAATTACACTGATACCTGTGACATTTGGAGGTGTTAAGCTTCAAGGGGAAGAAGTCACACTTTCTACCCAGGGTTATGGAGCTCAGCGAAGGGTAAGATTTCAAGTTTCAACCCTGGCTGGAGGTGTTAAAGCAAAACACCTCACATGCCCAATAAATTGTATTTCACCCCTTCACAGTATCAGGAAAGGCCTGCAAGGCCTTGGGCCTACTTCCAGCCTCCAGGCACCAATGTTACTGATACCTGTGACATTTGGAGGTGCTAAGCGTCAAGGGGATGAAGTCACACCTTCTACCCAGGGTTATGGAGCTCAGCGCAGGGTAAGATTCCGGGTTATCCCCCTGTCTTGAGGCGTTAAAGCAAAACACTTCACATGCCCAATAAAGTCTATTTCACCCCTTTCACAGTATCAGGAAAGGCCTGCAAGACCTTGGGCCTACTTCCAGCCTCCAGGCACCAATTGTACTGATACCTGTGACATTTGGAGGTGCTAAGCGTCAAGGGGATGAAGTCACACCTTCTACCCAGGGTTATGGAGCTCCGCGCAGGGTAAGAATTCAGGTTATCCCCCTGGCTGGAGGTGTTAAAGCAAAACACTCCACATGCCCATTAAAGTCTATTTTACCCCTTCACAGTATCAGGAAAGGCCTGCAAGACCTTGGGCCTACTTCCAGCCTCCAGGCACCAATTTTACTGATACCTGTGACATTTGGAGGTGCTAAGCTTCAAGGGAATGAAGTCACACCTTTTACCCAGGGTTATGGAGCTCAGCGCAGGGTAAGATTCCAGGTTATCCCCCTGGCTTGAGGTGTTAAAGCAAAACACTTCACATGCCCAATAAAGTCTATTTCACCCCTTCACAGTATCAGGAAGGACCTGCAAGGCCTTGGTCCTACTTCCAGCCCCCAGGCACCAATGTTACTGATACCTGTGACATTTGGTGGTGTTAAGCTTCAAGGGGATGAAGTCGCACCTTCTACCCAGGGTTATGGAGCTCCGCGCAGGGTAAGAGTTCAGGTTATACCCCAAGCTTGAGGTGTTAAAGCAAAACACTTCACATGCCCAATAAAGTCTATTTCACCCCTTCACAGTATCAGGAAAGGCCTGCAAGGCCTTGTGCCTACTTCCAGCCTCCAGGCACCAATGTTACTGATATCTGTGACATTTGGTGGTGTTAAGCTTCAAGGGGAAGAAGTCACACCTTCTACCGAGGGTTATGGAGCTCAGCGCAGGGTAAGATTTCAGCTTTTCACCCCTAGCTGGATGTGTTGAAGCAAAACACTTCTCATGCCCAATAAAGTCTATTTCACCCCTCCACAGTATCAGGGAAGGCCTGCAAGGCCTTGTGCCTACTTCCAGCCTCCAGGCACCAATGTTACTGATACCTGTGACATTTGGTGGTGTTAAGCTTCAAGGGGAAGAAGTCACATCTTCTACCCAGGGTTATGGAGCTCAGCGCAGGGTAAGAATTCAGGTTATCCCCCTGGCTGGAGGTGTTTAAGCAAAACACCTCACATGCCCAGTACAGTGTATTTCACCCTTTCCCAGTATCAGGAAAGGCCTGCAAGGCCTTGTGCCTACTTCAGGCCTCCAGGCACCAATGTTACTGATACCAGTAACATTTGGTGGTGTTAAGCCTCAAGGGGATGAAGTCACACCTTTTACCCAGGGTTATGGAGCTCAGCGCAGGGTAAGATTCCAGGTTATCCCCCTGGCTTGAGGTGTTAAAGCAAAACACTTCACATGCCCAATAAATGGTATTCCACCCTTTCACAGTATCAGGAAAGGCCTACAAGGCCTTGGGCCTACTTCCAGCCTCCAGGCACCAATTTTACGGATACCTGTGACATTTGGTGGTGTTAAGCTTCAAGGGGATGAAGTCACACTTTCTACCCAGGGTTATGGAGCTCAGCGCAGGGTAAGATTTTAGGTTATCCCCCTGGCTGGAGGTGTTTAAGCAAAACACCTCACATGCCCAGTACAGTGTATTTCACCCTTTCCCAGTATCAGGAAAGGCCTGCAAGGCCTTCTGCCTACTTCCAGCCTCCAGGCACCAATTTTACTGATACCTGTGGCATTTGGAGGTGTTAAGCTTCAAGGGGATGTAGTCACACTTTCTACCCAGGGTTATGGAGCTCAGCGCAGGGTAAGATTTTAGGTTATCCCCCCTGGCTGGAGGTGTTTAAGCAAAACACCTCACATGCCCAGTACAGTGTATTTCACCCTTTCCCAGTATCAGGAAAGGCCTGCAAGGCCTTGGGCCTACTTCCAGCCCACAGGCACCAATGTTACTGATACCTGTGACATTTGGTGGTGTTAAACTTCAAGGGGATGAAGTCACACCTTTTACCCAGGGTTATGGAGCTCAGCGCAGGGTAAGATTTCAGGTTATCCCCCTGGCTGGAGGTGTTAAAGCAAAACACCTCACATGCCCAATAAAGTCTATTTCACCCCTCCACAGTATCAGGGAAGGCCTAAAAGGCCTTGTGCCTACTTCCAGCCTCCAGGCACCAATGTTACTGATACCTGTGACATTTGGTGGTGTTAAGCTTCAAGGGGAAGAAGTCACATCTTCTACCCAGGGTTATGGAGCTCAGCGCAGGGTAATATTTTAGGTTATCCCCCTGGCTGGAGGTGTTTAAGCAAAACACTTCACATGCCCAATAAAGTCTATTTCACCCCTTTTACAGTATCAGGAAAAGGCCTGCAAGGCCTTGGGCCTACTACCAGCCTCCAGGCACCAATGTTACTGATACCTGTGACATTTGGTGGTGTTAAGCTTCAAGGGGAAGCAGTCACATCTTCTACCCAGGGTTATGGAGCTCACCGCAGGGTATGATTTCAGGTTATCCCCCTGGCTCGAGGTGTTAAAGCAAAACACTCCACATGCCCAATAAAGTCTATTTCACCCCTCCACAGTATCAGGAAAGGCCTGCAAGGCCTTAGGCCTACTTCCAGCCCCCAGACACCTGTTTTTGTGATACTTGTGACATTTGGAGGTGTTCAGCTTCAAGGGGATGAAGTCACACCTTCTACCCAGAGTTATGGAGCTCAGTGCAGGGTAAGATTTCAGTTTATCTCCCTGGCCTGAGGTGTTAAAGCAAAACACTTCACATGCCCTATAAAGTCTATTTCACCCCTTCACAGTATCAGGAAAGGCCTGCAAGGCCTTGGGCCTACTTCCATCCTCCAGGCACCAATGTTACTGATACCTGTGACATTTGGTGGTGTTAAGCTTCAAGGGGAAGAAGTTGCACCTTCTACCCAGGGTTATGGAGCTCAGCGCTGGGTAAGAATTCAGGTTATCCCCTTGGCTGGAGGTGTTAAATCAAAACACCTCACATGCCCAATAAAGTCTATTTCACCCCTCCACAGTATCAGGAAAGGCCTGCAAGGCCTTGTGCCTACTTCCAGCCTCCAGGCGCCAATGTTACTAATACCTGTGACAATTGGTGGTGTTATTCTTCAAGGGGAAGAAGTCACATCTTCTACCCAGGGTTATGGAGCTCAGCGCAGGGTAAGAATTCAGGTTATCCCCCTGGCAGGAGGTGTTTAAGCAAAACACCTCACATGCCCAGTACAGTGTATTTTACCCTTTCCCAGTATCAGGAAAGGCCTGCAAGGCCTTGTGCCTACTTCCAGCCTCCAGGCACCAATGTTACTGATACCTGTGACATTTGGTGGTGTTGAGCTTCAAGGGGATGAAGGCACACCTTTTACCCAGGGTTATGGAGCTCAGCGCAGGGTAACAATTCAGGTTATCCCCCTGGCTTGAGGTGTTTAAGCAAAACACCTCACATGCCCAGTACAGTGTATTTCACCCATTCACAGTATCAGGAAAGGCCTTCAAGGCCTTGGGCCTACTTCCAGCCTACAGGCACCAATTTTACTGATACCTGTGACATTTGGTGGTGTTAAGCTTCGAGGGGATGAAGTCACACCTTTTACCCAGGGTTATGGAGCTCAGCGCAGGGTAAGATTTCAGTTTATCCCCCTGGCCTGAGGTGTTAAAGCAAAACACTTCAACTGCCCAATAAAGTCTATTTCACCCCTTCACGGTATCAGGAAAGGCCTGCAAGGCCTTGTGCCTACTTCAGGCCTCCAGGCACCAATGTTACTGATACCTGTGACATTTGGTAGTGTTAAGCTTCAAGGGGATGAAGTCACACCCTCTACCCAGGGTTATGGGGCTCAGTGCAGGGTAAGAATTGGGGTTATCCCCCTGGCTGGAGGTGTTAAAGAAAAACACTTCACATGCCCAATAAAGTCTATTTCACCCTTTCACAGTATCAGGAAGGACCTGCAAGGCCTTGGTCCTACTTCCAGCCTCCAGGCACCAATGTTACTGATACCTGTGACATAAGGTGGTGTTGAGCTTCAAGGGGATGAAGGCACACCTTTTACCCAGGGTTATGGAGCTCAGCGCAGGGTAAGATTTCAGATTATCCCCCTGGCTGGAGGTGTTAAAGCAAAACACTCCACATGCCCAATAAAGTCTATTTCACCCCTTCACAGTATCAGGAAAGGCCTGCAAGGCCTTGGGCCTACTTCCATCCTCCAGGCACCAATTTTACTGATACCTGTGACATTTGGAGGTGCTAAGCGTCAAGGGGATGAAGTCACACCTTCTACCCAGGGTTATGGAGCTCAGTGCAGGGTAAGAATTCGGGTTATCCCCCTGGCTGGAGGTGTTAAAGAAAAACACTTCACATGCCCAATAAAGTCTATTTCACCCCTTTCATAGTATCAGGAAAGGCCTGCAATGCCTAGTGCCAGTTTCCAGCCTCCAGGCACCTGTTTTTGTGATACTTGAGACATTTGGAGGTGTTCAGCTTCAAGGGGATGAAGTCACACCTTTTACCCAGGGTAATGGAGCTCAGCGCAGGGTAAGAATTGGGGTTATCCCCCTGGCTGGAGGTGTTAAAGCAAAACACTCCACATGCCCAATAAAGTCTATTTCACCCCTTTCACAGTAACAGGAAAGGCCTGCAAGGCCTTGGGCCTACTTCCAGCTTCCAGGCACCAATTTTACTGATACCGGTGACATTTGGTGGTGTTCAGCTTCAAGGGGATGAAGTCACACTTTCTACCCAGGGTTATGGAGCTCAGCGCAGGGTAAGAATTGGGGTTATCCCCCTGGCTGGAGGTGTTAAAGCAAAACACTTCACATGCCCAATAAAGTCTATTTCACCCCTTCACAGTATCAGGAAGGACCTGCAAGGCCTTGGTCCTACTTCCAGCCTCCAGGCACCAATGTTACTGATACCTGTGACATTTGGTGGTGTTGAGCTTCAAGGGGATGAAGGCACACCTTTTACCCAGGGTTATGGAGCTCCGTGCAGGGTAAGATTTCAGTTTATCCCCCTGGCTGGAGGTGTTAAAGCAAAACACTTCACATGCCCATTAACGTCTATTTCACCCCTTCACAGTATCAGTAAAAGGCCTACAAGGCCTTGGGCCTACTTCCAGCCTCCTGGCACCAATTACACTGATACCTGTGACATTTGGAGGTGTTAAGCTTCAAGGGGAAGAAGTCACACTTTCTACCCAGGGTTATGGAGCTCAGCGAAGGGTAAGATTTCAAGTTTCAACCCTGGCTGGAGGTGTTAAAGCAAAACACCTCACATGCCCAATAAATTGTATTTCACCCCTTCACAGTATCAGGAAAGGCCTGCAAGGCCTTGGGCCTACTTCCAGCCTCCAGGCACCAATGTTACTGATACCTGTGACATTTGGAGGTGCTAAGCGTCAAGGGGATGAAGTCACACCTTCTACCCAGGGTTATGGAGCTCAGCGCAGGGTAAGATTCCGGGTTATCCCCCTGTCTTGAGGCGTTAAAGCAAAACACTTCACATGCCCAATAAAGTCTATTTCACCCCTTTCACAGTATCAGGAAAGGCCTGCAAGACCTTGGGCCTACTTCCAGCCTCCAGGCACCAATTGTACTGATACCTGTGACATTTGGAGGTGCTAAGCGTCAAGGGGATGAAGTCACACCTTCTACCCAGGGTTATGGAGCTCCGCGCAGGGTAAGAATTCAGGTTATCCCCCTGGCTGGAGGTGTTAAAGCAAAACACTCCACATGCCCATTAAAGTCTATTTTACCCCTTCACAGTATCAGGAAAGGCCTGCAAGACCTTGGGCCTACTTCCAGCCTCCAGGCACCAATTTTACTGATACCTGTGACATTTGGAGGTGCTAAGCTTCAAGGGAATGAAGTCACACCTTTTACCCAGGGTTATGGAGCTCAGCGCAGGGTAAGATTCCAGGTTATCCCCCTGGCTTGAGGTGTTAAAGCAAAACACTTCACATGCCCAATAAAGTCTATTTCACCCCTTCACAGTATCAGGAAGGACCTGCAAGGCCTTGGTCCTACTTCCAGCCTCCAGGCACCAATGTTACTGATACCTGTGACATTTGGTGGTGTTAAGCTTCAAGGGGATGAAGTCGCACCTTCTACCCAGGGTTATGGAGCTCCGCGCAGGGTAAGATTTCAGGTTATACCCCAAGCTTGAGGTGTTAAAGCAAAACACTTCACATGCCCAATAAAGTCTATTTCACCCCTTCACAGTATCAGGAAAGGCCTGCAAGGCCTTGTGCCTACTTCCAGCCTCCAGGCACCAATGTTACTGATATCTGTGACATTTGGTGGTGTTAAGCTTCAAGGGGAAGAAGTCACACCTTCTACCGAGGGTTATGGAGCTCAGCGCAGGGTAAGATTTCAGCTTTTCACCCCTAGCTGGATGTGTTGAAGCAAAACACTTCTCATGCCCAATAAAGTCTATTTCACCCCTCCACAGTATCAGGGAAGGCCTGCAAGGCCTTGTGCCTACTTCCAGCCTCCAGGCACCAATGTTACTGATACCTGTGACATTTGGTGGTGTTAAGCTTCAAGGGGAAGAAGTCACATCTTCTACCCAGGGTTATGGAGCTCAGCGCAGGGTAAGAATTCAGGTTATCCCCCTGGCTGGAGGTGTTTAAGCAAAACACCTCACATGCCCAGTACAGTGTATTTCACCCTTTCCCAGTATCAGGAAAGGCCTGCAAGGCCTTGTGCCTACTTCAGGCCTCCAGGCACCAATGTTACTGATACCAGTAACATTTGGTGGTGTTAAGCCTCAAGGGGATGAAGTCACACCTTTTACCCAGGGTTATGGAGCTCAGCGCAGGGTAAGATTCCAGGTTATCCCCCTGGCTTGAGGTGTTAAAGCAAAACACTTCACATGCCCAATAAATGGTATTCCACCCTTTCACAGTATCAGGAAAGGCCTACAAGGCCTTGGGCCTACTTCCAGCCTCCAGGCACCAATTTTACGGATACCTGTGACATTTGGTGGTGTTAAGCTTCAAGGGGATGAAGTCACACTTTCTACCCAGGGTTATGGAGCTCAGCGCAGGGTAAGATTTTAGGTTATCCCCCTGGCTGGAGGTGTTTAAGCAAAACACCTCACATGCCCAGTACAGTGTATTTCACCCTTTCCCAGTATCAGGAAAGGCCTGCAAGGCCTTCTGCCTACTTCCAGCCTCCAGGCACCAATTTTACTGATACCTGTGGCATTTGGAGGTGTTAAGCTTCAAGGGGATGTAGTCACACTTTCTACCCAGGGTTATGGAGCTCAGCGCAGGGTAAGATTTTAGGTTATCCCCCCTGGCTGGAGGTGTTTAAGCAAAACACCTCACATGCCCAGTACAGTGTATTTCACCCTTTCCCAGTATCAGGAAAGGCCTGCAAGGCCTTGGGCCTACTTCCAGCCCACAGGCACCAATGTTACTGATACCTGTGACATTTGGTGGTGTTAAACTTCAAGGGGATGAAGTCACACCTTTTACCCAGGGTTATGGAGCTCAGCGCAGGGTAAGATTTCAGGTTATCCCCCTGGCTGGAGGTGTTAAAGCAAAACACCTCACATGCCCAATAAAGTCTATTTCACCCCTCCACAGTATCAGGGAAGGCCTAAAAGGCCTTGTGCCTACTTCCAGCCTCCAGGCACCAATGTTACTGATACCTGTGACATTTGGTGGTGTTAAGCTTCAAGGGGAAGAAGTCACATCTTCTACCCAGGGTTATGGAGCTCAGCGCAGGGTAATATTTTAGGTTATCCCCCTGGCTGGAGGTGTTTAAGCAAAACACTTCACATGCCCAATAAAGTCTATTTCACCCCTTTTACAGTATCAGGAAAAGGCCTGCAAGGCCTTGGGCCTACTACCAGCCTCCAGGCACCAATGTTACTGATACCTGTGACATTTGGTGGTGTTAAGCTTCAAGGGGAAGCAGTCACATCTTCTACCCAGGGTTATGGAGCTCACCGCAGGGTATGATTTCAGGTTATCCCCCTGGCTCGAGGTGTTAAAGCAAAACACTCCACATGCCCAATAAAGTCTATTTCACCCCTCCACAGTATCAGGAAAGGCCTGCAAGGCCTTAGGCCTACTTCCAGCCCCCAGACACCTGTTTTTGTGATACTTGTGACATTTGGAGGTGTTCAGCTTCAAGGGGATGAAGTCACACCTTCTACCCAGAGTTATGGAGCTCAGTGCAGGGTAAGATTTCAGTTTATCTCCCTGGCCTGAGGTGTTAAAGCAAAACACTTCACATGCCCTATAAAGTCTATTTCACCCCTTCACAGTATCAGGAAAGGCCTGCAAGGCCTTGGGCCTACTTCCATCCTCCAGGCACCAATGTTACTGATACCTGTGACATTTGGTGGTGTTAAGCTTCAAGGGGAAGAAGTTGCACCTTCTACCCAGGGTTATGGAGCTCAGCGCTGGGTAAGAATTCAGGTTATCCCCTTGGCTGGAGGTGTTAAATCAAAACACCTCACATGCCCAATAAAGTCTATTTCACCCCTCCACAGTATCAGGAAAGGCCTGCAAGGCCTTGTGCCTACTTCCAGCCTCCAGGCGCCAATGTTACTAATACCTGTGACAATTGGTGGTGTTATTCTTCAAGGGGAAGAAGTCACATCTTCTACCCAGGGTTATGGAGCTCAGCGCAGGGTAAGAATTCAGGTTATCCCCCTGGCAGGAGGTGTTTAAGCAAAACACCTCACATGCCCAGTACAGTGTATTTTACCCTTTCCCAGTATCAGGAAAGGCCTGCAAGGCCTTGTGCCTACTTCCAGCCTCCAGGCACCAATGTTACTGATACCTGTGACATTTGGTGGTGTTGAGCTTCAAGGGGATGAAGGCACACCTTTTACCCAGGGTTATGGAGCTCAGCGCAGGGTAACAATTCAGGTTATCCCCCTGGCTTGAGGTGTTTAAGCAAAACACCTCACATGCCCAGTACAGTGTATTTCACCCATTCACAGTATCAGGAAAGGCCTTCAAGGCCTTGGGCCTACTTCCAGCCTACAGGCACCAATTTTACTGATACCTGTGACATTTGGTGGTGTTAAGCTTCGAGGGGATGAAGTCACACCTTTTACCCAGGGTTATGGAGCTCAGCGCAGGGTAAGATTTCAGTTTATCCCCCTGGCCTGAGGTGTTAAAGCAAAACACTTCAACTGCCCAATAAAGTCTATTTCACCCCTTCACGGTATCAGGAAAGGCCTGCAAGGCCTTGTGCCTACTTCAGGCCTCCAGGCACCAATGTTACTGATACCTGTGACATTTGGTAGTGTTAAGCTTCAAGGGGATGAAGTCACACCCTCTACCCAGGGTTATGGAGCTCAGTGCAGGGTAAGAATTGGGGTTATCCCCCTGGCTGGAGGTGTTAAAGAAAAACACTTCACATGCCCAATAAAGTCTATTTCACCCTTTCACAGTATCAGGAAGGACCTGCAAGGCCTTGGTCCTACTTCCAGCCTCCAGGCACCAATGTTACTGATACCTGTGACATAAGGTGGTGTTGAGCTTCAAGGGGATGAAGGCACACCTTTTACCCAGGGTTATGGAGCTCAGCGCAGGGTAAGATTTCAGATTATCCCCCTGGCTGGAGGTGTTAAAGCAAAACACTCCACATGCCCAATAAAGTCTATTTCACCCCTTCACAGTATCAGGAAAGGCCTGCAAGGCCTTGGGCCTACTTCCATCCTCCAGGCACCAATTTTACTGATACCTGTGACATTTGGAGGTGCTAAGCGTCAAGGGGATGAAGTCACACCTTCTACCCAGGGTTATGGAGCTCAGTGCAGGGTAAGAATTCGGGTTATCCCCCTGGCTGGAGGTGTTAAAGAAAAACACTTCACATGCCCAATAAAGTCTATTTCACCCCTTTCATAGTATCAGGAAAGGCCTGCAATGCCTAGTGCCAGTTTCCAGCCTCCAGGCACCTGTTTTTGTGATACTTGAGACATTTGGAGGTGTTCAGCTTCAAGGGGATGAAGTCACACCTTTTACCCAGGGTAATGGAGCTCAGCGCAGGGTAAGAATTGGGGTTATCCCCCTGGCTGGAGGTGTTAAAGCAAAACACTCCACATGCCCAATAAAGTCTATTTCACCCCTTTCACAGTAACAGGAAAGGCCTGCAAGGCCTTGGGCCTACTTCCAGCTTCCAGGCACCAATTTTACTGATACCGGTGACATTTGGTGGTGTTCAGCTTCAAGGGGATGAAGTCACACTTTCTACCCAGGGTTATGGAGCTCAGCGCAGGGTAAGAATTGGGGTTATCCCCCTGGCTGGAGGTGTTAAAGCAAAACACTTCACATGCCCAATAAAGTCTATTTCACCCCTTCACAGTATCAGGAAGGACCTGCAAGGCCTTGGTCCTACTTCCAGCCTCCAGGCACCAATGTTACTGATACCTGTGACATTTGGTGGTGTTGAGCTTCAAGGGGATGAAGGCACACCTTTTACCCAGGGTTATGGAGCTCAGCGCAGGGTAAGATTTCAGATTATCCCCCTGGCTGGAGGTGTTAAAGCAAAACACTTCACATGCCCAATAAACCTGTGACATTTGGTGGTGTTAAGCTTAAAGGGGAAGAAGTCGCACCTTTTACCCAGGGTTATGGAACTCAGTGCAGGGTAAGATTCCAGGTTATCCCCCTGGCTGGAGGTGTTAAAGCAAAACACTCCACATGCCCAATAACGTCTATTTCACCCCTTTCATAGTATCAGGAAAGGCCTGCAAGGCCTAGTGCCAGTTTCCAGCCTACAGGCACCTGTTTTTGTGATACTTGAGACATTTGGAGGTGTTCAGCTTCAAGGGGAAGAAGTCACATCTTCTACCCAGGGTTATGGAGCTCCGTGCAGGGTAAGATTTCAGGTTATCCCCCTGGCTGGAGGTGTTTAAGCAAAACACCTCACATGCCCAGTACAGTGTATTTTACCCTTTCCCAGTATCAGGAAAGGCCTGCAAGGCCTTGTGCCTACTTCCAGCCTCCAGGCACCAATGTTACTGATACCTGTGACATTTGGTGGTGTTGAGCTTCAAGGGGATGAAGGCACACCTTTTACCCAGGGTTATGGAGCTCAGCGCAGGGTAACAATTCAGGTTATCCCCCTGGCTTGAGGTGTTTAAGCAAAACACCTCACATGCCCAGTACAGTGTATTTCACCCATTCACAGTATCAGGAAAGGCCTTCAAGGCCTTGGGCCTACTTCCAGCCTACAGGCACCAATTTTACTGATACCTGTGACATTTGGTGGTGTTAAGCTTCGAGGGGATGAAGTCACACCTTTTACCCAGGGTTATGGAGCTCAGCGCAGGGTAAGATTTCAGTTTATCCCCCTGGCCTGAGGTGTTAAAGCAAAACACTTCAACTGCCCAATAAAGTCTATTTCACCCCTTCACGGTATCAGGAAAGGCCTGCAAGGCCTTGTGCCTACTTCAGGCCTCCAGGCACCAATGTTACTGATACCTGTGACATTTGGTAGTGTTAAGCTTCAAGGGGATGAAGTCACACCCTCTACCCAGGGTTATGGAGCTCAGTGCAGGGTAAGAATTGGGGTTATCCCCCTGGCTGGAGGTGTTAAAGAAAAACACTTCACATGCCCAATAAAGTCTATTTCACCCTTTCACAGTATCAGGAAGGACCTGCAAGGCCTTGGTCCTACTTCCAGCCTCCAGGCACCAATGTTACTGATACCTGTGACATAAGGTGGTGTTGAGCTTCAAGGGGATGAAGGCACACCTTTTACCCAGGGTTATGGAGCTCAGCGCAGGGTAAGATTTCAGATTATCCCCCTGGCTGGAGGTGTTAAAGCAAAACACTCCACATGCCCAATAAAGTCTATTTCACCCCTTCACAGTATCAGGAAAGGCCTGCAAGGCCATGGGCCTACTTCCATCCTCCAGGCACCAATTTTACTGATACCTGTGACATTTGGAGGTGCTAAGCGTCAAGGGGATGAAGTCACACCTTCTACCCAGGGTTATGGAGCTCAGTGCAGGGTAAGAATTCGGGTTATCCCCCTGGCTGGAGGTGTTAAAGAAAAACACTTCACATGCCCAATAAAGTCTATTTCACCCCTTTCATAGTATCAGGAAAGGCCTGCAATGCCTAGTGCCAGTTTCCAGCCTCCAGGCACCTGTTTTTGTGATACTTGAGACATTTGGAGGTGTTCAGCTTCAAGGGGATGAAGTCACACCTTTTACCCAGGGTAATGGAGCTCAGCGCAGGGTAAGAATTGGGGTTATCCCCCTGGCTGGAGGTGTTAAAGCAAAACACTCCACATGCCCAATAAAGTCTATTTCACCCCTTTCACAGTAACAGGAAAGGCCTGCAAGGCCTTGGGCCTACTTCCAGCTTCCAGGCACCAATTTTACTGATACCGGTGACATTTGGTGGTGTTCAGCTTCAAGGGGATGAAGTCACACTTTCTACCCAGGGTTATGGAGCTCAGCGCAGGGTAAGAATTGGGGTTATCCCCCTGGCTGGAGGTGTTAAAGCAAAACACTTCACATGCCCAATAAAGTCTATTTCACCCCTTCACAGTATCAGGAAGGACCTGCAAGGCCTTGGTCCTACTTCCAGCCTCCAGGCACCAATGTTACTGATACCTGTGACATTTGGTGGTGTTGAGCTTCAAGGGGATGAAGGCACACCTTTTACCCAGGGTTATGGAGCTCAGCGCAGGGTAAGATTTCAGATTATCCCCCTGGCTGGAGGTGTTAAAGCAAAACACTTCACATGCCCAATAAACCTGTGACATTTGGTGGTGTTAAGCTTAAAGGGGAAGAAGTCGCACCTTTTACCCAGGGTTATGGAACTCAGTGCAGGGTAAGATTCCAGGTTATCCCCCTGGCTGGAGGTGTTAAAGCAAAACACTCCACATGCCCAATAACGTCTATTTCACCCCTTTCATAGTATCAGGAAAGGCCTGCAAGGCCTAGTGCCAGTTTCCAGCCTCCAGGCACCTGTTTTTGTGATACTTGAGACATTTGGAGGTGTTCAGCTTCAAGGGGAAGAAGTCACATCTTCTACCCAGGGTTATGGAGCTCCGTGCAGGGTAAGATTTCAGGTTATCCCCCTGGCTGGAGGTGTTTAAGCAAAACACCTCACATGCCCAGTACAGTGTATTTCACCCTTTCCCAGTATCAGGAAAGGCCTGCAAGGCCTTGTGCCTACTTCCAGCCTCAAGTCACCAATGTTACTGATACCTGTGACATGTGGTGGTGTTAAGCTTCAAGGGGATGAGGTAACACCTTTTACCCAGGGTTATGGAGCTCAGCGCAGGGTAAGATTTCAAGTTATACCCCAAGCTTGAGGTGTTAAAGCAAAACACCTCACATGCCCAATAAATTGTATTTCACCCCTTCACAGTATCAGGAAAGGCCTGCAAGGCCTTGGGCCTACTTCCAGCCTCCAGGCACCAATTGTACTCATACCTGTGACATTTGGAGGTGCTAAGCGTCAAGGGGATGAAGTCACACCTTCTACCCAGGGTTATGGAGCTCAGCGCAGGGTAAGAATTCAGGTTATCCCCCTGGCTGGAGGTGTTAAAGCAAAACACTCCACATGCCCATTAAACTCTATTTTACCCCTTCACAGTATCAGGAAAGGCCTGCAAGACCTTGGGCCTACTTCCAGCCTCCAGGCACCAATTTTACTGATACCTGTGACATTTGGAGGTGCTAAGCTTCAAGGGGATGAAGTCACACCTTTTACCCAGGGTTATGGAGCTCAGCGCAGGGTAAGATTCCAGGTTATCCCCCTGGCTTGAGGTGTTAAAGCAAAACACTTCACATGCCCAATAAAGTCTATTTCACCCCTTCACAGTATCAGGAAGGACCTGCAAGGCCTTGGTCCTACTTCCAGCCTCCAGGCACCAATGTTACTGATACCTGTGACATTTGGAGGTGCTAAGCTTCAAGGGGATGAAGTCACACCTTTTACCCAGGGTTATGGAGCTCAGCGCAGGGTAAGATTCCAGGTTATCCCCCTGGCTGGAGGTGTTAAAGCAAAACACTTCACATGCCCAATAAAGTCTATTTCACCCCTTCACAGTATCAGGAAGGACCTGCAAGGCCTTGGTCCTACTTCCAGCCTCCAGGCACCAATGTTACTGATACCTGTGACATTTGGTGGTGTTAAGCTTCAAGGGGATGAAGTCACACCTTCTACCCAGGGTTATGGAGCTCAGTGCAGGGTAAGATTTCAGGTTATGCCCCTGGCTGGAGGTGTTAAAGCAAAACACTCCACATGCCCAATAAAGTCTATTTCACCCTTTCCCAGTATCAGGAAAGGCCTGCAAGGCCTTGTGCCTACTTCAGGCCTCCAGGCAATAATGTTACTGATACCTGTGACATTTGGTGGTGTTAAGCTTCAAGGGAATGAAGTCACACCTTTTACCCAGGGTTCTGGAGCTCAGCGCAGGGTAAGATTCCAGGTTATCCCCCTGGCTTGAGGTGTTAAAGCAAAACACTTCACATGCCCAATAAAGTCTATTTCACCCCTTTCACAGTATCAGGAAAGGCCTGCAAGGCCTTGGGCCTACTTCCAGCCCCCAGGCACCAATGTTACTGACACCTGTGACATTTGGTGGTGTTAAGCTTAAAGGGGAAGAAGTCGCACCTTTTACCCAGGGTTATGGAACTCAGTGCAGGGTAAGATTCCAGGTTATCCCCCTGGCTGGAGGTGTTAAAGCAAAACACTCCACATGCCCAATAAAGTCTATTTCACCCCTTTCATAGTATCAGGAAAGGCCTGCAAGGCCTAGTGCCAGTTTCCAGCCTCCAGGCACCTGTTTTTGTGATACTTGAGACATTTGGAGGTGTTCAGCTTCAAGGGGATGAAGTCGCACCTTCTACCCAGGGTTATGGAGCTCCGTGCAGGGTAAGATTTCAGTTTATCCCCCTGGCTGGAGGTGTTAAAGCAAAACACTTCACATGCCCATTAACGTCTATTTCACCCCTTCACAGTATCAGTAAAAGGCCTACAAGGCCTTGGGCCTACTTCCAGCCTCCTGGCACCAATTACACTGATACCTGTGACATTTGGAGGTGTTAAGCTTCAAGGGGAAGAAGTCACACTTTCTACCCAGGGTTATGGAGCTCAGCGAAGGGTAAGATTTCAAGTTTCAACCCTGGCTGGAGGTGTTAAAGCAAAACACCTCACATGCCCAATAAATTGTATTTCACCCCTTCACAGTATCAGGAAAGGCCTGCAAGGCCTTGGGCCTACTTCCAGCCTCCAGGCACCAATGTTACTGATACCTGTGACATTTGGAGGTGCTAAGCGTCAAGGGGATGAAGTCACACCTTCTACCCAGGGTTATGGAGCTCAGCGCAGGGTAAGATTCCGGGTTATCCCCCTGTCTTGAGGCGTTAAAGCAAAACACTTCACATGCCCAATAAAGTCTATTTCACCCCTTTCACAGTATCAGGAAAGGCCTGCAAGACCTTGGGCCTACTTCCAGCCTCCAGGCACCAATTGTACTGATACCTGTGACATTTGGAGGTGCTAAGCGTCAAGGGGATGAAGTCACACCTTCTACCCAGGGTTATGGAGCTCCGCGCAGGGTAAGAATTCAGGTTATCCCCCTGGCTGGAGGTGTTAAAGCAAAACACTCCACATGCCCATTAAAGTCTATTTTACCCCTTCACAGTATCAGGAAAGGCCTGCAAGACCTTGGGCCTACTTCCAGCCTCCAGGCACCAATTTTACTGATACCTGTGACATTTGGAGGTGCTAAGCTTCAAGGGAATGAAGTCACACCTTTTACCCAGGGTTATGGAGCTCAGCGCAGGGTAAGATTCCAGGTTATCCCCCTGGCTTGAGGTGTTAAAGCAAAACACTTCACATGCCCAATAAAGTCTATTTCACCCCTTCACAGTATCAGGAAGGACCTGCAAGGCCTTGGTCCTACTTCCAGCCTCCAGGCACCAATGTTACTGATACCTGTGACATTTGGTGGTGTTAAGCTTCAAGGGGATGAAGTCGCACCTTCTACCCAGGGTTATGGAGCTCCGCGCAGGGTAAGATTTCAGGTTATACCCCAAGCTTGAGGTGTTAAAGCAAAACACTTCACATGCCCAATAAAGTCTATTTCACCCCTTCACAGTATCAGGAAAGGCCTGCAAGGCCTTGTGCCTACTTCCAGCCTCCAGGCACCAATGTTACTGATATCTGTGACATTTGGTGGTGTTAAGCTTCAAGGGGAAGAAGTCACACCTTCTACCGAGGGTTATGGAGCTCAGCGCAGGGTAAGATTTCAGCTTTTCACCCCTAGCTGGATGTGTTGAAGCAAAACACTTCTCATGCCCAATAAAGTCTATTTCACCCCTCCACAGTATCAGGGAAGGCCTGCAAGGCCTTGTGCCTACTTCCAGCCTCCAGGCACCAATGTTACTGATACCTGTGACATTTGGTGGTGTTAAGCTTCAAGGGGAAGAAGTCACATCTTCTACCCAGGGTTATGGAGCTCAGCGCAGGGTAAGAATTCAGGTTATCCCCCTGGCTGGAGGTGTTTAAGCAAAACACCTCACATGCCCAGTACAGTGTATTTCACCCTTTCCCAGTATCAGGAAAGGCCTGCAAGGCCTTGTGCCTACTTCAGGCCTCCAGGCACCAATGTTACTGATACCAGTAACATTTGGTGGTGTTAAGCCTCAAGGGGATGAAGTCACACCTTTTACCCAGGGTTATGGAGCTCAGCGCAGGGTAAGATTCCAGGTTATCCCCCTGGCTTGAGGTGTTAAAGCAAAACACTTCACATGCCCAATAAATGGTATTCCACCCTTTCACAGTATCAGGAAAGGCCTACAAGGCCTTGGGCCTACTTCCAGCCTCCAGGCACCAATTTTACGGATACCTGTGACATTTGGTGGTGTTAAGCTTCAAGGGGATGAAGTCACACTTTCTACCCAGGGTTATGGAGCTCAGCGCAGGGTAAGATTTTAGGTTATCCCCCTGGCTGGAGGTGTTTAAGCAAAACACCTCACATGCCCAGTACAGTGTATTTCACCCTTTCCCAGTATCAGGAAAGGCCTGCAAGGCCTTCTGCCTACTTCCAGCCTCCAGGCACCAATTTTACTGATACCTGTGGCATTTGGAGGTGTTAAGCTTCAAGGGGATGTAGTCACACTTTCTACCCAGGGTTATGGAGCTCAGCGCAGGGTAAGATTTTAGGTTATCCCCCCTGGCTGGAGGTGTTTAAGCAAAACACCTCACATGCCCAGTACAGTGTATTTCACCCTTTCCCAGTATCAGGAAAGGCCTGCAAGGCCTTGGGCCTACTTCCAGCCCACAGGCACCAATGTTACTGATACCTGTGACATTTGGTGGTGTTAAACTTCAAGGGGATGAAGTCACACCTTTTACCCAGGGTTATGGAGCTCAGCGCAGGGTAAGATTTCAGGTTATCCCCCTGGCTGGAGGTGTTAAAGCAAAACACCTCACATGCCCAATAAAGTCTATTTCACCCCTCCACAGTATCAGGGAAGGCCTAAAAGGCCTTGTGCCTACTTCCAGCCTCCAGGCACCAATGTTACTGATACCTGTGACATTTGGTGGTGTTAAGCTTCAAGGGGAAGAAGTCACATCTTCTACCCAGGGTTATGGAGCTCAGCGCAGGGTAATATTTTAGGTTATCCCCCTGGCTGGAGGTGTTTAAGCAAAACACTTCACATGCCCAATAAAGTCTATTTCACCCCTTTTACAGTATCAG
Organism: Lissotriton helveticus; assembly: GCF_964261635.1. NCBI lineage: Eukaryota > Metazoa > Chordata > Amphibia > Caudata > Salamandridae > Lissotriton > Lissotriton helveticus. Next base: position 81,827,372 of record NC_136063.1, read on the forward strand.
GAAAAGGCCTGCAAGGCCTTGGGCCTACTACCAGCCTCCAGGCACCAATGTTACTGATACCTGTGACATTTGGTGGTGTTAAGCTTCAAGGGGAAGCAGTCACATCTTCTACCCAGGGTTATGGAGCTCACCGCAGGGTATGATTTCAGGTTATCCCCCTGGCTCGAGGTGTTAAAGCAAAACACTCCACATGCCCAATAAAGTCTATTTCACCCCTCCACAGTATCAGGAAAGGCCTGCAAGGCCTTAGGCCTACTTCCAGCCCCCAGACACCTGTTTTTGTGATACTTGTGACATTTGGAGGTGTTCAGCTTCAAGGGGATGAAGTCACACCTTCTACCCAGAGTTATGGAGCTCAGTGCAGGGTAAGATTTCAGTTTATCTCCCTGGCCTGAGGTGTTAAAGCAAAACACTTCACATGCCCTATAAAGTCTATTTCACCCCTTCACAGTATCAGGAAAGGCCTGCAAGGCCTTGGGCCTACTTCCATCCTCCAGGCACCAATGTTACTGATACCTGTGACATTTGGTGGTGTTAAGCTTCAAGGGGAAGAAGTTGCACCTTCTACCCAGGGTTATGGAGCTCAGCGCTGGGTAAGAATTCAGGTTATCCCCTTGGCTGGAGGTGTTAAATCAAAACACCTCACATGCCCAATAAAGTCTATTTCACCCCTCCACAGTATCAGGAAAGGCCTGCAAGGCCTTGTGCCTACTTCCAGCCTCCAGGCGCCAATGTTACTAATACCTGTGACAATTGGTGGTGTTATTCTTCAAGGGGAAGAAGTCACATCTTCTACCCAGGGTTATGGAGCTCAGCGCAGGGTAAGAATTCAGGTTATCCCCCTGGCAGGAGGTGTTTAAGCAAAACACCTCACATGCCCAGTACAGTGTATTTTACCCTTTCCCAGTATCAGGAAAGGCCTGCAAGGCCTTGTGCCTACTTCCAGCCTCCAGGCACCAATGTTACTGATACCTGTGACATTTGGTGGTGTTGAGCTTCAAGGGGATGAAGGCACACCTTTTACCCAGGGTTATGGAGCTCAGCGCAGGGTAACAATTCAGGTTATCCCCCTGGCTTGAGGTGTTTAAGCAAAACACCTCACATGCCCAGTACAGTGTATTTCACCCATTCACAGTATCAGGAAAGGCCTTCAAGGCCTTGGGCCTACTTCCAGCCTACAGGCACCAATTTTACTGATACCTGTGACATTTGGTGGTGTTAAGCTTCGAGGGGATGAAGTCACACCTTTTACCCAGGGTTATGGAGCTCAGCGCAGGGTAAGATTTCAGTTTATCCCCCTGGCCTGAGGTGTTAAAGCAAAACACTTCAACTGCCCAATAAAGTCTATTTCACCCCTTCACGGTATCAGGAAAGGCCTGCAAGGCCTTGTGCCTACTTCAGGCCTCCAGGCACCAATGTTACTGATACCTGTGACATTTGGTAGTGTTAAGCTTCAAGGGGATGAAGTCACACCCTCTACCCAGGGTTATGGAGCTCAGTGCAGGGTAAGAATTGGGGTTATCCCCCTGGCTGGAGGTGTTAAAGAAAAACACTTCACATGCCCAATAAAGTCTATTTCACCCTTTCACAGTATCAGGAAGGACCTGCAAGGCCTTGGTCCTACTTCCAGCCTCCAGGCACCAATGTTACTGATACCTGTGACATAAGGTGGTGTTGAGCTTCAAGGGGATGAAGGCACACCTTTTACCCAGGGTTATGGAGCTCAGCGCAGGGTAAGATTTCAGATTATCCCCCTGGCTGGAGGTGTTAAAGCAAAACACTCCACATGCCCAATAAAGTCTATTTCACCCCTTCACAGTATCAGGAAAGGCCTGCAAGGCCTTGGGCCTACTTCCATCCTCCAGGCACCAATTTTACTGATACCTGTGACATTTGGAGGTGCTAAGCGTCAAGGGGATGAAGTCACACCTTCTACCCAGGGTTATGGAGCTCAGTGCAGGGTAAGAATTCGGGTTATCCCCCTGGCTGGAGGTGTTAAAGAAAAACACTTCACATGCCCAATAAAGTCTATTTCACCCCTTTCATAGTATCAGGAAAGGCCTGCAATGCCTAGTGCCAGTTTCCAGCCTCCAGGCACCTGTTTTTGTGATACTTGAGACATTTGGAGGTGTTCAGCTTCAAGGGGATGAAGTCACACCTTTTACCCAGGGTAATGGAGCTCAGCGCAGGGTAAGAATTGGGGTTATCCCCCTGGCTGGAGGTGTTAAAGCAAAACACTCCACATGCCCAATAAAGTCTATTTCACCCCTTTCACAGTAACAGGAAAGGCCTGCAAGGCCTTGGGCCTACTTCCAGCTTCCAGGCACCAATTTTACTGATACCGGTGACATTTGGTGGTGTTCAGCTTCAAGGGGATGAAGTCACACTTTCTACCCAGGGTTATGGAGCTCAGCGCAGGGTAAGAATTGGGGTTATCCCCCTGGCTGGAGGTGTTAAAGCAAAACACTTCACATGCCCAATAAAGTCTATTTCACCCCTTCACAGTATCAGGAAGGACCTGCAAGGCCTTGGTCCTACTTCCAGCCTCCAGGCACCAATGTTACTGATACCTGTGACATTTGGTGGTGTTAAGCTTCAAGGGGAAGAAGTCACATCTTCTACCCAGGGTTATGGAGCTCAGCGCAGGGTAAGAATTCAGGTTATCCCCCTGGCTGGAGGTGTTTAAGCAAAACACCTCACATGCCCAGTACAGTGTATTTCACCCTTTCCCAGTATCAGGAAAGGCCTGCAAGGCCTTGTGCCTACTTCAGGCCTCCAGGCACCAATGTTACTGATACCAGTAACATTTGGTGGTGTTAAGCCTCAAGGGGATGAAGTCACACCTTTTACCCAGGGTTATGGAGCTCAGCGCAGGGTAAGATTCCAGGTTATCCCCCTGGCTTGAGGTGTTAAAGCAAAACACTTCACATGCCCAATAAATGGTATTCCACCCTTTCACAGTATCAGGAAAGGCCTACAAGGCCTTGGGCCTACTTCCAGCCTCCAGGCACCAATTTTACGGATACCTGTGACATTTGGTGGTGTTAAGCTTCAAGGGGATGAAGTCACACTTTCTACCCAGGGTTATGGAGCTCAGCGCAGGGTAAGATTTTAGGTTATCCCCCTGGCTGGAGGTGTTTAAGCAAAACACCTCACATGCCCAGTACAGTGTATTTCACCCTTTCCCAGTATCAGGAAAGGCCTGCAAGGCCTTCTGCCTACTTCCAGCCTCCAGGCACCAATTTTACTGATACCTGTGGCATTTGGAGGTGTTAAGCTTCAAGGGGATGTAGTCACACTTTCTACCCAGGGTTATGGAGCTCAGCGCAGGGTAAGATTTTAGGTTATCCCCCCTGGCTGGAGGTGTTTAAGCAAAACACCTCACATGCCCAGTACAGTGTATTTCACCCTTTCCCAGTATCAGGAAAGGCCTGCAAGGCCTTGGGCCTACTTCCAGCCCACAGGCACCAATGTTACTGATACCTGTGACATTTGGTGGTGTTAAACTTCAAGGGGATGAAGTCACACCTTTTACCCAGGGTTATGGAGCTCAGCGCAGGGTAAGATTTCAGGTTATCCCCCTGGCTGGAGGTGTTAAAGCAAAACACCTCACATGCCCAATAAAGTCTATTTCACCCCTCCACAGTATCAGGGAAGGCCTAAAAGGCCTTGTGCCTACTTCCAGCCTCCAGGCACCAATGTTACTGATACCTGTGACATTTGGTGGTGTTAAGCTTCAAGGGGAAGAAGTCACATCTTCTACCCAGGGTTATGGAGCTCAGCGCAGGGTAATATTTTAGGTTATCCCCCTGGCTGGAGGTGTTTAAGCAAAACACTTCACATGCCCAATAAAGTCTATTTCACCCCTTTTACAGTATCAGGAAAAGGCCTGCAAGGACTTGGGCCTACTACCAGCCTCCAGGCACCAATGTTACTGATACCTGTGACATTTGGTGGTGTTAAGCTTCAAGGGGAAGCAGTCACATCTTCTACCCAGGGTTATGGAGCTCACCGCAGGGTATGATTTCAGGTTATCCCCCTGGCTCGAGGTGTTAAAGCAAAACACTCCACATGCCCAATAAAGTCTATTTCACCCCTCCACAGTATCAGGAAAGGCCTGCAACGCCTTAGGCCTACTTCCAGCCCCCAGACACCTGTTTTTGTGATACTTGTGACATTTGGAGGTGTTCAGCTTCAAGGGGATGAAGTCACACCTTCTACCCAGAGTTATGGAGCTCAGTGCAGGGTAAGATTTCAGTTTATCTCCCTGGCCTGAGGTGTTAAAGCAAAACACTTCACATGCCCTATAAAGTCTATTTCACCCCTTCACAGTATCAGGAAAGGCCTGCAAGGCCTTGGGCCTACTTCCATCCTCCAGGCACCAATGTTACTGATACCTGTGACATTTGGTGGTGTTAAGCTTCAAGGGGAAGAAGTTGCACCTTCTACCCAGGGTTATGGAGCTCAGCGCTGGGTAAGAATTCAGGTTATCCCCTTGGCTGGAGGTGTTAAATCAAAACACCTCACATGCCCAATAAAGTCTATTTCACCCCTCCACAGTATCAGGAAAGGCCTGCAAGGCCTTGTGCCTACTTCCAGCCTCCAGGCGCCAATGTTACTAATACCTGTGACAATTGGTGGTGTTATTCTTCAAGGGGAAGAAGTCACATCTTCTACCCAGGGTTATGGAGCTCAGCGCAGGGTAAGAATTCAGGTTATCCCCCTGGCAGGAGGTGTTTAAGCAAAACACCTCACATGCCCAGTACAGTGTATTTTACCCTTTCCCAGTATCAGGAAAGGCCTGCAAGGCCTTGTGCCTACTTCCAGCCTCCAGGCACCAATGTTACTGATACCTGTGACATTTGGTGGTGTTGAGCTTCAAGGGGATGAAGGCACACCTTTTACCCAGGGTTATGGAGCTCAGCGCAGGGTAACAATTCAGGTTATCCCCCTGGCTTGAGGTGTTTAAGCAAAACACCTCACATGCCCAGTACAGTGTATTTCACCCATTCACAGTATCAGGAAAGGCCTTCAAGGCCTTGGGCCTACTTCCAGCCTACAGGCACCAATTTTACTGATACCTGTGACATTTGGTGGTGTTAAGCTTCGAGGGGATGAAGTCACACCTTTTACCCAGGGTTATGGAGCTCAGCGCAGGGTAAGATTTCAGTTTATCCCCCTGGCCTGAGGTGTTAAAGCAAAACACTTCAACTGCCCAATAAAGTCTATTTCACCCCTTCACGGTATCAGGAAAGGCCTGCAAGGCCTTGTGCCTACTTCAGGCCTCCAGGCACCAATGTTACTGATACCTGTGACATTTGGTAGTGTTAAGCTTCAAGGGGATGAAGTCACACCCTCTACCCAGGGTTATGGAGCTCAGTGCAGGGTAAGAATTGGGGTTATCCCCCTGGCTGGAGGTGTTAAAGAAAAACACTTCACATGCCCAATAAAGTCTATTTCACCCTTTCACAGTATCAGGAAGGACCTGCAAGGCCTTGGTCCTACTTCCAGCCTCCAGGCACCAATGTTACTGATACCTGTGACATAAGGTGGTGTTGAGCTTCAAGGGGATGAAGGCACACCTTTTACCCAGGGTTATGGAGCTCAGCGCAGGGTAAGATTTCAGATTATCCCCCTGGCTGGAGGTGTTAAAGCAAAACACTCCACATGCCCAATAAAGTCTATTTCACCCCTTCACAGTATCAGGAAAGGCCTGCAAGGCCTTGGGCCTACTTCCATCCTCCAGGCACCAATTTTACTGATACCTGTAACATTTGGAGGTGCTAAGCGTCAAGGGGATGAAGTCACACCTTCTACCCAGGGTTATGGAGCTCAGTGCAGGGTAAGAATTCGGGTTATCCCCCTGGCTGGAGGTGTTAAAGAAAAACACTTCACATGCCCAATAAAGTCTATTTCACCCCTTTCATAGTATCAGGAAAGGCCTGCAATGCCTAGTGCCAGTTTCCAGCCTCCAGGCACCTGTTTTTGTGATACTTGAGACATTTGGAGGTGTTCAGCTTCAAGGGGATGAAGTCACACCTTTTACCCAGGGTAATGGAGCTCAGCGCAGGGTAAGAATTGGGGTTATCCCCCTGGCTGGAGGTGTTAAAGCAAAACACTCCACATGCCCAATAAAGTCTATTTCACCCCTTTCACAGTAACAGGAAAGGCCTGCAAGGCCTTGGGCCTACTTCCAGCTTCCAGGCACCAATTTTACTGATACCGGTGACATTTGGTGGTGTTCAGCTTCAAGGGGATGAAGTCACACTTTCTACCCAGGGTTATGGAGCTCAGCGCAGGGTAAGAATTGGGGTTATCCCCCTGGCTGGAGGTGTTAAAGCAAAACACTTCACATGCCCAATAAAGTCTATTTCACCCCTTCACAGTATCAGGAAGGACCTGCAAGGCCTTGGTCCTACTTCCAGCCTCCAGGCACCAATGTTACTGATACCTGTGACATTTGGTGGTGTTGAGCTTCAAGGGGATGAAGGCACACCTTTTACCCAGGGTTATGGAGCTCAGCGCAGGGTAAGATTTCAGATTATCCCCCTGGCTGGAGGTGTTAAAGCAAAACACTTCACATGCCCAATAAAGTCTATTTCACCCCTTCACAGTATCAGGAAAGGCCTGCAAGGCCTTGGGCCTACTTCCATCCTCCAGGCACCAATGTTACTGATACCTGTGACATTTGGTGGTGTTAAGCTTCAAGGGGAAGAAGTCACACCTTCTACCCAGGGTTATGGAGCTCAGTGCAGGGTAACAATTCAGGTTATCTCCCTGGCTGCAGGTGTTAAAGCAAAAAACTTCACTTGCCCAACACAGTCTATTTCACCCCTTCACAGTATCAGGAAAGGACTGCAAGGCCTTGGGCCTACTTCCAGCCCCCAGGCACCAATGTTACTGACACCTGTGACATTTGGTGGTGTTAAGCTTAAAGGGGAAGAAGTCACACCTTCTACCCAGGGTTATGGAGCTCAGCGCAGGGTAATATTTCAGGTTATCCCCCTGGCTTGAGGTGTTTAAGCAAAACACCTCACATGCCCAGTACAGTGTATTTCACCCTTTCCCAGTATCAGGAAAGGCCTGCAAGGCCTTGTGCCTACTTCAGGCCTCCAGGCACCAATGTTACTGATACCTGTGACATTTGGTGGTGTTAAGCTTCAAGGGGATGAAGTCACACTTTCTACCCAGGGTTATGGAGCTCAGCGCAGGGTAAGATTTTAGGTTATCCCCCTGGCTGGAGGTGTTAAAGCAAAACACTCCACATGCCCATTAAAGTCTATTTTACCCCTTCACAGTATCAGGAAAGGCCTGCAAGACCTTGGGCCTACTTCCAGCCTCCAGGCACCAATTGTACTGATACCTGTGACATTTGGAGGTGCTAAGCGTCAAGGGGATGAAGCCACACCTTCTACCCAGGGTTATGGAGCTCCGCGCAGGGTAAGAATTCAGGTTATCCCCCTGGCTGGAGGTGTTAAAGCAAAACACTCCACATGCCCATTAAAGTCTATTTTACCCCTTCACAGTATCAGGAAAGGCCTGCAAGACCTTGGGCCTACTTCCAGCCTCCAGGCACCAATTTTACTGATACCTGTGACATTTGGAGGTGCTAAGCTTCAAGGGGATGAAGTCACACCTTTTACCCAGGGTTATGGAGCTCAGCGCAGGGTAAGATTCCAGGTTATCCCCCTGGCTTGAGGTGTTAAAGCAAAACACTTCACATGCCCAATAAAGTCTATTTCACCCCTTCACAGTATCAGGAAGGACCTGCAAGGCCTTGGTCCTACTTCCAGCCTCCAGGCACCAATGTTACTGATACCTGTGACATTTGGTGGTGTTAAGCTTCAAGGGGATGAAGTCGCACCTTCTACCCAGGGTTATGGAGCTCCGCGCAGGGTAAGATTTCATGCTTCTCCCCAGGTTGGAGGCGTGAAAATAGAACAATTACCATACACAACAATGTGTATTTCACCCCTTCACAGTATCAGGAAAGGCCTGCAAGACCTTGGGCCTACTTCCAGCCTCCAGGCACCAATTTTACTGATACCTGTGACATTTGGAGGTGCTAAGCTTCAAGGGGATGAAGTCACACCTTTTACCCAGGGTTATGGAGCTCAGCGCACGGTAAGATTCCAGGTTATCCCCCTGGCTTGAGGTGTTAAAGCAAAACACTTCACATGCCCAATAAAGTCTATTTTACCCCTTCACAGTATCAGGAAAGGCCTGCACGACCTTGGGCCTACTTCCAGCCTCCAGGCACCAATTGTACTGATACCTGTGACATTTGGAGGTGCTAAGCGTCAAGGGGATGAAGTCACACCTTCTACCCAGGGTTATGGAGCTCCGCGCAGGGTAAGAATTCAGGTTATTCCCCTGGCTGGAGGTGTTAAAGCAAAACACTCCACATGCCCATTAAAGTCTATTTTACCCCTTCACAGTATCAGGAAAGGCCTGCAAGACCTTGGGCCTACTTCCAGCCTCCAGGCACCAATTTTACTGATACCTGTGACATTTGGAGGTGCTAAGCTTCAAGGGGATGAAGTCACACCTTTTACCCAGGGTTATGGAGCTCAGCGCAGGGTAAGATTTCAGGTTATCCCCCTGGCTAGAGGTGTTAAAGCAAAACACTCCACATGCCCAAAAAAGTCTATTTCACCCCTTCACAGTATCAGGAAAGGCCTGCAAGGCCTTGGGCCTACTTCCAGCCCCCAGGCACCAATGTTACTGACACCTGTGACATTTGGTGGTGTTAAGCTTCAAGGGGATGAAGTCACACCTTTTACCCAGGGTTATGGAGCTCAGCGCAGGGTAAGATTCCAGGTTATCCCCCCGGCTTGAGGTGTTAAAGCAAAACACACCACATGCCCAATAAAGTCTATTTCACCCCTCCACAGTATCTGGAAAGGCATGCAAGGCCTTGGGCCTACTTCCAGCTCCCAGGCACCAATTTTACTGATACCTGTGACATTTGGTGGTGTTAAGCTTCAAGGGGATGAAGTCACACTTTCTACCCAGGGTTATGGAGCTCAGCGCAGGGTAAGATTTTAGGTTATCCCCCTGGCTGGAGGTGTTATAGCAAAACACTCCACATGCCCATTAAAGTCTATTTCACCCCTTCACAGTATCAGGAAAGGCATGCAAGGCCTTGGGCCTACTTCCAGCCTCCAGGCACCAATGTTACTCATACCTGTGACATTTGGTGGTGTTAAGCTTCAAGGGGATGAAGTCACACCTTCTACCCAGGGTTATGGAGCTCAGCACAGGGTAAGATTGCAGGCTTCACCCATGACTGGAGGTGTTAAAGCAAAACACTTCACATGTCCAGTAAAGTGTACTTCGCCTGTTCACATTATCAGGAAAGGCTTGCAAGGCCTTGGGAGTGTTTCCAGCCTACAGGCACCAGTTTTAGTGATACCTGTGACAAGCTAGGGATGGGCCAGAGTACCTGAAGGCTAAGATCTGAAACTGTTGATGTACGTTTTGTACTGTGAGAAGTGTTTGATTTGTGGTTCACTCTACCTACATCCAAGGCGAAAACCGGTATTTAGAAGTAGATCTCAATCAGGCTGCCAGGCGCAGAATCTGATATGTGGGCGCAGGTCGCACTCTTGACAGACCATTTGATTCAGGAGTGGTCCCCACGCCAGCAATCGGGCTCACTACAACGGTGATAGTCACAGGCCTCACTCTGTACTGTGGGATGTATGATGTAAGAATTAGATTGCGGTACATTACATTGCTTTTTTAGGCGCTTTCCACAACTTGCACGGGAGGGCGATCTAGACTTAGGAATAGTATGATTTACTATGCCAGGGAGGGAAGGTGTTGGAATAGTAAATCACACTATTCCTTAGTGTAGAGCGCCCTCCAGTGCAAGTCGTGGAAACGACTTGCGGGGTAAATGCAGAGATCTAAATGTACTGCGGTGTTTTGACCGCGTTGTTAAGGTCGGTTCCCTTCTAGGTACGTCACCTGAGTGGTAAACCTAACTCCAGCTGTAAAAAAGCAGCACAGCAGAGTGCCTCCATGCAGGTACTGGGGGGGTCACCATTTCAGGTGCATTCACACCCTCTGCTCTCACTCTGGGTGCCGTTAAACATGCAGGCCTGACTCGGCCGCCTGCCTTCACCGTGCCACTGTGTGTTTATGATGTTGAGTCTGCGCCCGTCTCCTCCAGCTCGGCGCTTGGCAGTGAATGCCCTCTGCCTGCATGTGCAGCTATCAGCGCGCAGCACCCCTGGTGATGCCTGAGCCCGGACCGTGCCCCGCTGCTTGTAAAAGTCCCCCGGCTGGCCCCGACTCGTGGGTGCCAAAGCCGAGGGTGCAGGCGCGCCGTGAGGGCCCCCCTGGCCCCCTGGCATTGTCTCCGCTCCCCGCGCTCGGCCGGCGGAGCCCTGTGCTACTTCGGCCCGTTCCAGCACGCGCTCCCCGCGGCCCCCGGAGCCCCACTGCGCCGCCACAGGGCCCGCTCCCTGCAGGAGGCCCCTCCCGCCCGCGGGCCGCCGCTCCCGGCCTCGGAGCGCGAGGGTGGACCGGGGAAAAGGGGCCCGGGGCCCGGGATTCCAGGCACGGAGGCGTCAGCCATCGGGGGAGGGCAGAGATCCACGGGGCATTACGAGCCTCTGAGGACGGGGGCAGCTGAAACAGGGGCGGGCGCGGGAAGGGGCTGAAGCTGGGCTTCTTTTCATGTGTGCCTGGGAGCGTGTGTTTCAGTGATTGTGTTTTAAAACTTAGTTATTCCGATGGTAGGAAACACAAAAGTCAGCTGGGAGCAGGGAGCCGAGTGCGCCTCGCACAGCCCTCTCTCCCCGGGACCAATCAGGGGCTGGCTCCTCCCTATATATGCACGGGGCTCGGCTCTGGCGGTACATTTCTGTTCTCTGACAGTGCCTGCGCCCAGACTTGCGTTACCATGGCAGAAACCGCTCCAGTCGCCGCGGCTCCTCCCGCTGAGGTCGCCCCCAAGAAGAAGCAGCAGAAGAAAGCAGCGGGGGCCTCCAAGGCCAAGAAGCCTTCCGGTCCCAGCGTGTCCGACATGATTATGAAGGTGGTGACTGCCTCGGCCGAGAGGAAGGGAGTCTCCCTGTCGGCCCTGAAGAAGGGGCTGCTCGCCGCCGGCTACGATGCGGACAAGAACAAGGGCCGAGTAAAGGTCTCCCTGAAGAGCCTGGTCAGCAAAGGCGCCCTAGCCCAGCTGAAGGGCACCGGGGCCTCCGGCTCCTTCAAGGTGAACAAGAAGCAGCTGGTGGGCAAGAAGGCGGCAAAGAAGACAGCCACCAAGAAGCCAGCGGCCAAGAAAGCTGCCCCTGCCGCCAAGAAGCCCAAAAAGGCTCCCGCGGGGGTCAAGAAGAGCCCGAAGAAGGTCAAGAAGCCGGCGGCAGCCAAGAGCCCCAAGAAGCCCAAGGCTGCCCCCGCCAAGAAGGCTGCCAAGAGCCCAGCGAAAGCCAAGGCGGCGAAGCCCAAAGTAGCCAAGAAAAGCCCTGCCAAGGTAGTCAAACCCAAGGCAGCCAAGCCCAAAGCAGCCAAGCCCAAAAAGGCAGCACCCAAGAAGAAGTAAGGGCTTGCACCGAGACACTGCAAACACAAAGGCTCTTTTAAGGGCCACCACCCTGTCTAGAAGAGAGCGTGTTCATCCCCACCTTTGCACCCACCCAATGCCCCACTTTTCCAAAAATAAACCGCACAATACATCCCAGCGCACCGTTTCACAGGCGAGTGCTGCGTGTGATCTTGGCCATATAAAACGGCTCTTTCGGTGCTGAGTGGATTGAAATCGTTATCACATAGAAAACAAGGGGGTCCGGGAGTTATAAGACCTCCGTTCATAGTACATGTGCAATAACGTGTTTGTGTCTCGGTGCTTTCACTGTACCCGGGCAGACTCGACATAGTGTCTGCATAAGGCAGACGATTGTGAACTTTAAATGGAGCGCAGGGCACTGCGTGCTCCAGGGTGACATGGGGCGGGTAAAAGGGGGTCTGGGAGTTATGAGACCTCAGTTTATTATAAACGTGTGTGTGTGTGTTGGTGCTTTCACTGTACCCGGGCAAACTCGACATAGTGTCTGCATAAAGCAGACGATTGTGAACTTTAAATGGAGCGCAGGGCACTGCGTGCTCCAGGGTGACATGGGGCGGGTAAAAGGGGGTCTGGGAGTTATGAGACCTCAGTTTATTATAAACGTGTGCTAACGTGTGTGTGTGTGTGTTGGTGCTTTCACTGTACCCGGGCAAACTCGACATAGTGTCTGCATAAAGCAGACGATTGTGAACTTTCCATCGAGCGCAGGTAACGGGGAGTGTTCCAGGGCGGCGTGCTCATGACATCTCGGGCTCCTCTCCCGGTTGACCGGGGTCGGGTGGACCACCAGTGGACGGACGGACACGGAGACAAAGGCTGGCCGGGGCGCGGGCTCCGGCTACATCATCCAACCGGACTGTTCTCTTTTATCCACAGCTCATTGGACACCTAGGCTGCAGCCTCCGGTCCAGTAACCAATCGTTGCACACCGCGGGCTATTTTCGAACGTGGGGCGGTCTCCTCAGCCAATCAGAGCAGCCCTCCGTCTGTGAGCGCATAAATAGGGCTCTTTCCCCGTTCGACGCCATTCTTCTCTGCCTTCGCCGAGAGAGACCGCTCCCGCCATGGCCCGCACCAAGCAGACAGCCCGCAAGTCCACCGGCGGCAAAGCGCCCCGCAAGCAGCTGGCCACCAAGGCTGCCCGCAAGAGCGCGCCTGCCACCGGCGGCGTCAAGAAGCCTCACCGCTACCGGCCCGGCACCGTGGCCCTCCGCGAGATCCGCCGCTACCAGAAGTCCACCGAGCTCCTCATCCGCAAGCTGCCCTTCCAGCGCCTGGTGAGGGAGATCGCCCAGGACTTCAAGACCGACCTGCGCTTCCAGAGCTCCGCCGTCATGGCCCTGCAGGAGGCCAGCGAGGCCTACCTGGTCGGGCTCTTCGAGGACACCAACCTGTGCGCCATCCACGCCAAGAGGGTGACCATCATGCCCAAGGACATCCAGCTGGCACGTCGCATCCGAGGCGAGAGGGCCTAAGGCGACGGACCGACCCGAACAACCACCACAACGGCTCTTTTAAGGGCCACCACCCTGTCACCTACGAGCTTATCTTATCTGTCATGGCACGTGTTTTAACACGTCAGGGAGGGTGGGCTGTGAGTACCACGAGCACTGGGCAACTTATACCGCCGGCTCTTGAGAAACCAGAGCACTCTGTGTTCACAGTGCACCAACACCTCTCCAATGTGTCCTTCATTTTAAAGCGTTGTTTGGGTAGAGGGTTGTGGTCGGGATCCGCGGGTCACAAGCCAGCACTATGGGGCATCTGTGCCCCCGGTACGTCGGGTTCTGAGAGTACCTCGATTACTGGGCAACTTATACCGGCTCTGGGGGGGAACCAGAGCACTCCGTGTTCACAGTGCACAAACACCTCTTAAACGTGTCCTTCATTTAATAGAGAGCTTCTTCGGGGGTAGAGGATTGTGTAGGGATCCGCTGGTCACAAGCCAGCGCTATGGCGCATCTGTGCTCCCGGTACATCGGGTTCATGTGTCCGATTTCAGGAACGTTTGCCCCGGGGCGGATTATAGCCGTTCCCCAGGGTCTTAAAAGTACTAACACAACGTTAAACCCGCTCACACAAACACTGTTCGCCCCATACATGGAAAAGAATAAGCCCACGGGCAGATGCGCGAATTCCCAGTGGGTTTATGTAACCTCATCGTTGCAGTGCTTATGTGACACTTGGTCCCAACGAGGGCTCATTCATATACATGTTGATTTAAAGAGGAAAAACGGGTTGACTGCTCTGTCGGCCCTCGGTCTGCAGCAAGCCCCGTGAGAGCGGGCCTTTCTGCACTCAACATTACCCTTCTAAAACACATATTTCTCAAGTGATAACAGAAGCACATTAGCTCTTAGAGGAGGAAGTGATTGGCCCTTAAAAGAGCCGTTGTGTTTGTTGGTGATGCGCCTCGAAGCCTTACTTGGCGCTGGTGTACTTGGTGACGGCCTTGGTGCCCTCCGACACGGCGTGCTTGGCCAGCTCTCCGGGCAGCAGAAGGCGGACTGCGGTCTGGATCTCCCGGGAGGTGATGGTGCGCCGCGAGTTGTAGAGAGCCAGTTTGGAAGACTCGTTAGCGATGCGCTCGAAGATGTCGTTCACGAAGGAGTTCATGATGCCCATGGCCTTGGAGGAAATGCCGGTATCTGGGTGCACCTGCTTCATCACTTTGTAAATGTAGATGGCATAGCTTTCCTTCCTGCTCTTCCTGCGCTTCTTCCCGTCCTTCTTGGGCGGCTTGGAGAGCGCTTTCTTGGAGCCCTTCTTGGGAGCCGGCGCGGACTTGGCTGGTTCAGGCATGGTGGACGCTCTTTCACTGCTTGCTGTGAAGCCGAGAGAAATACGGAAGGAGGGCCCGGCACTTGTATTTATGGGCTTGGCCTGCAAAGCAGTCTCCTTCCCGGCTCTCCCTTCTCATTGGCAGGCTCCCCACTTCCTATGTTAAGCCCTCCTCCAATGAGAAGTACTATCAGCGCCTAGCTGTCAACCAATCAGACGCTCCCGAAGTCTTTATATAACCGAGTCCAGCAGAAAGAGAAGTATTCTTCTCTCTGTTGTGTGACTGAGACCCTAGATCGATCGCCATGTCTGGAAGAGGAAAGCAGGGAGGAAAGGCCCGCGCCAAGGCCAAGACACGCTCTTCCAGAGCCGGGCTCCAGTTCCCCGTGGGCCGTGTGCACAGGCTGCTCCGGAAGGGAAGCTACGCCGAGAGGGTGGGAGCCGGTGCCCCCGTCTATCTGGCTGCAGTGCTGGAGTACCTGACCGCTGAGATCCTGGAGCTGGCCGGCAACGCCGCCCGGGACAACAAGAAGACCCGCATCATCCCCAGACACCTCCAGTTGGCCATCCGCAACGACGAGGAGCTGAACAAGCTGCTGGGCCGAGTCACCATCGCCCAGGGAGGAGTCCTGCCCAACATCCAGGCCGTGCTGCTGCCCAAGAAAACCGAGAGCCACAAGGCACAGGGCAAAGCAAGCAAGTAAAGGCCCGCAGACCCCCGTGGAAACACACCCTAAACACAAAGGCTCTTTTCAGGGCCATCCACAGACTCCATCAAAGAGCGTATCCGTGCCGAGGTGTTACTCTCTGGCGGCTTCATAGATGCGGCAGCGCCCGCTACCGTAGCTTCATAGGGGGGCATGCCCAAGCTCTGGCCGTGCACTGTTGTTCCTTCCCGAAGCCTAGCATGAGGCCGACCATATTAATGTTTTTTTTTTAGTATATACATGTATAATTTGAATTTTCAGGGACACATTTTGCAGACTTGCCCCAGCCGAGCGGGCACCGAAGGCGAGGGTTAGGCGGGCCGCGGTGACAAGTGGGGGCCTGGCAGGGAGGAGTGTGCGTGTTTGACTGATCGGTGCACCGGCGGCAGCTGCTGAGCCCGATCGGGAGCCCCTGACAAAGAGGCGGGCTGGGAGCGCGCTCTTTTTCAATCAATATATACATATATATTTTTTCATTTTTGGGGGACACATTGTGCAGGCTTGCCCCAGCCGGGAGCGAGATGTGGGCAGTGTTGCGAGGTTGAAGGCAGGTGGTGCCGGTGAGGACTTTAACGTGTGTTGGGCTCCATTAAAACGTATCCATGTTTTTTTTTCTTCATATTGGGAGGGGCCACCGAACGAGAGGGTTAGGCGGGCCGCGGTCACAAGTGGGGGCCGGGAAGGGAGGTGCCTTGGGCGCGAGACGTGGACAGTGTTGCGGGGTTGCAGGCGGTGACACACAGCGGGGTGGTGCCGGTGAGTCCGGTTTAACGTGTGTGGGCTTTATTAAAACATGCCCGAGGCTGTTCATATTGGGAGGGGGGAAGGAAGGAGAGGTTTAGGCGGGCCGCGGTCACAAGTAGGGGCCGGGAAGGGGTGTGTTTGACTGTGATCTGTGCACCGGTGGCAGCTGCTGAGCCAGCCCATGACAAAGGCGGGCTGGGAGCCCGCTCTTTTTCAAACGGCAACGGCCGCTCCAGCCCCCGCTCCCTGCAGAGGGCGGGACGGGGCCGGGCTCTACATGGGCTCCCGCGCAGGTCCGCTGCTCCTCAATATAAGCAGCCGCTGCTGGTCGAGATTTCATTTGACATCACATTTCTCATTCATTTATTGATTGATACAGCTGATCTGGTGACGACGATGAGCAGCAGCTGATTAGGGCTCTCCCCCCCCCGCCCTCCCGCCCTCGCGCCTCGCTGCCTGCCTGCTCCTCCGAGGTGCTGGGCCTGCGTTCCCTGGCTTGTCCGGGGCCAGGCTGCGCTCCAAGGAGGGGAAGCTACAGCTGATGGCAGCACCTGAGTAGGGCCTCTCCCTCCCTCGCTCCACGCTCTCTCTCCCCACTCCTCTAAGGTGCTGGGCCTGCGCTCCCTGGCTTGACCGGGGCCAGGCTGCGCACCGAGGAGGGGAAGGAGAAGAGCTAGCCCCATTTCACAGCCAGCTCCTCTTGGGTGCTGGGCCTGCGTCTCCCTGGCTTGACCGGGGCCAGGCTGCGCACCAGAGAGGGGGGCAGGCAAGCAGGCTGACTGCCTGAGAATACCAAGGGCTTCCCCCAGACCCTCCCCCAGACCCATCCACCTGGACTGACTGTTCCTGCCGTGGGGGCGTGCTGTCTTCCGGAGAATCGCCGCTGGATTGCCGGGGGTCAACAAAACAGTGAGTACCTGCTAAAACTGCACTTGTGATTTGATTCTGTGCTTTTTAACCTGGTAAATACTATCATATTCTACTGCATTGCTCGCAATTGTGACCTTGTATTAACTGAATTTGTGGTTTCCGCATCGTTTCTTGCCTGCGCCTCTGCTAAACGCTGCGCTATTCCCTGGCATTGTTTAGCATTTGTAATATTATATTGCATTGCCTGCATTTGTGAACTTGCATTTACTGAACCTGTGGTTTTGCATAGTTTGCTACCTGCGCTTTCTGACCTGCTATAAGCTGTGCTATCCTCCTGCATTGTCTGCACTTGCATTTGTGATTTTACAACAGCTGATTCTGAGACTGTGGTTTTGCATCAATTGACCTTTTGATACTCTGGATCTTGCGACTCCCTAGCAACACTGTCTGTGAATTTCAGGTTTTTCTTAGCAAAAAACTTAGTGTTACTATACCCGTAGAAGCCCCATAGCTACTACCCTATGTCTACCCAAGGCGACCCACAGCCCCTCCACCAAGCAGCACCAACCATGGATGCAGACGCCGGGACTCAACCCTGCAACACCGGAGACGACACGGAATGGCGCACTCAGGCAAAAAGAAAGGGACGCGACTCAAATCCAAGCTCGCCGGAAAAACATGCAAAGCTTGCCCGCCCACCTCTCATCAGTCCTACAATTCCAACCTCAAACCGCTATCAGGCTCTCCAGCTTACCCAGGACTGCGACGCCAACCCTCAGGACCACGGGGCAGGTGAACCAGGGACGTCTCCAGGTCCCACAAAAAGACTACGGATCCCCCCCATCATCCTGAAGAACTTACCCACACACAAGGACCTCGTGGAGATGCTGGATGAACACTGCGGCTCCCCCTACACGATCAAGCCCAGGCAAGACCACGCCAAGCTTATGCTCACCACCCCAGAAGACTACAGGAGCGTGACCAGCACACTCACCGAACAGAAAATGGAGTATTACACCTTCCCAATGACCACTGCAAAAGCCCAGCGCTTTGTAATACGGGGACTCCCAGCAAATGCATCACTTGACCACATCACTGGGGACTTAGCTGAACGCGGGCTTCCAGTCAAAAATATCGCGCAGATTGCCTCTCCAGCAGACAAGAGCAAGAAATTTCCCCTCTTTGTCGTAACCCTGTCAGCAAGCCACGACGGGAAACCAGCGGACCTTTCAGCAGTCACACGGCTCTGCGGCTGCATCGTAACCACAGAAGCACCTAAAGGGAAACGAGGACCAGTCATGTGCTACAACTGCCAGCGCCTGGGGCACACCTCTGCTTTCTGCCAACAGAAGCCAAAGTGTGTACGCTGCGGAGGTGAACACACCTCCACCCAATGCACAAGGAACCGGGAAACCGAACCAGCAAAGTGTGCCAACTGCGCAGGACCCCACCCAGCGAGCTATCGCGGCTGTCCCTATCTACAGAATGCAAAGAAGGTTGAACACCGCAAGCCACCCTCACAACCACAAAGGTCTTCCCAACAATCATCAGCAACGGACCAGCACCAAAGGAAGACCTACAACCGCAGACCTGCACTGGACCACAGGATCCCAACCCCCAATACAACCGACAACAGTAGAGAAGCACACGTGGATGGAAGGACATACGCGGACGTCATAGTACCGAAACAAGTCAGCCCGCCTCCCACAACAGCACCGGGACCATCCGGTGGAACAGGCTCAACCAGCCCACCTCCAACAACCGCACCGGGACCATCCTGTGAAATAGGCTCAGCCATCAACTGGCAGGAACTCATTGCGAAGATTGCAAAAACGGTTGCAGATATGAACATCCACCCGGTGGTGACAATGGTGGCGAATATTATCGCCGGACTTTTCCAGGGCGAAGAAAACACCAGCAATGGCAGCAAAATCTAAAAGAAACTCCCTCTTCGTGATGTGGAATGCTAATGGCATTCAGAAGAAAACTGCAGAACTCCTGCACCTGATGGAAACCATGGACGTGGATATAGCGCTTATCTCCGAGACCCACCTTCAAGGAAGCCAGAAGCTCAACATAGCAAACCACAGGGTATACCGCACAGATCGCACCACTGGAGCCAAGGGTGGGGGAACAGCGGTGATCGTCAGCACAAAAGTGAAGCACCACGAGATCTCTCTACCACCAGTTGGGAGCATTGAAGCAACTGGCATACAGATTCAGACATCTGCAGGCCCGCTGCGGCTGATCGCCGCCTACTCACCCCCAGGCAAGCTAAGCCCAAAGGACCTGGATGCTTTACTGGACCCCAGCATCCCAACACTAATTGGAGGCGACCTTAATGCCAAGCACAAATGCTGGAACTCTCGGACGGGAAACAGCAAAGGACACGCCCTACTTGCCCACTCAAAGAAGGAGGACTTTGTAGTGGCCGGCCCGACTCAACCAACGCACTATCCAGGCTCTGCACTGCATAAACCAGATGTTCTGGACATTGTGGTCATGAAGAATCTCTCCCAGTCTATGGAGCTTGAAACCCTAACAGCGCTGACATCCGACCACAACCCAGTATTGATCACAGTTGGAGACGTACTTGAAGACCAGCAGCAGGGCATCAGACACAACTTCAAGAAGGCGGACTGGTGCCTATACAAGAGATGCCTGGAGGAGACACTGGTCCCAGGTCCCCTGCGAAGCACTGAAGACATTGACCAGGCAATTCACCACTTCACAGCTTCAATCCACACAGCTATTGAGCGCAGCATTCCAGAGCAGAAACTACAACGATGCTCTATCTACGATCTCCCGAAGGGCATCAAGCAGTCAATAGCTGCCAAGAACAGAGCCCGCAGAGAGTGGCAAAGGAACCGCACCCCCGACCTGCTGAAGAAGTATAATGAACTGACAAGACAGCTGAAGATGCAAATAAGCCAGCATAGAGGCGAAAAATGGGAAGCAGCTACAGCCAACCTTAAGGACTCAGACAACTCTCTCTGGAGAATGACCCGCCGCCTGACTGGGAAGAAGGAACCAAACCCACCGATACAAGGGACGACTCACCTGGCATGCAGCAGCAGGGATAAGGCTGAGGTCTTCGCTGACACGCTGGAGGCATCATTCAGGCCCAACCAGGCAAGCAAACTGGCACCAGAAGTAGAGCAAGAGGTCGCCAAGCATCACCGGGAGCACCCACCAGAAACAGAAACTGCACACATTGAGGAATGCTCAATGGGCGAATTACTGGACCTGGCAAAAACACTAAAAAACGGCAAGGCACCAGGGAAGGACAGAATAGTCAACCAAGCCATCAAGATGCTACCAGATACTGCAGTGGATCACCTTGCTGAGATATTTAACGCATGCATGAAGCACCAGTATTTCCCAAACACCTGGAAAGAAGCAAGAGTCGTCGTATTCCCCAAGGCTGGGAAACCACTGCGAGATCCTGCAAATTACCGGCCCATAAGTCTACTATCTGGCCTATCAAAACTCTTTGAAAAAGTTATCCACGCCCGTCTTGTGGACTTTGCGACAAGCAACAACCTCCTTGCCAAAGAACAGTTTGGGTTCCGGAAAGATCACTCAACCAATCACCAACTCCTCAGAGTTGTGGACATCATCAGCCATGGTTTCAACATCAACAAGTCTACCGGAGTAGTCTTTCTGGATGTAGCCAAAGCGTTCGACCGAGTATGGCACGAGGGACTGCTTTATAAACTTATCAAGCTCCAGTTTCCCAGCTACCTGGTCATGCTACTGTCCAGCTACCTGACAAATCGGACCTTTCACGTGGCAGTGCGAGAAGAATGCTCATCGCCACGCCCAATTCTTGCTGGAGTGCCTCAGGGATCAATCCTAGGACCATTCCTCTTCAACATATTCACAAACGACATCCCCACGGACCTAAAGAAGACTGATCTTGCCCTTTACGCAGATGATGTCGCGGTCATCTCTCAATCCTTCAGCGACAAGGAAGTGGCTAAGAACCTGGAGACATCGCTCTGCAGACTCTCCGAATGGTACAGCGACTGGCAGATCACCTTGAACACGGGCAAAACCACTGCAACATTATTTACCAGGAAGCAGAACAGGAAACACCCACAGATCCTCCTCAACGGGGACGAGGTCAAATGGGAAAACAGCAGCTCCTACCTGGGGGTGACTCTGGACTCTAAACTCAGCTGGAAAAACCACATAGAGAAGACCTGCCAGAAAGCAGCATCCAAACTGGCTGCATTATACCCACTCCTGAAGACCAAGTCGATGCCCATGCAGAGCAAGGTGCGAGTAGTCACTGCAATAATTCGACCAACTATGACATACGCTTCACCAGTTTGGAGTGGCTGCCGCCCACAGCTTCGGATGGACCTACAGAAAGTACAGAACAAGGCCTTACGGATTGCAGCAGGTGCACCTATGTTCACACGAACAGCAGACCTCCACAGAGACTTAGGGATTGAGATGCTGGACGACCATCTCCTCAAACTCAACAGGAAATTCTACACAGGATTAGATCAAAAAGAAAACCCACTGATCAGGAAACTCGCAGACATCTCTACGAACCCATTTGACCGCTACCCGCGTCCCATTGAAGCGCTAACCTTGCGAAACTGAAACAGAAACGCAGCATCCAAAAACTCAGCACTGCTTGAAGGCAAACGCCGGCAGGTACACAAAACCCACCGCTGCCAGATGGCATGATAGCCTCGGCAAGCAACCAAAACTCAACACTATCAGAAGGAACTTGATGGACAAAGACAAGACCCCCTGAGGAAACATGCTGACAATTCTGCATACTCAATCGACCGCTACCCGCGGCCCATCACTGAGATGACCATGTGATGCAACCTCAACTGTGACAAAGCGTCACACATCAATAAGACAATCTAAACAGCGACTAAAAAATTCAAAACGATTGTGGAGTAATGAGGCTACTGCCTCGGTATCCAAAAACTCACCACTGTCAGAAGGAATCTGACAGACGAAAACAAGACAGCAGACGAGATTTCATTTCTGCTCACATCATCGAGAGGAGAACATGTCTGGACGCGGCAAAGGAGGGAAGGGGCTCGGCAAAGGCGGCGCCAAGAGGCACCGCAAGGTGCTCCGGGACAACATCCAGGGCATCACCAAGCCGGCCATTCGCCGCCTGGCGCGCCGTGGCGGAGTCAAGCGCATCTCCGGCCTCATCTACGAGGAGACCCGCGGGGTGCTCAAGGTTTTCCTGGAGAACGTGATCCGGGACGCCGTCACCTACACCGAGCACGCCAAGCGGAAGACCGTCACCGCCATGGATGTGGTCTATGCCCTGAAGCGCCAGGGCCGCACCCTCTACGGATTCGGCGGTTAAACACTCGACTTGCCCTCGGAAAAACGCAAAACACCAACCCAAAGGCTCTTTTAAGAGCCGACCACGATGTCATGGGAGAGCTGTGTCTATGCACTATTGTTCCCGCAGAGCCGGGATCGGCTACTCGCTAGCCCAATACCAGGGGATTTGCTCCGGTGCCACCCTACCATGTCGGGCGCTGTCCCGTGGCCCCAGGAGCCCGCCATTCAGGAGCCCTGGACTGGGTCCCTAAGGGGGTGTTTAGACCGGCCCAGGTGCCCGCCATTATGGAGCCCTTGCCTGGGGACCTACGGTGGGTTTAGCCCGGCCCAGGGTCCCGTTTTCCTGGAGCTCTAAACTGGGGACCTAAGGCGTGTTTAGCCCGGCCCAGGGGCCCGCAACCATGGAGCCCTAAACTGGTGACCTAAGGCGGGCTCAGCCCGGTCCAGGGGCCCGCCACCACGGAGCCCTGGACTGGGGACCTAATTCGTGTTTAGCCCGTCCCAGGGTCCCGTTATCCTGAAGCCCTTCACTGGGGAGATAAGGCAGGTTTAGCCCGGCCCAGGTGCACGCCAACATGGAGCCCTTGCCTGGGGACCTACTGTGGGTTCAGCCCGGTCCAGCGGCCTGCCATCATGGAGCCCTGGACTGGGGACCTAAGGTGGGTTTAGCACGGCCCAGGGGCCCGCCATCATGGAGCCCTTGCCTGGGGACCTAAGGTGGGTTCAGTCCGGTCCAGGGGCCTGCCATCATGGAGCCCTGGACTGGGGACCTACGGTGGGTTTAGCCCGGCCCAGGGGCCCGCCATCATGGAGCCCTTGCCTGGGGACCTAAGGTGGGTTCAGCCCGGTCCAGGGGCCTGCCATCATGGAGCCCTGGACTGGGGACCTACGGTGGGTTTAGCACGGCCCAGGGGCCCGCCATCATGGAGCCCTTGCCTGGGGACCTAAAGTGGGTTTAGCCCGGCTCAGGGCCCCACGAGTCACGCAGTTCACCGACTATTAAGCCCCCCACGTAGTGGGGGCTTACAGCGCCTGGCTGGGAGACAAAGTTGGAGTTAGCGCGGCCATTCCGCCGCCCGGCCATCTGGTCGCCGCAACTCACTGGGCCATCTGGTCGGCGACCAGATGGCCCAGTCAGCTACGGCGACCAGATGGCCGGGCGGCGGAATGGCCGTGCTAACTCCAACTTTGTCTTCCGCCCAGGAGCATAAGCCCTAGGGGCTTAATAGTCGATACAATAGGGTTCCCATGCAGGCCCATAGGAAGAGGGTGTGGGGTCCTAAATGATGTGGCGAACCACCATGTCCGTTTACGGGTCCCTGTGGGCCTTTAAACAACGCTTTCAGTATTTTTCTTTTTTTGTGTGTGGACATTTTGGTTCAAGGGGACGTGGGCACTACTTCTACCCAGGGCTGGTGAGCTCCGATTCGGGTAAAATTTCCGCATTTCCCCCTTAGCTGGAGGTCGGCAAAAAAAAAAAAAAAAAAAAAAACGATACATACATTTTTTCTAACTTTATGTTCAAGGGGACAAAGTCACTTTTTCTACCCAGGGCTGATGAGCTCCGATTCGGGTAACATTTCCGGTTTCCCCCCTTAGCTGGAGGTCGGCAAAAAAAATAACTATATATATATATATACATATTTTTTTTTTTTTACTATTTCCTTAGTTTCAAGGGGACAAAGTCACTTGTTCTACCCAGGGCTGGGGAGCTCCGATTCGGGTACAATTTCGGGTTTCCCCCCTTAGCCGGAGGTCGGCAAAAAAAAAATCTAAACTTTTTTTTTTTTTTACTAACTTTAGGTTCAAGGGGACAACGTCACTGTTTCTACCCGAGGATGTGGAGCTCCGATCCGGGTAAAACTTCAGGTTTTCCCCCTAAGCTGAAGGTGGTCCAAAATAAATAAAAAAAATATATATACACATACAATTTTTTTCTTCTTCTTCAAATAACTCTAGGTTGAAGGGGACAAAGTCACTTTTTCTACCCGGCCTATGGATCTCCGATCCGGGTACAATTTACCCATTTAAAACTGTTAATACAAAATATATATATATATATATTTTGCTCAATGTTTAGGTTCTAGGGGACTAAGTCACTTTTTCTACTCAGGGCTATGGAGCTCCGATTAGGGTAATATTTCAGGATTTCCCCTTTGGCTGGAGGCGGAGAAAAAAAAAAAAGTCATTCAAAAGGTATATAAAGCCCTTTGCATTATCAGATCCTAGCCTTCAGTGTCCCAAGCCCATTTCTAGCCTGCAGGCACAAAGTGTCTATTTCTGCACAGGGCTATGGAGCTCCGCGCAGGGTGAGATTCCCCCCTGTTACAGTATCAGCACAAGGCTGTGGGCCCATTCCTAGCCTCCAAACACCTCTTTTAGGGATACTTGTAACATTCGGCGGAGTTAATCTTCAAAGGGGATACAGTTGCTCCTACTAACCTGGGCTATGGACCTCCGCGCAGAGTAAGATTTCAGGTTCCACCCCTGGCTGGAGGTGGGAAAACGAAAGAGTTATTTATTCCAACACTGTATCTAACCCCTTTACAGTATCAGACCCAGGCCTGCAAGACCATAGGCACATTTCCAGCCTCCAGGCACCTATTTTCGTGATACTTGTGACATTATGAAGCCTGCAGCTTCAAGGGGACAAAGTCACTCCTCCTACCCAGGGTTAAGGAACTCCGCGCAGGGTAATATTTAGGGTTATACTCCTGGCTGGGGGTGTGAAAACAACACACTTCAAAAGTCCAATAAAGTGTATGTCACCCCTTAACAGTGTCAGGTGAGGCCAGCAAGGCCATGGAACTTCTTCCAGCCTCCAAGCACCAGTTTTACTGATACCTGTGAGATTTGGAGGTGTAAGGCTTCAAGGGGATGAAGTCACACCTTCTACCTAGGGTTAAGGAGCTCTGCGCAGGGTAAGGCTTCAGGCTGACCCCCTGGCTTGAGGTGTGAAAAGGAGACACGTCACGTGGTCAATACAATGTTTTTAACCCCTTTTACAGTATCAGGACAAGGCCTGCTAGGCCATGGGCCTACTTCCAGCCTCCAGGTACCAGTTTAACAAATACCTGTGACATTTGGAGCTGTAAGGCTTCAAGGGGATGAAGTCGCGCCTTCTACCCAGGGTTATGGAGCTCCGCGCAGGGTAAGATTTCAGTTTATCCCCCTGGCTGGAGGTGTTAAAGCCAAACACTTCACATGCCCATTGAAGTCTATTTCACCCCTTCACAGTATCAGGAAAGGCCTGCAAGGCCTTGGGCCTACTTCCATCCTCCAGGCACCAATGTTACTGATACCTGTGACATTTGGTGGTGTTAAGCTTCAAGGGGAAGAAGTCACACCTTCTACCCAGGGTTATGGAGCTCAGTGCAGGGTAACAATTCAGGTTATCCCCCTGGCAACAGGTGTTAAAGCAAAACACTTCACTTGCCCAACACAGTCTATTTCACCCCTTCACAGTATCAGGAAAGGCCTGCAAGGCCTTGGGCGTAGCTACTTCCAGCCCCCAGGCACCAATTTTACTGATACCGATGACATTTGGTGGTGTTCAGCTTCAAGGGGATGAAGTCACACTTTCTACCCAGGGTTATGGAGCTCAACGCAGGGTAATAATTGGGGTTATCCCCCTGGCTGGAGGTGTTAAAGCAAAACACTCCACATGCCCAATAAAGTCTATGTCACCCTTTCCCAGTATCAGGAAAGGCCTGCAAGGCCTTGTGCCTACTTCAGGCCTCCAGGCACTAATGTTACTGATACCTGTGACATTTGGTGGTGTTAAGCTTCAAGGGAATGAAGTCACACGTTTTACCCAGGGTTCTGGAGCTCAGCGCAGGGTAAGATTCCAGGTTATCCCCCTGGCTTGAGGTGTTAAAGCAAAACACTTCACATGCCCAATAAAGTCTATTTCACCCCTTTCACAGTATCAGGAAAGGCCTGCAAGGCCTTGGGCCTACTTCCAGCCCCCAGGCACCAATGTTACTGACACCTGTGACATTTGGTGGTGTTAAGCTTAAAGGGGAAGAAGTCGCACCTTTTACCCAGGGTTATGGAACTCAGTGCAGGGTAAGATTCCAGGTTATCCCCCTGGCTGGAGGTGTTAAAGCAAAACACTCCACATGCCCAATAAAGTCTATTTCACCCCTTTCATAGTATCAGGAAAGGCCTGCAAGGCCTTGGGCCTACTTCCAGCCTCCAGGCACCAATGTTACTGATACCTGTGACATTTGGAGGTGCTAAGCGTCAAGGGGATGAAGTCACACCTTCTACCCAGGGTTATGGAGCTCAGCGCAGGGTAAGATTCCGGGTTATCCCCCTGTCTTGAGGCGTTAAAGCAAAACACTTCACATGCCCAATAAAGTCTATTTCACCCCTTTCACAGTATCAGGAAAGGCCTGCAAGACCTTGGGCCTACTTCCAGCCTCCAGGCACCAATTGTACTGATACCTGTGACATTTGGAGGTGCTAAGCGTCAAGGGGATGAAGTCACACCTTCTACCCAGGGTTATGGAGCTCCGCGCAGGGTAAGAATTCAGGTTATCCCCCTGGCTGGAGGTGTTAAAGCAAAACACTCCACATGCCCATTAAAGTCTATTTTACCCCTTCACAGTATCAGGAAAGGCCTGCAAGACCTTGGGCCTACTTCCAGCCTCCAGGCACCAATTTTACTGATACCTGTGACATTTGGAGGTGCTAAGCTTCAAGGGAATGAAGTCACACCTTTTACCCAGGGTTATGGAGCTCAGCGCAGGGTAAGATTCCAGGTTATCCCCCTGGCTTGAGGTGTTAAAGCAAAACACTTCACATGCCCAATAAAGTCTATTTCACCCCTTCACAGTATCAGGAAGGACCTGCAAGGCCTTGGTCCTACTTCCAGCCTCCAGGCACCAATGTTACTGATACCTGTGACATTTGGTGGTGTTAAGCTTCAAGGGGATGAAGTCGCACCTTCTACCCAGGGTTATGGAGCTCCGCGCAGGGTAAGATTTCAGGTTATACCCCAAGCTTGAGGTGTTAAAGCAAAACACTTCACATGCCCAATAAAGTCTATTTCACCCCTTCACAGTATCAGGAAAGGCCTGCAAGGCCTTGTGCCTACTTCCAGCCTCCAGGCACCAATGTTACTGATATCTGTGACATTTGGTGGTGTTAAGCTTCAAGGGGAAGAAGTCACACCTTCTACCGAGGGTTATGGAGCTCAGCGCAGGGTAAGATTTCAGCTTTTCACCCCTAGCTGGATGTGTTGAAGCAAAACACTTCTCATGCCCAATAAAGTCTATTTCACCCCTCCACAGTATCAGGGAAGGCCTGCAAGGCCTTGTGCCTACTTCCAGCCTCCAGGCACCAATGTTACTGATACCTGTGACATTTGGTGGTGTTAAGCTTCAAGGGGAAGAAGTCACATCTTCTACCCAGGGTTATGGAGCTCAGCGCAGGGTAAGAATTCAGGTTATCCCCCTGGCTGGAGGTGTTTAAGCAAAACACCTCACATGCCCAGTACAGTGTATTTCACCCTTTCCCAGTATCAGGAAAGGCCTGCAAGGCCTTGTGCCTACTTCAGGCCTCCAGGCACCAATGTTACTGATACCAGTAACATTTGGTGGTGTTAAGCCTCAAGGGGATGAAGTCACACCTTTTACCCAGGGTTATGGAGCTCAGCGCAGGGTAAGATTCCAGGTTATCCCCCTGGCTTGAGGTGTTAAAGCAAAACACTTCACATGCCCAATAAATGGTATTCCACCCTTTCACAGTATCAGGAAAGGCCTACAAGGCCTTGGGCCTACTTCCAGCCTCCAGGCACCAATTTTACGGATACCTGTGACATTTGGTGGTGTTAAGCTTCAAGGGGATGAAGTCACACTTTCTACCCAGGGTTATGGAGCTCAGCGCAGGGTAAGATTTTAGGTTATCCCCCTGGCTGGAGGTGTTTAAGCAAAACACCTCACATGCCCAGTACAGTGTATTTCACCCTTTCCCAGTATCAGGAAAGGCCTGCAAGGCCTTCTGCCTACTTCCAGCCTCCAGGCACCAATTTTACTGATACCTGTGGCATTTGGAGGTGTTAAGCTTCAAGGGGATGTAGTCACACTTTCTACCCAGGGTTATGGAGCTCAGCGCAGGGTAAGATTTTAGGTTATCCCCCCTGGCTGGAGGTGTTTAAGCAAAACACCTCACATGCCCAGTACAGTGTATTTCACCCTTTCCCAGTATCAGGAAAGGCCTGCAAGGCCTTGGGCCTACTTCCAGCCCACAGGCACCAATGTTACTGATACCTGTGACATTTGGTGGTGTTAAACTTCAAGGGGATGAAGTCACACCTTTTACCCAGGGTTATGGAGCTCAGCGCAGGGTAAGATTTCAGGTTATCCCCCTGGCTGGAGGTGTTAAAGCAAAACACCTCACATGCCCAATAAAGTCTATTTCACCCCTCCACAGTATCAGGGAAGGCCTAAAAGGCCTTGTGCCTACTTCCAGCCTCCAGGCACCAATGTTACTGATACCTGTGACATTTGGTG
The DNA here is from genome assembly GCF_964261635.1 of Lissotriton helveticus. Classification (NCBI taxonomy): domain Eukaryota; kingdom Metazoa; phylum Chordata; class Amphibia; order Caudata; family Salamandridae; genus Lissotriton; species Lissotriton helveticus. Next base: position 81,855,904 of record NC_136063.1, read on the forward strand.
GTGTTAAGCTTCAAGGGGAAGAAGTCACATCTTCTACCCAGGGTTATGGAGCTCAGCGCAGGGTAATATTTTAGGTTATCCCCCTGGCTGGAGGTGTTTAAGCAAAACACTTCACATGCCCAATAAAGTCTATTTCACCCCTTTTACAGTATCAGGAAAAGGCCTGCAAGGCCTTGGGCCTACTACCAGCCTCCAGGCACCAATGTTACTGATACCTGTGACATTTGGTGGTGTTAAGCTTCAAGGGGAAGCAGTCACATCTTCTACCCAGGGTTATGGAGCTCACCGCAGGGTATGATTTCAGGTTATCCCCCTGGCTCGAGGTGTTAAAGCAAAACACTCCACATGCCCAATAAAGTCTATTTCACCCCTCCACAGTATCAGGAAAGGCCTGCAAGGCCTTAGGCCTACTTCCAGCCCCCAGACACCTGTTTTTGTGATACTTGTGACATTTGGAGGTGTTCAGCTTCAAGGGGATGAAGTCACACCTTCTACCCAGAGTTATGGAGCTCAGTGCAGGGTAAGATTTCAGTTTATCTCCCTGGCCTGAGGTGTTAAAGCAAAACACTTCACATGCCCTATAAAGTCTATTTCACCCCTTCACAGTATCAGGAAAGGCCTGCAAGGCCTTGGGCCTACTTCCATCCTCCAGGCACCAATGTTACTGATACCTGTGACATTTGGTGGTGTTAAGCTTCAAGGGGAAGAAGTTGCACCTTCTACCCAGGGTTATGGAGCTCAGCGCTGGGTAAGAATTCAGGTTATCCCCTTGGCTGGAGGTGTTAAATCAAAACACCTCACATGCCCAATAAAGTCTATTTCACCCCTCCACAGTATCAGGAAAGGCCTGCAAGGCCTTGTGCCTACTTCCAGCCTCCAGGCGCCAATGTTACTAATACCTGTGACAATTGGTGGTGTTATTCTTCAAGGGGAAGAAGTCACATCTTCTACCCAGGGTTATGGAGCTCAGCGCAGGGTAAGAATTCAGGTTATCCCCCTGGCAGGAGGTGTTTAAGCAAAACACCTCACATGCCCAGTACAGTGTATTTTACCCTTTCCCAGTATCAGGAAAGGCCTGCAAGGCCTTGTGCCTACTTCCAGCCTCCAGGCACCAATGTTACTGATACCTGTGACATTTGGTGGTGTTGAGCTTCAAGGGGATGAAGGCACACCTTTTACCCAGGGTTATGGAGCTCAGCGCAGGGTAACAATTCAGGTTATCCCCCTGGCTTGAGGTGTTTAAGCAAAACACCTCACATGCCCAGTACAGTGTATTTCACCCATTCACAGTATCAGGAAAGGCCTTCAAGGCCTTGGGCCTACTTCCAGCCTACAGGCACCAATTTTACTGATACCTGTGACATTTGGTGGTGTTAAGCTTCGAGGGGATGAAGTCACACCTTTTACCCAGGGTTATGGAGCTCAGCGCAGGGTAAGATTTCAGTTTATCCCCCTGGCCTGAGGTGTTAAAGCAAAACACTTCAACTGCCCAATAAAGTCTATTTCACCCCTTCACGGTATCAGGAAAGGCCTGCAAGGCCTTGTGCCTACTTCAGGCCTCCAGGCACCAATGTTACTGATACCTGTGACATTTGGTAGTGTTAAGCTTCAAGGGGATGAAGTCACACCCTCTACCCAGGGTTATGGAGCTCAGTGCAGGGTAAGAATTGGGGTTATCCCCCTGGCTGGAGGTGTTAAAGAAAAACACTTCACATGCCCAATAAAGTCTATTTCACCCTTTCACAGTATCAGGAAGGACCTGCAAGGCCTTGGTCCTACTTCCAGCCTCCAGGCACCAATGTTACTGATACCTGTGACATAAGGTGGTGTTGAGCTTCAAGGGGATGAAGGCACACCTTTTACCCAGGGTTATGGAGCTCAGCGCAGGGTAAGATTTCAGATTATCCCCCTGGCTGGAGGTGTTAAAGCAAAACACTCCACATGCCCAATAAAGTCTATTTCACCCCTTCACAGTATCAGGAAAGGCCTGCAAGGCCTTGGGCCTACTTCCATCCTCCAGGCACCAATTTTACTGATACCTGTGACATTTGGAGGTGCTAAGCGTCAAGGGGATGAAGTCACACCTTCTACCCAGGGTTATGGAGCTCAGTGCAGGGTAAGAATTCGGGTTATCCCCCTGGCTGGAGGTGTTAAAGAAAAACACTTCACATGCCCAATAAAGTCTATTTCACCCCTTTCATAGTATCAGGAAAGGCCTGCAATGCCTAGTGCCAGTTTCCAGCCTCCAGGCACCTGTTTTTGTGATACTTGAGACATTTGGAGGTGTTCAGCTTCAAGGGGATGAAGTCACACCTTTTACCCAGGGTAATGGAGCTCAGCGCAGGGTAAGAATTGGGGTTATCCCCCTGGCTGGAGGTGTTAAAGCAAAACACTCCACATGCCCAATAAAGTCTATTTCACCCCTTTCACAGTAACAGGAAAGGCCTGCAAGGCCTTGGGCCTACTTCCAGCTTCCAGGCACCAATTTTACTGATACCGGTGACATTTGGTGGTGTTCAGCTTCAAGGGGATGAAGTCACACTTTCTACCCAGGGTTATGGAGCTCAGCGCAGGGTAAGAATTGGGGTTATCCCCCTGGCTGGAGGTGTTAAAGCAAAACACTTCACATGCCCAATAAAGTCTATTTCACCCCTTCACAGTATCAGGAAGGACCTGCAAGGCCTTGGTCCTACTTCCAGCCTCCAGGCACCAATGTTACTGATACCTGTGACATTTGGTGGTGTTGAGCTTCAAGGGGATGAAGGCACACCTTTTACCCAGGGTTATGGAGCTCAGCGCAGGGTAAGATTTCAGATTATCCCCCTGGCTGGAGGTGTTAAAGCAAAACACTTCACATGCCCAATAAACCTGTGACATTTGGTGGTGTTAAGCTTAAAGGGGAAGAAGTCGCACCTTTTACCCAGGGTTATGGAACTCAGTGCAGGGTAAGATTCCAGGTTATCCCCCTGGCTGGAGGTGTTAAAGCAAAACACTCCACATGCCCAATAACGTCTATTTCACCCCTTTCATAGTATCAGGAAAGGCCTGCAAGGCCTAGTGCCAGTTTCCAGCCTCCAGGCACCTGTTTTTGTGATACTTGAGACATTTGGAGGTGTTCAGCTTCAAGGGGAAGAAGTCACATCTTCTACCCAGGGTTATGGAGCTCCGTGCAGGGTAAGATTTCAGGTTATCCCCCTGGCTGGAGGTGTTTAAGCAAAACACCTCACATGCCCAGTACAGTGTATTTCACCCTTTCCCAGTATCAGGAAAGGCCTGCAAGGCCTTGTGCCTACTTCCAGCCTCAAGTCACCAATGTTACTGATACCTGTGACATGTGGTGGTGTTAAGCTTCAAGGGGATGAGGTAACACCTTTTACCCAGGGTTATGGAGCTCAGCGCAGGGTAAGATTTCAAGTTATACCCCAAGCTTGAGGTGTTAAAGCAAAACACCTCACATGCCCAATAAATTGTATTTCACCCCTTCACAGTATCAGGAAAGGCCTGCAAGGCCTTGGGCCTACTTCCAGCCTCCAGGCACCAATTGTACTCATACCTGTGACATTTGGAGGTGCTAAGCGTCAAGGGGATGAAGTCACACCTTCTACCCAGGGTTATGGAGCTCAGCGCAGGGTAAGAATTCAGGTTATCCCCCTGGCTGGAGGTGTTAAAGCAAAACACTCCACATGCCCATTAAACTCTATTTTACCCCTTCACAGTATCAGGAAAGGCCTGCAAGACCTTGGGCCTACTTCCAGCCTCCAGGCACCAATTTTACTGATACCTGTGACATTTGGAGGTGCTAAGCTTCAAGGGGATGAAGTCACACCTTTTACCCAGGGTTATGGAGCTCAGCGCAGGGTAAGATTCCAGGTTATCCCCCTGGCTTGAGGTGTTAAAGCAAAACACTTCACATGCCCAATAAAGTCTATTTCACCCCTTCACAGTATCAGGAAGGACCTGCAAGGCCTTGGTCCTACTTCCAGCCTCCAGGCACCAATGTTACTGATACCTGTGACATTTGGAGGTGCTAAGCTTCAAGGGGATGAAGTCACACCTTTTACCCAGGGTTATGGAGCTCAGCGCAGGGTAAGATTCCAGGTTATCCCCCTGGCTGGAGGTGTTAAAGCAAAACACTTCACATGCCCAATAAAGTCTATTTCACCCCTTCACAGTATCAGGAAGGACCTGCAAGGCCTTGGTCCTACTTCCAGCCTCCAGGCACCAATGTTACTGATACCTGTGACATTTGGTGGTGTTAAGCTTCAAGGGGATGAAGTCACACCTTCTACCCAGGGTTATGGAGCTCAGTGCAGGGTAAGATTTCAGGTTATGCCCCTGGCTGGAGGTGTTAAAGCAAAACACTCCACATGCCCAATAAAGTCTATTTCACCCTTTCCCAGTATCAGGAAAGGCCTGCAAGGCCTTGTGCCTACTTCAGGCCTCCAGGCAATAATGTTACTGATACCTGTGACATTTGGTGGTGTTAAGCTTCAAGGGAATGAAGTCACACCTTTTACCCAGGGTTCTGGAGCTCAGCGCAGGGTAAGATTCCAGGTTATCCCCCTGGCTTGAGGTGTTAAAGCAAAACACTTCACATGCCCAATAAAGTCTATTTCACCCCTTTCACAGTATCAGGAAAGGCCTGCAAGGCCTTGGGCCTACTTCCAGCCCCCAGGCACCAATGTTACTGACACCTGTGACATTTGGTGGTGTTAAGCTTAAAGGGGAAGAAGTCGCACCTTTTACCCAGGGTTATGGAACTCAGTGCAGGGTAAGATTCCAGGTTATCCCCCTGGCTGGAGGTGTTAAAGCAAAACACTCCACATGCCCAATAAAGTCTATTTCACCCCTTTCATAGTATCAGGAAAGGCCTGCAAGGCCTAGTGCCAGTTTCCAGCCTCCAGGCACCTGTTTTTGTGATACTTGAGACATTTGGAGGTGTTCAGCTTCAAGGGGATGAAGTTGCACCTTCTACCCAGGGTTATGGAGCTCCGTGCAGGGTAAGATTTCAGTTTATCCCCCTGGCTGGAGGTGTTAAAGCAAAACACTTCACATGCCCATTAACGTCTATTTCACCCCTTCACAGTATCAGTAAAAGGCCTACAAGGCCTTGGGCCTACTTCCAGCCTCCTGGCACCAATTACACTGATACCTGTGACATTTGGAGGTGTTAAGCTTCAAGGGGAAGAAGTCACACTTTCTACCCAGGGTTATGGAGCTCAGCGAAGGGTAAGATTTCAAGTTTCAACCCTGGCTGGAGGTGTTAAAGCAAAACACCTCACATGCCCAATAAATTGTATTTCACCCCTTCACAGTATCAGGAAAGGCCTGCAAGGCCTTGGGCCTACTTCCAGCCTCCAGGCACCAATGTTACTGATACCTGTGACATTTGGAGGTGCTAAGCGTCAAGGGGATGAAGTCACACCTTCTACCCAGGGTTATGGAGCTCAGCGCAGGGTAAGATTCCGGGTTATCCCCCTGTCTTGAGGCGTTAAAGCAAAACACTTCACATGCCCAATAAAGTCTATTTCACCCCTTTCACAGTATCAGGAAAGGCCTGCAAGACCTTGGGCCTACTTCCAGCCTCCAGGCACCAATTGTACTGATACCTGTGACATTTGGAGGTGCTAAGCGTCAAGGGGATGAAGTCACACCTTCTACCCAGGGTTATGGAGCTCCGCGCAGGGTAAGAATTCAGGTTATCCCCCTGGCTGGAGGTGTTAAAGCAAAACACTCCACATGCCCATTAAAGTCTATTTTACCCCTTCACAGTATCAGGAAAGGCCTGCAAGACCTTGGGCCTACTTCCAGCCTCCAGGCACCAATTTTACTGATACCTGTGACATTTGGAGGTGCTAAGCTTCAAGGGAATGAAGTCACACCTTTTACCCAGGGTTATGGAGCTCAGCGCAGGGTAAGATTCCAGGTTATCCCCCTGGCTTGAGGTGTTAAAGCAAAACACTTCACATGCCCAATAAAGTCTATTTCACCCCTTCACAGTATCAGGAAGGACCTGCAAGGCCTTGGTCCTACTTCCAGCCCCCAGGCACCAATGTTACTGATACCTGTGACATTTGGTGGTGTTAAGCTTCAAGGGGATGAAGTCGCACCTTCTACCCAGGGTTATGGAGCTCCGCGCAGGGTAAGAGTTCAGGTTATACCCCAAGCTTGAGGTGTTAAAGCAAAACACTTCACATGCCCAATAAAGTCTATTTCACCCCTTCACAGTATCAGGAAAGGCCTGCAAGGCCTTGTGCCTACTTCCAGCCTCCAGGCACCAATGTTACTGATATCTGTGACATTTGGTGGTGTTAAGCTTCAAGGGGAAGAAGTCACACCTTCTACCGAGGGTTATGGAGCTCAGCGCAGGGTAAGATTTCAGCTTTTCACCCCTAGCTGGATGTGTTGAAGCAAAACACTTCTCATGCCCAATAAAGTCTATTTCACCCCTCCACAGTATCAGGGAAGGCCTGCAAGGCCTTGTGCCTACTTCCAGCCTCCAGGCACCAATGTTACTGATACCTGTGACATTTGGTGGTGTTAAGCTTCAAGGGGAAGAAGTCACATCTTCTACCCAGGGTTATGGAGCTCAGCGCAGGGTAAGAATTCAGGTTATCCCCCTGGCTGGAGGTGTTTAAGCAAAACACCTCACATGCCCAGTACAGTGTATTTCACCCTTTCCCAGTATCAGGAAAGGCCTGCAAGGCCTTGTGCCTACTTCAGGCCTCCAGGCACCAATGTTACTGATACCAGTAACATTTGGTGGTGTTAAGCCTCAAGGGGATGAAGTCACACCTTTTACCCAGGGTTATGGAGCTCAGCGCAGGGTAAGATTCCAGGTTATCCCCCTGGCTTGAGGTGTTAAAGCAAAACACTTCACATGCCCAATAAATGGTATTCCACCCTTTCACAGTATCAGGAAAGGCCTACAAGGCCTTGGGCCTACTTCCAGCCTCCAGGCACCAATTTTACGGATACCTGTGACATTTGGTGGTGTTAAGCTTCAAGGGGATGAAGTCACACTTTCTACCCAGGGTTATGGAGCTCAGCGCAGGGTAAGATTTTAGGTTATCCCCCTGGCTGGAGGTGTTTAAGCAAAACACCTCACATGCCCAGTACAGTGTATTTCACCCTTTCCCAGTATCAGGAAAGGCCTGCAAGGCCTTCTGCCTACTTCCAGCCTCCAGGCACCAATTTTACTGATACCTGTGGCATTTGGAGGTGTTAAGCTTCAAGGGGATGTAGTCACACTTTCTACCCAGGGTTATGGAGCTCAGCGCAGGGTAAGATTTTAGGTTATCCCCCCTGGCTGGAGGTGTTTAAGCAAAACACCTCACATGCCCAGTACAGTGTATTTCACCCTTTCCCAGTATCAGGAAAGGCCTGCAAGGCCTTGGGCCTACTTCCAGCCCACAGGCACCAATGTTACTGATACCTGTGACATTTGGTGGTGTTAAACTTCAAGGGGATGAAGTCACACCTTTTACCCAGGGTTATGGAGCTCAGCGCAGGGTAAGATTTCAGGTTATCCCCCTGGCTGGAGGTGTTAAAGCAAAACACCTCACATGCCCAATAAAGTCTATTTCACCCCTCCACAGTATCAGGGAAGGCCTAAAAGGCCTTGTGCCTACTTCCAGCCTCCAGGCACCAATGTTACTGATACCTGTGACATTTGGTGGTGTTAAGCTTCAAGGGGAAGAAGTCACATCTTCTACCCAGGGTTATGGAGCTCAGCGCAGGGTAATATTTTAGGTTATCCCCCTGGCTGGAGGTGTTTAAGCAAAACACTTCACATGCCCAATAAAGTCTATTTCACCCCTTTTACAGTATCAGGAAAAGGCCTGCAAGGCCTTGGGCCTACTACCAGCCTCCAGGCACCAATGTTACTGATACCTGTGACATTTGGTGGTGTTAAGCTTCAAGGGGAAGCAGTCACATCTTCTACCCAGGGTTATGGAGCTCACCGCAGGGTATGATTTCAGGTTATCCCCCTGGCTCGAGGTGTTAAAGCAAAACACTCCACATGCCCAATAAAGTCTATTTCACCCCTCCACAGTATCAGGAAAGGCCTGCAAGGCCTTAGGCCTACTTCCAGCCCCCAGACACCTGTTTTTGTGATACTTGTGACATTTGGAGGTGTTCAGCTTCAAGGGGATGAAGTCACACCTTCTACCCAGAGTTATGGAGCTCAGTGCAGGGTAAGATTTCAGTTTATCTCCCTGGCCTGAGGTGTTAAAGCAAAACACTTCACATGCCCTATAAAGTCTATTTCACCCCTTCACAGTATCAGGAAAGGCCTGCAAGGCCTTGGGCCTACTTCCATCCTCCAGGCACCAATGTTACTGATACCTGTGACATTTGGTGGTGTTAAGCTTCAAGGGGAAGAAGTTGCACCTTCTACCCAGGGTTATGGAGCTCAGCGCTGGGTAAGAATTCAGGTTATCCCCTTGGCTGGAGGTGTTAAATCAAAACACCTCACATGCCCAATAAAGTCTATTTCACCCCTCCACAGTATCAGGAAAGGCCTGCAAGGCCTTGTGCCTACTTCCAGCCTCCAGGCGCCAATGTTACTAATACCTGTGACAATTGGTGGTGTTATTCTTCAAGGGGAAGAAGTCACATCTTCTACCCAGGGTTATGGAGCTCAGCGCAGGGTAAGAATTCAGGTTATCCCCCTGGCAGGAGGTGTTTAAGCAAAACACCTCACATGCCCAGTACAGTGTATTTTACCCTTTCCCAGTATCAGGAAAGGCCTGCAAGGCCTTGTGCCTACTTCCAGCCTCCAGGCACCAATGTTACTGATACCTGTGACATTTGGTGGTGTTGAGCTTCAAGGGGATGAAGGCACACCTTTTACCCAGGGTTATGGAGCTCAGCGCAGGGTAACAATTCAGGTTATCCCCCTGGCTTGAGGTGTTTAAGCAAAACACCTCACATGCCCAGTACAGTGTATTTCACCCATTCACAGTATCAGGAAAGGCCTTCAAGGCCTTGGGCCTACTTCCAGCCTACAGGCACCAATTTTACTGATACCTGTGACATTTGGTGGTGTTAAGCTTCGAGGGGATGAAGTCACACCTTTTACCCAGGGTTATGGAGCTCAGCGCAGGGTAAGATTTCAGTTTATCCCCCTGGCCTGAGGTGTTAAAGCAAAACACTTCAACTGCCCAATAAAGTCTATTTCACCCCTTCACGGTATCAGGAAAGCCTGCAAGGCCTTGTGCCTACTTCAGGCCTCCAGGCACCAATGTTACTGATACCTGTGACATTTGGTAGTGTTAAGCTTCAAGGGGATGAAGTCACACCCTCTACCCAGGGTTATGGAGCTCAGTGCAGGGTAAGAATTGGGGTTATCCCCCTGGCTGGAGGTGTTAAAGAAAAACACTTCACATGCCCAATAAAGTCTATTTCACCCTTTCACAGTATCAGGAAGGACCTGCAAGGCCTTGGTCCTACTTCCAGCCTCCAGGCACCAATGTTACTGATACCTGTGACATAAGGTGGTGTTGAGCTTCAAGGGGATGAAGGCACACCTTTTACCCAGGGTTATGGAGCTCAGCGCAGGGTAAGATTTCAGATTATCCCCCTGGCTGGAGGTGTTAAAGCAAAACACTCCACATGCCCAATAAAGTCTATTTCACCCCTTCACAGTATCAGGAAAGGCCTGCAAGGCCTTGGGCCTACTTCCATCCTCCAGGCACCAATTTTACTGATACCTGTGACATTTGGAGGTGCTAAGCGTCAAGGGGATGAAGTCACACCTTCTACCCAGGGTTATGGAGCTCAGTGCAGGGTAAGAATTCGGGTTATCCCCCTGGCTGGAGGTGTTAAAGAAAAACACTTCACATGCCCAATAAAGTCTATTTCACCCCTTTCATAGTATCAGGAAAGGCCTGCAATGCCTAGTGCCAGTTTCCAGCCTCCAGGCACCTGTTTTTGTGATACTTGAGACATTTGGAGGTGTTCAGCTTCAAGGGGATGAAGTCACACCTTTTACCCAGGGTAATGGAGCTCAGCGCAGGGTAAGAATTGGGGTTATCCCCCTGGCTGGAGGTGTTAAAGCAAAACACTCCACATGCCCAATAAAGTCTATTTCACCCCTTTCACAGTAACAGGAAAGGCCTGCAAGGCCTTGGGCCTACTTCCAGCTTCCAGGCACCAATTTTACTGATACCGGTGACATTTGGTGGTGTTCAGCTTCAAGGGGATGAAGTCACACTTTCTACCCAGGGTTATGGAGCTCAGCGCAGGGTAAGAATTGGGGTTATCCCCCTGGCTGGAGGTGTTAAAGCAAAACACTTCACATGCCCAATAAAGTCTATTTCACCCCTTCACAGTATCAGGAAGGACCTGCAAGGCCTTGGTCCTACTTCCAGCCTCCAGGCACCAATGTTACTGATACCTGTGACATTTGGTGGTGTTGAGCTTCAAGGGGATGAAGGCACACCTTTTACCCAGGGTTATGGAGCTCCGTGCAGGGTAAGATTTCAGTTTATCCCCCTGGCTGGAGGTGTTAAAGCAAAACACTTCACATGCCCATTAACGTCTATTTCACCCCTTCACAGTATCAGTAAAAGGCCTACAAGGCCTTGGGCCTACTTCCAGCCTCCTGGCACCAATTACACTGATACCTGTGACATTTGGAGGTGTTAAGCTTCAAGGGGAAGAAGTCACACTTTCTACCCAGGGTTATGGAGCTCAGCGAAGGGTAAGATTTCAAGTTTCAACCCTGGCTGGAGGTGTTAAAGCAAAACACCTCACATGCCCAATAAATTGTATTTCACCCCTTCACAGTATCAGGAAAGGCCTGCAAGGCCTTGGGCCTACTTCCAGCCTCCAGGCACCAATGTTACTGATACCTGTGACATTTGGAGGTGCTAAGCGTCAAGGGGATGAAGTCACACCTTCTACCCAGGGTTATGGAGCTCAGCGCAGGGTAAGATTCCGGGTTATCCCCCTGTCTTGAGGCGTTAAAGCAAAACACTTCACATGCCCAATAAAGTCTATTTCACCCCTTTCACAGTATCAGGAAAGGCCTGCAAGACCTTGGGCCTACTTCCAGCCTCCAGGCACCAATTGTACTGATACCTGTGACATTTGGAGGTGCTAAGCGTCAAGGGGATGAAGTCACACCTTCTACCCAGGGTTATGGAGCTCCGCGCAGGGTAAGAATTCAGGTTATCCCCCTGGCTGGAGGTGTTAAAGCAAAACACTCCACATGCCCATTAAAGTCTATTTTACCCCTTCACAGTATCAGGAAAGGCCTGCAAGACCTTGGGCCTACTTCCAGCCTCCAGGCACCAATTTTACTGATACCTGTGACATTTGGAGGTGCTAAGCTTCAAGGGAATGAAGTCACACCTTTTACCCAGGGTTATGGAGCTCAGCGCAGGGTAAGATTCCAGGTTATCCCCCTGGCTTGAGGTGTTAAAGCAAAACACTTCACATGCCCAATAAAGTCTATTTCACCCCTTCACAGTATCAGGAAGGACCTGCAAGGCCTTGGTCCTACTTCCAGCCTCCAGGCACCAATGTTACTGATACCTGTGACATTTGGTGGTGTTAAGCTTCAAGGGGATGAAGTCGCACCTTCTACCCAGGGTTATGGAGCTCCGCGCAGGGTAAGATTTCAGGTTATACCCCAAGCTTGAGGTGTTAAAGCAAAACACTTCACATGCCCAATAAAGTCTATTTCACCCCTTCACAGTATCAGGAAAGGCCTGCAAGGCCTTGTGCCTACTTCCAGCCTCCAGGCACCAATGTTACTGATATCTGTGACATTTGGTGGTGTTAAGCTTCAAGGGGAAGAAGTCACACCTTCTACCGAGGGTTATGGAGCTCAGCGCAGGGTAAGATTTCAGCTTTTCACCCCTAGCTGGATGTGTTGAAGCAAAACACTTCTCATGCCCAATAAAGTCTATTTCACCCCTCCACAGTATCAGGGAAGGCCTGCAAGGCCTTGTGCCTACTTCCAGCCTCCAGGCACCAATGTTACTGATACCTGTGACATTTGGTGGTGTTAAGCTTCAAGGGGAAGAAGTCACATCTTCTACCCAGGGTTATGGAGCTCAGCGCAGGGTAAGAATTCAGGTTATCCCCCTGGCTGGAGGTGTTTAAGCAAAACACCTCACATGCCCAGTACAGTGTATTTCACCCTTTCCCAGTATCAGGAAAGGCCTGCAAGGCCTTGTGCCTACTTCAGGCCTCCAGGCACCAATGTTACTGATACCAGTAACATTTGGTGGTGTTAAGCCTCAAGGGGATGAAGTCACACCTTTTACCCAGGGTTATGGAGCTCAGCGCAGGGTAAGATTCCAGGTTATCCCCCTGGCTTGAGGTGTTAAAGCAAAACACTTCACATGCCCAATAAATGGTATTCCACCCTTTCACAGTATCAGGAAAGGCCTACAAGGCCTTGGGCCTACTTCCAGCCTCCAGGCACCAATTTTACGGATACCTGTGACATTTGGTGGTGTTAAGCTTCAAGGGGATGAAGTCACACTTTCTACCCAGGGTTATGGAGCTCAGCGCAGGGTAAGATTTTAGGTTATCCCCCTGGCTGGAGGTGTTTAAGCAAAACACCTCACATGCCCAGTACAGTGTATTTCACCCTTTCCCAGTATCAGGAAAGGCCTGCAAGGCCTTCTGCCTACTTCCAGCCTCCAGGCACCAATTTTACTGATACCTGTGGCATTTGGAGGTGTTAAGCTTCAAGGGGATGTAGTCACACTTTCTACCCAGGGTTATGGAGCTCAGCGCAGGGTAAGATTTTAGGTTATCCCCCCTGGCTGGAGGTGTTTAAGCAAAACACCTCACATGCCCAGTACAGTGTATTTCACCCTTTCCCAGTATCAGGAAAGGCCTGCAAGGCCTTGGGCCTACTTCCAGCCCACAGGCACCAATGTTACTGATACCTGTGACATTTGGTGGTGTTAAACTTCAAGGGGATGAAGTCACACCTTTTACCCAGGGTTATGGAGCTCAGCGCAGGGTAAGATTTCAGGTTATCCCCCTGGCTGGAGGTGTTAAAGCAAAACACCTCACATGCCCAATAAAGTCTATTTCACCCCTCCACAGTATCAGGGAAGGCCTAAAAGGCCTTGTGCCTACTTCCAGCCTCCAGGCACCAATGTTACTGATACCTGTGACATTTGGTGGTGTTAAGCTTCAAGGGGAAGAAGTCACATCTTCTACCCAGGGTTATGGAGCTCAGCGCAGGGTAATATTTTAGGTTATCCCCCTGGCTGGAGGTGTTTAAGCAAAACACTTCACATGCCCAATAAAGTCTATTTCACCCCTTTTACAGTATCAGGAAAAGGCCTGCAAGGCCTTGGGCCTACTACCAGCCTCCAGGCACCAATGTTACTGATACCTGTGACATTTGGTGGTGTTAAGCTTCAAGGGGAAGCAGTCACATCTTCTACCCAGGGTTATGGAGCTCACCGCAGGGTATGATTTCAGGTTATCCCCCTGGCTCGAGGTGTTAAAGCAAAACACTCCACATGCCCAATAAAGTCTATTTCACCCCTCCACAGTATCAGGAAAGGCCTGCAAGGCCTTAGGCCTACTTCCAGCCCCCAGACACCTGTTTTTGTGATACTTGTGACATTTGGAGGTGTTCAGCTTCAAGGGGATGAAGTCACACCTTCTACCCAGAGTTATGGAGCTCAGTGCAGGGTAAGATTTCAGTTTATCTCCCTGGCCTGAGGTGTTAAAGCAAAACACTTCACATGCCCTATAAAGTCTATTTCACCCCTTCACAGTATCAGGAAAGGCCTGCAAGGCCTTGGGCCTACTTCCATCCTCCAGGCACCAATGTTACTGATACCTGTGACATTTGGTGGTGTTAAGCTTCAAGGGGAAGAAGTTGCACCTTCTACCCAGGGTTATGGAGCTCAGCGCTGGGTAAGAATTCAGGTTATCCCCTTGGCTGGAGGTGTTAAATCAAAACACCTCACATGCCCAATAAAGTCTATTTCACCCCTCCACAGTATCAGGAAAGGCCTGCAAGGCCTTGTGCCTACTTCCAGCCTCCAGGCGCCAATGTTACTAATACCTGTGACAATTGGTGGTGTTATTCTTCAAGGGGAAGAAGTCACATCTTCTACCCAGGGTTATGGAGCTCAGCGCAGGGTAAGAATTCAGGTTATCCCCCTGGCAGGAGGTGTTTAAGCAAAACACCTCACATGCCCAGTACAGTGTATTTTACCCTTTCCCAGTATCAGGAAAGGCCTGCAAGGCCTTGTGCCTACTTCCAGCCTCCAGGCACCAATGTTACTGATACCTGTGACATTTGGTGGTGTTGAGCTTCAAGGGGATGAAGGCACACCTTTTACCCAGGGTTATGGAGCTCAGCGCAGGGTAACAATTCAGGTTATCCCCCTGGCTTGAGGTGTTTAAGCAAAACACCTCACATGCCCAGTACAGTGTATTTCACCCATTCACAGTATCAGGAAAGGCCTTCAAGGCCTTGGGCCTACTTCCAGCCTACAGGCACCAATTTTACTGATACCTGTGACATTTGGTGGTGTTAAGCTTCGAGGGGATGAAGTCACACCTTTTACCCAGGGTTATGGAGCTCAGCGCAGGGTAAGATTTCAGTTTATCCCCCTGGCCTGAGGTGTTAAAGCAAAACACTTCAACTGCCCAATAAAGTCTATTTCACCCCTTCACGGTATCAGGAAAGGCCTGCAAGGCCTTGTGCCTACTTCAGGCCTCCAGGCACCAATGTTACTGATACCTGTGACATTTGGTAGTGTTAAGCTTCAAGGGGATGAAGTCACACCCTCTACCCAGGGTTATGGAGCTCAGTGCAGGGTAAGAATTGGGGTTATCCCCCTGGCTGGAGGTGTTAAAGAAAAACACTTCACATGCCCAATAAAGTCTATTTCACCCTTTCACAGTATCAGGATGGACCTGCAAGGCCTTGGTCCTACTTCCAGCCTCCAGGCACCAATGTTACTGATACCTGTGACATAAGGTGGTGTTGAGCTTCAAGGGGATGAAGGCACACCTTTTACCCAGGGTTATGGAGCTCAGCGCAGGGTAAGATTTCAGATTATCCCCCTGGCTGGAGGTGTTAAAGCAAAACACTCCACATGCCCAATAAAGTCTATTTCACCCCTTCACAGTATCAGGAAAGGCCTGCAAGGCCTTGGGCCTACTTCCATCCTCCAGGCACCAATTTTACTGATACCTGTGACATTTGGAGGTGCTAAGCGTCAAGGGGATGAAGTCACACCTTCTACCCAGGGTTATGGAGCTCAGTGCAGGGTAAGAATTCGGGTTATCCCCCTGGCTGGAGGTGTTAAAGAAAAACACTTCACATGCCCAATAAAGTCTATTTCACCCCTTTCATAGTATCAGGAAAGGCCTGCAATGCCTAGTGCCAGTTTCCAGCCTCCAGGCACCTGTTTTTGTGATACTTGAGACATTTGGAGGTGTTCAGCTTCAAGGGGATGAAGTCACACCTTTTACCCAGGGTAATGGAGCTCAGCGCAGGGTAAGAATTGGGGTTATCCCCCTGGCTGGAGGTGTTAAAGCAAAACACTCCACATGCCCAATAAAGTCTATTTCACCCCTTTCACAGTAACAGGAAAGGTCTGCAAGGCCTTGGGCCTACTTCCAGCTTCCAGGCACCAATTTTACTGATACCGGTGACATTTGGTGGTGTTCAGCTTCAAGGGGATGAAGTCACACTTTCTACCCAGGGTTATGGAGCTCAGCGCAGGGTAAGAATTGGGGTTATCCCCCTGGCTGGAGGTGTTAAAGCAAAACACTTCACATGCCCAATAAAGTCTATTTCACCCCTTCACAGTATCAGGAAGGACCTGCAAGGCCTTGGTCCTACTTCCAGCCTCCAGGCACCAATGTTACTGATACCTGTGACATTTGGTGGTGTTGAGCTTCAAGGGGATGAAGGCACACCTTTTACCCAGGGTTATGGAGCTCAGCGCAGGGTAAGATTTCAGATTATCCCCCTGGCTGGAGGTGTTAAAGCAAAACACTTCACATGCCCAATAAACCTGTGACATTTGGTGGTGTTAAGCTTAAAGGGGAAGAAGTCGCACCTTTTACCCAGGGTTATGGAACTCAGTGCAGGGTAAGATTCCAGGTTATCCCCCTGGCTGGAGGTGTTAAAGCAAAACACTCCACATGCCCAATAACGTCTATTTCACCCCTTTCATAGTATCAGGAAAGGCCTGCAAGGCCTAGTGCCAGTTTCCAGCCTACAGGCACCTGTTTTTGTGATACTTGAGACATTTGGAGGTGTTCAGCTTCAAGGGGAAGAAGTCACATCTTCTACCCAGGGTTATGGAGCTCCGTGCAGGGTAAGATTTCAGGTTATCCCCCTGGCTGGAGGTGTTTAAGCAAAACACCTCACATGCCCAGTACAGTGTATTTTACCCTTTCCCAGTATCAGGAAAGGCCTGCAAGGCCTTGTGCCTACTTCCAGCCTCCAGGCACCAATGTTACTGATACCTGTGACATTTGGTGGTGTTGAGCTTCAAGGGGATGAAGGCACACCTTTTACCCAGGGTTATGGAGCTCAGCGCAGGGTAACAATTCAGGTTATCCCCCTGGCTTGAGGTGTTTAAGCAAAACACCTCACATGCCCAGTACAGTGTATTTCACCCATTCACAGTATCAGGAAAGGCCTTCAAGGCCTTGGGCCTACTTCCAGCCTACAGGCACCAATTTTACTGATACCTGTGACATTTGGTGGTGTTAAGCTTCGAGGGGATGAAGTCACACCTTTTACCCAGGGTTATGGAGCTCAGCGCAGGGTAAGATTTCAGTTTATCCCCCTGGCCTGAGGTGTTAAAGCAAAACACTTCAACTGCCCAATAAAGTCTATTTCACCCCTTCACGGTATCAGGAAAGGCCTGCAAGGCCTTGTGCCTACTTCAGGCCTCCAGGCACCAATGTTACTGATACCTGTGACATTTGGTAGTGTTAAGCTTCAAGGGGATGAAGTCACACCCTCTACCCAGGGTTATGGAGCTCAGTGCAGGGTAAGAATTGGGGTTATCCCCCTGGCTGGAGGGGTTAAAGAAAAACACTTCACATGCCCAATAAAGTCTATTTCACCCTTTCACAGTATCAGGAAGGACCTGCAAGGCCTTGGTCCTACTTCCAGCCTCCAGGCACCAATGTTACTGATACCTGTGACATAAGGTGGTGTTGAGCTTCAAGGGGATGAAGGCACACCTTTTACCCAGGGTTATGGAGCTCAGCGCAGGGTAAGATTTCAGATTATCCCCCTGGCTGGAGGTGTTAAAGCAAAACACTCCACATGCCCAATAAAGTCTATTTCACCCCTTCACAGTATCAGGAAAGGCCTGCAAGGCCATGGGCCTACTTCCATCCTCCAGGCACCAATTTTACTGATACCTGTGACATTTGGAGGTGCTAAGCGTCAAGGGGATGAAGTCACACCTTCTACCCAGGGTTATGGAGCTCAGTGCAGGGTAAGAATTCGGGTTATCCCCCTGGCTGGAGGTGTTAAAGAAAAACACTTCACATGCCCAATAAAGTCTATTTCACCCCTTTCATAGTATCAGGAAAGGCCTGCAATGCCTAGTGCCAGTTTCCAGCCTCCAGGCACCTGTTTTTGTGATACTTGAGACATTTGGAGGTGTTCAGCTTCAAGGGGATGAAGTCACACCTTTTACCCAGGGTAATGGAGCTCAGCGCAGGGTAAGAATTGGGGTTATCCCCCTGGCTGGAGGTGTTAAAGCAAAACACTCCACATGCCCAATAAAGTCTATTTCACCCCTTTCACAGTAACAGGAAAGGCCTGCAAGGCCTTGGGCCTACTTCCAGCTTCCAGGCACCAATTTTACTGATACCGGTGACATTTGGTGGTGTTCAGCTTCAAGGGGATGAAGTCACACTTTCTACCCAGGGTTATGGAGCTCAGCGCAGGGTAAGAATTGGGGTTATCCCCCTGGCTGGAGGTGTTAAAGCAAAACACTTCACATGCCCAATAAAGTCTATTTCACCCCTTCACAGTATCAGGAAGGACCTGCAAGGCCTTGGTCCTACTTCCAGCCTCCAGGCACCAATGTTACTGATACCTGTGACATTTGGTGGTGTTGAGCTTCAAGGGGATGAAGGCACACCTTTTACCCAGGGTTATGGAGCTCAGCGCAGGGTAAGATTTCAGATTATCCCCCTGGCTGGAGGTGTTAAAGCAAAACACTTCACATGCCCAATAAACCTGTGACATTTGGTGGTGTTAAGCTTAAAGGGGAAGAAGTCGCACCTTTTACCCAGGGTTATGGAACTCAGTGCAGGGTAAGATTCCAGGTTATCCCCCTGGCTGGAGGTGTTAAAGCAAAACACTCCACATGCCCAATAACGTCTATTTCACCCCTTTCATAGTATCAGGAAAGGCCTGCAAGGCCTAGTGCCAGTTTCCAGCCTCCAGGCACCTGTTTTTGTGATACTTGAGACATTTGGAGGTGTTCAGCTTCAAGGGGAAGAAGTCACATCTTCTACCCAGGGTTATGGAGCTCCGTGCAGGGTAAGATTTCAGGTTATCCCCCTGGCTGGAGGTGTTTAAGCAAAACACCTCACATGCCCAGTACAGTGTATTTCACCCTTTCCCAGTATCAGGAAAGGCCTGCAAGGCCTTGTGCCTACTTCCAGCCTCAAGTCACCAATGTTACTGATACCTGTGACATGTGGTGGTGTTAAGCTTCAAGGGGATGAGGTAACACCTTTTACCCAGGGTTATGGAGCTCAGCGCAGGGTAAGATTTCAAGTTATACCCCAAGCTTGAGGTGTTAAAGCAAAACACCTCACATGCCCAATAAATTGTATTTCACCCCTTCACAGTATCAGGAAAGGCCTGCAAGGCCTTGGGCCTACTTCCAGCCTCCAGGCACCAATTGTACTCATACCTGTGACATTTGGAGGTGCTAAGCGTCAAGGGGATGAAGTCACACCTTCTACCCAGGGTTATGGAGCTCAGCGCAGGGTAAGAATTCAGGTTATCCCCCTGGCTGGAGGTGTTAAAGCAAAACACTCCACATGCCCATTAAACTCTATTTTACCCCTTCACAGTATCAGGAAAGGCCTGCAAGACCTTGGGCCTACTTCCAGCCTCCAGGCACCAATTTTACTGATACCTGTGACATTTGGAGGTGCTAAGCTTCAAGGGGATGAAGTCACACCTTTTACCCAGGGTTATGGAGCTCAGCGCAGGGTAAGATTCCAGGTTATCCCCCTGGCTTGAGGTGTTAAAGCAAAACACTTCACATGCCCAATAAAGTCTATTTCACCCCTTCACAGTATCAGGAAGGACCTGCAAGGCCTTGGTCCTACTTCCAGCCTCCAGGCACCAATGTTACTGATACCTGTGACATTTGGAGGTGCTAAGCTTCAAGGGGATGAAGTCACACCTTTTACCCAGGGTTATGGAGCTCAGCGCAGGGTAAGATTCCAGGTTATCCCCCTGGCTGGAGGTGTTAAAGCAAAACACTTCACATGCCCAATAAAGTCTATTTCACCCCTTCACAGTATCAGGAAGGACCTGCAAGGCCTTGGTCCTACTTCCAGCCTCCAGGCACCAATGTTACTGATACCTGTGACATTTGGTGGTGTTAAGCTTCAAGGGGATGAAGTCACACCTTCTACCCAGGGTTATGGAGCTCAGTGCAGGGTAAGATTTCAGGTTATGCCCCTGGCTGGAGGTGTTAAAGCAAAACACTCCACATGCCCAATAAAGTCTATTTCACCCTTTCCCAGTATCAGGAAAGGCCTGCAAGGCCTTGTGCCTACTTCAGGCCTCCAGGCAATAATGTTACTGATACCTGTGACATTTGGTGGTGTTAAGCTTCAAGGGAATGAAGTCACACCTTTTACCCAGGGTTCTGGAGCTCAGCGCAGGGTAAGATTCCAGGTTATCCCCCTGGCTTGAGGTGTTAAAGCAAAACACTTCACATGCCCAATAAAGTCTATTTCACCCCTTTCACAGTATCAGGAAAGGCCTGCAAGGCCTTGGGCCTACTTCCAGCCCCCAGGCACCAATGTTACTGACACCTGTGACATTTGGTGGTGTTAAGCTTAAAGGGGAAGAAGTCGCACCTTTTACCCAGGGTTATGGAACTCAGTGCAGGGTAAGATTCCAGGTTATCCCCCTGGCTGGAGGTGTTAAAGCAAAACACTCCACATGCCCAATAAAGTCTATTTCACCCCTTTCATAGTATCAGGAAAGGCCTGCAAGGCCTAGTGCCAGTTTCCAGCCTCCAGGCACCTGTTTTTGTGATACTTGAGACATTTGGAGGTGTTCAGCTTCAAGGGGATGAAGTCGCACCTTCTACCCAGGGTTATGGAGCTCCGTGCAGGGTAAGATTTCAGTTTATCCCCCTGGCTGGAGGTGTTAAAGCAAAACACTTCACATGCCCATTAACGTCTATTTCACCCCTTCACAGTATCAGTAAAAGGCCTACAAGGCCTTGGGCCTACTTCCAGCCTCCTGGCACCAATTACACTGATACCTGTGACATTTGGAGGTGTTAAGCTTCAAGGGGAAGAAGTCACACTTTCTACCCAGGGTTATGGAGCTCAGCGAAGGGTAAGATTTCAAGTTTCAACCCTGGCTGGAGGTGTTAAAGCAAAACACCTCACATGCCCAATAAATTGTATTTCACCCCTTCACAGTATCAGGAAAGGCCTGCAAGGCCTTGGGCCTACTTCCAGCCTCCAGGCACCAATGTTACTGATACCTGTGACATTTGGAGGTGCTAAGCGTCAAGGGGATGAAGTCACACCTTCTACCCAGGGTTATGGAGCTCAGCGCAGGGTAAGATTCCGGGTTATCCCCCTGTCTTGAGGCGTTAAAGCAAAACACTTCACATGCCCAATAAAGTCTATTTCACCCCTTTCACAGTATCAGGAAAGGCCTGCAAGACCTTGGGCCTACTTCCAGCCTCCAGGCACCAATTGTACTGATACCTGTGACATTTGGAGGTGCTAAGCGTCAAGGGGATGAAGTCACACCTTCTACCCAGGGTTATGGAGCTCCGCGCAGGGTAAGAATTCAGGTTATCCCCCTGGCTGGAGGTGTTAAAGCAAAACACTCCACATGCCCATTAAAGTCTATTTTACCCCTTCACAGTATCAGGAAAGGCCTGCAAGACCTTGGGCCTACTTCCAGCCTCCAGGCACCAATTTTACTGATACCTGTGACATTTGGAGGTGCTAAGCTTCAAGGGAATGAAGTCACACCTTTTACCCAGGGTTATGGAGCTCAGCGCAGGGTAAGATTCCAGGTTATCCCCCTGGCTTGAGGTGTTAAAGCAAAACACTTCACATGCCCAATAAAGTCTATTTCACCCCTTCACAGTATCAGGAAGGACCTGCAAGGCCTTGGTCCTACTTCCAGCCTCCAGGCACCAATGTTACTGATACCTGTGACATTTGGTGGTGTTAAGCTTCAAGGGGATGAAGTCGCACCTTCTACCCAGGGTTATGGAGCTCCGCGCAGGGTAAGATTTCAGGTTATACCCCAAGCTTGAGGTGTTAAAGCAAAACACTTCACATGCCCAATAAAGTCTATTTCACCCCTTCACAGTATCAGGAAAGGCCTGCAAGGCCTTGTGCCTACTTCCAGCCTCCAGGCACCAATGTTACTGATATCTGTGACATTTGGTGGTGTTAAGCTTCAAGGGGAAGAAGTCACACCTTCTACCGAGGGTTATGGAGCTCAGCGCAGGGTAAGATTTCAGCTTTTCACCCCTAGCTGGATGTGTTGAAGCAAAACACTTCTCATGCCCAATAAAGTCTATTTCACCCCTCCACAGTATCAGGGAAGGCCTGCAAGGCCTTGTGCCTACTTCCAGCCTCCAGGCACCAATGTTACTGATACCTGTGACATTTGGTGGTGTTAAGCTTCAAGGGGAAGAAGTCACATCTTCTACCCAGGGTTATGGAGCTCAGCGCAGGGTAAGAATTCAGGTTATCCCCCTGGCTGGAGGTGTTTAAGCAAAACACCTCACATGCCCAGTACAGTGTATTTCACCCTTTCCCAGTATCAGGAAAGGCCTGCAAGGCCTTGTGCCTACTTCAGGCCTCCAGGCACCAATGTTACTGATACCAGTAACATTTGGTGGTGTTAAGCCTCAAGGGGATGAAGTCACACCTTTTACCCAGGGTTATGGAGCTCAGCGCAGGGTAAGATTCCAGGTTATCCCCCTGGCTTGAGGTGTTAAAGCAAAACACTTCACATGCCCAATAAATGGTATTCCACCCTTTCACAGTATCAGGAAAGGCCTACAAGGCCTTGGGCCTACTTCCAGCCTCCAGGCACCAATTTTACGGATACCTGTGACATTTGGTGGTGTTAAGCTTCAAGGGGATGAAGTCACACTTTCTACCCAGGGTTATGGAGCTCAGCGCAGGGTAAGATTTTAGGTTATCCCCCTGGCTGGAGGTGTTTAAGCAAAACACCTCACATGCCCAGTACAGTGTATTTCACCCTTTCCCAGTATCAGGAAAGGCCTGCAAGGCCTTCTGCCTACTTCCAGCCTCCAGGCACCAATTTTACTGATACCTGTGGCATTTGGAGGTGTTAAGCTTCAAGGGGATGTAGTCACACTTTCTACCCAGGGTTATGGAGCTCAGCGCAGGGTAAGATTTTAGGTTATCCCCCCTGGCTGGAGGTGTTTAAGCAAAACACCTCACATGCCCAGTACAGTGTATTTCACCCTTTCCCAGTATCAGGAAAGGCCTGCAAGGCCTTGGGCCTACTTCCAGCCCACAGGCACCAATGTTACTGATACCTGTGACATTTGGTGGTGTTAAACTTCAAGGGGATGAAGTCACACCTTTTACCCAGGGTTATGGAGCTCAGCGCAGGGTAAGATTTCAGGTTATCCCCCTGGCTGGAGGTGTTAAAGCAAAACACCTCACATGCCCAATAAAGTCTATTTCACCCCTCCACAGTATCAGGGAAGGCCTAAAAGGCCTTGTGCCTACTTCCAGCCTCCAGGCACCAATGTTACTGATACCTGTGACATTTGGTGGTGTTAAGCTTCAAGGGGAAGAAGTCACATCTTCTACCCAGGGTTATGGAGCTCAGCGCAGGGTAATATTTTAGGTTATCCCCCTGGCTGGAGGTGTTTAAGCAAAACACTTCACATGCCCAATAAAGTCTATTTCACCCCTTTTACAGTATCAGGAAAAGGCCTGCAAGGCCTTGGGCCTACTACCAGCCTCCAGGCACCAATGTTACTGATACCTGTGACATTTGGTGGTGTTAAGCTTCAAGGGGAAGCAGTCACATCTTCTACCCAGGGTTATGGAGCTCACCGCAGGGTATGATTTCAGGTTATCCCCCTGGCTCGAGGTGTTAAAGCAAAACACTCCACATGCCCAATAAAGTCTATTTCACCCCTCCACAGTATCAGGAAAGGCCTGCAAGGCCTTAGGCCTACTTCCAGCCCCCAGACACCTGTTTTTGTGATACTTGTGACATTTGGAGGTGTTCAGCTTCAAGGGGATGAAGTCACACCTTCTACCCAGAGTTATGGAGCTCAGTGCAGGGTAAGATTTCAGTTTATCTCCCTGGCCTGAGGTGTTAAAGCAAAACACTTCACATGCCCTATAAAGTCTATTTCACCCCTTCACAGTATCAGGAAAGGCCTGCAAGGCCTTGGGCCTACTTCCATCCTCCAGGCACCAATGTTACTGATACCTGTGACATTTGGTGGTGTTAAGCTTCAAGGGGAAGAAGTTGCACCTTCTACCCAGGGTTATGGAGCTCAGCGCTGGGTAAGAATTCAGGTTATCCCCTTGGCTGGAGGTGTTAAATCAAAACACCTCACATGCCCAATAAAGTCTATTTCACCCCTCCACAGTATCAGGAAAGGCCTGCAAGGCCTTGTGCCTACTTCCAGCCTCCAGGCGCCAATGTTACTAATACCTGTGACAATTGGTGGTGTTATTCTTCAAGGGGAAGAAGTCACATCTTCTACCCAGGGTTATGGAGCTCAGCGCAGGGTAAGAATTCAGGTTATCCCCCTGGCAGGAGGTGTTTAAGCAAAACACCTCACATGCCCAGTACAGTGTATTTTACCCTTTCCCAGTATCAGGAAAGGCCTGCAAGGCCTTGTGCCTACTTCCAGCCTCCAGGCACCAATGTTACTGATACCTGTGACATTTGGTGGTGTTGAGCTTCAAGGGGATGAAGGCACACCTTTTACCCAGGGTTATGGAGCTCAGCGCAGGGTAACAATTCAGGTTATCCCCCTGGCTTGAGGTGTTTAAGCAAAACACCTCACATGCCCAGTACAGTGTATTTCACCCATTCACAGTATCAGGAAAGGCCTTCAAGGCCTTGGGCCTACTTCCAGCCTACAGGCACCAATTTTACTGATACCTGTGACATTTGGTGGTGTTAAGCTTCGAGGGGATGAAGTCACACCTTTTACCCAGGGTTATGGAGCTCAGCGCAGGGTAAGATTTCAGTTTATCCCCCTGGCCTGAGGTGTTAAAGCAAAACACTTCAACTGCCCAATAAAGTCTATTTCACCCCTTCACGGTATCAGGAAAGGCCTGCAAGGCCTTGTGCCTACTTCAGGCCTCCAGGCACCAATGTTACTGATACCTGTGACATTTGGTAGTGTTAAGCTTCAAGGGGATGAAGTCACACCCTCTACCCAGGGTTATGGAGCTCAGTGCAGGGTAAGAATTGGGGTTATCCCCCTGGCTGGAGGTGTTAAAGAAAAACACTTCACATGCCCAATAAAGTCTATTTCACCCTTTCACAGTATCAGGAAGGACCTGCAAGGCCTTGGTCCTACTTCCAGCCTCCAGGCACCAATGTTACTGATACCTGTGACATAAGGTGGTGTTGAGCTTCAAGGGGATGAAGGCACACCTTTTACCCAGGGTTATGGAGCTCAGCGCAGGGTAAGATTTCAGATTATCCCCCTGGCTGGAGGTGTTAAAGCAAAACACTCCACATGCCCAATAAAGTCTATTTCACCCCTTCACAGTATCAGGAAAGGCCTGCAAGGCCTTGGGCCTACTTCCATCCTCCAGGCACCAATTTTACTGATACCTGTGACATTTGGAGGTGCTAAGCGTCAAGGGGATGAAGTCACACCTTCTACCCAGGGTTATGGAGCTCAGTGCAGGGTAAGAATTCGGGTTATCCCCCTGGCTGGAGGTGTTAAAGAAAAACACTTCACATGCCCAATAAAGTCTATTTCACCCCTTTCATAGTATCAGGAAAGGCCTGCAATGCCTAGTGCCAG
Organism: Lissotriton helveticus; assembly: GCF_964261635.1. Taxonomy (NCBI): domain Eukaryota; kingdom Metazoa; phylum Chordata; class Amphibia; order Caudata; family Salamandridae; genus Lissotriton; species Lissotriton helveticus. Next base: position 81,881,172 of record NC_136063.1, read on the forward strand.
TTTCCAGCCTCCAGGCACCTGTTTTTGTGATACTTGAGACATTTGGAGGTGTTCAGCTTCAAGGGGATGAAGTCACACCTTTTACCCAGGGTAATGGAGCTCAGCGCAGGGTAAGAATTGGGGTTATCCCCCTGGCTGGAGGTGTTAAAGCAAAACACTCCACATGCCCAATAAAGTCTATTTCACCCCTTTCACAGTAACAGGAAAGGCCTGCAAGGCCTTGGGCCTACTTCCAGCTTCCAGGCACCAATTTTACTGATACCGGTGACATTTGGTGGTGTTCAGCTTCAAGGGGATGAAGTCACACTTTCTACCCAGGGTTATGGAGCTCAGCGCAGGGTAAGAATTGGGGTTATCCCCCTGGCTGGAGGTGTTAAAGCAAAACACTTCACATGCCCAATAAAGTCTATTTCACCCCTTCACAGTATCAGGAAGGACCTGCAAGGCCTTGGTCCTACTTCCAGCCTCCAGGCACCAATGTTACTGATACCTGTGACATTTGGTGGTGTTGAGCTTCAAGGGGATGAAGGCACACCTTTTACCCAGGGTTATGGAGCTCAGCGCAGGGTAAGATTTCAGATTATCCCCCTGGCTGGAGGTGTTAAAGCAAAACACTTCACATGCCCAATAAACCTGTGACATTTGGTGGTGTTAAGCTTAAAGGGGAAGAAGTCGCACCTTTTACCCAGGGTTATGGAACTCAGTGCAGGGTAAGATTCCAGGTTATCCCCCTGGCTGGAGGTGTTAAAGCAAAACACTCCACATGCCCAATAACGTCTATTTCACCCCTTTCATAGTATCAGGAAAGGCCTGCAAGGCCTAGTGCCAGTTTCCAGCCTACAGGCACCTGTTTTTGTGATACTTGAGACATTTGGAGGTGTTCAGCTTCAAGGGGAAGAAGTCACATCTTCTACCCAGGGTTATGGAGCTCCGTGCAGGGTAAGATTTCAGGTTATCCCCCTGGCTGGAGGTGTTTAAGCAAAACACCTCACATGCCCAGTACAGTGTATTTTACCCTTTCCCAGTATCAGGAAAGGCCTGCAAGGCCTTGTGCCTACTTCCAGCCTCCAGGCACCAATGTTACTGATACCTGTGACATTTGGTGGTGTTGAGCTTCAAGGGGATGAAGGCACACCTTTTACCCAGGGTTATGGAGCTCAGCGCAGGGTAACAATTCAGGTTATCCCCCTGGCTTGAGGTGTTTAAGCAAAACACCTCACATGCCCAGTACAGTGTATTTCACCCATTCACAGTATCAGGAAAGGCCTTCAAGGCCTTGGGCCTACTTCCAGCCTACAGGCACCAATTTTACTGATACCTGTGACATTTGGTGGTGTTAAGCTTCGAGGGGATGAAGTCACACCTTTTACCCAGGGTTATGGAGCTCAGCGCAGGGTAAGATTTCAGTTTATCCCCCTGGCCTGAGGTGTTAAAGCAAAACACTTCAACTGCCCAATAAAGTCTATTTCACCCCTTCACGGTATCAGGAAAGGCCTGCAAGGCCTTGTGCCTACTTCAGGCCTCCAGGCACCAATGTTACTGATACCTGTGACATTTGGTAGTGTTAAGCTTCAAGGGGATGAAGTCACACCCTCTACCCAGGGTTATGGAGCTCAGTGCAGGGTAAGAATTGGGGTTATCCCCCTGGCTGGAGGTGTTAAAGAAAAACACTTCACATGCCCAATAAAGTCTATTTCACCCTTTCACAGTATCAGGAAGGACCTGCAAGGCCTTGGTCCTACTTCCAGCCTCCAGGCACCAATGTTACTGATACCTGTGACATAAGGTGGTGTTGAGCTTCAAGGGGATGAAGGCACACCTTTTACCCAGGGTTATGGAGCTCAGCGCAGGGTAAGATTTCAGATTATCCCCCTGGCTGGAGGTGTTAAAGCAAAACACTCCACATGCCCAATAAAGTCTATTTCACCCCTTCACAGTATCAGGAAAGGCCTGCAAGGCCATGGGCCTACTTCCATCCTCCAGGCACCAATTTTACTGATACCTGTGACATTTGGAGGTGCTAAGCGTCAAGGGGATGAAGTCACACCTTCTACCCAGGGTTATGGAGCTCAGTGCAGGGTAAGAATTCGGGTTATCCCCCTGGCTGGAGGTGTTAAAGAAAAACACTTCACATGCCCAATAAAGTCTATTTCACCCCTTTCATAGTATCAGGAAAGGCCTGCAATGCCTAGTGCCAGTTTCCAGCCTCCAGGCACCTGTTTTTGTGATACTTGAGACATTTGGAGGTGTTCAGCTTCAAGGGGATGAAGTCACACCTTTTACCCAGGGTAATGGAGCTCAGCGCAGGGTAAGAATTGGGGTTATCCCCCTGGCTGGAGGTGTTAAAGCAAAACACTCCACATGCCCAATAAAGTCTATTTCACCCCTTTCACAGTAACAGGAAAGGCCTGCAAGGCCTTGGGCCTACTTCCAGCTTCCAGGCACCAATTTTACTGATACCGGTGACATTTGGTGGTGTTCAGCTTCAAGGGGATGAAGTCACACTTTCTACCCAGGGTTATGGAGCTCAGCGCAGGGTAAGAATTGGGGTTATCCCCCTGGCTGGAGGTGTTAAAGCAAAACACTTCACATGCCCAATAAAGTCTATTTCACCCCTTCACAGTATCAGGAAGGACCTGCAAGGCCTTGGTCCTACTTCCAGCCTCCAGGCACCAATGTTACTGATACCTGTGACATTTGGTGGTGTTGAGCTTCAAGGGGATGAAGGCACACCTTTTACCCAGGGTTATGGAGCTCAGCGCAGGGTAAGATTTCAGATTATCCCCCTGGCTGGAGGTGTTAAAGCAAAACACTTCACATGCCCAATAAACCTGTGACATTTGGTGGTGTTAAGCTTAAAGGGGAAGAAGTCGCACCTTTTACCCAGGGTTATGGAACTCAGTGCAGGGTAAGATTCCAGGTTATCCCCCTGGCTGGAGGTGTTAAAGCAAAACACTCCACATGCCCAATAACGTCTATTTCACCCCTTTCATAGTATCAGGAAAGGCCTGCAAGGCCTAGTGCCAGTTTCCAGCCTCCAGGCACCTGTTTTTGTGATACTTGAGACATTTGGAGGTGTTCAGCTTCAAGGGGAAGAAGTCACATCTTCTACCCAGGGTTATGGAGCTCCGTGCAGGGTAAGATTTCAGGTTATCCCCCTGGCTGGAGGTGTTTAAGCAAAACACCTCACATGCCCAGTACAGTGTATTTCACCCTTTCCCAGTATCAGGAAAGGCCTGCAAGGCCTTGTGCCTACTTCCAGCCTCAAGTCACCAATGTTACTGATACCTGTGACATGTGGTGGTGTTAAGCTTCAAGGGGATGAGGTAACACCTTTTACCCAGGGTTATGGAGCTCAGCGCAGGGTAAGATTTCAAGTTATACCCCAAGCTTGAGGTGTTAAAGCAAAACACCTCACATGCCCAATAAATTGTATTTCACCCCTTCACAGTATCAGGAAAGGCCTGCAAGGCCTTGGGCCTACTTCCAGCCTCCAGGCACCAATTGTACTCATACCTGTGACATTTGGAGGTGCTAAGCGTCAAGGGGATGAAGTCACACCTTCTACCCAGGGTTATGGAGCTCAGCGCAGGGTAAGAATTCAGGTTATCCCCCTGGCTGGAGGTGTTAAAGCAAAACACTCCACATGCCCATTAAACTCTATTTTACCCCTTCACAGTATCAGGAAAGGCCTGCAAGACCTTGGGCCTACTTCCAGCCTCCAGGCACCAATTTTACTGATACCTGTGACATTTGGAGGTGCTAAGCTTCAAGGGGATGAAGTCACACCTTTTACCCAGGGTTATGGAGCTCAGCGCAGGGTAAGATTCCAGGTTATCCCCCTGGCTTGAGGTGTTAAAGCAAAACACTTCACATGCCCAATAAAGTCTATTTCACCCCTTCACAGTATCAGGAAGGACCTGCAAGGCCTTGGTCCTACTTCCAGCCTCCAGGCACCAATGTTACTGATACCTGTGACATTTGGAGGTGCTAAGCTTCAAGGGGATGAAGTCACACCTTTTACCCAGGGTTATGGAGCTCAGCGCAGGGTAAGATTCCAGGTTATCCCCCTGGCTGGAGGTGTTAAAGCAAAACACTTCACATGCCCAATAAAGTCTATTTCACCCCTTCACAGTATCAGGAAGGACCTGCAAGGCCTTGGTCCTACTTCCAGCCTCCAGGCACCAATGTTACTGATACCTGTGACATTTGGTGGTGTTAAGCTTCAAGGGGATGAAGTCACACCTTCTACCCAGGGTTATGGAGCTCAGTGCAGGGTAAGATTTCAGGTTATGCCCCTGGCTGGAGGTGTTAAAGCAAAACACTCCACATGCCCAATAAAGTCTATTTCACCCTTTCCCAGTATCAGGAAAGGCCTGCAAGGCCTTGTGCCTACTTCAGGCCTCCAGGCAATAATGTTACTGATACCTGTGACATTTGGTGGTGTTAAGCTTCAAGGGAATGAAGTCACACCTTTTACCCAGGGTTCTGGAGCTCAGCGCAGGGTAAGATTCCAGGTTATCCCCCTGGCTTGAGGTGTTAAAGCAAAACACTTCACATGCCCAATAAAGTCTATTTCACCCCTTTCACAGTATCAGGAAAGGCCTGCAAGGCCTTGGGCCTACTTCCAGCCCCCAGGCACCAATGTTACTGACACCTGTGACATTTGGTGGTGTTAAGCTTAAAGGGGAAGAAGTCGCACCTTTTACCCAGGGTTATGGAACTCAGTGCAGGGTAAGATTCCAGGTTATCCCCCTGGCTGGAGGTGTTAAAGCAAAACACTCCACATGCCCAATAAAGTCTATTTCACCCCTTTCATAGTATCAGGAAAGGCCTGCAAGGCCTAGTGCCAGTTTCCAGCCTCCAGGCACCTGTTTTTGTGATACTTGAGACATTTGGAGGTGTTCAGCTTCAAGGGGATGAAGTCGCACCTTCTACCCAGGGTTATGGAGCTCCGTGCAGGGTAAGATTTCAGTTTATCCCCCTGGCTGGAGGTGTTAAAGCAAAACACTTCACATGCCCATTAACGTCTATTTCACCCCTTCACAGTATCAGTAAAAGGCCTACAAGGCCTTGGGCCTACTTCCAGCCTCCTGGCACCAATTACACTGATACCTGTGACATTTGGAGGTGTTAAGCTTCAAGGGGAAGAAGTCACACTTTCTACCCAGGGTTATGGAGCTCAGCGAAGGGTAAGATTTCAAGTTTCAACCCTGGCTGGAGGTGTTAAAGCAAAACACCTCACATGCCCAATAAATTGTATTTCACCCCTTCACAGTATCAGGAAAGGCCTGCAAGGCCTTGGGCCTACTTCCAGCCTCCAGGCACCAATGTTACTGATACCTGTGACATTTGGAGGTGCTAAGCGTCAAGGGGATGAAGTCACACCTTCTACCCAGGGTTATGGAGCTCAGCGCAGGGTAAGATTCCGGGTTATCCCCCTGTCTTGAGGCGTTAAAGCAAAACACTTCACATGCCCAATAAAGTCTATTTCACCCCTTTCACAGTATCAGGAAAGGCCTGCAAGACCTTGGGCCTACTTCCAGCCTCCAGGCACCAATTGTACTGATACCTGTGACATTTGGAGGTGCTAAGCGTCAAGGGGATGAAGTCACACCTTCTACCCAGGGTTATGGAGCTCCGCGCAGGGTAAGAATTCAGGTTATCCCCCTGGCTGGAGGTGTTAAAGCAAAACACTCCACATGCCCATTAAAGTCTATTTTACCCCTTCACAGTATCAGGAAAGGCCTGCAAGACCTTGGGCCTACTTCCAGCCTCCAGGCACCAATTTTACTGATACCTGTGACATTTGGAGGTGCTAAGCTTCAAGGGAATGAAGTCACACCTTTTACCCAGGGTTATGGAGCTCAGCGCAGGGTAAGATTCCAGGTTATCCCCCTGGCTTGAGGTGTTAAAGCAAAACACTTCACATGCCCAATAAAGTCTATTTCACCCCTTCACAGTATCAGGAAGGACCTGCAAGGCCTTGGTCCTACTTCCAGCCTCCAGGCACCAATGTTACTGATACCTGTGACATTTGGTGGTGTTAAGCTTCAAGGGGATGAAGTCGCACCTTCTACCCAGGGTTATGGAGCTCCGCGCAGGGTAAGATTTCAGGTTATACCCCAAGCTTGAGGTGTTAAAGCAAAACACTTCACATGCCCAATAAAGTCTATTTCACCCCTTCACAGTATCAGGAAAGGCCTGCAAGGCCTTGTGCCTACTTCCAGCCTCCAGGCACCAATGTTACTGATATCTGTGACATTTGGTGGTGTTAAGCTTCAAGGGGAAGAAGTCACACCTTCTACCGAGGGTTATGGAGCTCAGCGCAGGGTAAGATTTCAGCTTTTCACCCCTAGCTGGATGTGTTGAAGCAAAACACTTCTCATGCCCAATAAAGTCTATTTCACCCCTCCACAGTATCAGGGAAGGCCTGCAAGGCCTTGTGCCTACTTCCAGCCTCCAGGCACCAATGTTACTGATACCTGTGACATTTGGTGGTGTTAAGCTTCAAGGGGAAGAAGTCACATCTTCTACCCAGGGTTATGGAGCTCAGCGCAGGGTAAGAATTCAGGTTATCCCCCTGGCTGGAGGTGTTTAAGCAAAACACCTCACATGCCCAGTACAGTGTATTTCACCCTTTCCCAGTATCAGGAAAGGCCTGCAAGGCCTTGTGCCTACTTCAGGCCTCCAGGCACCAATGTTACTGATACCAGTAACATTTGGTGGTGTTAAGCCTCAAGGGGATGAAGTCACACCTTTTACCCAGGGTTATGGAGCTCAGCGCAGGGTAAGATTCCAGGTTATCCCCCTGGCTTGAGGTGTTAAAGCAAAACACTTCACATGCCCAATAAATGGTATTCCACCCTTTCACAGTATCAGGAAAGGCCTACAAGGCCTTGGGCCTACTTCCAGCCTCCAGGCACCAATTTTACGGATACCTGTGACATTTGGTGGTGTTAAGCTTCAAGGGGATGAAGTCACACTTTCTACCCAGGGTTATGGAGCTCAGCGCAGGGTAAGATTTTAGGTTATCCCCCTGGCTGGAGGTGTTTAAGCAAAACACCTCACATGCCCAGTACAGTGTATTTCACCCTTTCCCAGTATCAGGAAAGGCCTGCAAGGCCTTCTGCCTACTTCCAGCCTCCAGGCACCAATTTTACTGATACCTGTGGCATTTGGAGGTGTTAAGCTTCAAGGGGATGTAGTCACACTTTCTACCCAGGGTTATGGAGCTCAGCGCAGGGTAAGATTTTAGGTTATCCCCCCTGGCTGGAGGTGTTTAAGCAAAACACCTCACATGCCCAGTACAGTGTATTTCACCCTTTCCCAGTATCAGGAAAGGCCTGCAAGGCCTTGGGCCTACTTCCAGCCCACAGGCACCAATGTTACTGATACCTGTGACATTTGGTGGTGTTAAACTTCAAGGGGATGAAGTCACACCTTTTACCCAGGGTTATGGAGCTCAGCGCAGGGTAAGATTTCAGGTTATCCCCCTGGCTGGAGGTGTTAAAGCAAAACACCTCACATGCCCAATAAAGTCTATTTCACCCCTCCACAGTATCAGGGAAGGCCTAAAAGGCCTTGTGCCTACTTCCAGCCTCCAGGCACCAATGTTACTGATACCTGTGACATTTGGTGGTGTTAAGCTTCAAGGGGAAGAAGTCACATCTTCTACCCAGGGTTATGGAGCTCAGCGCAGGGTAATATTTTAGGTTATCCCCCTGGCTGGAGGTGTTTAAGCAAAACACTTCACATGCCCAATAAAGTCTATTTCACCCCTTTTACAGTATCAGGAAAAGGCCTGCAAGGCCTTGGGCCTACTACCAGCCTCCAGGCACCAATGTTACTGATACCTGTGACATTTGGTGGTGTTAAGCTTCAAGGGGAAGCAGTCACATCTTCTACCCAGGGTTATGGAGCTCACCGCAGGGTATGATTTCAGGTTATCCCCCTGGCTCGAGGTGTTAAAGCAAAACACTCCACATGCCCAATAAAGTCTATTTCACCCCTCCACAGTATCAGGAAAGGCCTGCAAGGCCTTAGGCCTACTTCCAGCCCCCAGACACCTGTTTTTGTGATACTTGTGACATTTGGAGGTGTTCAGCTTCAAGGGGATGAAGTCACACCTTCTACCCAGAGTTATGGAGCTCAGTGCAGGGTAAGATTTCAGTTTATCTCCCTGGCCTGAGGTGTTAAAGCAAAACACTTCACATGCCCTATAAAGTCTATTTCACCCCTTCACAGTATCAGGAAAGGCCTGCAAGGCCTTGGGCCTACTTCCATCCTCCAGGCACCAATGTTACTGATACCTGTGACATTTGGTGGTGTTAAGCTTCAAGGGGAAGAAGTTGCACCTTCTACCCAGGGTTATGGAGCTCAGCGCTGGGTAAGAATTCAGGTTATCCCCTTGGCTGGAGGTGTTAAATCAAAACACCTCACATGCCCAATAAAGTCTATTTCACCCCTCCACAGTATCAGGAAAGGCCTGCAAGGCCTTGTGCCTACTTCCAGCCTCCAGGCGCCAATGTTACTAATACCTGTGACAATTGGTGGTGTTATTCTTCAAGGGGAAGAAGTCACATCTTCTACCCAGGGTTATGGAGCTCAGCGCAGGGTAAGAATTCAGGTTATCCCCCTGGCAGGAGGTGTTTAAGCAAAACACCTCACATGCCCAGTACAGTGTATTTTACCCTTTCCCAGTATCAGGAAAGGCCTGCAAGGCCTTGTGCCTACTTCCAGCCTCCAGGCACCAATGTTACTGATACCTGTGACATTTGGTGGTGTTGAGCTTCAAGGGGATGAAGGCACACCTTTTACCCAGGGTTATGGAGCTCAGCGCAGGGTAACAATTCAGGTTATCCCCCTGGCTTGAGGTGTTTAAGCAAAACACCTCACATGCCCAGTACAGTGTATTTCACCCATTCACAGTATCAGGAAAGGCCTTCAAGGCCTTGGGCCTACTTCCAGCCTACAGGCACCAATTTTACTGATACCTGTGACATTTGGTGGTGTTAAGCTTCGAGGGGATGAAGTCACACCTTTTACCCAGGGTTATGGAGCTCAGCGCAGGGTAAGATTTCAGTTTATCCCCCTGGCCTGAGGTGTTAAAGCAAAACACTTCAACTGCCCAATAAAGTCTATTTCACCCCTTCACGGTATCAGGAAAGGCCTGCAAGGCCTTGTGCCTACTTCAGGCCTCCAGGCACCAATGTTACTGATACCTGTGACATTTGGTAGTGTTAAGCTTCAAGGGGATGAAGTCACACCCTCTACCCAGGGTTATGGAGCTCAGTGCAGGGTAAGAATTGGGGTTATCCCCCTGGCTGGAGGTGTTAAAGAAAAACACTTCACATGCCCAATAAAGTCTATTTCACCCTTTCACAGTATCAGGAAGGACCTGCAAGGCCTTGGTCCTACTTCCAGCCTCCAGGCACCAATGTTACTGATACCTGTGACATAAGGTGGTGTTGAGCTTCAAGGGGATGAAGGCACACCTTTTACCCAGGGTTATGGAGCTCAGCGCAGGGTAAGATTTCAGATTATCCCCCTGGCTGGAGGTGTTAAAGCAAAACACTCCACATGCCCAATAAAGTCTATTTCACCCCTTCACAGTATCAGGAAAGGCCTGCAAGGCCTTGGGCCTACTTCCATCCTCCAGGCACCAATTTTACTGATACCTGTGACATTTGGAGGTGCTAAGCGTCAAGGGGATGAAGTCACACCTTCTACCCAGGGTTATGGAGCTCAGTGCAGGGTAAGAATTCGGGTTATCCCCCTGGCTGGAGGTGTTAAAGAAAAACACTTCACATGCCCAATAAAGTCTATTTCACCCCTTTCATAGTATCAGGAAAGGCCTGCAATGCCTAGTGCCAGTTTCCAGCCTCCAGGCACCTGTTTTTGTGATACTTGAGACATTTGGAGGTGTTCAGCTTCAAGGGGATGAAGTCACACCTTTTACCCAGGGTAATGGAGCTCAGCGCAGGGTAAGAATTGGGGTTATCCCCCTGGCTGGAGGTGTTAAAGCAAAACACTCCACATGCCCAATAAAGTCTATTTCACCCCTTTCACAGTAACAGGAAAGGCCTGCAAGGCCTTGGGCCTACTTCCAGCTTCCAGGCACCAATTTTACTGATACCGGTGACATTTGGTGGTGTTCAGCTTCAAGGGGATGAAGTCACACTTTCTACCCAGGGTTATGGAGCTCAGCGCAGGGTAAGAATTGGGGTTATCCCCCTGGCTGGAGGTGTTAAAGCAAAACACTTCACATGCCCAATAAAGTCTATTTCACCCCTTCACAGTATCAGGAAGGACCTGCAAGGCCTTGGTCCTACTTCCAGCCTCCAGGCACCAATGTTACTGATACCTGTGACATTTGGTGGTGTTGAGCTTCAAGGGGATGAAGGCACACCTTTTACCCAGGGTTATGGAGCTCAGCGCAGGGTAAGATTTCAGATTATCCCCCTGGCTGGAGGTGTTAAAGCAAAACACTTCACATGCCCAATAAACCTGTGACATTTGGTGGTGTTAAGCTTAAAGGGGAAGAAGTCGCACCTTTTACCCAGGGTTATGGAACTCAGTGCAGGGTAAGATTCCAGGTTATCCCCCTGGCTGGAGGTGTTAAAGCAAAACACTCCACATGCCCAATAACGTCTATTTCACCCCTTTCATAGTATCAGGAAAGGCCTGCAAGGCCTAGTGCCAGTTTCCAGCCTACAGGCACCTGTTTTTGTGATACTTGAGACATTTGGAGGTGTTCAGCTTCAAGGGGAAGAAGTCACATCTTCTACCCAGGGTTATGGAGCTCCGTGCAGGGTAAGATTTCAGGTTATCCCCCTGGCTGGAGGTGTTTAAGCAAAACACCTCACATGCCCAGTACAGTGTATTTTACCCTTTCCCAGTATCAGGAAAGGCCTGCAAGGCCTTGTGCCTACTTCCAGCCTCCAGGCACCAATGTTACTGATACCTGTGACATTTGGTGGTGTTGAGCTTCAAGGGGATGAAGGCACACCTTTTACCCAGGGTTATGGAGCTCAGCGCAGGGTAACAATTCAGGTTATCCCCCTGGCTTGAGGTGTTTAAGCAAAACACCTCACATGCCCAGTACAGTGTATTTCACCCATTCACAGTATCAGGAAAGGCCTTCAAGGCCTTGGGCCTACTTCCAGCCTACAGGCACCAATTTTACTGATACCTGTGACATTTGGTGGTGTTAAGCTTCGAGGGGATGAAGTCACACCTTTTACCCAGGGTTATGGAGCTCAGCGCAGGGTAAGATTTCAGTTTATCCCCCTGGCCTGAGGTGTTAAAGCAAAACACTTCAACTGCCCAATAAAGTCTATTTCACCCCTTCACGGTATCAGGAAAGGCCTGCAAGGCCTTGTGCCTACTTCAGGCCTCCAGGCACCAATGTTACTGATACCTGTGACATTTGGTAGTGTTAAGCTTCAAGGGGATGAAGTCACACCCTCTACCCAGGGTTATGGAGCTCAGTGCAGGGTAAGAATTGGGGTTATCCCCCTGGCTGGAGGTGTTAAAGAAAAACACTTCACATGCCCAATAAAGTCTATTTCACCCTTTCACAGTATCAGGAAGGACCTGCAAGGCCTTGGTCCTACTTCCAGCCTCCAGGCACCAATGTTACTGATACCTGTGACATAAGGTGGTGTTGAGCTTCAAGGGGATGAAGGCACACCTTTTACCCAGGGTTATGGAGCTCAGCGCAGGGTAAGATTTCAGATTATCCCCCTGGCTGGAGGTGTTAAAGCAAAACACTCCACATGCCCAATAAAGTCTATTTCACCCCTTCACAGTATCAGGAAAGGCCTGCAAGGCCATGGGCCTACTTCCATCCTCCAGGCACCAATTTTACTGATACCTGTGACATTTGGAGGTGCTAAGCGTCAAGGGGATGAAGTCACACCTTCTACCCAGGGTTATGGAGCTCAGTGCAGGGTAAGAATTCGGGTTATCCCCCTGGCTGGAGGTGTTAAAGAAAAACACTTCACATGCCCAATAAAGTCTATTTCACCCCTTTCATAGTATCAGGAAAGGCCTGCAATGCCTAGTGCCAGTTTCCAGCCTCCAGGCACCTGTTTTTGTGATACTTGAGACATTTGGAGGTGTTCAGCTTCAAGGGGATGAAGTCACACCTTTTACCCAGGGTAATGGAGCTCAGCGCAGGGTAAGAATTGGGGTTATCCCCCTGGCTGGAGGTGTTAAAGCAAAACACTCCACATGCCCAATAAAGTCTATTTCACCCCTTTCACAGTAACAGGAAAGGCCTGCAAGGCCTTGGGCCTACTTCCAGCTTCCAGGCACCAATTTTACTGATACCGGTGACATTTGGTGGTGTTCAGCTTCAAGGGGATGAAGTCACACTTTCTACCCAGGGTTATGGAGCTCAGCGCAGGGTAAGAATTGGGGTTATCCCCCTGGCTGGAGGTGTTAAAGCAAAACACTTCACATGCCCAATAAAGTCTATTTCACCCCTTCACAGTATCAGGAAGGACCTGCAAGGCCTTGGTCCTACTTCCAGCCTCCAGGCACCAATGTTACTGATACCTGTGACATTTGGTGGTGTTGAGCTTCAAGGGGATGAAGGCACACCTTTTACCCAGGGTTATGGAGCTCAGCGCAGGGTAAGATTTCAGATTATCCCCCTGGCTGGAGGTGTTAAAGCAAAACACTTCACATGCCCAATAAACCTGTGACATTTGGTGGTGTTAAGCTTAAAGGGGAAGAAGTCGCACCTTTTACCCAGGGTTATGGAACTCAGTGCAGGGTAAGATTCCAGGTTATCCCCCTGGCTGGAGGTGTTAAAGCAAAACACTCCACATGCCCAATAACGTCTATTTCACCCCTTTCATAGTATCAGGAAAGGCCTGCAAGGCCTAGTGCCAGTTTCCAGCCTCCAGGCACCTGTTTTTGTGATACTTGAGACATTTGGAGGTGTTCAGCTTCAAGGGGAAGAAGTCACATCTTCTACCCAGGGTTATGGAGCTCCGTGCAGGGTAAGATTTCAGGTTATCCCCCTGGCTGGAGGTGTTTAAGCAAAACACCTCACATGCCCAGTACAGTGTATTTCACCCTTTCCCAGTATCAGGAAAGGCCTGCAAGGCCTTGTGCCTACTTCCAGCCTCAAGTCACCAATGTTACTGATACCTGTGACATGTGGTGGTGTTAAGCTTCAAGGGGATGAGGTAACACCTTTTACCCAGGGTTATGGAGCTCAGCGCAGGGTAAGATTTCAAGTTATACCCCAAGCTTGAGGTGTTAAAGCAAAACACCTCACATGCCCAATAAATTGTATTTCACCCCTTCACAGTATCAGGAAAGGCCTGCAAGGCCTTGGGCCTACTTCCAGCCTCCAGGCACCAATTGTACTCATACCTGTGACATTTGGAGGTGCTAAGCGTCAAGGGGATGAAGTCACACCTTCTACCCAGGGTTATGGAGCTCAGCGCAGGGTAAGAATTCAGGTTATCCCCCTGGCTGGAGGTGTTAAAGCAAAACACTCCACATGCCCATTAAACTCTATTTTACCCCTTCACAGTATCAGGAAAGGCCTGCAAGACCTTGGGCCTACTTCCAGCCTCCAGGCACCAATTTTACTGATACCTGTGACATTTGGAGGTGCTAAGCTTCAAGGGGATGAAGTCACACCTTTTACCCAGGGTTATGGAGCTCAGCGCAGGGTAAGATTCCAGGTTATCCCCCTGGCTTGAGGTGTTAAAGCAAAACACTTCACATGCCCAATAAAGTCTATTTCACCCCTTCACAGTATCAGGAAGGACCTGCAAGGCCTTGGTCCTACTTCCAGCCTCCAGGCACCAATGTTACTGATACCTGTGACATTTGGTGGTGTTAAGCTTCAAGGGGATGAAGTCACACCTTCTACCCAGGGTTATGGAGCTCAGTGCAGGGTAAGATTTCAGGTTATGCCCCTGGCTGGAGGTGTTAAAGCAAAACACTCCACATGCCCAATAAAGTCTATTTCACCCTTTCCCAGTATCAGGAAAGGCCTGCAAGGCCTTGTGCCTACTTCAGGCCTCCAGGCAATAATGTTACTGATACCTGTGACATTTGGTGGTGTTAAGCTTCAAGGGAATGAAGTCACACCTTTTACCCAGGGTTCTGGAGCTCAGCGCAGGGTAAGATTCCAGGTTATCCCCCTGGCTTGAGGTGTTAAAGCAAAACACTTCACATGCCCAATAAAGTCTATTTCACCCCTTTCACAGTATCAGGAAAGGCCTGCAAGGCCTTGGGCCTACTTCCAGCCCCCAGGCACCAATGTTACTGACACCTGTGACATTTGGTGGTGTTAAGCTTAAAGGGGAAGAAGTCGCACCTTTTACCCAGGGTTATGGAACTCAGTGCAGGGTAAGATTCCAGGTTATCCCCCTGGCTGGAGGTGTTAAAGCAAAACACTCCACATGCCCAATAAAGTCTATTTCACCCCTTTCATAGTATCAGGAAAGGCCTGCAAGGCCTAGTGCCAGTTTCCAGCCTCCAGGCACCTGTTTTTGTGATACTTGAGACATTTGGAGGTGTTCAGCTTCAAGGGGATGAAGTCGCACCTTCTACCCAGGGTTATGGAGCTCCGTGCAGGGTAAGATTTCAGTTTATCCCCCTGGCTGGAGGTGTTAAAGCAAAACACTTCACATGCCCATTAACGTCTATTTCACCCCTTCACAGTATCAGTAAAAGGCCTACAAGGCCTTGGGCCTACTTCCAGCCTCCTGGCACCAATTACACTGATACCTGTGACATTTGGAGGTGTTAAGCTTCAAGGGGAAGAAGTCACACTTTCTACCCAGGGTTATGGAGCTCAGCGAAGGGTAAGATTTCAAGTTTCAACCCTGGCTGGAGGTGTTAAAGCAAAACACCTCACATGCCCAATAAATTGTATTTCACCCCTTCACAGTATCAGGAAAGGCCTGCAAGGCCTTGGGCCTACTTCCAGCCTCCAGGCACCAATGTTACTGATACCTGTGACATTTGGAGGTGCTAAGCGTCAAGGGGATGAAGTCACACCTTCTACCCAGGGTTATGGAGCTCAGCGCAGGGTAAGATTCCGGGTTATCCCCCTGTCTTGAGGCGTTAAAGCAAAACACTTCACATGCCCAATAAAGTCTATTTCACCCCTTTCACAGTATCAGGAAAGGCCTGCAAGACCTTGGGCCTACTTCCAGCCTCCAGGCACCAATTGTACTGATACCTGTGACATTTGGAGGTGCTAAGCGTCAAGGGGATGAAGTCACACCTTCTACCCAGGGTTATGGAGCTCCGCGCAGGGTAAGAATTCAGGTTATCCCCCTGGCTGGAGGTGTTAAAGCAAAACACTCCACATGCCCATTAAAGTCTATTTTACCCCTTCACAGTATCAGGAAAGGCCTGCAAGACCTTGGGCCTACTTCCAGCCTCCAGGCACCAATTTTACTGATACCTGTGACATTTGGAGGTGCTAAGCTTCAAGGGAATGAAGTCACACCTTTTACCCAGGGTTATGGAGCTCAGCGCAGGGTAAGATTCCAGGTTATCCCCCTGGCTTGAGGTGTTAAAGCAAAACACTTCACATGCCCAATAAAGTCTATTTCACCCCTTCACAGTATCAGGAAGGACCTGCAAGGCCTTGGTCCTACTTCCAGCCTCCAGGCACCAATGTTACTGATACCTGTGACATTTGGTGGTGTTAAGCTTCAAGGGGATGAAGTCGCACCTTCTACCCAGGGTTATGGAGCTCCGCGCAGGGTAAGATTTCAGGTTATACCCCAAGCTTGAGGTGTTAAAGCAAAACACTTCACATGCCCAATAAAGTCTATTTCACCCCTTCACAGTATCAGGAAAGGCCTGCAAGGCCTTGTGCCTACTTCCAGCCTCCAGGCACCAATGTTACTGATATCTGTGACATTTGGTGGTGTTAAGCTTCAAGGGGAAGAAGTCACACCTTCTACCGAGGGTTATGGAGCTCAGCGCAGGGTAAGATTTCAGCTTTTCACCCCTAGCTGGATGTGTTGAAGCAAAACACTTCTCATGCCCAATAAAGTCTATTTCACCCCTCCACAGTATCAGGGAAGGCCTGCAAGGCCTTGTGCCTACTTCCAGCCTCCAGGCACCAATGTTACTGATACCTGTGACATTTGGTGGTGTTAAGCTTCAAGGGGAAGAAGTCACATCTTCTACCCAGGGTTATGGAGCTCAGCGCAGGGTAAGAATTCAGGTTATCCCCCTGGCTGGAGGTGTTTAAGCAAAACACCTCACATGCCCAGTACAGTGTATTTCACCCTTTCCCAGTATCAGGAAAGGCCTGCAAGGCCTTGTGCCTACTTCCAGCCTCCAGGCACCAATGTTACTGATATCTGTGACATTTGGTGGTGTTAAGCTTCAAGGGGAAGAAGTCACACCTTCTACCGAGGGTTATGGAGCTCAGCGCAGGGTAAGATTTCAGCTTTTCACCCCTAGCTGGATGTGTTGAAGCAAAACACTTCTCATGCCCAATAAAGTCTATTTCACCCCTCCACAGTATCAGGGAAGGCCTGCAAGGCCTTGTGCCTACTTCCAGCCTCCAGGCACCAATGTTACTGATACCTGTGACATTTGGTGGTGTTAAGCTTCAAGGGGAAGAAGTCACATCTTCTACCCAGGGTTATGGAGCTCAGCGCAGGGTAAGAATTCAGGTTATCCCCCTGGCTGGAGGTGTTTAAGCAAAACACCTCACATGCCCAGTACAGTGTATTTCACCCTTTCCCAGTATCAGGAAAGGCCTGCAAGGCCTTGTGCCTACTTCAGGCCTCCAGGCACCAATGTTACTGATACCAGTAACATTTGGTGGTGTTAAGCCTCAAGGGGATGAAGTCACACCTTTTACCCAGGGTTATGGAGCTCAGCGCAGGGTAAGATTCCAGGTTATCCCCCTGGCTTGAGGTGTTAAAGCAAAACACTTCACATGCCCAATAAATGGTATTCCACCCTTTCACAGTATCAGGAAAGGCCTACAAGGCCTTGGGCCTACTTCCAGCCTCCAGGCACCAATTTTACGGATACCTGTGACATTTGGTGGTGTTAAGCTTCAAGGGGATGAAGTCACACTTTCTACCCAGGGTTATGGAGCTCAGCGCAGGGTAAGATTTTAGGTTATCCCCCTGGCTGGAGGTGTTTAAGCAAAACACCTCACATGCCCAGTACAGTGTATTTCACCCTTTCCCAGTATCAGGAAAGGCCTGCAAGGCCTTCTGCCTACTTCCAGCCTCCAGGCACCAATTTTACTGATACCTGTGGCATTTGGAGGTGTTAAGCTTCAAGGGGATGTAGTCACACTTTCTACCCAGGGTTATGGAGCTCAGCGCAGGGTAAGATTTTAGGTTATCCCCCCTGGCTGGAGGTGTTTAAGCAAAACACCTCACATGCCCAGTACAGTGTATTTCACCCTTTCCCAGTATCAGGAAAGGCCTGCAAGGCCTTGGGCCTACTTCCAGCCCACAGGCACCAATGTTACTGATACCTGTGACATTTGGTGGTGTTAAACTTCAAGGGGATGAAGTCACACCTTTTACCCAGGGTTATGGAGCTCAGCGCAGGGTAAGATTTCAGGTTATCCCCCTGGCTGGAGGTGTTAAAGCAAAACACCTCACATGCCCAATAAAGTCTATTTCACCCCTCCACAGTATCAGGGAAGGCCTAAAAGGCCTTGTGCCTACTTCCAGCCTCCAGGCACCAATGTTACTGATACCTGTGACATTTGGTGGTGTTAAGCTTCAAGGGGAAGAAGTCACATCTTCTACCCAGGGTTATGGAGCTCAGCGCAGGGTAATATTTTAGGTTATCCCCCTGGCTGGAGGTGTTTAAGCAAAACACTTCACATGCCCAATAAAGTCTATTTCACCCCTTTTACAGTATCAGGAAAAGGCCTGCAAGGACTTGGGCCTACTACCAGCCTCCAGGCACCAATGTTACTGATACCTGTGACATTTGGTGGTGTTAAGCTTCAAGGGGAAGCAGTCACATCTTCTACCCAGGGTTATGGAGCTCACCGCAGGGTATGATTTCAGGTTATCCCCCTGGCTCGAGGTGTTAAAGCAAAACACTCCACATGCCCAATAAAGTCTATTTCACCCCTCCACAGTATCAGGAAAGGCCTGCAACGCCTTAGGCCTACTTCCAGCCCCCAGACACCTGTTTTTGTGATACTTGTGACATTTGGAGGTGTTCAGCTTCAAGGGGATGAAGTCACACCTTCTACCCAGAGTTATGGAGCTCAGTGCAGGGTAAGATTTCAGTTTATCTCCCTGGCCTGAGGTGTTAAAGCAAAACACTTCACATGCCCTATAAAGTCTATTTCACCCCTTCACAGTATCAGGAAAGGCCTGCAAGGCCTTGGGCCTACTTCCATCCTCCAGGCACCAATGTTACTGATACCTGTGACATTTGGTGGTGTTAAGCTTCAAGGGGAAGAAGTTGCACCTTCTACCCAGGGTTATGGAGCTCAGCGCTGGGTAAGAATTCAGGTTATCCCCTTGGCTGGAGGTGTTAAATCAAAACACCTCACATGCCCAATAAAGTCTATTTCACCCCTCCACAGTATCAGGAAAGGCCTGCAAGGCCTTGTGCCTACTTCCAGCCTCCAGGCGCCAATGTTACTAATACCTGTGACAATTGGTGGTGTTATTCTTCAAGGGGAAGAAGTCACATCTTCTACCCAGGGTTATGGAGCTCAGCGCAGGGTAAGAATTCAGGTTATCCCCCTGGCAGGAGGTGTTTAAGCAAAACACCTCACATGCCCAGTACAGTGTATTTTACCCTTTCCCAGTATCAGGAAAGGCCTGCAAGGCCTTGTGCCTACTTCCAGCCTCCAGGCACCAATGTTACTGATACCTGTGACATTTGGTGGTGTTGAGCTTCAAGGGGATGAAGGCACACCTTTTACCCAGGGTTATGGAGCTCAGCGCAGGGTAACAATTCAGGTTATCCCCCTGGCTTGAGGTGTTTAAGCAAAACACCTCACATGCCCAGTACAGTGTATTTCACCCATTCACAGTATCAGGAAAGGCCTTCAAGGCCTTGGGCCTACTTCCAGCCTACAGGCACCAATTTTACTGATACCTGTGACATTTGGTGGTGTTAAGCTTCGAGGGGATGAAGTCACACCTTTTACCCAGGGTTATGGAGCTCAGCGCAGGGTAAGATTTCAGTTTATCCCCCTGGCCTGAGGTGTTAAAGCAAAACACTTCAACTGCCCAATAAAGTCTATTTCACCCCTTCACGGTATCAGGAAAGGCCTGCAAGGCCTTGTGCCTACTTCAGGCCTCCAGGCACCAATGTTACTGATACCTGTGACATTTGGTAGTGTTAAGCTTCAAGGGGATGAAGTCACACCCTCTACCCAGGGTTATGGAGCTCAGTGCAGGGTAAGAATTGGGGTTATCCCCCTGGCTGGAGGTGTTAAAGAAAAACACTTCACATGCCCAATAAAGTCTATTTCACCCTTTCACAGTATCAGGAAGGACCTGCAAGGCCTTGGTCCTACTTCCAGCCTCCAGGCACCAATGTTACTGATACCTGTGACATAAGGTGGTGTTGAGCTTCAAGGGGATGAAGGCACACCTTTTACCCAGGGTTATGGAGCTCAGCGCAGGGTAAGATTTCAGATTATCCCCCTGGCTGGAGGTGTTAAAGCAAAACACTCCACATGCCCAATAAAGTCTATTTCACCCCTTCACAGTATCAGGAAAGGCCTGCAAGGCCTTGGGCCTACTTCCATCCTCCAGGCACCAATTTTACTGATACCTGTAACATTTGGAGGTGCTAAGCGTCAAGGGGATGAAGTCACACCTTCTACCCAGGGTTATGGAGCTCAGTGCAGGGTAAGAATTCGGGTTATCCCCCTGGCTGGAGGTGTTAAAGAAAAACACTTCACATGCCCAATAAAGTCTATTTCACCCCTTTCATAGTATCAGGAAAGGCCTGCAATGCCTAGTGCCAGTTTCCAGCCTCCAGGCACCTGTTTTTGTGATACTTGAGACATTTGGAGGTGTTCAGCTTCAAGGGGATGAAGTCACACCTTTTACCCAGGGTAATGGAGCTCAGCGCAGGGTAAGAATTGGGGTTATCCCCCTGGCTGGAGGTGTTAAAGCAAAACACTCCACATGCCCAATAAAGTCTATTTCACCCCTTTCACAGTAACAGGAAAGGCCTGCAAGGCCTTGGGCCTACTTCCAGCTTCCAGGCACCAATTTTACTGATACCGGTGACATTTGGTGGTGTTCAGCTTCAAGGGGATGAAGTCACACTTTCTACCCAGGGTTATGGAGCTCAGCGCAGGGTAAGAATTGGGGTTATCCCCCTGGCTGGAGGTGTTAAAGCAAAACACTTCACATGCCCAATAAAGTCTATTTCACCCCTTCACAGTATCAGGAAGGACCTGCAAGGCCTTGGTCCTACTTCCAGCCTCCAGGCACCAATGTTACTGATACCTGTGACATTTGGTGGTGTTGAGCTTCAAGGGGATGAAGGCACACCTTTTACCCAGGGTTATGGAGCTCAGCGCAGGGTAAGATTTCAGATTATCCCCCTGGCTGGAGGTGTTAAAGCAAAACACTTCACATGCCCAATAAAGTCTATTTCACCCCTTCACAGTATCAGGAAAGGCCTGCAAGGCCTTGGGCCTACTTCCATCCTCCAGGCACCAATGTTACTGATACCTGTGACATTTGGTGGTGTTAAGCTTCAAGGGGAAGAAGTCACACCTTCTACCCAGGGTTATGGAGCTCAGTGCAGGGTAACAATTCAGGTTATCTCCCTGGCTGCAGGTGTTAAAGCAAAAAACTTCACTTGCCCAACACAGTCTATTTCACCCCTTCACAGTATCAGGAAAGGACTGCAAGGCCTTGGGCCTACTTCCAGCCCCCAGGCACCAATGTTACTGACACCTGTGACATTTGGTGGTGTTAAGCTTAAAGGGGAAGAAGTCACACCTTCTACCCAGGGTTATGGAGCTCAGCGCAGGGTAATATTTCAGGTTATCCCCCTGGCTTGAGGTGTTTAAGCAAAACACCTCACATGCCCAGTACAGTGTATTTCACCCTTTCCCAGTATCAGGAAAGGCCTGCAAGGCCTTGTGCCTACTTCAGGCCTCCAGGCACCAATGTTACTGATACCTGTGACATTTGGTGGTGTTAAGCTTCAAGGGGATGAAGTCACACTTTCTACCCAGGGTTATGGAGCTCAGCGCAGGGTAAGATTTTAGGTTATCCCCCTGGCTGGAGGTGTTAAAGCAAAACACTCCACATGCCCATTAAAGTCTATTTTACCCCTTCACAGTATCAGGAAAGGCCTGCAAGACCTTGGGCCTACTTCCAGCCTCCAGGCACCAATTGTACTGATACCTGTGACATTTGGAGGTGCTAAGCGTCAAGGGGATGAAGCCACACCTTCTACCCAGGGTTATGGAGCTCCGCGCAGGGTAAGAATTCAGGTTATCCCCCTGGCTGGAGGTGTTAAAGCAAAACACTCCACATGCCCATTAAAGTCTATTTTACCCCTTCACAGTATCAGGAAAGGCCTGCAAGACCTTGGGCCTACTTCCAGCCTCCAGGCACCAATTTTACTGATACCTGTGACATTTGGAGGTGCTAAGCTTCAAGGGGATGAAGTCACACCTTTTACCCAGGGTTATGGAGCTCAGCGCAGGGTAAGATTCCAGGTTATCCCCCTGGCTTGAGGTGTTAAAGCAAAACACTTCACATGCCCAATAAAGTCTATTTCACCCCTTCACAGTATCAGGAAGGACCTGCAAGGCCTTGGTCCTACTTCCAGCCTCCAGGCACCAATGTTACTGATACCTGTGACATTTGGAGGTGCTAAGCTTCAAGGGGATGAAGTCACACCTTTTACCCAGGGTTATGGAGCTCAGCGCAGGGTAAGATTCCAGGTTATCCCCCTGGCTGGAGGTGTTAAAGCAAAACACTTCACATGCCCAATAAAGTCTATTTCACCCCTTCACAGTATCAGGAAGGACCTGCAAGGCCTTGGTCCTACTTCCAGCCTCCAGGCACCAATGTTACTGATACCTGTGACATTTGGTGGTGTTAAGCTTCAAGGGGATGAAGTCACACCTTCTACCCAGGGTTATGGAGCTCAGTGCAGGGTAAGATTTCAGGTTATGCCCCTGGCTGGAGGTGTTAAAGCAAAACACTCCACATGCCCAATAAAGTCTATTTCACCCTTTCCCAGTATCAGGAAAGGCCTGCAAGGCCTTGTGCCTACTTCAGGCCTCCAGGCAATAATGTTACTGATACCTGTGACATTTGGTGGTGTTAAGCTTCAAGGGAATGAAGTCACACCTTTTACCCAGGGTTCTGGAGCTCAGCGCAGGGTAAGATTCCAGGTTATCCCCCTGGCTTGAGGTGTTAAAGCAAAACACTTCACATGCCCAATAAAGTCTATTTCACCCCTTTCACAGTATCAGGAAAGGCCTGCAAGGCCTTGGGCCTACTTCCAGCCCCCAGGCACCAATGTTACTGACACCTGTGACATTTGGTGGTGTTAAGCTTAAAGGGGAAGAAGTCGCACCTTTTACCCAGGGTTATGGAACTCAGTGCAGGGTAAGATTCCAGGTTATCCCCCTGGCTGGAGGTGTTAAAGCAAAACACTCCACATGCCCAATAAAGTCTATTTCACCCCTTTCATAGTATCAGGAAAGGCCTGCAAGGCCTAGTGCCAGTTTCCAGCCTCCAGGCACCTGTTTTTGTGATACTTGAGACATTTGGAGGTGTTCAGCTTCAAGGGGATGAAGTTGCACCTTCTACCCAGGGTTATGGAGCTCCGTGCAGGGTAAGATTTCAGTTTATCCCCCTGGCTGGAGGTGTTAAAGCAAAACACTTCACATGCCCATTAACGTCTATTTCACCCCTTCACAGTATCAGTAAAAGGCCTACAAGGCCTTGGGCCTACTTCCAGCCTCCTGGCACCAATTACACTGATACCTGTGACATTTGGAGGTGTTAAGCTTCAAGGGGAAGAAGTCACACTTTCTACCCAGGGTTATGGAGCTCAGCGAAGGGTAAGATTTCAAGTTTCAACCCTGGCTGGAGGTGTTAAAGCAAAACACCTCACATGCCCAATAAATTGTATTTCACCCCTTCACAGTATCAGGAAAGGCCTGCAAGGCCTTGGGCCTACTTCCAGCCTCCAGGCACCAATGTTACTGATACCTGTGACATTTGGAGGTGCTAAGCGTCAAGGGGATGAAGTCACACCTTCTACCCAGGGTTATGGAGCTCAGCGCAGGGTAAGATTCCGGGTTATCCCCCTGTCTTGAGGCGTTAAAGCAAAACACTTCACATGCCCAATAAAGTCTATTTCACCCCTTTCACAGTATCAGGAAAGGCCTGCAAGACCTTGGGCCTACTTCCAGCCTCCAGGCACCAATTGTACTGATACCTGTGACATTTGGAGGTGCTAAGCGTCAAGGGGATGAAGTCACACCTTCTACCCAGGGTTATGGAGCTCCGCGCAGGGTAAGAATTCAGGTTATCCCCCTGGCTGGAGGTGTTAAAGCAAAACACTCCACATGCCCATTAAAGTCTATTTTACCCCTTCACAGTATCAGGAAAGGCCTGCAAGACCTTGGGCCTACTTCCAGCCTCCAGGCACCAATTTTACTGATACCTGTGACATTTGGAGGTGCTAAGCTTCAAGGGAATGAAGTCACACCTTTTACCCAGGGTTATGGAGCTCAGCGCAGGGTAAGATTCCAGGTTATCCCCCTGGCTTGAGGTGTTAAAGCAAAACACTTCACATGCCCAATAAAGTCTATTTCACCCCTTCACAGTATCAGGAAGGACCTGCAAGGCCTTGGTCCTACTTCCAGCCCCCAGGCACCAATGTTACTGATACCTGTGACATTTGGTGGTGTTAAGCTTCAAGGGGATGAAGTCGCACCTTCTACCCAGGGTTATGGAGCTCCGCGCAGGGTAAGAGTTCAGGTTATACCCCAAGCTTGAGGTGTTAAAGCAAAACACTTCACATGCCCAATAAAGTCTATTTCACCCCTTCACAGTATCAGGAAAGGCCTGCAAGGCCTTGTGCCTACTTCCAGCCTCCAGGCACCAATGTTACTGATATCTGTGACATTTGGTGGTGTTAAGCTTCAAGGGGAAGAAGTCACACCTTCTACCGAGGGTTATGGAGCTCAGCGCAGGGTAAGATTTCAGCTTTTCACCCCTAGCTGGATGTGTTGAAGCAAAACACTTCTCATGCCCAATAAAGTCTATTTCACCCCTCCACAGTATCAGGGAAGGCCTGCAAGGCCTTGTGCCTACTTCCAGCCTCCAGGCACCAATGTTACTGATACCTGTGACATTTGGTGGTGTTAAGCTTCAAGGGGAAGAAGTCACATCTTCTACCCAGGGTTATGGAGCTCAGCGCAGGGTAAGAATTCAGGTTATCCCCCTGGCTGGAGGTGTTTAAGCAAAACACCTCACATGCCCAGTACAGTGTATTTCACCCTTTCCCAGTATCAGGAAAGGCCTGCAAGGCCTTGTGCCTACTTCAGGCCTCCAGGCACCAATGTTACTGATACCAGTAACATTTGGTGGTGTTAAGCCTCAAGGGGATGAAGTCACACCTTTTACCCAGGGTTATGGAGCTCAGCGCAGGGTAAGATTCCAGGTTATCCCCCTGGCTTGAGGTGTTAAAGCAAAACACTTCACATGCCCAATAAATGGTATTCCACCCTTTCACAGTATCAGGAAAGGCCTACAAGGCCTTGGGCCTACTTCCAGCCTCCAGGCACCAATTTTACGGATACCTGTGACATTTGGTGGTGTTAAGCTTCAAGGGGATGAAGTCACACTTTCTACCCAGGGTTATGGAGCTCAGCGCAGGGTAAGATTTTAGGTTATCCCCCTGGCTGGAGGTGTTTAAGCAAAACACCTCACATGCCCAGTACAGTGTATTTCACCCTTTCCCAGTATCAGGAAAGGCCTGCAAGGCCTTCTGCCTACTTCCAGCCTCCAGGCACCAATTTTACTGATACCTGTGGCATTTGGAGGTGTTAAGCTTCAAGGGGATGTAGTCACACTTTCTACCCAGGGTTATGGAGCTCAGCGCAGGGTAAGATTTTAGGTTATCCCCCCTGGCTGGAGGTGTTTAAGCAAAACACCTCACATGCCCAGTACAGTGTATTTCACCCTTTCCCAGTATCAGGAAAGGCCTGCAAGGCCTTGGGCCTACTTCCAGCCCACAGGCACCAATGTTACTGATACCTGTGACATTTGGTGGTGTTAAACTTCAAGGGGATGAAGTCACACCTTTTACCCAGGGTTATGGAGCTCAGCGCAGGGTAAGATTTCAGGTTATCCCCCTGGCTGGAGGTGTTAAAGCAAAACACCTCACATGCCCAATAAAGTCTATTTCACCCCTCCACAGTATCAGGGAAGGCCTAAAAGGCCTTGTGCCTACTTCCAGCCTCCAGGCACCAATGTTACTGATACCTGTGACATTTGGTGGTGTTAAGCTTCAAGGGGAAGAAGTCACATCTTCTACCCAGGGTTATGGAGCTCAGCGCAGGGTAATATTTTAGGTTATCCCCCTGGCTGGAGGTGTTTAAGCAAAACACTTCACATGCCCAATAAAGTCTATTTCACCCCTTTTACAGTATCAGGAAAAGGCCTGCAAGGCCTTGGGCCTACTACCAGCCTCCAGGCACCAATGTTACTGATACCTGTGACATTTGGTGGTGTTAAGCTTCAAGGGGAAGCAGTCACATCTTCTACCCAGGGTTATGGAGCTCACCGCAGGGTATGATTTCAGGTTATCCCCCTGGCTCGAGGTGTTAAAGCAAAACACTCCACATGCCCAATAAAGTCTATTTCACCCCTCCACAGTATCAGGAAAGGCCTGCAAGGCCTTAGGCCTACTTCCAGCCCCCAGACACCTGTTTTTGTGATACTTGTGACATTTGGAGGTGTTCAGCTTCAAGGGGATGAAGTCACACCTTCTACCCAGAGTTATGGAGCTCAGTGCAGGGTAAGATTTCAGTTTATCTCCCTGGCCTGAGGTGTTAAAGCAAAACACTTCACATGCCCTATAAAGTCTATTTCACCCCTTCACAGTATCAGGAAAGGCCTGCAAGGCCTTGGGCCTACTTCCATCCTCCAGGCACCAATGTTACTGATACCTGTGACATTTGGTGGTGTTAAGCTTCAAGGGGAAGAAGTTGCACCTTCTACCCAGGGTTATGGAGCTCAGCGCTGGGTAAGAATTCAGGTTATCCCCTTGGCTGGAGGTGTTAAATCAAAACACCTCACATGCCCAATAAAGTCTATTTCACCCCTCCACAGTATCAGGAAAGGCCTGCAAGGCCTTGTGCCTACTTCCAGCCTCCAGGCGCCAATGTTACTAATACCTGTGACAATTGGTGGTGTTATTCTTCAAGGGGAAGAAGTCACATCTTCTACCCAGGGTTATGGAGCTCAGCGCAGGGTAAGAATTCAGGTTATCCCCCTGGCAGGAGGTGTTTAAGCAAAACACCTCACATGCCCAGTACAGTGTATTTTACCCTTTCCCAGTATCAGGAAAGGCCTGCAAGGCCTTGTGCCTACTTCCAGCCTCCAGGCACCAATGTTACTGATACCTGTGACATTTGGTGGTGTTGAGCTTCAAGGGGATGAAGGCACACCTTTTACCCAGGGTTATGGAGCTCAGCGCAGGGTAACAATTCAGGTTATCCCCCTGGCTTGAGGTGTTTAAGCAAAACACCTCACATGCCCAGTACAGTGTATTTCACCCATTCACAGTATCAGGAAAGGCCTTCAAGGCCTTGGGCCTACTTCCAGCCTACAGGCACCAATTTTACTGATACCTGTGACATTTGGTGGTGTTAAGCTTCGAGGGGATGAAGTCACACCTTTTACCCAGGGTTATGGAGCTCAGCGCAGGGTAAGATTTCAGTTTATCCCCCTGGCCTGAGGTGTTAAAGCAAAACACTTCAACTGCCCAATAAAGTCTATTTCACCCCTTCACGGTATCAGGAAAGCCTGCAAGGCCTTGTGCCTACTTCAGGCCTCCAGGCACCAATGTTACTGATACCTGTGACATTTGGTAGTGTTAAGCTTCAAGGGGATGAAGTCACACCCTCTACCCAGGGTTATGGAGCTCAGTGCAGGGTAAGAATTGGGGTTATCCCCCTGGCTGGAGGTGTTAAAGAAAAACACTTCACATGCCCAATAAAGTCTATTTCACCCTTTCACAGTATCAGGAAGGACCTGCAAGGCCTTGGTCCTACTTCCAGCCTCCAGGCACCAATGTTACTGATACCTGTGACATAAGGTGGTGTTGAGCTTCAAGGGGATGAAGGCACACCTTTTACCCAGGGTTATGGAGCTCAGCGCAGGGTAAGATTTCAGATTATCCCCCTGGCTGGAGGTGTTAAAGCAAAACACTCCACATGCCCAATAAAGTCTATTTCACCCCTTCACAGTATCAGGAAAGGCCTGCAAGGCCTTGGGCCTACTTCCATCCTCCAGGCACCAATTTTACTGATACCTGTGACATTTGGAGGTGCTAAGCGTCAAGGGGATGAAGTCACACCTTCTACCCAGGGTTATGGAGCTCAGTGCAGGGTAAGAATTCGGGTTATCCCCCTGGCTGGAGGTGTTAAAGAAAAACACTTCACATGCCCAATAAAGTCTATTTCACCCCTTTCATAGTATCAGGAAAGGCCTGCAATGCCTAGTGCCAGTTTCCAGCCTCCAGGCACCTGTTTTTGTGATACTTGAGACATTTGGAGGTGTTCAGCTTCAAGGGGATGAAGTCACACCTTTTACCCAGGGTAATGGAGCTCAGCGCAGGGTAAGAATTGGGGTTATCCCCCTGGCTGGAGGTGTTAAAGCAAAACACTCCACATGCCCAATAAAGTCTATTTCACCCCTTTCACAGTAACAGGAAAGGCCTGCAAGGCCTTGGGCCTACTTCCAGCTTCCAGGCACCAATTTTACTGATACCGGTGACATTTGGTGGTGTTCAGCTTCAAGGGGATGAAGTCACACTTTCTACCCAGGGTTATGGAGCTCAGCGCAGGGTAAGAATTGGGGTTATCCCCCTGGCTGGAGGTGTTAAAGCAAAACACTTCACATGCCCAATAAAGTCTATTTCACCCCTTCACAGTATCAGGAAGGACCTGCAAGGCCTTGGTCCTACTTCCAGCCTCCAGGCACCAATGTTACTGATACCTGTGACATTTGGTGGTGTTGAGCTTCAAGGGGATGAAGGCACACCTTTTACCCAGGGTTATGGAGCTCCGTGCAGGGTAAGATTTCAGTTTATCCCCCTGGCTGGAGGTGTTAAAGCAAAACACTTCACATGCCCATTAACGTCTATTTCACCCCTTCACAGTATCAGTAAAAGGCCTACAAGGCCTTGGGCCTACTTCCAGCCTCCTGGCACCAATTACACTGATACCTGTGACATTTGGAGGTGTTAAGCTTCAAGGGGAAGAAGTCACACTTTCTACCCAGGGTTATGGAGCTCAGCGAAGGGTAAGATTTCAAGTTTCAACCCTGGCTGGAGGTGTTAAAGCAAAACACCTCACATGCCCAATAAATTGTATTTCACCCCTTCACAGTATCAGGAAAGGCCTGCAAGGCCTTGGGCCTACTTCCAGCCTCCAGGCACCAATGTTACTGATACCTGTGACATTTGGAGGTGCTAAGCGTCAAGGGGATGAAGTCACACCTTCTACCCAGGGTTATGGAGCTCAGCGCAGGGTAAGATTCCGGGTTATCCCCCTGTCTTGAGGCGTTAAAGCAAAACACTTCACATGCCCAATAAAGTCTATTTCACCCCTTTCACAGTATCAGGAAAGGCCTGCAAGACCTTGGGCCTACTTCCAGCCTCCAGGCACCAATTGTACTGATACCTGTGACATTTGGAGGTGCTAAGCGTCAAGGGGATGAAGTCACACCTTCTACCCAGGGTTATGGAGCTCCGCGCAGGGTAAGAATTCAGGTTATCCCCCTGGCTGGAGGTGTTAAAGCAAAACACTCCACATGCCCATTAAAGTCTATTTTACCCCTTCACAGTATCAGGAAAGGCCTGCAAGACCTTGGGCCTACTTCCAGCCTCCAGGCACCAATTTTACTGATACCTGTGACATTTGGAGGTGCTAAGCTTCAAGGGAATGAAGTCACACCTTTTACCCAGGGTTATGGAGCTCAGCGCAGGGTAAGATTCCAGGTTATCCCCCTGGCTTGAGGTGTTAAAGCAAAACACTTCACATGCCCAATAAAGTCTATTTCACCCCTTCACAGTATCAGGAAGGACCTGCAAGGCCTTGGTCCTACTTCCAGCCTCCAGGCACCAATGTTACTGATACCTGTGACATTTGGTGGTGTTAAGCTTCAAGGGGATGAAGTCGCACCTTCTACCCAGGGTTATGGAGCTCCGCGCAGGGTAAGATTTCAGGTTATACCCCAAGCTTGAGGTGTTAAAGCAAAACACTTCACATGCCCAATAAAGTCTATTTCACCCCTTCACAGTATCAGGAAAGGCCTGCAAGGCCTTGTGCCTACTTCCAGCCTCCAGGCACCAATGTTACTGATATCTGTGACATTTGGTGGTGTTAAGCTTCAAGGGGAAGAAGTCACACCTTCTACCGAGGGTTATGGAGCTCAGCGCAGGGTAAGATTTCAGCTTTTCACCCCTAGCTGGATGTGTTGAAGCAAAACACTTCTCATGCCCAATAAAGTCTATTTCACCCCTCCACAGTATCAGGGAAGGCCTGCAAGGCCTTGTGCCTACTTCCAGCCTCCAGGCACCAATGTTACTGATACCTGTGACATTTGGTGGTGTTAAGCTTCAAGGGGAAGAAGTCACATCTTCTACCCAGGGTTATGGAGCTCAGCGCAGGGTAAGAATTCAGGTTATCCCCCTGGCTGGAGGTGTTTAAGCAAAACACCTCACATGCCCAGTACAGTGTATTTCACCCTTTCCCAGTATCAGGAAAGGCCTGCAAGGCCTTGTGCCTACTTCAGGCCTCCAGGCACCAATGTTACTGATACCAGTAACATTTGGTGGTGTTAAGCCTCAAGGGGATGAAGTCACACCTTTTACCCAGGGTTATGGAGCTCAGCGCAGGGTAAGATTCCAGGTTATCCCCCTGGCTTGAGGTGTTAAAGCAAAACACTTCACATGCCCAATAAATGGTATTCCACCCTTTCACAGTATCAGGAAAGGCCTACAAGGCCTTGGGCCTACTTCCAGCCTCCAGGCACCAATTTTACGGATACCTGTGACATTTGGTGGTGTTAAGCTTCAAGGGGATGAAGTCACACTTTCTACCCAGGGTTATGGAGCTCAGCGCAGGGTAAGATTTTAGGTTATCCCCCTGGCTGGAGGTGTTTAAGCAAAACACCTCACATGCCCAGTACAGTGTATTTCACCCTTTCCCAGTATCAGGAAAGGCCTGCAAGGCCTTCTGCCTACTTCCAGCCTCCAGGCACCAATTTTACTGATACCTGTGGCATTTGGAGGTGTTAAGCTTCAAGGGGATGTAGTCACACTTTCTACCCAGGGTTATGGAGCTCAGCGCAGGGTAAGATTTTAGGTTATCCCCCCTGGCTGGAGGTGTTTAAGCAAAACACCTCACATGCCCAGTACAGTGTATTTCACCCTTTCCCAGTATCAGGAAAGGCCTGCAAGGCCTTGGGCCTACTTCCAGCCCACAGGCACCAATGTTACTGATACCTGTGACATTTGGTGGTGTTAAACTTCAAGGGGATGAAGTCACACCTTTTACCCAGGGTTATGGAGCTCAGCGCAGGGTAAGATTTCAGGTTATCCCCCTGGCTGGAGGTGTTAAAGCAAAACACCTCACATGCCCAATAAAGTCTATTTCACCCCTCCACAGTATCAGGGAAGGCCTAAAAGGCCTTGTGCCTACTTCCAGCCTCCAGGCACCAATGTTACTGATACCTGTGACATTTGGTGGTGTTAAGCTTCAAGGGGAAGAAGTCACATCTTCTACCCAGGGTTATGGAGCTCAGCGCAGGGTAATATTTTAGGTTATCCCCCTGGCTGGAGGTGTTTAAGCAAAACACTTCACATGCCCAATAAAGTCTATTTCACCCCTTTTACAGTATCAGGAAAAGGCCTGCAAGGCCTTGGGCCTACTACCAGCCTCCAGGCACCAATGTTACTGATACCTGTGACATTTGGTGGTGTTAAGCTTCAAGGGGAAGCAGTCACATCTTCTACCCAGGGTTATGGAGCTCACCGCAGGGTATGATTTCAGGTTATCCCCCTGGCTCGAGGTGTTAAAGCAAAACACTCCACATGCCCAATAAAGTCTATTTCACCCCTCCACAGTATCAGGAAAGGCCTGCAAGGCCTTAGGCCTACTTCCAGCCCCCAGACACCTGTTTTTGTGATACTTGTGACATTTGGAGGTGTTCAGCTTCAAGGGGATGAAGTCACACCTTCTACCCAGAGTTATGGAGCTCAGTGCAGGGTAAGATTTCAGTTTATCTCCCTGGCCTGAGGTGTTAAAGCAAAACACTTCACATGCCCTATAAAGTCTATTTCACCCCTTCACAGTATCAGGAAAGGCCTGCAAGGCCTTGGGCCTACTTCCATCCTCCAGGCACCAATGTTACTGATACCTGTGACATTTGGTGGTGTTAAGCTTCAAGGGGAAGAAGTTGCACCTTCTACCCAGGGTTATGGAGCTCAGCGCTGGGTAAGAATTCAGGTTATCCCCTTGGCTGGAGGTGTTAAATCAAAACACCTCACATGCCCAATAAAGTCTATTTCACCCCTCCACAGTATCAGGAAAGGCCTGCAAGGCCTTGTGCCTACTTCCAGCCTCCAGGCGCCAATGTTACTAATACCTGTGACAATTGGTGGTGTTATTCTTCAAGGGGAAGAAGTCACATCTTCTACCCAGGGTTATGGAGCTCAGCGCAGGGTAAGAATTCAGGTTATCCCCCTGGCAGGAGGTGTTTAAGCAAAACACCTCACATGCCCAGTACAGTGTATTTTACCCTTTCCCAGTATCAGGAAAGGCCTGCAAGGCCTTGTGCCTACTTCCAGCCTCCAGGCACCAATGTTACTGATACCTGTGACATTTGGTGGTGTTGAGCTTCAAGGGGATGAAGGCACACCTTTTACCCAGGGTTATGGAGCTCAGCGCAGGGTAACAATTCAGGTTATCCCCCTGGCTTGAGGTGTTTAAGCAAAACACCTCACATGCCCAGTACAGTGTATTTCACCCATTCACAGTATCAGGAAAGGCCTTCAAGGCCTTGGGCCTACTTCCAGCCTACAGGCACCAATTTTACTGATACCTGTGACATTTGGTGGTGTTAAGCTTCGAGGGGATGAAGTCACACCTTTTACCCAGGGTTATGGAGCTCAGCGCAGGGTAAGATTTCAGTTTATCCCCCTGGCCTGAGGTGTTAAAGCAAAACACTTCAACTGCCCAATAAAGTCTATTTCACCCCTTCACGGTATCAGGAAAGGCCTGCAAGGCCTTGTGCCTACTTCAGGCCTCCAGGCACCAATGTTACTGATACCTGTGACATTTGGTAGTGTTAAGCTTCAAGGGGATGAAGTCACACCCTCTACCCAGGGTTATGGAGCTCAGTGCAGGGTAAGAATTGGGGTTATCCCCCTGGCTGGAGGTGTTAAAGAAAAACACTTCACATGCCCAATAAAGTCTATTTCACCCTTTCACAGTATCAGGAAGGACCTGCAAGGCCTTGGTCCTACTTCCAGCCTCCAGGCACCAATGTTACTGATACCTGTGACATAAGGTGGTGTTGAGCTTCAAGGGGATGAAGGCACACCTTTTACCCAGGGTTATGGAGCTCAGCGCAGGGTAAGATTTCAGATTATCCCCCTGGCTGGAGGTGTTAAAGCAAAACACTCCACATGCCCAATAAAGTCTATTTCACCCCTTCACAGTATCAGGAAAGGCCTGCAAGGCCTTGGGCCTACTTCCATCCTCCAGGCACCAATTTTACTGATACCTGTGACATTTGGAGGTGCTAAGCGTCAAGGGGATGAAGTCACACCTTCTACCCAGGGTTATGGAGCTCAGTGCAGGGTAAGAATTCGGGTTATCCCCCTGGCTGGAGGTGTTAAAGAAAAACACTTCACATGCCCAATAAAGTCTATTTCACCCCTTTCATAGTATCAGGAAAGGCCTGCAATGCCTAGTGCCAGTTTCCAGCCTCCAGGCACCTGTTTTTGTGATACTTGAGACATTTGGAGGTGTTCAGCTTCAAGGGGATGAAGTCACACCTTTTACCCAGGGTAATGGAGCTCAGCGCAGGGTAAGAATTGGGGTTATCCCCCTGGCTGGAGGTGTTAAAGCAAAACACTCCACATGCCCAATAAAGTCTATTTCACCCCTTTCACAGTAA
This sequence comes from Lissotriton helveticus, assembly GCF_964261635.1. Taxonomy (NCBI): domain Eukaryota; kingdom Metazoa; phylum Chordata; class Amphibia; order Caudata; family Salamandridae; genus Lissotriton; species Lissotriton helveticus. Next base: position 81,914,594 of record NC_136063.1, read on the forward strand.
CAGGAAAGGTCTGCAAGGCCTTGGGCCTACTTCCAGCTTCCAGGCACCAATTTTACTGATACCGGTGACATTTGGTGGTGTTCAGCTTCAAGGGGATGAAGTCACACTTTCTACCCAGGGTTATGGAGCTCAGCGCAGGGTAAGAATTGGGGTTATCCCCCTGGCTGGAGGTGTTAAAGCAAAACACTTCACATGCCCAATAAAGTCTATTTCACCCCTTCACAGTATCAGGAAGGACCTGCAAGGCCTTGGTCCTACTTCCAGCCTCCAGGCACCAATGTTACTGATACCTGTGACATTTGGTGGTGTTGAGCTTCAAGGGGATGAAGGCACACCTTTTACCCAGGGTTATGGAGCTCAGCGCAGGGTAAGATTTCAGATTATCCCCCTGGCTGGAGGTGTTAAAGCAAAACACTTCACATGCCCAATAAACCTGTGACATTTGGTGGTGTTAAGCTTAAAGGGGAAGAAGTCGCACCTTTTACCCAGGGTTATGGAACTCAGTGCAGGGTAAGATTCCAGGTTATCCCCCTGGCTGGAGGTGTTAAAGCAAAACACTCCACATGCCCAATAACGTCTATTTCACCCCTTTCATAGTATCAGGAAAGGCCTGCAAGGCCTAGTGCCAGTTTCCAGCCTACAGGCACCTGTTTTTGTGATACTTGAGACATTTGGAGGTGTTCAGCTTCAAGGGGAAGAAGTCACATCTTCTACCCAGGGTTATGGAGCTCCGTGCAGGGTAAGATTTCAGGTTATCCCCCTGGCTGGAGGTGTTTAAGCAAAACACCTCACATGCCCAGTACAGTGTATTTTACCCTTTCCCAGTATCAGGAAAGGCCTGCAAGGCCTTGTGCCTACTTCCAGCCTCCAGGCACCAATGTTACTGATACCTGTGACATTTGGTGGTGTTGAGCTTCAAGGGGATGAAGGCACACCTTTTACCCAGGGTTATGGAGCTCAGCGCAGGGTAACAATTCAGGTTATCCCCCTGGCTTGAGGTGTTTAAGCAAAACACCTCACATGCCCAGTACAGTGTATTTCACCCATTCACAGTATCAGGAAAGGCCTTCAAGGCCTTGGGCCTACTTCCAGCCTACAGGCACCAATTTTACTGATACCTGTGACATTTGGTGGTGTTAAGCTTCGAGGGGATGAAGTCACACCTTTTACCCAGGGTTATGGAGCTCAGCGCAGGGTAAGATTTCAGTTTATCCCCCTGGCCTGAGGTGTTAAAGCAAAACACTTCAACTGCCCAATAAAGTCTATTTCACCCCTTCACGGTATCAGGAAAGGCCTGCAAGGCCTTGTGCCTACTTCAGGCCTCCAGGCACCAATGTTACTGATACCTGTGACATTTGGTAGTGTTAAGCTTCAAGGGGATGAAGTCACACCCTCTACCCAGGGTTATGGAGCTCAGTGCAGGGTAAGAATTGGGGTTATCCCCCTGGCTGGAGGTGTTAAAGAAAAACACTTCACATGCCCAATAAAGTCTATTTCACCCTTTCACAGTATCAGGAAGGACCTGCAAGGCCTTGGTCCTACTTCCAGCCTCCAGGCACCAATGTTACTGATACCTGTGACATAAGGTGGTGTTGAGCTTCAAGGGGATGAAGGCACACCTTTTACCCAGGGTTATGGAGCTCAGCGCAGGGTAAGATTTCAGATTATCCCCCTGGCTGGAGGTGTTAAAGCAAAACACTCCACATGCCCAATAAAGTCTATTTCACCCCTTCACAGTATCAGGAAAGGCCTGCAAGGCCATGGGCCTACTTCCATCCTCCAGGCACCAATTTTACTGATACCTGTGACATTTGGAGGTGCTAAGCGTCAAGGGGATGAAGTCACACCTTCTACCCAGGGTTATGGAGCTCAGTGCAGGGTAAGAATTCGGGTTATCCCCCTGGCTGGAGGTGTTAAAGAAAAACACTTCACATGCCCAATAAAGTCTATTTCACCCCTTTCATAGTATCAGGAAAGGCCTGCAATGCCTAGTGCCAGTTTCCAGCCTCCAGGCACCTGTTTTTGTGATACTTGAGACATTTGGAGGTGTTCAGCTTCAAGGGGATGAAGTCACACCTTTTACCCAGGGTAATGGAGCTCAGCGCAGGGTAAGAATTGGGGTTATCCCCCTGGCTGGAGGTGTTAAAGCAAAACACTCCACATGCCCAATAAAGTCTATTTCACCCCTTTCACAGTAACAGGAAAGGCCTGCAAGGCCTTGGGCCTACTTCCAGCTTCCAGGCACCAATTTTACTGATACCGGTGACATTTGGTGGTGTTCAGCTTCAAGGGGATGAAGTCACACTTTCTACCCAGGGTTATGGAGCTCAGCGCAGGGTAAGAATTGGGGTTATCCCCCTGGCTGGAGGTGTTAAAGCAAAACACTTCACATGCCCAATAAAGTCTATTTCACCCCTTCACAGTATCAGGAAGGACCTGCAAGGCCTTGGTCCTACTTCCAGCCTCCAGGCACCAATGTTACTGATACCTGTGACATTTGGTGGTGTTGAGCTTCAAGGGGATGAAGGCACACCTTTTACCCAGGGTTATGGAGCTCAGCGCAGGGTAAGATTTCAGATTATCCCCCTGGCTGGAGGTGTTAAAGCAAAACACTTCACATGCCCAATAAACCTGTGACATTTGGTGGTGTTAAGCTTAAAGGGGAAGAAGTCGCACCTTTTACCCAGGGTTATGGAACTCAGTGCAGGGTAAGATTCCAGGTTATCCCCCTGGCTGGAGGTGTTAAAGCAAAACACTCCACATGCCCAATAACGTCTATTTCACCCCTTTCATAGTATCAGGAAAGGCCTGCAAGGCCTAGTGCCAGTTTCCAGCCTCCAGGCACCTGTTTTTGTGATACTTGAGACATTTGGAGGTGTTCAGCTTCAAGGGGAAGAAGTCACATCTTCTACCCAGGGTTATGGAGCTCCGTGCAGGGTAAGATTTCAGGTTATCCCCCTGGCTGGAGGTGTTTAAGCAAAACACCTCACATGCCCAGTACAGTGTATTTCACCCTTTCCCAGTATCAGGAAAGGCCTGCAAGGCCTTGTGCCTACTTCCAGCCTCAAGTCACCAATGTTACTGATACCTGTGACATGTGGTGGTGTTAAGCTTCAAGGGGATGAGGTAACACCTTTTACCCAGGGTTATGGAGCTCAGCGCAGGGTAAGATTTCAAGTTATACCCCAAGCTTGAGGTGTTAAAGCAAAACACCTCACATGCCCAATAAATTGTATTTCACCCCTTCACAGTATCAGGAAAGGCCTGCAAGTCCTTGGGCCTACTTCCAGCCTCCAGGCACCAATTGTACTCATACCTGTGACATTTGGAGGTGCTAAGCGTCAAGGGGATGAAGTCACACCTTCTACCCAGGGTTATGGAGCTCAGCGCAGGGTAAGAATTCAGGTTATCCCCCTGGCTGGAGGTGTTAAAGCAAAACACTCCACATGCCCATTAAACTCTATTTTACCCCTTCACAGTATCAGGAAAGGCCTGCAAGACCTTGGGCCTACTTCCAGCCTCCAGGCACCAATTTTACTGATACCTGTGACATTTGGAGGTGCTAAGCTTCAAGGGGATGAAGTCACACCTTTTACCCAGGGTTATGGAGCTCAGCGCAGGGTAAGATTCCAGGTTATCCCCCTGGCTTGAGGTGTTAAAGCAAAACACTTCACATGCCCAATAAAGTCTATTTCACCCCTTCACAGTATCAGGAAGGACCTGCAAGGCCTTGGTCCTACTTCCAGCCTCCAGGCACCAATGTTACTGATACCTGTGACATTTGGAGGTGCTAAGCTTCAAGGGGATGAAGTCACACCTTTTACCCAGGGTTATGGAGCTCAGCGCAGGGTAAGATTCCAGGTTATCCCCCTGGCTGGAGGTGTTAAAGCAAAACACTTCACATGCCCAATAAAGTCTATTTCACCCCTTCACAGTATCAGGAAGGACCTGCAAGGCCTTGGTCCTACTTCCAGCCTCCAGGCACCAATGTTACTGATACCTGTGACATTTGGTGGTGTTAAGCTTCAAGGGGATGAAGTCACACCTTCTACCCAGGGTTATGGAGCTCAGTGCAGGGTAAGATTTCAGGTTATGCCCCTGGCTGGAGGTGTTAAAGCAAAACACTCCACATGCCCAATAAAGTCTATTTCACCCTTTCCCAGTATCAGGAAAGGCCTGCAAGGCCTTGTGCCTACTTCAGGCCTCCAGGCAATAATGTTACTGATACCTGTGACATTTGGTGGTGTTAAGCTTCAAGGGAATGAAGTCACACCTTTTACCCAGGGTTCTGGAGCTCAGCGCAGGGTAAGATTCCAGGTTATCCCCCTGGCTTGAGGTGTTAAAGCAAAACACTTCACATGCCCAATAAAGTCTATTTCACCCCTTTCACAGTATCAGGAAAGGCCTGCAAGGCCTTGGGCCTACTTCCAGCCCCCAGGCACCAATGTTACTGACACCTGTGACATTTGGTGGTGTTAAGCTTAAAGGGGAAGAAGTCGCACCTTTTACCCAGGGTTATGGAACTCAGTGCAGGGTAAGATTCCAGGTTATCCCCCTGGCTGGAGGTGTTAAAGCAAAACACTCCACATGCCCAATAAAGTCTATTTCACCCCTTTCATAGTATCAGGAAAGGCCTGCAAGGCCTAGTGCCAGTTTCCAGCCTCCAGGCACCTGTTTTTGTGATACTTGAGACATTTGGAGGTGTTCAGCTTCAAGGGGATGAAGTCGCACCTTCTACCCAGGGTTATGGAGCTCCGTGCAGGGTAAGATTTCAGTTTATCCCCCTGGCTGGAGGTGTTAAAGCAAAACACTTCACATGCCCATTAACGTCTATTTCACCCCTTCACAGTATCAGTAAAAGGCCTACAAGGCCTTGGGCCTACTTCCAGCCTCCTGGCACCAATTACACTGATACCTGTGACATTTGGAGGTGTTAAGCTTCAAGGGGAAGAAGTCACACTTTCTACCCAGGGTTATGGAGCTCAGCGAAGGGTAAGATTTCAAGTTTCAACCCTGGCTGGAGGTGTTAAAGCAAAACACCTCACATGCCCAATAAATTGTATTTCACCCCTTCACAGTATCAGGAAAGGCCTGCAAGGCCTTGGGCCTACTTCCAGCCTCCAGGCACCAATGTTACTGATACCTGTGACATTTGGAGGTGCTAAGCGTCAAGGGGATGAAGTCACACCTTCTACCCAGGGTTATGGAGCTCAGCGCAGGGTAAGATTCCGGGTTATCCCCCTGTCTTGAGGCGTTAAAGCAAAACACTTCACATGCCCAATAAAGTCTATTTCACCCCTTTCACAGTATCAGGAAAGGCCTGCAAGACCTTGGGCCTACTTCCAGCCTCCAGGCACCAATTGTACTGATACCTGTGACATTTGGAGGTGCTAAGCGTCAAGGGGATGAAGTCACACCTTCTACCCAGGGTTATGGAGCTCCGCGCAGGGTAAGAATTCAGGTTATCCCCCTGGCTGGAGGTGTTAAAGCAAAACACTCCACATGCCCATTAAAGTCTATTTTACCCCTTCACAGTATCAGGAAAGGCCTGCAAGACCTTGGGCCTACTTCCAGCCTCCAGGCACCAATTTTACTGATACCTGTGACATTTGGAGGTGCTAAGCTTCAAGGGAATGAAGTCACACCTTTTACCCAGGGTTATGGAGCTCAGCGCAGGGTAAGATTCCAGGTTATCCCCCTGGCTTGAGGTGTTAAAGCAAAACACTTCACATGCCCAATAAAGTCTATTTCACCCCTTCACAGTATCAGGAAGGACCTGCAAGGCCTTGGTCCTACTTCCAGCCTCCAGGCACCAATGTTACTGATACCTGTGACATTTGGTGGTGTTAAGCTTCAAGGGGATGAAGTCGCACCTTCTACCCAGGGTTATGGAGCTCCGCGCAGGGTAAGATTTCAGGTTATACCCCAAGCTTGAGGTGTTAAAGCAAAACACTTCACATGCCCAATAAAGTCTATTTCACCCCTTCACAGTATCAGGAAAGGCCTGCAAGGCCTTGTGCCTACTTCCAGCCTCCAGGCACCAATGTTACTGATATCTGTGACATTTGGTGGTGTTAAGCTTCAAGGGGAAGAAGTCACACCTTCTACCGAGGGTTATGGAGCTCAGCGCAGGGTAAGATTTCAGCTTTTCACCCCTAGCTGGATGTGTTGAAGCAAAACACTTCTCATGCCCAATAAAGTCTATTTCACCCCTCCACAGTATCAGGGAAGGCCTGCAAGGCCTTGTGCCTACTTCCAGCCTCCAGGCACCAATGTTACTGATACCTGTGACATTTGGTGGTGTTAAGCTTCAAGGGGAAGAAGTCACATCTTCTACCCAGGGTTATGGAGCTCAGCGCAGGGTAAGAATTCAGGTTATCCCCCTGGCTGGAGGTGTTTAAGCAAAACACCTCACATGCCCAGTACAGTGTATTTCACCCTTTCCCAGTATCAGGAAAGGCCTGCAAGGCCTTGTGCCTACTTCAGGCCTCCAGGCACCAATGTTACTGATACCAGTAACATTTGGTGGTGTTAAGCCTCAAGGGGATGAAGTCACACCTTTTACCCAGGGTTATGGAGCTCAGCGCAGGGTAAGATTCCAGGTTATCCCCCTGGCTTGAGGTGTTAAAGCAAAACACTTCACATGCCCAATAAATGGTATTCCACCCTTTCACAGTATCAGGAAAGGCCTACAAGGCCTTGGGCCTACTTCCAGCCTCCAGGCACCAATTTTACGGATACCTGTGACATTTGGTGGTGTTAAGCTTCAAGGGGATGAAGTCACACTTTCTACCCAGGGTTATGGAGCTCAGCGCAGGGTAAGATTTTAGGTTATCCCCCTGGCTGGAGGTGTTTAAGCAAAACACCTCACATGCCCAGTACAGTGTATTTCACCCTTTCCCAGTATCAGGAAAGGCCTGCAAGGCCTTCTGCCTACTTCCAGCCTCCAGGCACCAATTTTACTGATACCTGTGGCATTTGGAGGTGTTAAGCTTCAAGGGGATGTAGTCACACTTTCTACCCAGGGTTATGGAGCTCAGCGCAGGGTAAGATTTTAGGTTATCCCCCCTGGCTGGAGGTGTTTAAGCAAAACACCTCACATGCCCAGTACAGTGTATTTCACCCTTTCCCAGTATCAGGAAAGGCCTGCAAGGCCTTGGGCCTACTTCCAGCCCACAGGCACCAATGTTACTGATACCTGTGACATTTGGTGGTGTTAAACTTCAAGGGGATGAAGTCACACCTTTTACCCAGGGTTATGGAGCTCAGCGCAGGGTAAGATTTCAGGTTATCCCCCTGGCTGGAGGTGTTAAAGCAAAACACCTCACATGCCCAATAAAGTCTATTTCACCCCTCCACAGTATCAGGGAAGGCCTAAAAGGCCTTGTGCCTACTTCCAGCCTCCAGGCACCAATGTTACTGATACCTGTGACATTTGGTGGTGTTAAGCTTCAAGGGGAAGAAGTCACATCTTCTACCCAGGGTTATGGAGCTCAGCGCAGGGTAATATTTTAGGTTATCCCCCTGGCTGGAGGTGTTTAAGCAAAACACTTCACATGCCCAATAAAGTCTATTTCACCCCTTTTACAGTATCAGGAAAAGGCCTGCAAGGCCTTGGGCCTACTACCAGCCTCCAGGCACCAATGTTACTGATACCTGTGACATTTGGTGGTGTTAAGCTTCAAGGGGAAGCAGTCACATCTTCTACCCAGGGTTATGGAGCTCACCGCAGGGTATGATTTCAGGTTATCCCCCTGGCTCGAGGTGTTAAAGCAAAACACTCCACATGCCCAATAAAGTCTATTTCACCCCTCCACAGTATCAGGAAAGGCCTGCAAGGCCTTAGGCCTACTTCCAGCCCCCAGACACCTGTTTTTGTGATACTTGTGACATTTGGAGGTGTTCAGCTTCAAGGGGATGAAGTCACACCTTCTACCCAGAGTTATGGAGCTCAGTGCAGGGTAAGATTTCAGTTTATCTCCCTGGCCTGAGGTGTTAAAGCAAAACACTTCACATGCCCTATAAAGTCTATTTCACCCCTTCACAGTATCAGGAAAGGCCTGCAAGGCCTTGGGCCTACTTCCATCCTCCAGGCACCAATGTTACTGATACCTGTGACATTTGGTGGTGTTAAGCTTCAAGGGGAAGAAGTTGCACCTTCTACCCAGGGTTATGGAGCTCAGCGCTGGGTAAGAATTCAGGTTATCCCCTTGGCTGGAGGTGTTAAATCAAAACACCTCACATGCCCAATAAAGTCTATTTCACCCCTCCACAGTATCAGGAAAGGCCTGCAAGGCCTTGTGCCTACTTCCAGCCTCCAGGCGCCAATGTTACTAATACCTGTGACAATTGGTGGTGTTATTCTTCAAGGGGAAGAAGTCACATCTTCTACCCAGGGTTATGGAGCTCAGCGCAGGGTAAGAATTCAGGTTATCCCCCTGGCAGGAGGTGTTTAAGCAAAACACCTCACATGCCCAGTACAGTGTATTTTACCCTTTCCCAGTATCAGGAAAGGCCTGCAAGGCCTTGTGCCTACTTCCAGCCTCCAGGCACCAATGTTACTGATACCTGTGACATTTGGTGGTGTTGAGCTTCAAGGGGATGAAGGCACACCTTTTACCCAGGGTTATGGAGCTCAGCGCAGGGTAACAATTCAGGTTATCCCCCTGGCTTGAGGTGTTTAAGCAAAACACCTCACATGCCCAGTACAGTGTATTTCACCCATTCACAGTATCAGGAAAGGCCTTCAAGGCCTTGGGCCTACTTCCAGCCTACAGGCACCAATTTTACTGATACCTGTGACATTTGGTGGTGTTAAGCTTCGAGGGGATGAAGTCACACCTTTTACCCAGGGTTATGGAGCTCAGCGCAGGGTAAGATTTCAGTTTATCCCCCTGGCCTGAGGTGTTAAAGCAAAACACTTCAACTGCCCAATAAAGTCTATTTCACCCCTTCACGGTATCAGGAAAGGCCTGCAAGGCCTTGTGCCTACTTCAGGCCTCCAGGCACCAATGTTACTGATACCTGTGACATTTGGTAGTGTTAAGCTTCAAGGGGATGAAGTCACACCCTCTACCCAGGGTTATGGAGCTCAGTGCAGGGTAAGAATTGGGGTTATCCCCCTGGCTGGAGGTGTTAAAGAAAAACACTTCACATGCCCAATAAAGTCTATTTCACCCTTTCACAGTATCAGGAAGGACCTGCAAGGCCTTGGTCCTACTTCCAGCCTCCAGGCACCAATGTTACTGATACCTGTGACATAAGGTGGTGTTGAGCTTCAAGGGGATGAAGGCACACCTTTTACCCAGGGTTATGGAGCTCAGCGCAGGGTAAGATTTCAGATTATCCCCCTGGCTGGAGGTGTTAAAGCAAAACACTCCACATGCCCAATAAAGTCTATTTCACCCCTTCACAGTATCAGGAAAGGCCTGCAAGGCCTTGGGCCTACTTCCATCCTCCAGGCACCAATTTTACTGATACCTGTGACATTTGGAGGTGCTAAGCGTCAAGGGGATGAAGTCACACCTTCTACCCAGGGTTATGGAGCTCAGTGCAGGGTAAGAATTCGGGTTATCCCCCTGGCTGGAGGTGTTAAAGAAAAACACTTCACATGCCCAATAAAGTCTATTTCACCCCTTTCATAGTATCAGGAAAGGCCTGCAATGCCTAGTGCCAGTTTCCAGCCTCCAGGCACCTGTTTTTGTGATACTTGAGACATTTGGAGGTGTTCAGCTTCAAGGGGATGAAGTCACACCTTTTACCCAGGGTAATGGAGCTCAGCGCAGGGTAAGAATTGGGGTTATCCCCCTGGCTGGAGGTGTTAAAGCAAAACACTCCACATGCCCAATAAAGTCTATTTCACCCCTTTCACAGTAACAGGAAAGGCCTGCAAGGCCTTGGGCCTACTTCCAGCTTCCAGGCACCAATTTTACTGATACCGGTGACATTTGGTGGTGTTCAGCTTCAAGGGGATGAAGTCACACTTTCTACCCAGGGTTATGGAGCTCAGCGCAGGGTAAGAATTGGGGTTATCCCCCTGGCTGGAGGTGTTAAAGCAAAACACTTCACATGCCCAATAAAGTCTATTTCACCCCTTCACAGTATCAGGAAGGACCTGCAAGGCCTTGGTCCTACTTCCAGCCTCCAGGCACCAATGTTACTGATACCTGTGACATTTGGTGGTGTTGAGCTTCAAGGGGATGAAGGCACACCTTTTACCCAGGGTTATGGAGCTCAGCGCAGGGTAAGATTTCAGATTATCCCCCTGGCTGGAGGTGTTAAAGCAAAACACTTCACATGCCCAATAAACCTGTGACATTTGGTGGTGTTAAGCTTAAAGGGGAAGAAGTCGCACCTTTTACCCAGGGTTATGGAACTCAGTGCAGGGTAAGATTCCAGGTTATCCCCCTGGCTGGAGGTGTTAAAGCAAAACACTCCACATGCCCAATAACGTCTATTTCACCCCTTTCATAGTATCAGGAAAGGCCTGCAAGGCCTAGTGCCAGTTTCCAGCCTACAGGCACCTGTTTTTGTGATACTTGAGACATTTGGAGGTGTTCAGCTTCAAGGGGAAGAAGTCACATCTTCTACCCAGGGTTATGGAGCTCCGTGCAGGGTAAGATTTCAGGTTATCCCCCTGGCTGGAGGTGTTTAAGCAAAACACCTCACATGCCCAGTACAGTGTATTTTACCCTTTCCCAGTATCAGGAAAGGCCTGCAAGGCCTTGTGCCTACTTCCAGCCTCCAGGCACCAATGTTACTGATACCTGTGACATTTGGTGGTGTTGAGCTTCAAGGGGATGAAGGCACACCTTTTACCCAGGGTTATGGAGCTCAGCGCAGGGTAACAATTCAGGTTATCCCCCTGGCTTGAGGTGTTTAAGCAAAACACCTCACATGCCCAGTACAGTGTATTTCACCCATTCACAGTATCAGGAAAGGCCTTCAAGGCCTTGGGCCTACTTCCAGCCTACAGGCACCAATTTTACTGATACCTGTGACATTTGGTGGTGTTAAGCTTCGAGGGGATGAAGTCACACCTTTTACCCAGGGTTATGGAGCTCAGCGCAGGGTAAGATTTCAGTTTATCCCCCTGGCCTGAGGTGTTAAAGCAAAACACTTCAACTGCCCAATAAAGTCTATTTCACCCCTTCACGGTATCAGGAAAGGCCTGCAAGGCCTTGTGCCTACTTCAGGCCTCCAGGCACCAATGTTACTGATACCTGTGACATTTGGTAGTGTTAAGCTTCAAGGGGATGAAGTCACACCCTCTACCCAGGGTTATGGAGCTCAGTGCAGGGTAAGAATTGGGGTTATCCCCCTGGCTGGAGGTGTTAAAGAAAAACACTTCACATGCCCAATAAAGTCTATTTCACCCTTTCACAGTATCAGGAAGGACCTGCAAGGCCTTGGTCCTACTTCCAGCCTCCAGGCACCAATGTTACTGATACCTGTGACATAAGGTGGTGTTGAGCTTCAAGGGGATGAAGGCACACCTTTTACCCAGGGTTATGGAGCTCAGCGCAGGGTAAGATTTCAGATTATCCCCCTGGCTGGAGGTGTTAAAGCAAAACACTCCACATGCCCAATAAAGTCTATTTCACCCCTTCACAGTATCAGGAAAGGCCTGCAAGGCCATGGGCCTACTTCCATCCTCCAGGCACCAATTTTACTGATACCTGTGACATTTGGAGGTGCTAAGCGTCAAGGGGATGAAGTCACACCTTCTACCCAGGGTTATGGAGCTCAGTGCAGGGTAAGAATTCGGGTTATCCCCCTGGCTGGAGGTGTTAAAGAAAAACACTTCACATGCCCAATAAAGTCTATTTCACCCCTTTCATAGTATCAGGAAAGGCCTGCAATGCCTAGTGCCAGTTTCCAGCCTCCAGGCACCTGTTTTTGTGATACTTGAGACATTTGGAGGTGTTCAGCTTCAAGGGGATGAAGTCACACCTTTTACCCAGGGTAATGGAGCTCAGCGCAGGGTAAGAATTGGGGTTATCCCCCTGGCTGGAGGTGTTAAAGCAAAACACTCCACATGCCCAATAAAGTCTATTTCACCCCTTTCACAGTAACAGGAAAGGCCTGCAAGGCCTTGGGCCTACTTCCAGCTTCCAGGCACCAATTTTACTGATACCGGTGACATTTGGTGGTGTTCAGCTTCAAGGGGATGAAGTCACACTTTCTACCCAGGGTTATGGAGCTCAGCGCAGGGTAAGAATTGGGGTTATCCCCCTGGCTGGAGGTGTTAAAGCAAAACACTTCACATGCCCAATAAAGTCTATTTCACCCCTTCACAGTATCAGGAAGGACCTGCAAGGCCTTGGTCCTACTTCCAGCCTCCAGGCACCAATGTTACTGATACCTGTGACATTTGGTGGTGTTGAGCTTCAAGGGGATGAAGGCACACCTTTTACCCAGGGTTATGGAGCTCAGCGCAGGGTAAGATTTCAGATTATCCCCCTGGCTGGAGGTGTTAAAGCAAAACACTTCACATGCCCAATAAACCTGTGACATTTGGTGGTGTTAAGCTTAAAGGGGAAGAAGTCGCACCTTTTACCCAGGGTTATGGAACTCAGTGCAGGGTAAGATTCCAGGTTATCCCCCTGGCTGGAGGTGTTAAAGCAAAACACTCCACATGCCCAATAACGTCTATTTCACCCCTTTCATAGTATCAGGAAAGGCCTGCAAGGCCTAGTGCCAGTTTCCAGCCTCCAGGCACCTGTTTTTGTGATACTTGAGACATTTGGAGGTGTTCAGCTTCAAGGGGAAGAAGTCACATCTTCTACCCAGGGTTATGGAGCTCCGTGCAGGGTAAGATTTCAGGTTATCCCCCTGGCTGGAGGTGTTTAAGCAAAACACCTCACATGCCCAGTACAGTGTATTTCACCCTTTCCCAGTATCAGGAAAGGCCTGCAAGGCCTTGTGCCTACTTCCAGCCTCAAGTCACCAATGTTACTGATACCTGTGACATGTGGTGGTGTTAAGCTTCAAGGGGATGAGGTAACACCTTTTACCCAGGGTTATGGAGCTCAGCGCAGGGTAAGATTTCAAGTTATACCCCAAGCTTGAGGTGTTAAAGCAAAACACCTCACATGCCCAATAAATTGTATTTCACCCCTTCACAGTATCAGGAAAGGCCTGCAAGGCCTTGGGCCTACTTCCAGCCTCCAGGCACCAATTGTACTCATACCTGTGACATTTGGAGGTGCTAAGCGTCAAGGGGATGAAGTCACACCTTCTACCCAGGGTTATGGAGCTCAGCGCAGGGTAAGAATTCAGGTTATCCCCCTGGCTGGAGGTGTTAAAGCAAAACACTCCACATGCCCATTAAACTCTATTTTACCCCTTCACAGTATCAGGAAAGGCCTGCAAGACCTTGGGCCTACTTCCAGCCTCCAGGCACCAATTTTACTGATACCTGTGACATTTGGAGGTGCTAAGCTTCAAGGGGATGAAGTCACACCTTTTACCCAGGGTTATGGAGCTCAGCGCAGGGTAAGATTCCAGGTTATCCCCCTGGCTTGAGGTGTTAAAGCAAAACACTTCACATGCCCAATAAAGTCTATTTCACCCCTTCACAGTATCAGGAAGGACCTGCAAGGCCTTGGTCCTACTTCCAGCCTCCAGGCACCAATGTTACTGATACCTGTGACATTTGGAGGTGCTAAGCTTCAAGGGGATGAAGTCACACCTTTTACCCAGGGTTATGGAGCTCAGCGCAGGGTAAGATTCCAGGTTATCCCCCTGGCTGGAGGTGTTAAAGCAAAACACTTCACATGCCCAATAAAGTCTATTTCACCCCTTCACAGTATCAGGAAGGACCTGCAAGGCCTTGGTCCTACTTCCAGCCTCCAGGCACCAATGTTACTGATACCTGTGACATTTGGTGGTGTTAAGCTTCAAGGGGATGAAGTCACACCTTCTACCCAGGGTTATGGAGCTCAGTGCAGGGTAAGATTTCAGGTTATGCCCCTGGCTGGAGGTGTTAAAGCAAAACACTCCACATGCCCAATAAAGTCTATTTCACCCTTTCCCAGTATCAGGAAAGGCCTGCAAGGCCTTGTGCCTACTTCAGGCCTCCAGGCAATAATGTTACTGATACCTGTGACATTTGGTGGTGTTAAGCTTCAAGGGAATGAAGTCACACCTTTTACCCAGGGTTCTGGAGCTCAGCGCAGGGTAAGATTCCAGGTTATCCCCCTGGCTTGAGGTGTTAAAGCAAAACACTTCACATGCCCAATAAAGTCTATTTCACCCCTTTCACAGTATCAGGAAAGGCCTGCAAGGCCTTGGGCCTACTTCCAGCCCCCAGGCACCAATGTTACTGACACCTGTGACATTTGGTGGTGTTAAGCTTAAAGGGGAAGAAGTCGCACCTTTTACCCAGGGTTATGGAACTCAGTGCAGGGTAAGATTCCAGGTTATCCCCCTGGCTGGAGGTGTTAAAGCAAAACACTCCACATGCCCAATAAAGTCTATTTCACCCCTTTCATAGTATCAGGAAAGGCCTGCAAGGCCTAGTGCCAGTTTCCAGCCTCCAGGCACCTGTTTTTGTGATACTTGAGACATTTGGAGGTGTTCAGCTTCAAGGGGATGAAGTCGCACCTTCTACCCAGGGTTATGGAGCTCCGTGCAGGGTAAGATTTCAGTTTATCCCCCTGGCTGGAGGTGTTAAAGCAAAACACTTCACATGCCCATTAACGTCTATTTCACCCCTTCACAGTATCAGTAAAAGGCCTACAAGGCCTTGGGCCTACTTCCAGCCTCCTGGCACCAATTACACTGATACCTGTGACATTTGGAGGTGTTAAGCTTCAAGGGGAAGAAGTCACACTTTCTACCCAGGGTTATGGAGCTCAGCGAAGGGTAAGATTTCAAGTTTCAACCCTGGCTGGAGGTGTTAAAGCAAAACACCTCACATGCCCAATAAATTGTATTTCACCCCTTCACAGTATCAGGAAAGGCCTGCAAGGCCTTGGGCCTACTTCCAGCCTCCAGGCACCAATGTTACTGATACCTGTGACATTTGGAGGTGCTAAGCGTCAAGGGGATGAAGTCACACCTTCTACCCAGGGTTATGGAGCTCAGCGCAGGGTAAGATTCCGGGTTATCCCCCTGTCTTGAGGCGTTAAAGCAAAACACTTCACATGCCCAATAAAGTCTATTTCACCCCTTTCACAGTATCAGGAAAGGCCTGCAAGACCTTGGGCCTACTTCCAGCCTCCAGGCACCAATTGTACTGATACCTGTGACATTTGGAGGTGCTAAGCGTCAAGGGGATGAAGTCACACCTTCTACCCAGGGTTATGGAGCTCCGCGCAGGGTAAGAATTCAGGTTATCCCCCTGGCTGGAGGTGTTAAAGCAAAACACTCCACATGCCCATTAAAGTCTATTTTACCCCTTCACAGTATCAGGAAAGGCCTGCAAGACCTTGGGCCTACTTCCAGCCTCCAGGCACCAATTTTACTGATACCTGTGACATTTGGAGGTGCTAAGCTTCAAGGGAATGAAGTCACACCTTTTACCCAGGGTTATGGAGCTCAGCGCAGGGTAAGATTCCAGGTTATCCCCCTGGCTTGAGGTGTTAAAGCAAAACACTTCACATGCCCAATAAAGTCTATTTCACCCCTTCACAGTATCAGGAAGGACCTGCAAGGCCTTGGTCCTACTTCCAGCCTCCAGGCACCAATGTTACTGATACCTGTGACATTTGGTGGTGTTAAGCTTCAAGGGGATGAAGTCGCACCTTCTACCCAGGGTTATGGAGCTCCGCGCAGGGTAAGATTTCAGGTTATACCCCAAGCTTGAGGTGTTAAAGCAAAACACTTCACATGCCCAATAAAGTCTATTTCACCCCTTCACAGTATCAGGAAAGGCCTGCAAGGCCTTGTGCCTACTTCCAGCCTCCAGGCACCAATGTTACTGATATCTGTGACATTTGGTGGTGTTAAGCTTCAAGGGGAAGAAGTCACACCTTCTACCGAGGGTTATGGAGCTCAGCGCAGGGTAAGATTTCAGCTTTTCACCCCTAGCTGGATGTGTTGAAGCAAAACACTTCTCATGCCCAATAAAGTCTATTTCACCCCTCCACAGTATCAGGGAAGGCCTGCAAGGCCTTGTGCCTACTTCCAGCCTCCAGGCACCAATGTTACTGATACCTGTGACATTTGGTGGTGTTAAGCTTCAAGGGGAAGAAGTCACATCTTCTACCCAGGGTTATGGAGCTCAGCGCAGGGTAAGAATTCAGGTTATCCCCCTGGCTGGAGGTGTTTAAGCAAAACACCTCACATGCCCAGTACAGTGTATTTCACCCTTTCCCAGTATCAGGAAAGGCCTGCAAGGCCTTGTGCCTACTTCAGGCCTCCAGGCACCAATGTTACTGATACCAGTAACATTTGGTGGTGTTAAGCCTCAAGGGGATGAAGTCACACCTTTTACCCAGGGTTATGGAGCTCAGCGCAGGGTAAGATTCCAGGTTATCCCCCTGGCTTGAGGTGTTAAAGCAAAACACTTCACATGCCCAATAAATGGTATTCCACCCTTTCACAGTATCAGGAAAGGCCTACAAGGCCTTGGGCCTACTTCCAGCCTCCAGGCACCAATTTTACGGATACCTGTGACATTTGGTGGTGTTAAGCTTCAAGGGGATGAAGTCACACTTTCTACCCAGGGTTATGGAGCTCAGCGCAGGGTAAGATTTTAGGTTATCCCCCTGGCTGGAGGTGTTTAAGCAAAACACCTCACATGCCCAGTACAGTGTATTTCACCCTTTCCCAGTATCAGGAAAGGCCTGCAAGGCCTTCTGCCTACTTCCAGCCTCCAGGCACCAATTTTACTGATACCTGTGGCATTTGGAGGTGTTAAGCTTCAAGGGGATGTAGTCACACTTTCTACCCAGGGTTATGGAGCTCAGCGCAGGGTAAGATTTTAGGTTATCCCCCCTGGCTGGAGGTGTTTAAGCAAAACACCTCACATGCCCAGTACAGTGTATTTCACCCTTTCCCAGTATCAGGAAAGGCCTGCAAGGCCTTGGGCCTACTTCCAGCCCACAGGCACCAATGTTACTGATACCTGTGACATTTGGTGGTGTTAAACTTCAAGGGGATGAAGTCACACCTTTTACCCAGGGTTATGGAGCTCAGCGCAGGGTAAGATTTCAGGTTATCCCCCTGGCTGGAGGTGTTAAAGCAAAACACCTCACATGCCCAATAAAGTCTATTTCACCCCTCCACAGTATCAGGGAAGGCCTAAAAGGCCTTGTGCCTACTTCCAGCCTCCAGGCACCAATGTTACTGATACCTGTGACATTTGGTGGTGTTAAGCTTCAAGGGGAAGAAGTCACATCTTCTACCCAGGGTTATGGAGCTCAGCGCAGGGTAATATTTTAGGTTATCCCCCTGGCTGGAGGTGTTTAAGCAAAACACTTCACATGCCCAATAAAGTCTATTTCACCCCTTTTACAGTATCAGGAAAAGGCCTGCAAGGCCTTGGGCCTACTACCAGCCTCCAGGCACCAATGTTACTGATACCTGTGACATTTGGTGGTGTTAAGCTTCAAGGGGAAGCAGTCACATCTTCTACCCAGGGTTATGGAGCTCACCGCAGGGTATGATTTCAGGTTATCCCCCTGGCTCGAGGTGTTAAAGCAAAACACTCCACATGCCCAATAAAGTCTATTTCACCCCTCCACAGTATCAGGAAAGGCCTGCAAGGCCTTAGGCCTACTTCCAGCCCCCAGACACCTGTTTTTGTGATACTTGTGACATTTGGAGGTGTTCAGCTTCAAGGGGATGAAGTCACACCTTCTACCCAGAGTTATGGAGCTCAGTGCAGGGTAAGATTTCAGTTTATCTCCCTGGCCTGAGGTGTTAAAGCAAAACACTTCACATGCCCTATAAAGTCTATTTCACCCCTTCACAGTATCAGGAAAGGCCTGCAAGGCCTTGGGCCTACTTCCATCCTCCAGGCACCAATGTTACTGATACCTGTGACATTTGGTGGTGTTAAGCTTCAAGGGGAAGAAGTTGCACCTTCTACCCAGGGTTATGGAGCTCAGCGCTGGGTAAGAATTCAGGTTATCCCCTTGGCTGGAGGTGTTAAATCAAAACACCTCACATGCCCAATAAAGTCTATTTCACCCCTCCACAGTATCAGGAAAGGCCTGCAAGGCCTTGTGCCTACTTCCAGCCTCCAGGCGCCAATGTTACTAATACCTGTGACAATTGGTGGTGTTATTCTTCAAGGGGAAGAAGTCACATCTTCTACCCAGGGTTATGGAGCTCAGCGCAGGGTAAGAATTCAGGTTATCCCCCTGGCAGGAGGTGTTTAAGCAAAACACCTCACATGCCCAGTACAGTGTATTTTACCCTTTCCCAGTATCAGGAAAGGCCTGCAAGGCCTTGTGCCTACTTCCAGCCTCCAGGCACCAATGTTACTGATACCTGTGACATTTGGTGGTGTTGAGCTTCAAGGGGATGAAGGCACACCTTTTACCCAGGGTTATGGAGCTCAGCGCAGGGTAACAATTCAGGTTATCCCCCTGGCTTGAGGTGTTTAAGCAAAACACCTCACATGCCCAGTACAGTGTATTTCACCCATTCACAGTATCAGGAAAGGCCTTCAAGGCCTTGGGCCTACTTCCAGCCTACAGGCACCAATTTTACTGATACCTGTGACATTTGGTGGTGTTAAGCTTCGAGGGGATGAAGTCACACCTTTTACCCAGGGTTATGGAGCTCAGCGCAGGGTAAGATTTCAGTTTATCCCCCTGGCCTGAGGTGTTAAAGCAAAACACTTCAACTGCCCAATAAAGTCTATTTCACCCCTTCACGGTATCAGGAAAGGCCTGCAAGGCCTTGTGCCTACTTCAGGCCTCCAGGCACCAATGTTACTGATACCTGTGACATTTGGTAGTGTTAACCTTCAAGGGGATGAAGTCACACCCTCTACCCAGGGTTATGGAGCTCAGTGCAGGGTAAGAATTGGGGTTATCCCCCTGGCTGGAGGTGTTAAAGAAAAACACTTCACATGCCCAATAAAGTCTATTTCACCCTTTCACAGTATCAGGAAGGACCTGCAAGGCCTTGGTCCTACTTCCAGCCTCCAGGCACCAATGTTACTGATACCTGTGACATAAGGTGGTGTTGAGCTTCAAGGGGATGAAGGCACACCTTTTACCCAGGGTTATGGAGCTCAGCGCAGGGTAAGATTTCAGATTATCCCCCTGGCTGGAGGTGTTAAAGCAAAACACTCCACATGCCCAATAAAGTCTATTTCACCCCTTCACAGTATCAGGAAAGGCCTGCAAGGCCTTGGGCCTACTTCCATCCTCCAGGCACCAATTTTACTGATACCTGTGACATTTGGAGGTGCTAAGCGTCAAGGGGATGAAGTCACACCTTCTACCCAGGGTTATGGAGCTCAGTGCAGGGTAAGAATTCGGGTTATCCCCCTGGCTGGAGGTGTTAAAGAAAAACACTTCACATGCCCAATAAAGTCTATTTCACCCCTTTCATAGTATCAGGAAAGGCCTGCAATGCCTAGTGCCAGTTTCCAGCCTCCAGGCACCTGTTTTTGTGATACTTGAGACATTTGGAGGTGTTCAGCTTCAAGGGGATGAAGTCACACCTTTTACCCAGGGTAATGGAGCTCAGCGCAGGGTAAGAATTGGGGTTATCCCCCTGGCTGGAGGTGTTAAAGCAAAACACTCCACATGCCCAATAAAGTCTATTTCACCCCTTTCACAGTAACAGGAAAGGCCTGCAAGGCCTTGGGCCTACTTCCAGCTTCCAGGCACCAATTTTACTGATACCGGTGACATTTGGTGGTGTTCAGCTTCAAGGGGATGAAGTCACACTTTCTACCCAGGGTTATGGAGCTCAGCGCAGGGTAAGAATTGGGGTTATCCCCCTGGCTGGAGGTGTTAAAGCAAAACACTTCACATGCCCAATAAAGTCTATTTCACCCCTTCACAGTATCAGGAAGGACCTGCAAGGCCTTGGTCCTACTTCCAGCCTCCAGGCACCAATGTTACTGATACCTGTGACATTTGGTGGTGTTGAGCTTCAAGGGGATGAAGGCACACCTTTTACCCAGGGTTATGGAGCTCAGCGCAGGGTAAGATTTCAGATTATCCCCCTGGCTGGAGGTGTTAAAGCAAAACACTTCACATGCCCAATAAACCTGTGACATTTGGTGGTGTTAAGCTTAAAGGGGAAGAAGTCGCACCTTTTACCCAGGGTTATGGAACTCAGTGCAGGGTAAGATTCCAGGTTATCCCCCTGGCTGGAGGTGTTAAAGCAAAACACTCCACATGCCCAATAACGTCTATTTCACCCCTTTCATAGTATCAGGAAAGGCCTGCAAGGCCTAGTGCCAGTTTCCAGCCTACAGGCACCTGTTTTTGTGATACTTGAGACATTTGGAGGTGTTCAGCTTCAAGGGGAAGAAGTCACATCTTCTACCCAGGGTTATGGAGCTCCGTGCAGGGTAAGATTTCAGGTTATCCCCCTGGCTGGAGGTGTTTAAGCAAAACACCTCACATGCCCAGTACAGTGTATTTTACCCTTTCCCAGTATCAGGAAAGGCCTGCAAGGCCTTGTGCCTACTTCCAGCCTCCAGGCACCAATGTTACTGATACCTGTGACATTTGGTGGTGTTGAGCTTCAAGGGGATGAAGGCACACCTTTTACCCAGGGTTATGGAGCTCAGCGCAGGGTAACAATTCAGGTTATCCCCCTGGCTTGAGGTGTTTAAGCAAAACACCTCACATGCCCAGTACAGTGTATTTCACCCATTCACAGTATCAGGAAAGGCCTTCAAGGCCTTGGGCCTACTTCCAGCCTACAGGCACCAATTTTACTGATACCTGTGACATTTGGTGGTGTTAAGCTTCGAGGGGATGAAGTCACACCTTTTACCCAGGGTTATGGAGCTCAGCGCAGGGTAAGATTTCAGTTTATCCCCCTGGCCTGAGGTGTTAAAGCAAAACACTTCAACTGCCCAATAAAGTCTATTTCACCCCTTCACGGTATCAGGAAAGGCCTGCAAGGCCTTGTGCCTACTTCAGGCCTCCAGGCACCAATGTTACTGATACCTGTGACATTTGGTAGTGTTAAGCTTCAAGGGGATGAAGTCACACCCTCTACCCAGGGTTATGGAGCTCAGTGCAGGGTAAGAATTGGGGTTATCCCCCTGGCTGGAGGTGTTAAAGAAAAACACTTCACATGCCCAATAAAGTCTATTTCACCCTTTCACAGTATCAGGAAGGACCTGCAAGGCCTTGGTCCTACTTCCAGCCTCCAGGCACCAATGTTACTGATACCTGTGACATAAGGTGGTGTTGAGCTTCAAGGGGATGAAGGCACACCTTTTACCCAGGGTTATGGAGCTCAGCGCAGGGTAAGATTTCAGATTATCCCCCTGGCTGGAGGTGTTAAAGCAAAACACTCCACATGCCCAATAAAGTCTATTTCACCCCTTCACAGTATCAGGAAAGGCCTGCAAGGCCATGGGCCTACTTCCATCCTCCAGGCACCAATTTTACTGATACCTGTGACATTTGGAGGTGCTAAGCGTCAAGGGGATGAAGTCACACCTTCTACCCAGGGTTATGGAGCTCAGTGCAGGGTAAGAATTCGGGTTATCCCCCTGGCTGGAGGTGTTAAAGAAAAACACTTCACATGCCCAATAAAGTCTATTTCACCCCTTTCATAGTATCAGGAAAGGCCTGCAATGCCTAGTGCCAGTTTCCAGCCTCCAGGCACCTGTTTTTGTGATACTTGAGACATTTGGAGGTGTTCAGCTTCAAGGGGATGAAGTCACACCTTTTACCCAGGGTAATGGAGCTCAGCGCAGGGTAAGAATTGGGGTTATCCCCCTGGCTGGAGGTGTTAAAGCAAAACACTCCACATGCCCAATAAAGTCTATTTCACCCCTTTCACAGTAACAGGAAAGGCCTGCAAGGCCTTGGGCCTACTTCCAGCTTCCAGGCACCAATTTTACTGATACCGGTGACATTTGGTGGTGTTCAGCTTCAAGGGGATGAAGTCACACTTTCTACCCAGGGTTATGGAGCTCAGCGCAGGGTAAGAATTGGGGTTATCCCCCTGGCTGGAGGTGTTAAAGCAAAACACTTCACATGCCCAATAAAGTCTATTTCACCCCTTCACAGTATCAGGAAGGACCTGCAAGGCCTTGGTCCTACTTCCAGCCTCCAGGCACCAATGTTACTGATACCTGTGACATTTGGTGGTGTTGAGCTTCAAGGGGATGAAGGCACACCTTTTACCCAGGGTTATGGAGCTCAGCGCAGGGTAAGATTTCAGATTATCCCCCTGGCTGGAGGTGTTAAAGCAAAACACTTCACATGCCCAATAAACCTGTGACATTTGGTGGTGTTAAGCTTAAAGGGGAAGAAGTCGCACCTTTTACCCAGGGTTATGGAACTCAGTGCAGGGTAAGATTCCAGGTTATCCCCCTGGCTGGAGGTGTTAAAGCAAAACACTCCACATGCCCAATAACGTCTATTTCACCCCTTTCATAGTATCAGGAAAGGCCTGCAAGGCCTAGTGCCAGTTTCCAGCCTCCAGGCACCTGTTTTTGTGATACTTGAGACATTTGGAGGTGTTCAGCTTCAAGGGGAAGAAGTCACATCTTCTACCCAGGGTTATGGAGCTCCGTGCAGGGTAAGATTTCAGGTTATCCCCCTGGCTGGAGGTGTTTAAGCAAAACACCTCACATGCCCAGTACAGTGTATTTCACCCTTTCCCAGTATCAGGAAAGGCCTGCAAGGCCTTGTGCCTACTTCCAGCCTCAAGTCACCAATGTTACTGATACCTGTGACATGTGGTGGTGTTAAGCTTCAAGGGGATGAGGTAACACCTTTTACCCAGGGTTATGGAGCTCAGCGCAGGGTAAGATTTCAAGTTATACCCCAAGCTTGAGGTGTTAAAGCAAAA
The DNA here is from genome assembly GCF_964261635.1 of Lissotriton helveticus. NCBI lineage: Eukaryota > Metazoa > Chordata > Amphibia > Caudata > Salamandridae > Lissotriton > Lissotriton helveticus. The sequence goes on from NC_136063.1 coordinate 81,937,556, forward strand.
CACCTCACATGCCCAATAAATTGTATTTCACCCCTTCACAGTATCAGGAAAGGCCTGCAAGGCCTTGGGCCTACTTCCAGCCTCCAGGCACCAATTGTACTCATACCTGTGACATTTGGAGGTGCTAAGCGTCAAGGGGATGAAGTCACACCTTCTACCCAGGGTTATGGAGCTCAGCGCAGGGTAAGAATTCAGGTTATCCCCCTGGCTGGAGGTGTTAAAGCAAAACACTCCACATGCCCATTAAACTCTATTTTACCCCTTCACAGTATCAGGAAAGGCCTGCAAGACCTTGGGCCTACTTCCAGCCTCCAGGCACCAATTTTACTGATACCTGTGACATTTGGAGGTGCTAAGCTTCAAGGGGATGAAGTCACACCTTTTACCCAGGGTTATGGAGCTCAGCGCAGGGTAAGATTCCAGGTTATCCCCCTGGCTTGAGGTGTTAAAGCAAAACACTTCACATGCCCAATAAAGTCTATTTCACCCCTTCACAGTATCAGGAAGGACCTGCAAGGCCTTGGTCCTACTTCCAGCCTCCAGGCACCAATGTTACTGATACCTGTGACATTTGGTGGTGTTAAGCTTCAAGGGGATGAAGTCACACCTTCTACCCAGGGTTATGGAGCTCAGTGCAGGGTAAGATTTCAGGTTATGCCCCTGGCTGGAGGTGTTAAAGCAAAACACTCCACATGCCCAATAAAGTCTATTTCACCCTTTCCCAGTATCAGGAAAGGCCTGCAAGGCCTTGTGCCTACTTCAGGCCTCCAGGCAATAATGTTACTGATACCTGTGACATTTGGTGGTGTTAAGCTTCAAGGGAATGAAGTCACACCTTTTACCCAGGGTTCTGGAGCTCAGCGCAGGGTAAGATTCCAGGTTATCCCCCTGGCTTGAGGTGTTAAAGCAAAACACTTCACATGCCCAATAAAGTCTATTTCACCCCTTTCACAGTATCAGGAAAGGCCTGCAAGGCCTTGGGCCTACTTCCAGCCCCCAGGCACCAATGTTACTGACACCTGTGACATTTGGTGGTGTTAAGCTTAAAGGGGAAGAAGTCGCACCTTTTACCCAGGGTTATGGAACTCAGTGCAGGGTAAGATTCCAGGTTATCCCCCTGGCTGGAGGTGTTAAAGCAAAACACTCCACATGCCCAATAAAGTCTATTTCACCCCTTTCATAGTATCAGGAAAGGCCTGCAAGGCCTAGTGCCAGTTTCCAGCCTCCAGGCACCTGTTTTTGTGATACTTGAGACATTTGGAGGTGTTCAGCTTCAAGGGGATGAAGTCGCACCTTCTACCCAGGGTTATGGAGCTCCGTGCAGGGTAAGATTTCAGTTTATCCCCCTGGCTGGAGGTGTTAAAGCAAAACACTTCACATGCCCATTAACGTCTATTTCACCCCTTCACAGTATCAGTAAAAGGCCTACAAGGCCTTGGGCCTACTTCCAGCCTCCTGGCACCAATTACACTGATACCTGTGACATTTGGAGGTGTTAAGCTTCAAGGGGAAGAAGTCACACTTTCTACCCAGGGTTATGGAGCTCAGCGAAGGGTAAGATTTCAAGTTTCAACCCTGGCTGGAGGTGTTAAAGCAAAACACCTCACATGCCCAATAAATTGTATTTCACCCCTTCACAGTATCAGGAAAGGCCTGCAAGGCCTTGGGCCTACTTCCAGCCTCCAGGCACCAATGTTACTGATACCTGTGACATTTGGAGGTGCTAAGCGTCAAGGGGATGAAGTCACACCTTCTACCCAGGGTTATGGAGCTCAGCGCAGGGTAAGATTCCGGGTTATCCCCCTGTCTTGAGGCGTTAAAGCAAAACACTTCACATGCCCAATAAAGTCTATTTCACCCCTTTCACAGTATCAGGAAAGGCCTGCAAGACCTTGGGCCTACTTCCAGCCTCCAGGCACCAATTGTACTGATACCTGTGACATTTGGAGGTGCTAAGCGTCAAGGGGATGAAGTCACACCTTCTACCCAGGGTTATGGAGCTCCGCGCAGGGTAAGAATTCAGGTTATCCCCCTGGCTGGAGGTGTTAAAGCAAAACACTCCACATGCCCATTAAAGTCTATTTTACCCCTTCACAGTATCAGGAAAGGCCTGCAAGACCTTGGGCCTACTTCCAGCCTCCAGGCACCAATTTTACTGATACCTGTGACATTTGGAGGTGCTAAGCTTCAAGGGAATGAAGTCACACCTTTTACCCAGGGTTATGGAGCTCAGCGCAGGGTAAGATTCCAGGTTATCCCCCTGGCTTGAGGTGTTAAAGCAAAACACTTCACATGCCCAATAAAGTCTATTTCACCCCTTCACAGTATCAGGAAGGACCTGCAAGGCCTTGGTCCTACTTCCAGCCTCCAGGCACCAATGTTACTGATACCTGTGACATTTGGTGGTGTTAAGCTTCAAGGGGATGAAGTCGCACCTTCTACCCAGGGTTATGGAGCTCCGCGCAGGGTAAGATTTCAGGTTATACCCCAAGCTTGAGGTGTTAAAGCAAAACACTTCACATGCCCAATAAAGTCTATTTCACCCCTTCACAGTATCAGGAAAGGCCTGCAAGGCCTTGTGCCTACTTCCAGCCTCCAGGCACCAATGTTACTGATATCTGTGACATTTGGTGGTGTTAAGCTTCAAGGGGAAGAAGTCACACCTTCTACCGAGGGTTATGGAGCTCAGCGCAGGGTAAGATTTCAGCTTTTCACCCCTAGCTGGATGTGTTGAAGCAAAACACTTCTCATGCCCAATAAAGTCTATTTCACCCCTCCACAGTATCAGGGAAGGCCTGCAAGGCCTTGTGCCTACTTCCAGCCTCCAGGCACCAATGTTACTGATACCTGTGACATTTGGTGGTGTTAAGCTTCAAGGGGAAGAAGTCACATCTTCTACCCAGGGTTATGGAGCTCAGCGCAGGGTAAGAATTCAGGTTATCCCCCTGGCTGGAGGTGTTTAAGCAAAACACCTCACATGCCCAGTACAGTGTATTTCACCCTTTCCCAGTATCAGGAAAGGCCTGCAAGGCCTTGTGCCTACTTCCAGCCTCCAGGCACCAATGTTACTGATATCTGTGACATTTGGTGGTGTTAAGCTTCAAGGGGAAGAAGTCACACCTTCTACCGAGGGTTATGGAGCTCAGCGCAGGGTAAGATTTCAGCTTTTCACCCCTAGCTGGATGTGTTGAAGCAAAACACTTCTCATGCCCAATAAAGTCTATTTCACCCCTCCACAGTATCAGGGAAGGCCTGCAAGGCCTTGTGCCTACTTCCAGCCTCCAGGCACCAATGTTACTGATACCTGTGACATTTGGTGGTGTTAAGCTTCAAGGGGAAGAAGTCACATCTTCTACCCAGGGTTATGGAGCTCAGCGCAGGGTAAGAATTCAGGTTATCCCCCTGGCTGGAGGTGTTTAAGCAAAACACCTCACATGCCCAGTACAGTGTATTTCACCCTTTCCCAGTATCAGGAAAGGCCTGCAAGGCCTTGTGCCTACTTCAGGCCTCCAGGCACCAATGTTACTGATACCAGTAACATTTGGTGGTGTTAAGCCTCAAGGGGATGAAGTCACACCTTTTACCCAGGGTTATGGAGCTCAGCGCAGGGTAAGATTCCAGGTTATCCCCCTGGCTTGAGGTGTTAAAGCAAAACACTTCACATGCCCAATAAATGGTATTCCACCCTTTCACAGTATCAGGAAAGGCCTACAAGGCCTTGGGCCTACTTCCAGCCTCCAGGCACCAATTTTACGGATACCTGTGACATTTGGTGGTGTTAAGCTTCAAGGGGATGAAGTCACACTTTCTACCCAGGGTTATGGAGCTCAGCGCAGGGTAAGATTTTAGGTTATCCCCCTGGCTGGAGGTGTTTAAGCAAAACACCTCACATGCCCAGTACAGTGTATTTCACCCTTTCCCAGTATCAGGAAAGGCCTGCAAGGCCTTCTGCCTACTTCCAGCCTCCAGGCACCAATTTTACTGATACCTGTGGCATTTGGAGGTGTTAAGCTTCAAGGGGATGTAGTCACACTTTCTACCCAGGGTTATGGAGCTCAGCGCAGGGTAAGATTTTAGGTTATCCCCCCTGGCTGGAGGTGTTTAAGCAAAACACCTCACATGCCCAGTACAGTGTATTTCACCCTTTCCCAGTATCAGGAAAGGCCTGCAAGGCCTTGGGCCTACTTCCAGCCCACAGGCACCAATGTTACTGATACCTGTGACATTTGGTGGTGTTAAACTTCAAGGGGATGAAGTCACACCTTTTACCCAGGGTTATGGAGCTCAGCGCAGGGTAAGATTTCAGGTTATCCCCCTGGCTGGAGGTGTTAAAGCAAAACACCTCACATGCCCAATAAAGTCTATTTCACCCCTCCACAGTATCAGGGAAGGCCTAAAAGGCCTTGTGCCTACTTCCAGCCTCCAGGCACCAATGTTACTGATACCTGTGACATTTGGTGGTGTTAAGCTTCAAGGGGAAGAAGTCACATCTTCTACCCAGGGTTATGGAGCTCAGCGCAGGGTAATATTTTAGGTTATCCCCCTGGCTGGAGGTGTTTAAGCAAAACACTTCACATGCCCAATAAAGTCTATTTCACCCCTTTTACAGTATCAGGAAAAGGCCTGCAAGGACTTGGGCCTACTACCAGCCTCCAGGCACCAATGTTACTGATACCTGTGACATTTGGTGGTGTTAAGCTTCAAGGGGAAGCAGTCACATCTTCTACCCAGGGTTATGGAGCTCACCGCAGGGTATGATTTCAGGTTATCCCCCTGGCTCGAGGTGTTAAAGCAAAACACTCCACATGCCCAATAAAGTCTATTTCACCCCTCCACAGTATCAGGAAAGGCCTGCAACGCCTTAGGCCTACTTCCAGCCCCCAGACACCTGTTTTTGTGATACTTGTGACATTTGGAGGTGTTCAGCTTCAAGGGGATGAAGTCACACCTTCTACCCAGAGTTATGGAGCTCAGTGCAGGGTAAGATTTCAGTTTATCTCCCTGGCCTGAGGTGTTAAAGCAAAACACTTCACATGCCCTATAAAGTCTATTTCACCCCTTCACAGTATCAGGAAAGGCCTGCAAGGCCTTGGGCCTACTTCCATCCTCCAGGCACCAATGTTACTGATACCTGTGACATTTGGTGGTGTTAAGCTTCAAGGGGAAGAAGTTGCACCTTCTACCCAGGGTTATGGAGCTCAGCGCTGGGTAAGAATTCAGGTTATCCCCTTGGCTGGAGGTGTTAAATCAAAACACCTCACATGCCCAATAAAGTCTATTTCACCCCTCCACAGTATCAGGAAAGGCCTGCAAGGCCTTGTGCCTACTTCCAGCCTCCAGGCGCCAATGTTACTAATACCTGTGACAATTGGTGGTGTTATTCTTCAAGGGGAAGAAGTCACATCTTCTACCCAGGGTTATGGAGCTCAGCGCAGGGTAAGAATTCAGGTTATCCCCCTGGCAGGAGGTGTTTAAGCAAAACACCTCACATGCCCAGTACAGTGTATTTTACCCTTTCCCAGTATCAGGAAAGGCCTGCAAGGCCTTGTGCCTACTTCCAGCCTCCAGGCACCAATGTTACTGATACCTGTGACATTTGGTGGTGTTGAGCTTCAAGGGGATGAAGGCACACCTTTTACCCAGGGTTATGGAGCTCAGCGCAGGGTAACAATTCAGGTTATCCCCCTGGCTTGAGGTGTTTAAGCAAAACACCTCACATGCCCAGTACAGTGTATTTCACCCATTCACAGTATCAGGAAAGGCCTTCAAGGCCTTGGGCCTACTTCCAGCCTACAGGCACCAATTTTACTGATACCTGTGACATTTGGTGGTGTTAAGCTTCGAGGGGATGAAGTCACACCTTTTACCCAGGGTTATGGAGCTCAGCGCAGGGTAAGATTTCAGTTTATCCCCCTGGCCTGAGGTGTTAAAGCAAAACACTTCAACTGCCCAATAAAGTCTATTTCACCCCTTCACGGTATCAGGAAAGGCCTGCAAGGCCTTGTGCCTACTTCAGGCCTCCAGGCACCAATGTTACTGATACCTGTGACATTTGGTAGTGTTAAGCTTCAAGGGGATGAAGTCACACCCTCTACCCAGGGTTATGGAGCTCAGTGCAGGGTAAGAATTGGGGTTATCCCCCTGGCTGGAGGTGTTAAAGAAAAACACTTCACATGCCCAATAAAGTCTATTTCACCCTTTCACAGTATCAGGAAGGACCTGCAAGGCCTTGGTCCTACTTCCAGCCTCCAGGCACCAATGTTACTGATACCTGTGACATAAGGTGGTGTTGAGCTTCAAGGGGATGAAGGCACACCTTTTACCCAGGGTTATGGAGCTCAGCGCAGGGTAAGATTTCAGATTATCCCCCTGGCTGGAGGTGTTAAAGCAAAACACTCCACATGCCCAATAAAGTCTATTTCACCCCTTCACAGTATCAGGAAAGGCCTGCAAGGCCTTGGGCCTACTTCCATCCTCCAGGCACCAATTTTACTGATACCTGTAACATTTGGAGGTGCTAAGCGTCAAGGGGATGAAGTCACACCTTCTACCCAGGGTTATGGAGCTCAGTGCAGGGTAAGAATTCGGGTTATCCCCCTGGCTGGAGGTGTTAAAGAAAAACACTTCACATGCCCAATAAAGTCTATTTCACCCCTTTCATAGTATCAGGAAAGGCCTGCAATGCCTAGTGCCAGTTTCCAGCCTCCAGGCACCTGTTTTTGTGATACTTGAGACATTTGGAGGTGTTCAGCTTCAAGGGGATGAAGTCACACCTTTTACCCAGGGTAATGGAGCTCAGCGCAGGGTAAGAATTGGGGTTATCCCCCTGGCTGGAGGTGTTAAAGCAAAACACTCCACATGCCCAATAAAGTCTATTTCACCCCTTTCACAGTAACAGGAAAGGCCTGCAAGGCCTTGGGCCTACTTCCAGCTTCCAGGCACCAATTTTACTGATACCGGTGACATTTGGTGGTGTTCAGCTTCAAGGGGATGAAGTCACACTTTCTACCCAGGGTTATGGAGCTCAGCGCAGGGTAAGAATTGGGGTTATCCCCCTGGCTGGAGGTGTTAAAGCAAAACACTTCACATGCCCAATAAAGTCTATTTCACCCCTTCACAGTATCAGGAAGGACCTGCAAGGCCTTGGTCCTACTTCCAGCCTCCAGGCACCAATGTTACTGATACCTGTGACATTTGGTGGTGTTGAGCTTCAAGGGGATGAAGGCACACCTTTTACCCAGGGTTATGGAGCTCAGCGCAGGGTAAGATTTCAGATTATCCCCCTGGCTGGAGGTGTTAAAGCAAAACACTTCACATGCCCAATAAAGTCTATTTCACCCCTTCACAGTATCAGGAAAGGCCTGCAAGGCCTTGGGCCTACTTCCATCCTCCAGGCACCAATGTTACTGATACCTGTGACATTTGGTGGTGTTAAGCTTCAAGGGGAAGAAGTCACACCTTCTACCCAGGGTTATGGAGCTCAGTGCAGGGTAACAATTCAGGTTATCTCCCTGGCTGCAGGTGTTAAAGCAAAAAACTTCACTTGCCCAACACAGTCTATTTCACCCCTTCACAGTATCAGGAAAGGACTGCAAGGCCTTGGGCCTACTTCCAGCCCCCAGGCACCAATGTTACTGACACCTGTGACATTTGGTGGTGTTAAGCTTAAAGGGGAAGAAGTCACACCTTCTACCCAGGGTTATGGAGCTCAGCGCAGGGTAATATTTCAGGTTATCCCCCTGGCTTGAGGTGTTTAAGCAAAACACCTCACATGCCCAGTACAGTGTATTTCACCCTTTCCCAGTATCAGGAAAGGCCTGCAAGGCCTTGTGCCTACTTCAGGCCTCCAGGCACCAATGTTACTGATACCTGTGACATTTGGTGGTGTTAAGCTTCAAGGGGATGAAGTCACACTTTCTACCCAGGGTTATGGAGCTCAGCGCAGGGTAAGATTTTAGGTTATCCCCCTGGCTGGAGGTGTTAAAGCAAAACACTCCACATGCCCATTAAAGTCTATTTTACCCCTTCACAGTATCAGGAAAGGCCTGCAAGACCTTGGGCCTACTTCCAGCCTCCAGGCACCAATTGTACTGATACCTGTGACATTTGGAGGTGCTAAGCGTCAAGGGGATGAAGCCACACCTTCTACCCAGGGTTATGGAGCTCCGCGCAGGGTAAGAATTCAGGTTATCCCCCTGGCTGGAGGTGTTAAAGCAAAACACTCCACATGCCCATTAAAGTCTATTTTACCCCTTCACAGTATCAGGAAAGGCCTGCAAGACCTTGGGCCTACTTCCAGCCTCCAGGCACCAATTTTACTGATACCTGTGACATTTGGAGGTGCTAAGCTTCAAGGGGATGAAGTCACACCTTTTACCCAGGGTTATGGAGCTCAGCGCAGGGTAAGATTCCAGGTTATCCCCCTGGCTTGAGGTGTTAAAGCAAAACACTTCACATGCCCAATAAAGTCTATTTCACCCCTTCACAGTATCAGGAAGGACCTGCAAGGCCTTGGTCCTACTTCCAGCCTCCAGGCACCAATGTTACTGATACCTGTGACATTTGGTGGTGTTAAGCTTCAAGGGGATGAAGTCGCACCTTCTACCCAGGGTTATGGAGCTCCGCGCAGGGTAAGATTTCATGCTTCTCCCCAGGTTGGAGGCGTGAAAATAGAACAATTACCATACACAACAATGTGTATTTCACCCCTTCACAGTATCAGGAAAGGCCTGCAAGACCTTGGGCCTACTTCCAGCCTCCAGGCACCAATTTTACTGATACCTGTGACATTTGGAGGTGCTAAGCTTCAAGGGGATGAAGTCACACCTTTTACCCAGGGTTATGGAGCTCAGCGCACGGTAAGATTCCAGGTTATCCCCCTGGCTTGAGGTGTTAAAGCAAAACACTTCACATGCCCAATAAAGTCTATTTTACCCCTTCACAGTATCAGGAAAGGCCTGCACGACCTTGGGCCTACTTCCAGCCTCCAGGCACCAATTGTACTGATACCTGTGACATTTGGAGGTGCTAAGCGTCAAGGGGATGAAGTCACACCTTCTACCCAGGGTTATGGAGCTCCGCGCAGGGTAAGAATTCAGGTTATTCCCCTGGCTGGAGGTGTTAAAGCAAAACACTCCACATGCCCATTAAAGTCTATTTTACCCCTTCACAGTATCAGGAAAGGCCTGCAAGACCTTGGGCCTACTTCCAGCCTCCAGGCACCAATTTTACTGATACCTGTGACATTTGGAGGTGCTAAGCTTCAAGGGGATGAAGTCACACCTTTTACCCAGGGTTATGGAGCTCAGCGCAGGGTAAGATTTCAGGTTATCCCCCTGGCTAGAGGTGTTAAAGCAAAACACTCCACATGCCCAAAAAAGTCTATTTCACCCCTTCACAGTATCAGGAAAGGCCTGCAAGGCCTTGGGCCTACTTCCAGCCCCCAGGCACCAATGTTACTGACACCTGTGACATTTGGTGGTGTTAAGCTTCAAGGGGATGAAGTCACACCTTTTACCCAGGGTTATGGAGCTCAGCGCAGGGTAAGATTCCAGGTTATCCCCCCGGCTTGAGGTGTTAAAGCAAAACACACCACATGCCCAATAAAGTCTATTTCACCCCTCCACAGTATCTGGAAAGGCATGCAAGGCCTTGGGCCTACTTCCAGCTCCCAGGCACCAATTTTACTGATACCTGTGACATTTGGTGGTGTTAAGCTTCAAGGGGATGAAGTCACACTTTCTACCCAGGGTTATGGAGCTCAGCGCAGGGTAAGATTTTAGGTTATCCCCCTGGCTGGAGGTGTTATAGCAAAACACTCCACATGCCCATTAAAGTCTATTTCACCCCTTCACAGTATCAGGAAAGGCATGCAAGGCCTTGGGCCTACTTCCAGCCTCCAGGCACCAATGTTACTCATACCTGTGACATTTGGTGGTGTTAAGCTTCAAGGGGATGAAGTCACACCTTCTACCCAGGGTTATGGAGCTCAGCACAGGGTAAGATTGCAGGCTTCACCCATGACTGGAGGTGTTAAAGCAAAACACTTCACATGTCCAGTAAAGTGTACTTCGCCTGTTCACATTATCAGGAAAGGCTTGCAAGGCCTTGGGAGTGTTTCCAGCCTACAGGCACCAGTTTTAGTGATACCTGTGACAAGCTAGGGATGGGCCAGAGTACCTGAAGGCTAAGATCTGAAACTGTTGATGTACGTTTTGTACTGTGAGAAGTGTTTGATTTGTGGTTCACTCTACCTACATCCAAGGCGAAAACCGGTATTTAGAAGTAGATCTCAATCAGGCTGCCAGGCGCAGAATCTGATATGTGGGCGCAGGTCGCACTCTTGACAGACCATTTGATTCAGGAGTGGTCCCCACGCCAGCAATCGGGCTCACTACAACGGTGATAGTCACAGGCCTCACTCTGTACTGTGGGATGTATGATGTAAGAATTAGATTGCGGTACATTACATTGCTTTTTTAGGCGCTTTCCACAACTTGCACGGGAGGGCGATCTAGACTTAGGAATAGTATGATTTACTATGCCAGGGAGGGAAGGTGTTGGAATAGTAAATCACACTATTCCTTAGTGTAGAGCGCCCTCCAGTGCAAGTCGTGGAAACGACTTGCGGGGTAAATGCAGAGATCTAAATGTACTGCGGTGTTTTGACCGCGTTGTTAAGGTCGGTTCCCTTCTAGGTACGTCACCTGAGTGGTAAACCTAACTCCAGCTGTAAAAAAGCAGCACAGCAGAGTGCCTCCATGCAGGTACTGGGGGGGTCACCATTTCAGGTGCATTCACACCCTCTGCTCTCACTCTGGGTGCCGTTAAACATGCAGGCCTGACTCGGCCGCCTGCCTTCACCGTGCCACTGTGTGTTTATGATGTTGAGTCTGCGCCCGTCTCCTCCAGCTCGGCGCTTGGCAGTGAATGCCCTCTGCCTGCATGTGCAGCTATCAGCGCGCAGCACCCCTGGTGATGCCTGAGCCCGGACCGTGCCCCGCTGCTTGTAAAAGTCCCCCGGCTGGCCCCGACTCGTGGGTGCCAAAGCCGAGGGTGCAGGCGCGCCGTGAGGGCCCCCCTGGCCCCCTGGCATTGTCTCCGCTCCCCGCGCTCGGCCGGCGGAGCCCTGTGCTACTTCGGCCCGTTCCAGCACGCGCTCCCCGCGGCCCCCGGAGCCCCACTGCGCCGCCACAGGGCCCGCTCCCTGCAGGAGGCCCCTCCCGCCCGCGGGCCGCCGCTCCCGGCCTCGGAGCGCGAGGGTGGACCGGGGAAAAGGGGCCCGGGGCCCGGGATTCCAGGCACGGAGGCGTCAGCCATCGGGGGAGGGCAGAGATCCACGGGGCATTACGAGCCTCTGAGGACGGGGGCAGCTGAAACAGGGGCGGGCGCGGGAAGGGGCTGAAGCTGGGCTTCTTTTCATGTGTGCCTGGGAGCGTGTGTTTCAGTGATTGTGTTTTAAAACTTAGTTATTCCGATGGTAGGAAACACAAAAGTCAGCTGGGAGCAGGGAGCCGAGTGCGCCTCGCACAGCCCTCTCTCCCCGGGACCAATCAGGGGCTGGCTCCTCCCTATATATGCACGGGGCTCGGCTCTGGCGGTACATTTCTGTTCTCTGACAGTGCCTGCGCCCAGACTTGCGTTACCATGGCAGAAACCGCTCCAGTCGCCGCGGCTCCTCCCGCTGAGGTCGCCCCCAAGAAGAAGCAGCAGAAGAAAGCAGCGGGGGCCTCCAAGGCCAAGAAGCCTTCCGGTCCCAGCGTGTCCGACATGATTATGAAGGTGGTGACTGCCTCGGCCGAGAGGAAGGGAGTCTCCCTGTCGGCCCTGAAGAAGGGGCTGCTCGCCGCCGGCTACGATGCGGACAAGAACAAGGGCCGAGTAAAGGTCTCCCTGAAGAGCCTGGTCAGCAAAGGCGCCCTAGCCCAGCTGAAGGGCACCGGGGCCTCCGGCTCCTTCAAGGTGAACAAGAAGCAGCTGGTGGGCAAGAAGGCGGCAAAGAAGACAGCCACCAAGAAGCCAGCGGCCAAGAAAGCTGCCCCTGCCGCCAAGAAGCCCAAAAAGGCTCCCGCGGGGGTCAAGAAGAGCCCGAAGAAGGTCAAGAAGCCGGCGGCAGCCAAGAGCCCCAAGAAGCCCAAGGCTGCCCCCGCCAAGAAGGCTGCCAAGAGCCCAGCGAAAGCCAAGGCGGCGAAGCCCAAAGTAGCCAAGAAAAGCCCTGCCAAGGTAGTCAAACCCAAGGCAGCCAAGCCCAAAGCAGCCAAGCCCAAAAAGGCAGCACCCAAGAAGAAGTAAGGGCTTGCACCGAGACACTGCAAACACAAAGGCTCTTTTAAGGGCCACCACCCTGTCTAGAAGAGAGCGTGTTCATCCCCACCTTTGCACCCACCCAATGCCCCACTTTTCCAAAAATAAACCGCACAATACATCCCAGCGCACCGTTTCACAGGCGAGTGCTGCGTGTGATCTTGGCCATATAAAACGGCTCTTTCGGTGCTGAGTGGATTGAAATCGTTATCACATAGAAAACAAGGGGGTCCGGGAGTTATAAGACCTCCGTTCATAGTACATGTGCAATAACGTGTTTGTGTCTCGGTGCTTTCACTGTACCCGGGCAGACTCGACATAGTGTCTGCATAAGGCAGACGATTGTGAACTTTAAATGGAGCGCAGGGCACTGCGTGCTCCAGGGTGACATGGGGCGGGTAAAAGGGGGTCTGGGAGTTATGAGACCTCAGTTTATTATAAACGTGTGTGTGTGTGTTGGTGCTTTCACTGTACCCGGGCAAACTCGACATAGTGTCTGCATAAAGCAGACGATTGTGAACTTTAAATGGAGCGCAGGGCACTGCGTGCTCCAGGGTGACATGGGGCGGGTAAAAGGGGGTCTGGGAGTTATGAGACCTCAGTTTATTATAAACGTGTGCTAACGTGTGTGTGTGTGTGTTGGTGCTTTCACTGTACCCGGGCAAACTCGACATAGTGTCTGCATAAAGCAGACGATTGTGAACTTTCCATCGAGCGCAGGTAACGGGGAGTGTTCCAGGGCGGCGTGCTCATGACATCTCGGGCTCCTCTCCCGGTTGACCGGGGTCGGGTGGACCACCAGTGGACGGACGGACACGGAGACAAAGGCTGGCCGGGGCGCGGGCTCCGGCTACATCATCCAACCGGACTGTTCTCTTTTATCCACAGCTCATTGGACACCTAGGCTGCAGCCTCCGGTCCAGTAACCAATCGTTGCACACCGCGGGCTATTTTCGAACGTGGGGCGGTCTCCTCAGCCAATCAGAGCAGCCCTCCGTCTGTGAGCGCATAAATAGGGCTCTTTCCCCGTTCGACGCCATTCTTCTCTGCCTTCGCCGAGAGAGACCGCTCCCGCCATGGCCCGCACCAAGCAGACAGCCCGCAAGTCCACCGGCGGCAAAGCGCCCCGCAAGCAGCTGGCCACCAAGGCTGCCCGCAAGAGCGCGCCTGCCACCGGCGGCGTCAAGAAGCCTCACCGCTACCGGCCCGGCACCGTGGCCCTCCGCGAGATCCGCCGCTACCAGAAGTCCACCGAGCTCCTCATCCGCAAGCTGCCCTTCCAGCGCCTGGTGAGGGAGATCGCCCAGGACTTCAAGACCGACCTGCGCTTCCAGAGCTCCGCCGTCATGGCCCTGCAGGAGGCCAGCGAGGCCTACCTGGTCGGGCTCTTCGAGGACACCAACCTGTGCGCCATCCACGCCAAGAGGGTGACCATCATGCCCAAGGACATCCAGCTGGCACGTCGCATCCGAGGCGAGAGGGCCTAAGGCGACGGACCGACCCGAACAACCACCACAACGGCTCTTTTAAGGGCCACCACCCTGTCACCTACGAGCTTATCTTATCTGTCATGGCATGTGTTTTAACACGTCAGGGAGGGTGGGCTGTGAGTACCACGAGCACTGGGCAACTTATACCGCCGGCTCTTGAGAAACCAGAGCACTCTGTGTTCACAGTGCACCAACACCTCTCCAATGTGTCCTTCATTTTAAAGCGTTGTTTGGGTAGAGGGTTGTGGTCGGGATCCGCGGGTCACAAGCCAGCACTATGGGGCATCTGTGCCCCCGGTACGTCGGGTTCTGAGAGTACCTCGATTACTGGGCAACTTATACCGGCTCTGGGGGGGAACCAGAGCACTCCGTGTTCACAGTGCACAAACACCTCTTAAACGTGTCCTTCATTTAATAGAGAGCTTCTTCGGGGGTAGAGGATTGTGTAGGGATCCGCTGGTCACAAGCCAGCGCTATGGCGCATCTGTGCTCCCGGTACATCGGGTTCATGTGTCCGATTTCAGGAACGTTTGCCCCGGGGCGGATTATAGCCGTTCCCCAGGGTCTTAAAAGTACTAACACAACGTTAAACCCGCTCACACAAACACTGTTCGCCCCATACATGGAAAAGAATAAGCCCACGGGCAGATGCGCGAATTCCCAGTGGGTTTATGTAACCTCATCGTTGCAGTGCTTATGTGACACTTGGTCCCAACGAGGGCTCATTCATATACATGTTGATTTAAAGAGGAAAAACGGGTTGACTGCTCTGTCGGCCCTCGGTCTGCAGCAAGCCCCGTGAGAGCGGGCCTTTCTGCACTCAACATTACCCTTCTAAAACACATATTTCTCAAGTGATAACAGAAGCACATTAGCTCTTAGAGGAGGAAGTGATTGGCCCTTAAAAGAGCCGTTGTGTTTGTTGGTGATGCGCCTCGAAGCCTTACTTGGCGCTGGTGTACTTGGTGACGGCCTTGGTGCCCTCCGACACGGCGTGCTTGGCCAGCTCTCCGGGCAGCAGAAGGCGGACTGCGGTCTGGATCTCCCGGGAGGTGATGGTGCGCCGCGAGTTGTAGAGAGCCAGTTTGGAAGACTCGTTAGCGATGCGCTCGAAGATGTCGTTCACGAAGGAGTTCATGATGCCCATGGCCTTGGAGGAAATGCCGGTATCTGGGTGCACCTGCTTCATCACTTTGTAAATGTAGATGGCATAGCTTTCCTTCCTGCTCTTCCTGCGCTTCTTCCCGTCCTTCTTGGGCGGCTTGGAGAGCGCTTTCTTGGAGCCCTTCTTGGGAGCCGGCGCGGACTTGGCTGGTTCAGGCATGGTGGACGCTCTTTCACTGCTTGCTGTGAAGCCGAGAGAAATACGGAAGGAGGGCCCGGCACTTGTATTTATGGGCTTGGCCTGCAAAGCAGTCTCCTTCCCGGCTCTCCCTTCTCATTGGCAGGCTCCCCACTTCCTATGTTAAGCCCTCCTCCAATGAGAAGTACTATCAGCGCCTAGCTGTCAACCAATCAGACGCTCCCGAAGTCTTTATATAACCGAGTCCAGCAGAAAGAGAAGTATTCTTCTCTCTGTTGTGTGACTGAGACCCTAGATCGATCGCCATGTCTGGAAGAGGAAAGCAGGGAGGAAAGGCCCGCGCCAAGGCCAAGACACGCTCTTCCAGAGCCGGGCTCCAGTTCCCCGTGGGCCGTGTGCACAGGCTGCTCCGGAAGGGAAGCTACGCCGAGAGGGTGGGAGCCGGTGCCCCCGTCTATCTGGCTGCAGTGCTGGAGTACCTGACCGCTGAGATCCTGGAGCTGGCCGGCAACGCCGCCCGGGACAACAAGAAGACCCGCATCATCCCCAGACACCTCCAGTTGGCCATCCGCAACGACGAGGAGCTGAACAAGCTGCTGGGCCGAGTCACCATCGCCCAGGGAGGAGTCCTGCCCAACATCCAGGCCGTGCTGCTGCCCAAGAAAACCGAGAGCCACAAGGCACAGGGCAAAGCAAGCAAGTAAAGGCCCGCAGACCCCCGTGGAAACACACCCTAAACACAAAGGCTCTTTTCAGGGCCATCCACAGACTCCATCAAAGAGCGTATCCGTGCCGAGGTGTTACTCTCTGGCGGCTTCATAGATGCGGCAGCGCCCGCTACCGTAGCTTCATAGGGGGGCATGCCCAAGCTCTGGCCGTGCACTGTTGTTCCTTCCCGAAGCCTAGCATGAGGCCGACCATATTAATGTTTTTTTTTTAGTATATACATGTATAATTTGAATTTTCAGGGACACATTTTGCAGACTTGCCCCAGCCGAGCGGGCACCGAAGGCGAGGGTTAGGCGGGCCGCGGTGACAAGTGGGGGCCTGGCAGGGAGGAGTGTGCGTGTTTGACTGATCGGTGCACCGGCGGCAGCTGCTGAGCCCGATCGGGAGCCCCTGACAAAGAGGCGGGCTGGGAGCGCGCTCTTTTTCAATCAATATATACATATATATTTTTTCATTTTTGGGGGACACATTGTGCAGGCTTGCCCCAGCCGGGAGCGAGATGTGGGCAGTGTTGCGAGGTTGAAGGCAGGTGGTGCCGGTGAGGACTTTAACGTGTGTTGGGCTCCATTAAAACGTATCCATGTTTTTTTTTCTTCATATTGGGAGGGGCCACCGAACGAGAGGGTTAGGCGGGCCGCGGTCACAAGTGGGGGCCGGGAAGGGAGGTGCCTTGGGCGCGAGACGTGGACAGTGTTGCGGGGTTGCAGGCGGTGACACACAGCGGGGTGGTGCCGGTGAGTCCGGTTTAACGTGTGTGGGCTTTATTAAAACATGCCCGAGGCTGTTCATATTGGGAGGGGGGAAGGAAGGAGAGGTTTAGGCGGGCCGCGGTCACAAGTAGGGGCCGGGAAGGGGTGTGTTTGACTGTGATCTGTGCACCGGCGGCAGCTGCTGAGCCAGCCCATGACAAAGGCGGGCTGGGAGCCCGCTCTTTTTCAAACGGCAACGGCCGCTCCAGCCCCCGCTCCCTGCAGAGGGCGGGACGGGGCCGGGCTCTACATGGGCTCCCGCGCAGGTCCGCTGCTCCTCAATATAAGCAGCCGCTGCTGGTCGAGATTTCATTTCTGCTCACATCATCGAGAGGAGAACATGTCTGGACGCGGCAAAGGAGGGAAGGGGCTCGGCAAAGGCGGCGCCAAGAGGCACCGCAAGGTGCTCCGGGACAACATCCAGGGCATCACCAAGCCGGCCATTCGCCGCCTGGCGCGCCGTGGCGGAGTCAAGCGCATCTCCGGCCTCATCTACGAGGAGACCCGCGGGGTGCTCAAGGTTTTCCTGGAGAACGTGATCCGGGACGCCGTCACCTACACCGAGCACGCCAAGCGGAAGACCGTCACCGCCATGGATGTGGTCTATGCCCTGAAGCGCCAGGGCCGCACCCTCTACGGATTCGGCGGTTAAACACTCGACTTGCCCTCGGAAAAACGCAAAACACCAACCCAAAGGCTCTTTTAAGAGCCGACCACGATGTCATGGGAGAGCTGTGTCTATGCACTATTGTTCCCGCAGAGCCGGGATCGGCTACTCGCTAGCCCAATACCAGGGGATTTGCTCCGGTGCCACCCTACCATGTCGGGCGCTGTCCCGTGGCCCCAGGAGCCCGCCATTCAGGAGCCCTGGACTGGGTCCCTAAGGGGGTGTTTAGACCGGCCCAGGTGCCCGCCATTATGGAGCCCTTGCCTGGGGACCTACGGTGGGTTTAGCCCGGCCCAGGGTCCCGTTTTCCTGGAGCTCTAAACTGGGGACCTAAGGCGTGTTTAGCCCGGCCCAGGGGCCCGCAACCATGGAGCCCTAAACTGGTGACCTAAGGCGGGCTCAGCCCGGTCCAGGGGCCCGCCACCACGGAGCCCTGGACTGGGGACCTAATTCGTGTTTAGCCCGTCCCAGGGTCCCGTTATCCTGAAGCCCTTCACTGGGGAGATAAGGCAGGTTTAGCCCGGCCCAGGTGCACGCCAACATGGAGCCCTTGCCTGGGGACCTACTGTGGGTTCAGCCCGGTCCAGCGGCCTGCCATCATGGAGCCCTGGACTGGGGACCTAAGGTGGGTTTAGCACGGCCCAGGGGCCCGCCATCATGGAGCCCTTGCCTGGGGACCTAAGGTGGGTTCAGTCCGGTCCAGGGGCCTGCCATCATGGAGCCCTGGACTGGGGACCTACGGTGGGTTTAGCCCGGCCCAGGGGCCCGCCATCATGGAGCCCTTGCCTGGGGACCTAAGGTGGGTTCAGCCCGGTCCAGGGGCCTGCCATCATGGAGCCCTGGACTGGGGACCTACGGTGGGTTTAGCACGGCCCAGGGGCCCGCCATCATGGAGCCCTTGCCTGGGGACCTAAAGTGGGTTTAGCCCGGCTCAGGGCCCCACGAGTCACGCAGTTCACCGACTATTAAGCCCCCCACGTAGTGGGGGCTTACAGCGCCTGGCTGGGAGACAAAGTTGGAGTTAGCGCGGCCATTCCGCCGCCCGGCCATCTGGTCGCCGCAACTCACTGGGCCATCTGGTCGGCGACCAGATGGCCCAGTCAGCTACGGCGACCAGATGGCCGGGCGGCGGAATGGCCGTGCTAACTCCAACTTTGTCTTCCGCCCAGGAGCATAAGCCCTAGGGGCTTAATAGTCGATACAATAGGGTTCCCATGCAGGCCCATAGGAAGAGGGTGTGGGGTCCTAAATGATGTGGCGAACCACCATGTCCGTTTACGGGTCCCTGTGGGCCTTTAAACAACGCTTTCAGTATTTTTCTTTTTTTGTGTGTGGACATTTTGGTTCAAGGGGACGTGGGCACTACTTCTACCCAGGGCTGGTGAGCTCCGATTCGGGTAAAATTTCCGCATTTCCCCCTTAGCTGGAGGTCGGCAAAAAAAAAAAAAAAAAAAAAAACGATACATACATTTTTTCTAACTTTATGTTCAAGGGGACAAAGTCACTTTTTCTACCCAGGGCTGATGAGCTCCGATTCGGGTAACATTTCCGGTTTCCCCCCTTAGCTGGAGGTCGGCAAAAAAAATAACTATATATATATATACATATTTTTTTTTTTTTACTATTTCCTTAGTTTCAAGGGGACAAAGTCACTTGTTCTACCCAGGGCTGGGGAGCTCCGATTCGGGTACAATTTCGGGTTTCCCCCCTTAGCCGGAGGTCGGCAAAAAAAAAATCTAAACTTTTTTTTTTTTTTACTAACTTTAGGTTCAAGGGGACAACGTCACTGTTTCTACCCGAGGATGTGGAGCTCCGATCCGGGTAAAACTTCAGGTTTTCCCCCTAAGCTGAAGGTGGTCCAAAATAAATAAAAAAAATATATATACACATACAATTTTTTTCTTCTTCTTCAAATAACTCTAGGTTGAAGGGGACAAAGTCACTTTTTCTACCCGGCCTATGGATCTCCGATCCGGGTACAATTTACCCATTTAAAACTGTTAATACAAAATATATATATATATATATTTTGCTCAATGTTTAGGTTCTAGGGGACTAAGTCACTTTTTCTACTCAGGGCTATGGAGCTCCGATTAGGGTAATATTTCAGGATTTCCCCTTTGGCTGGAGGCGGAAAAAAAAAAAAAAGTCATTCAAAAGGTATATAAAGCCCTTTGCATTATCAGATCCTAGCCTTCAGTGTCCCAAGCCCATTTCTAGCCTGCAGGCACAAAGTGTCTATTTCTGCACAGGGCTATGGAGCTCCGCGCAGGGTGAGATTCCCCCCTGTTACAGTATCAGCACAAGGCTGTGGGCCCATTCCTAGCCTCCAAACACCTCTTTTAGGGATACTTGTAACATTCGGCGGAGTTAATCTTCAAAGGGGATACAGTTGCTCCTACTAACCTGGGCTATGGACCTCCGCGCAGAGTAAGATTTCAGGTTCCACCCCTGGCTGGAGGTGGGAAAACGAAAGAGTTATTTATTCCAACACTGTATCTAACCCCTTTACAGTATCAGACCCAGGCCTGCAAGACCATAGGCACATTTCCAGCCTCCAGGCACCTATTTTCGTGATACTTGTGACATTATGAAGCCTGCAGCTTCAAGGGGACAAAGTCACTCCTCCTACCCAGGGTTAAGGAACTCCGCGCAGGGTAATATTTAGGGTTATACTCCTGGCTGGGGGTGTGAAAACAACACACTTCAAAAGTCCAATAAAGTGTATGTCACCCCTTAACAGTGTCAGGTGAGGCCAGCAAGGCCATGGAACTTCTTCCAGCCTCCAAGCACCAGTTTTACTGATACCTGTGAGATTTGGAGGTGTAAGGCTTCAAGGGGATGAAGTCACACCTTCTACCTAGGGTTAAGGAGCTCTGCGCAGGGTAAGGCTTCAGGCTGACCCCCTGGCTTGAGGTGTGAAAAGGAGACACGTCACGTGGTCAATACAATGTTTTTAACCCCTTTTACAGTATCAGGACAAGGCCTGCTAGGCCATGGGCCTACTTCCAGCCTCCAGGTACCAGTTTAACAAATACCTGTGACATTTGGAGCTGTAAGGCTTCAAGGGGATGAAGTCGCGCCTTCTACCCAGGGTTATGGAGCTCCGCGCAGGGTAAGATTTCAGTTTATCCCCCTGGCTGGAGGTGTTAAAGCCAAACACTTCACATGCCCATTGAAGTCTATTTCACCCCTTCACAGTATCAGGAAAGGCCTGCAAGGCCTTGGGCCTACTTCCATCCTCCAGGCACCAATGTTACTGATACCTGTGACATTTGGTGGTGTTAAGCTTCAAGGGGAAGAAGTCACACCTTCTACCCAGGGTTATGGAGCTCAGTGCAGGGTAACAATTCAGGTTATCCCCCTGGCAACAGGTGTTAAAGCAAAACACTTCACTTGCCCAACACAGTCTATTTCACCCCTTCACAGTATCAGGAAAGGCCTGCAAGGCCTTGGGCGTAGCTACTTCCAGCCCCCAGGCACCAATTTTACTGATACCGATGACATTTGGTGGTGTTCAGCTTCAAGGGGATGAAGTCACACTTTCTACCCAGGGTTATGGAGCTCAACGCAGGGTAATAATTGGGGTTATCCCCCTGGCTGGAGGTGTTAAAGCAAAACACTCCACATGCCCAATAAAGTCTATGTCACCCTTTCCCAGTATCAGGAAAGGCCTGCAAGGCCTTGTGCCTACTTCAGGCCTCCAGGCACTAATGTTACTGATACCTGTGACATTTGGTGGTGTTAAGCTTCAAGGGAATGAAGTCACACGTTTTACCCAGGGTTCTGGAGCTCAGCGCAGGGTAAGATTCCAGGTTATCCCCCTGGCTTGAGGTGTTAAAGCAAAACACTTCACATGCCCAATAAAGTCTATTTCACCCCTTTCACAGTATCAGGAAAGGCCTGCAAGGCCTTGGGCCTACTTCCAGCCCCCAGGCACCAATGTTACTGACACCTGTGACATTTGGTGGTGTTAAGCTTAAAGGGGAAGAAGTCGCACCTTTTACCCAGGGTTATGGAACTCAGTGCAGGGTAAGATTCCAGGTTATCCCCCTGGCTGGAGGTGTTAAAGCAAAACACTCCACATGCCCAATAAAGTCTATTTCACCCCTTTCATAGTATCAGGAAAGGCCTGCAAGGCCTTGGGCCTACTTCCAGCCTCCAGGCACCAATGTTACTGATACCTGTGACATTTGGAGGTGCTAAGCGTCAAGGGGATGAAGTCACACCTTCTACCCAGGGTTATGGAGCTCAGCGCAGGGTAAGATTCCGGGTTATCCCCCTGTCTTGAGGCGTTAAAGCAAAACACTTCACATGCCCAATAAAGTCTATTTCACCCCTTTCACAGTATCAGGAAAGGCCTGCAAGACCTTGGGCCTACTTCCAGCCTCCAGGCACCAATTGTACTGATACCTGTGACATTTGGAGGTGCTAAGCGTCAAGGGGATGAAGTCACACCTTCTACCCAGGGTTATGGAGCTCCGCGCAGGGTAAGAATTCAGGTTATCCCCCTGGCTGGAGGTGTTAAAGCAAAACACTCCACATGCCCATTAAAGTCTATTTTACCCCTTCACAGTATCAGGAAAGGCCTGCAAGACCTTGGGCCTACTTCCAGCCTCCAGGCACCAATTTTACTGATACCTGTGACATTTGGAGGTGCTAAGCTTCAAGGGAATGAAGTCACACCTTTTACCCAGGGTTATGGAGCTCAGCGCAGGGTAAGATTCCAGGTTATCCCCCTGGCTTGAGGTGTTAAAGCAAAACACTTCACATGCCCAATAAAGTCTATTTCACCCCTTCACAGTATCAGGAAGGACCTGCAAGGCCTTGGTCCTACTTCCAGCCTCCAGGCACCAATGTTACTGATACCTGTGACATTTGGTGGTGTTAAGCTTCAAGGGGATGAAGTCGCACCTTCTACCCAGGGTTATGGAGCTCCGCGCAGGGTAAGATTTCAGGTTATACCCCAAGCTTGAGGTGTTAAAGCAAAACACTTCACATGCCCAATAAAGTCTATTTCACCCCTTCACAGTATCAGGAAAGGCCTGCAAGGCCTTGTGCCTACTTCCAGCCTCCAGGCACCAATGTTACTGATATCTGTGACATTTGGTGGTGTTAAGCTTCAAGGGGAAGAAGTCACACCTTCTACCGAGGGTTATGGAGCTCAGCGCAGGGTAAGATTTCAGCTTTTCACCCCTAGCTGGATGTGTTGAAGCAAAACACTTCTCATGCCCAATAAAGTCTATTTCACCCCTCCACAGTATCAGGGAAGGCCTGCAAGGCCTTGTGCCTACTTCCAGCCTCCAGGCACCAATGTTACTGATACCTGTGACATTTGGTGGTGTTAAGCTTCAAGGGGAAGAAGTCACATCTTCTACCCAGGGTTATGGAGCTCAGCGCAGGGTAAGAATTCAGGTTATCCCCCTGGCTGGAGGTGTTTAAGCAAAACACCTCACATGCCCAGTACAGTGTATTTCACCCTTTCCCAGTATCAGGAAAGGCCTGCAAGGCCTTGTGCCTACTTCAGGCCTCCAGGCACCAATGTTACTGATACCAGTAACATTTGGTGGTGTTAAGCCTCAAGGGGATGAAGTCACACCTTTTACCCAGGGTTATGGAGCTCAGCGCAGGGTAAGATTCCAGGTTATCCCCCTGGCTTGAGGTGTTAAAGCAAAACACTTCACATGCCCAATAAATGGTATTCCACCCTTTCACAGTATCAGGAAAGGCCTACAAGGCCTTGGGCCTACTTCCAGCCTCCAGGCACCAATTTTACGGATACCTGTGACATTTGGTGGTGTTAAGCTTCAAGGGGATGAAGTCACACTTTCTACCCAGGGTTATGGAGCTCAGCGCAGGGTAAGATTTTAGGTTATCCCCCTGGCTGGAGGTGTTTAAGCAAAACACCTCACATGCCCAGTACAGTGTATTTCACCCTTTCCCAGTATCAGGAAAGGCCTGCAAGGCCTTCTGCCTACTTCCAGCCTCCAGGCACCAATTTTACTGATACCTGTGGCATTTGGAGGTGTTAAGCTTCAAGGGGATGTAGTCACACTTTCTACCCAGGGTTATGGAGCTCAGCGCAGGGTAAGATTTTAGGTTATCCCCCCTGGCTGGAGGTGTTTAAGCAAAACACCTCACATGCCCAGTACAGTGTATTTCACCCTTTCCCAGTATCAGGAAAGGCCTGCAAGGCCTTGGGCCTACTTCCAGCCCACAGGCACCAATGTTACTGATACCTGTGACATTTGGTGGTGTTAAACTTCAAGGGGATGAAGTCACACCTTTTACCCAGGGTTATGGAGCTCAGCGCAGGGTAAGATTTCAGGTTATCCCCCTGGCTGGAGGTGTTAAAGCAAAACACCTCACATGCCCAATAAAGTCTATTTCACCCCTCCACAGTATCAGGGAAGGCCTAAAAGGCCTTGTGCCTACTTCCAGCCTCCAGGCACCAATGTTACTGATACCTGTGACATTTGGTGGTGTTAAGCTTCAAGGGGAAGAAGTCACATCTTCTACCCAGGGTTATGGAGCTCAGCGCAGGGTAATATTTTAGGTTATCCCCCTGGCTGGAGGTGTTTAAGCAAAACACTTCACATGCCCAATAAAGTCTATTTCACCCCTTTTACAGTATCAGGAAAAGGCCTGCAAGGCCTTGGGCCTACTACCAGCCTCCAGGCACCAATGTTACTGATACCTGTGACATTTGGTGGTGTTAAGCTTCAAGGGGAAGCAGTCACATCTTCTACCCAGGGTTATGGAGCTCACCGCAGGGTATGATTTCAGGTTATCCCCCTGGCTCGAGGTGTTAAAGCAAAACACTCCACATGCCCAATAAAGTCTATTTCACCCCTCCACAGTATCAGGAAAGGCCTGCAAGGCCTTAGGCCTACTTCCAGCCCCCAGACACCTGTTTTTGTGATACTTGTGACATTTGGAGGTGTTCAGCTTCAAGGGGATGAAGTCACACCTTCTACCCAGAGTTATGGAGCTCAGTGCAGGGTAAGATTTCAGTTTATCTCCCTGGCCTGAGGTGTTAAAGCAAAACACTTCACATGCCCTATAAAGTCTATTTCACCCCTTCACAGTATCAGGAAAGGCCTGCAAGGCCTTGGGCCTACTTCCATCCTCCAGGCACCAATGTTACTGATACCTGTGACATTTGGTGGTGTTAAGCTTCAAGGGGAAGAAGTTGCACCTTCTACCCAGGGTTATGGAGCTCAGCGCTGGGTAAGAATTCAGGTTATCCCCTTGGCTGGAGGTGTTAAATCAAAACACCTCACATGCCCAATAAAGTCTATTTCACCCCTCCACAGTATCAGGAAAGGCCTGCAAGGCCTTGTGCCTACTTCCAGCCTCCAGGCGCCAATGTTACTAATACCTGTGACAATTGGTGGTGTTATTCTTCAAGGGGAAGAAGTCACATCTTCTACCCAGGGTTATGGAGCTCAGCGCAGGGTAAGAATTCAGGTTATCCCCCTGGCAGGAGGTGTTTAAGCAAAACACCTCACATGCCCAGTACAGTGTATTTTACCCTTTCCCAGTATCAGGAAAGGCCTGCAAGGCCTTGTGCCTACTTCCAGCCTCCAGGCACCAATGTTACTGATACCTGTGACATTTGGTGGTGTTGAGCTTCAAGGGGATGAAGGCACACCTTTTACCCAGGGTTATGGAGCTCAGCGCAGGGTAACAATTCAGGTTATCCCCCTGGCTTGAGGTGTTTAAGCAAAACACCTCACATGCCCAGTACAGTGTATTTCACCCATTCACAGTATCAGGAAAGGCCTTCAAGGCCTTGGGCCTACTTCCAGCCTACAGGCACCAATTTTACTGATACCTGTGACATTTGGTGGTGTTAAGCTTCGAGGGGATGAAGTCACACCTTTTACCCAGGGTTATGGAGCTCAGCGCAGGGTAAGATTTCAGTTTATCCCCCTGGCCTGAGGTGTTAAAGCAAAACACTTCAACTGCCCAATAAAGTCTATTTCACCCCTTCACGGTATCAGGAAAGGCCTGCAAGGCCTTGTGCCTACTTCAGGCCTCCAGGCACCAATGTTACTGATACCTGTGACATTTGGTAGTGTTAAGCTTCAAGGGGATGAAGTCACACCCTCTACCCAGGGTTATGGAGCTCAGTGCAGGGTAAGAATTGGGGTTATCCCCCTGGCTGGAGGTGTTAAAGAAAAACACTTCACATGCCCAATAAAGTCTATTTCACCCTTTCACAGTATCAGGAAGGACCTGCAAGGCCTTGGTCCTACTTCCAGCCTCCAGGCACCAATGTTACTGATACCTGTGACATAAGGTGGTGTTGAGCTTCAAGGGGATGAAGGCACACCTTTTACCCAGGGTTATGGAGCTCAGCGCAGGGTAAGATTTCAGATTATCCCCCTGGCTGGAGGTGTTAAAGCAAAACACTCCACATGCCCAATAAAGTCTATTTCACCCCTTCACAGTATCAGGAAAGGCCTGCAAGGCCTTGGGCCTACTTCCATCCTCCAGGCACCAATTTTACTGATACCTGTGACATTTGGAGGTGCTAAGCGTCAAGGGGATGAAGTCACACCTTCTACCCAGGGTTATGGAGCTCAGTGCAGGGTAAGAATTCGGGTTATCCCCCTGGCTGGAGGTGTTAAAGAAAAACACTTCACATGCCCAATAAAGTCTATTTCACCCCTTTCATAGTATCAGGAAAGGCCTGCAATGCCTAGTGCCAGTTTCCAGCCTCCAGGCACCTGTTTTTGTGATACTTGAGACATTTGGAGGTGTTCAGCTTCAAGGGGATGAAGTCACACCTTTTACCCAGGGTAATGGAGCTCAGCGCAGGGTAAGAATTGGGGTTATCCCCCTGGCTGGAGGTGTTAAAGCAAAACACTCCACATGCCCAATAAAGTCTATTTCACCCCTTTCACAGTAACAGGAAAGGCCTGCAAGGCCTTGGGCCTACTTCCAGCTTCCAGGCACCAATTTTACTGATACCGGTGACATTTGGTGGTGTTCAGCTTCAAGGGGATGAAGTCACACTTTCTACCCAGGGTTATGGAGCTCAGCGCAGGGTAAGAATTGGGGTTATCCCCCTGGCTGGAGGTGTTAAAGCAAAACACTTCACATGCCCAATAAAGTCTATTTCACCCCTTCACAGTATCAGGAAGGACCTGCAAGGCCTTGGTCCTACTTCCAGCCTCCAGGCACCAATGTTACTGATACCTGTGACATTTGGTGGTGTTGAGCTTCAAGGGGATGAAGGCACACCTTTTACCCAGGGTTATGGAGCTCAGCGCAGGGTAAGATTTCAGATTATCCCCCTGGCTGGAGGTGTTAAAGCAAAACACTTCACATGCCCAATAAACCTGTGACATTTGGTGGTGTTAAGCTTAAAGGGGAAGAAGTCGCACCTTTTACCCAGGGTTATGGAACTCAGTGCAGGGTAAGATTCCAGGTTATCCCCCTGGCTGGAGGTGTTAAAGCAAAACACTCCACATGCCCAATAACGTCTATTTCACCCCTTTCATAGTATCAGGAAAGGCCTGCAAGGCCTAGTGCCAGTTTCCAGCCTCCAGGCACCTGTTTTTGTGATACTTGAGACATTTGGAGGTGTTCAGCTTCAAGGGGAAGAAGTCACATCTTCTACCCAGGGTTATGGAGCTCCGTGCAGGGTAAGATTTCAGGTTATCCCCCTGGCTGGAGGTGTTTAAGCAAAACACCTCACATGCCCAGTACAGTGTATTTCACCCTTTCCCAGTATCAGGAAAGGCCTGCAAGGCCTTGTGCCTACTTCCAGCCTCAAGTCACCAATGTTACTGATACCTGTGACATGTGGTGGTGTTAAGCTTCAAGGGGATGAGGTAACACCTTTTACCCAGGGTTATGGAGCTCAGCGCAGGGTAAGATTTCAAGTTATACCCCAAGCTTGAGGTGTTAAAGCAAAACACCTCACATGCCCAATAAATTGTATTTCACCCCTTCACAGTATCAGGAAAGGCCTGCAAGGCCTTGGGCCTACTTCCAGCCTCCAGGCACCAATTGTACTCATACCTGTGACATTTGGAGGTGCTAAGCGTCAAGGGGATGAAGTCACACCTTCTACCCAGGGTTATGGAGCTCAGCGCAGGGTAAGAATTCAGGTTATCCCCCTGGCTGGAGGTGTTAAAGCAAAACACTCCACATGCCCATTAAACTCTATTTTACCCCTTCACAGTATCAGGAAAGGCCTGCAAGACCTTGGGCCTACTTCCAGCCTCCAGGCACCAATTTTACTGATACCTGTGACATTTGGAGGTGCTAAGCTTCAAGGGGATGAAGTCACACCTTTTACCCAGGGTTATGGAGCTCAGCGCAGGGTAAGATTCCAGGTTATCCCCCTGGCTTGAGGTGTTAAAGCAAAACACTTCACATGCCCAATAAAGTCTATTTCACCCCTTCACAGTATCAGGAAGGACCTGCAAGGCCTTGGTCCTACTTCCAGCCTCCAGGCACCAATGTTACTGATACCTGTGACATTTGGAGGTGCTAAGCTTCAAGGGGATGAAGTCACACCTTTTACCCAGGGTTATGGAGCTCAGCGCAGGGTAAGATTCCAGGTTATCCCCCTGGCTGGAGGTGTTAAAGCAAAACACTTCACATGCCCAATAAAGTCTATTTCACCCCTTCACAGTATCAGGAAGGACCTGCAAGGCCTTGGTCCTACTTCCAGCCTCCAGGCACCAATGTTACTGATACCTGTGACATTTGGTGGTGTTAAGCTTCAAGGGGATGAAGTCACACCTTCTACCCAGGGTTATGGAGCTCAGTGCAGGGTAAGATTTCAGGTTATGCCCCTGGCTGGAGGTGTTAAAGCAAAACACTCCACATGCCCAATAAAGTCTATTTCACCCTTTCCCAGTATCAGGAAAGGCCTGCAAGGCCTTGTGCCTACTTCAGGCCTCCAGGCAATAATGTTACTGATACCTGTGACATTTGGTGGTGTTAAGCTTCAAGGGAATGAAGTCACACCTTTTACCCAGGGTTCTGGAGCTCAGCGCAGGGTAAGATTCCAGGTTATCCCCCTGGCTTGAGGTGTTAAAGCAAAACACTTCACATGCCCAATAAAGTCTATTTCACCCCTTTCACAGTATCAGGAAAGGCCTGCAAGGCCTTGGGCCTACTTCCAGCCCCCAGGCACCAATGTTACTGACACCTGTGACATTTGGTGGTGTTAAGCTTAAAGGGGAAGAAGTCGCACCTTTTACCCAGGGTTATGGAACTCAGTGCAGGGTAAGATTCCAGGTTATCCCCCTGGCTGGAGGTGTTAAAGCAAAACACTCCACATGCCCAATAAAGTCTATTTCACCCCTTTCATAGTATCAGGAAAGGCCTGCAAGGCCTAGTGCCAGTTTCCAGCCTCCAGGCACCTGTTTTTGTGATACTTGAGACATTTGGAGGTGTTCAGCTTCAAGGGGATGAAGTTGCACCTTCTACCCAGGGTTATGGAGCTCCGTGCAGGGTAAGATTTCAGTTTATCCCCCTGGCTGGAGGTGTTAAAGCAAAACACTTCACATGCCCATTAACGTCTATTTCACCCCTTCACAGTATCAGTAAAAGGCCTACAAGGCCTTGGGCCTACTTCCAGCCTCCTGGCACCAATTACACTGATACCTGTGACATTTGGAGGTGTTAAGCTTCAAGGGGAAGAAGTCACACTTTCTACCCAGGGTTATGGAGCTCAGCGAAGGGTAAGAT
The DNA here is from genome assembly GCF_964261635.1 of Lissotriton helveticus. Taxonomy (NCBI): domain Eukaryota; kingdom Metazoa; phylum Chordata; class Amphibia; order Caudata; family Salamandridae; genus Lissotriton; species Lissotriton helveticus. The sequence continues at coordinate 81,966,515 of NC_136063.1, forward strand.
TTCAAGTTTCAACCCTGGCTGGAGGTGTTAAAGCAAAACACCTCACATGCCCAATAAATTGTATTTCACCCCTTCACAGTATCAGGAAAGGCCTGCAAGGCCTTGGGCCTACTTCCAGCCTCCAGGCACCAATGTTACTGATACCTGTGACATTTGGAGGTGCTAAGCGTCAAGGGGATGAAGTCACACCTTCTACCCAGGGTTATGGAGCTCAGCGCAGGGTAAGATTCCGGGTTATCCCCCTGTCTTGAGGCGTTAAAGCAAAACACTTCACATGCCCAATAAAGTCTATTTCACCCCTTTCACAGTATCAGGAAAGGCCTGCAAGACCTTGGGCCTACTTCCAGCCTCCAGGCACCAATTGTACTGATACCTGTGACATTTGGAGGTGCTAAGCGTCAAGGGGATGAAGTCACACCTTCTACCCAGGGTTATGGAGCTCCGCGCAGGGTAAGAATTCAGGTTATCCCCCTGGCTGGAGGTGTTAAAGCAAAACACTCCACATGCCCATTAAAGTCTATTTTACCCCTTCACAGTATCAGGAAAGGCCTGCAAGACCTTGGGCCTACTTCCAGCCTCCAGGCACCAATTTTACTGATACCTGTGACATTTGGAGGTGCTAAGCTTCAAGGGAATGAAGTCACACCTTTTACCCAGGGTTATGGAGCTCAGCGCAGGGTAAGATTCCAGGTTATCCCCCTGGCTTGAGGTGTTAAAGCAAAACACTTCACATGCCCAATAAAGTCTATTTCACCCCTTCACAGTATCAGGAAGGACCTGCAAGGCCTTGGTCCTACTTCCAGCCCCCAGGCACCAATGTTACTGATACCTGTGACATTTGGTGGTGTTAAGCTTCAAGGGGATGAAGTCGCACCTTCTACCCAGGGTTATGGAGCTCCGCGCAGGGTAAGATTTCAGGTTATACCCCAAGCTTGAGGTGTTAAAGCAAAACACTTCACATGCCCAATAAAGTCTATTTCACCCCTTCACAGTATCAGGAAAGGCCTGCAAGGCCTTGTGCCTACTTCCAGCCTCCAGGCACCAATGTTACTGATATCTGTGACATTTGGTGGTGTTAAGCTTCAAGGGGAAGAAGTCACACCTTCTACCGAGGGTTATGGAGCTCAGCGCAGGGTAAGATTTCAGCTTTTCACCCCTAGCTGGATGTGTTGAAGCAAAACACTTCTCATGCCCAATAAAGTCTATTTCACCCCTCCACAGTATCAGGGAAGGCCTGCAAGGCCTTGTGCCTACTTCCAGCCTCCAGGCACCAATGTTACTGATACCTGTGACATTTGGTGGTGTTAAGCTTCAAGGGGAAGAAGTCACATCTTCTACCCAGGGTTATGGAGCTCAGCGCAGGGTAAGAATTCAGGTTATCCCCCTGGCTGGAGGTGTTTAAGCAAAACACCTCACATGCCCAGTACAGTGTATTTCACCCTTTCCCAGTATCAGGAAAGGCCTGCAAGGCCTTGTGCCTACTTCAGGCCTCCAGGCACCAATGTTACTGATACCAGTAACATTTGGTGGTGTTAAGCCTCAAGGGGATGAAGTCACACCTTTTACCCAGGGTTATGGAGCTCAGCGCAGGGTAAGATTCCAGGTTATCCCCCTGGCTTGAGGTGTTAAAGCAAAACACTTCACATGCCCAATAAATGGTATTCCACCCTTTCACAGTATCAGGAAAGGCCTACAAGGCCTTGGGCCTACTTCCAGCCTCCAGGCACCAATTTTACGGATACCTGTGACATTTGGTGGTGTTAAGCTTCAAGGGGATGAAGTCACACTTTCTACCCAGGGTTATGAAGCTCAGCGCAGGGTAAGATTTTAGGTTATCCCCCTGGCTGGAGGTGTTTAAGCAAAACACCTCACATGCCCAGTACAGTGTATTTCACCCTTTCCCAGTATCAGGAAAGGCCTGCAAGGCCTTCTGCCTACTTCCAGCCTCCAGGCACCAATTTTACTGATACCTGTGGCATTTGGAGGTGTTAAGCTTCAAGGGGATGTAGTCACACTTTCTACCCAGGGTTATGGAGCTCAGCGCAGGGTAAGATTTTAGGTTATCCCCCCTGGCTGGAGGTGTTTAAGCAAAACACCTCACATGCCCAGTACAGTGTATTTCACCCTTTCCCAGTATCAGGAAAGGCCTGCAAGGCCTTGGGCCTACTTCCAGCCCACAGGCACCAATGTTACTGATACCTGTGACATTTGGTGGTGTTAAACTTCAAGGGGATGAAGTCACACCTTTTACCCAGGGTTATGGAGCTCAGCGCAGGGTAAGATTTCAGGTTATCCCCCTGGCTGGAGGTGTTAAAGCAAAACACCTCACATGCCCAATAAAGTCTATTTCACCCCTCCACAGTATCAGGGAAGGCCTAAAAGGCCTTGTGCCTACTTCCAGCCTCCAGGCACCAATGTTACTGATACCTGTGACATTTGGTGGTGTTAAGCTTCAAGGGGAAGAAGTCACATCTTCTACCCAGGGTTATGGAGCTCAGCGCAGGGTAATATTTTAGGTTATCCCCCTGGCTGGAGGTGTTTAAGCAAAACACTTCACATGCCCAATAAAGTCTATTTCACCCCTTTTACAGTATCAGGAAAAGGCCTGCAAGGCCTTGGGCCTACTACCAGCCTCCAGGCACCAATGTTACTGATACCTGTGACATTTGGTGGTGTTAAGCTTCAAGGGGAAGCAGTCACATCTTCTACCCAGGGTTATGGAGCTCACCGCAGGGTATGATTTCAGGTTATCCCCCTGGCTCGAGGTGTTAAAGCAAAACACTCCACATGCCCAATAAAGTCTATTTCACCCCTCCACAGTATCAGGAAAGGCCTGCAAGGCCTTAGGCCTACTTCCAGCCCCCAGACACCTGTTTTTGTGATACTTGTGACATTTGGAGGTGTTCAGCTTCAAGGGGATGAAGTCACACCTTCTACCCAGAGTTATGGAGCTCAGTGCAGGGTAAGATTTCAGTTTATCTCCCTGGCCTGAGGTGTTAAAGCAAAACACTTCACATGCCCTATAAAGTCTATTTCACCCCTTCACAGTATCAGGAAAGGCCTGCAAGGCCTTGGGCCTACTTCCATCCTCCAGGCACCAATGTTACTGATACCTGTGACATTTGGTGGTGTTAAGCTTCAAGGGGAAGAAGTTGCACCTTCTACCCAGGGTTATGGAGCTCAGCGCTGGGTAAGAATTCAGGTTATCCCCTTGGCTGGAGGTGTTAAATCAAAACACCTCACATGCCCAATAAAGTCTATTTCACCCCTCCACAGTATCAGGAAAGGCCTGCAAGGCCTTGTGCCTACTTCCAGCCTCCAGGCGCCAATGTTACTAATACCTGTGACAATTGGTGGTGTTATTCTTCAAGGGGAAGAAGTCACATCTTCTACCCAGGGTTATGGAGCTCAGCGCAGGGTAAGAATTCAGGTTATCCCCCTGGCAGGAGGTGTTTAAGCAAAACACCTCACATGCCCAGTACAGTGTATTTTACCCTTTCCCAGTATCAGGAAAGGCCTGCAAGGCCTTGTGCCTACTTCCAGCCTCCAGGCACCAATGTTACTGATACCTGTGACATTTGGTGGTGTTGAGCTTCAAGGGGATGAAGGCACACCTTTTACCCAGGGTTATGGAGCTCAGCGCAGGGTAACAATTCAGGTTATCCCCCTGGCTTGAGGTGTTTAAGCAAAACACCTCACATGCCCAGTACAGTGTATTTCACCCATTCACAGTATCAGGAAAGGCCTTCAAGGCCTTGGGCCTACTTCCAGCCTACAGGCACCAATTTTACTGATACCTGTGACATTTGGTGGTGTTAAGCTTCGAGGGGATGAAGTCACACCTTTTACCCAGGGTTATGGAGCTCAGCGCAGGGTAAGATTTCAGTTTATCCCCCTGGCCTGAGGTGTTAAAGCAAAACACTTCAACTGCCCAATAAAGTCTATTTCACCCCTTCACGGTATCAGGAAAGGCCTGCAAGGCCTTGTGCCTACTTCAGGCCTCCAGGCACCAATGTTACTGATACCTGTGACATTTGGTAGTGTTAAGCTTCAAGGGGATGAAGTCACACCCTCTACCCAGGGTTATGGAGCTCAGTGCAGGGTAAGAATTGGGGTTATCCCCCTGGCTGGAGGTGTTAAAGAAAAACACTTCACATGCCCAATAAAGTCTATTTCACCCTTTCACAGTATCAGGAAGGACCTGCAAGGCCTTGGTCCTACTTCCAGCCTCCAGGCACCAATGTTACTGATACCTGTGACATAAGGTGGTGTTGAGCTTCAAGGGGATGAAGGCACACCTTTTACCCAGGGTTATGGAGCTCAGCGCAGGGTAAGATTTCAGATTATCCCCCTGGCTGGAGGTGTTAAAGCAAAACACTCCACATGCCCAATAAAGTCTATTTCACCCCTTCACAGTATCAGGAAAGGCCTGCAAGGCCTTGGGCCTACTTCCATCCTCCAGGCACCAATTTTACTGATACCTGTGACATTTGGAGGTGCTAAGCGTCAAGGGGATGAAGTCACACCTTCTACCCAGGGTTATGGAGCTCAGTGCAGGGTAAGAATTCGGGTTATCCCCCTGGCTGGAGGTGTTAAAGAAAAACACTTCACATGCCCAATAAAGTCTATTTCACCCCTTTCATAGTATCAGGAAAGGCCTGCAATGCCTAGTGCCAGTTTCCAGCCTCCAGGCACCTGTTTTTGTGATACTTGAGACATTTGGAGGTGTTCAGCTTCAAGGGGATGAAGTCACACCTTTTACCCAGGGTAATGGAGCTCAGCGCAGGGTAAGAATTGGGGTTATCCCCCTGGCTGGAGGTGTTAAAGCAAAACACTCCACATGCCCAATAAAGTCTATTTCACCCCTTTCACAGTAACAGGAAAGGCCTGCAAGGCCTTGGGCCTACTTCCAGCTTCCAGGCACCAATTTTACTGATACCGGTGACATTTGGTGGTGTTCAGCTTCAAGGGGATGAAGTCACACTTTCTACCCAGGGTTATGGAGCTCAGCGCAGGGTAAGAATTGGGGTTATCCCCCTGGCTGGAGGTGTTAAAGCAAAACACTTCACATGCCCAATAAAGTCTATTTCACCCCTTCACAGTATCAGGAAGGACCTGCAAGGCCTTGGTCCTACTTCCAGCCTCCAGGCACCAATGTTACTGATACCTGTGACATTTGGTGGTGTTGAGCTTCAAGGGGATGAAGGCACACCTTTTACCCAGGGTTATGGAGCTCAGCGCAGGGTAAGATTTCAGATTATCCCCCTGGCTGGAGGTGTTTAAGCAAAACACCTCACATGCCCAGTACAGTGTATTTCACCCTTTCCCAGTATCAGGAAAGGCCTGCAAGGCCTTGTGCCTACTTCCAGCCTCAAGTCACCAATGTTACTGATACCTGTGACATGTGGTGGTGTTAAGCTTCAAGGGGATGAGGTAACACCTTTTACCCAGGGTTATGGAGCTCAGCGCAGGGTAAGATTTCAAGTTATACCCCAAGCTTGAGGTGTTAAAGCAAAACACCTCACATGCCCAATAAATTGTATTTCACCCCTTCACAGTATCAGGAAAGGCCTGCAAGGCCTTGGGCCTACTTCCAGCCTCCAGGCACCAATTGTACTCATACCTGTGACATTTGGAGGTGCTAAGCGTCAAGGGGATGAAGTCACACCTTCTACCCAGGGTTATGGAGCTCAGCGCAGGGTAAGAATTCAGGTTATCCCCCTGGCTGGAGGTGTTAAAGCAAAACACTCCACATGCCCATTAAACTCTATTTTACCCCTTCACAGTATCAGGAAAGGCCTGCAAGACCTTGGGCCTACTTCCAGCCTCCAGGCACCAATTTTACTGATACCTGTGACATTTGGAGGTGCTAAGCTTCAAGGGGATGAAGTCACACCTTTTACCCAGGGTTATGGAGCTCAGCGCAGGGTAAGATTCCAGGTTATCCCCCTGGCTTGAGGTGTTAAAGCAAAACACTTCACATGCCCAATAAAGTCTATTTCACCCCTTCACAGTATCAGGAAGGACCTGCAAGGCCTTGGTCCTACTTCCAGCCTCCAGGCACCAATGTTACTGATACCTGTGACATTTGGAGGTGCTAAGCTTCAAGGGGATGAAGTCACACCTTTTACCCAGGGTTATGGAGCTCAGCGCAGGGTAAGATTCCAGGTTATCCCCCTGGCTGGAGGTGTTAAAGCAAAACACTTCACATGCCCAATAAAGTCTATTTCACCCCTTCACAGTATCAGGAAGGACCTGCAAGGCCTTGGTCCTACTTCCAGCCTCCAGGCACCAATGTTACTGATACCTGTGACATTTGGTGGTGTTAAGCTTCAAGGGGATGAAGTCACACCTTCTACCCAGGGTTATGGAGCTCAGTGCAGGGTAAGATTTCAGGTTATGCCCCTGGCTGGAGGTGTTAAAGCAAAACACTCCACATGCCCAATAAAGTCTATTTCACCCTTTCCCAGTATCAGGAAAGGCCTGCAAGGCCTTGTGCCTACTTCAGGCCTCCAGGCAATAATGTTACTGATACCTGTGACATTTGGTGGTGTTAAGCTTCAAGGGAATGAAGTCACACCTTTTACCCAGGGTTCTGGAGCTCAGCGCAGGGTAAGATTCCAGGTTATCCCCCTGGCTTGAGGTGTTAAAGCAAAACACTTCACATGCCCAATAAAGTCTATTTCACCCCTTTCACAGTATCAGGAAAGGCCTGCAAGGCCTTGGGCCTACTTCCAGCCCCCAGGCACCAATGTTACTGACACCTGTGACATTTGGTGGTGTTAAGCTTAAAGGGGAAGAAGTCGCACCTTTTACCCAGGGTTATGGAACTCAGTGCAGGGTAAGATTCCAGGTTATCCCCCTGGCTGGAGGTGTTAAAGCAAAACACTCCACATGCCCAATAAAGTCTATTTCACCCCTTTCATAGTATCAGGAAAGGCCTGCAAGGCCTAGTGCCAGTTTCCAGCCTCCAGGCACCTGTTTTTGTGATACTTGAGACATTTGGAGGTGTTCAGCTTCAAGGGGATGAAGTTGCACCTTCTACCCAGGGTTATGGAGCTCCGTGCAGGGTAAGATTTCAGTTTATCCCCCTGGCTGGAGGTGTTAAAGCAAAACACTTCACATGCCCATTAACGTCTATTTCACCCCTTCACAGTATCAGTAAAAGGCCTACAAGGCCTTGGGCCTACTTCCAGCCTCCTGGCACCAATTACACTGATACCTGTGACATTTGGAGGTGTTAAGCTTCAAGGGGAAGAAGTCACACTTTCTACCCAGGGTTATGGAGCTCAGCGAAGGGTAAGATTTCAAGTTTCAACCCTGGCTGGAGGTGTTAAAGCAAAACACCTCACATGCCCAATAAATTGTATTTCACCCCTTCACAGTATCAGGAAAGGCCTGCAAGGCCTTGGGCCTACTTCCAGCCTCCAGGCACCAATGTTACTGATACCTGTGACATTTGGAGGTGCTAAGCGTCAAGGGGATGAAGTCACACCTTCTACCCAGGGTTATGGAGCTCAGCGCAGGGTAAGATTCCGGGTTATCCCCCTGTCTTGAGGCGTTAAAGCAAAACACTTCACATGCCCAATAAAGTCTATTTCACCCCTTTCACAGTATCAGGAAAGGCCTGCAAGACCTTGGGCCTACTTCCAGCCTCCAGGCACCAATTGTACTGATACCTGTGACATTTGGAGGTGCTAAGCGTCAAGGGGATGAAGTCACACCTTCTACCCAGGGTTATGGAGCTCCGCGCAGGGTAAGAATTCAGGTTATCCCCCTGGCTGGAGGTGTTAAAGCAAAACACTCCACATGCCCATTAAAGTCTATTTTACCCCTTCACAGTATCAGGAAAGGCCTGCAAGACCTTGGGCCTACTTCCAGCCTCCAGGCACCAATTTTACTGATACCTGTGACATTTGGAGGTGCTAAGCTTCAAGGGAATGAAGTCACACCTTTTACCCAGGGTTATGGAGCTCAGCGCAGGGTAAGATTCCAGGTTATCCCCCTGGCTTGAGGTGTTAAAGCAAAACACTTCACATGCCCAATAAAGTCTATTTCACCCCTTCACAGTATCAGGAAGGACCTGCAAGGCCTTGGTCCTACTTCCAGCCTCCAGGCACCAATGTTACTGATACCTGTGACATTTGGTGGTGTTAAGCTTCAAGGGGATGAAGTCGCACCTTCTACCCAGGGTTATGGAGCTCCGCGCAGGGTAAGATTTCAGGTTATACCCCAAGCTTGAGGTGTTAAAGCAAAACACTTCACATGCCCAATAAAGTCTATTTCACCCCTTCACAGTATCAGGAAAGGCCTGCAAGGCCTTGTGCCTACTTCCAGCCTCCAGGCACCAATGTTACTGATATCTGTGACATTTGGTGGTGTTAAGCTTCAAGGGGAAGAAGTCACACCTTCTACCGAGGGTTATGGAGCTCAGCGCAGGGTAAGATTTCAGCTTTTCACCCCTAGCTGGATGTGTTGAAGCAAAACACTTCTCATGCCCAATAAAGTCTATTTCACCCCTCCACAGTATCAGGGAAGGCCTGCAAGGCCTTGTGCCTACTTCCAGCCTCCAGGCACCAATGTTACTGATACCTGTGACATTTGGTGGTGTTAAGCTTCAAGGGGAAGAAGTCACATCTTCTACCCAGGGTTATGGAGCTCAGCGCAGGGTAAGAATTCAGGTTATCCCCCTGGCTGGAGGTGTTTAAGCAAAACACCTCACATGCCCAGTACAGTGTATTTCACCCTTTCCCAGTATCAGGAAAGGCCTGCAAGGCCTTGTGCCTACTTCAGGCCTCCAGGCACCAATGTTACTGATACCAGTAACATTTGGTGGTGTTAAGCCTCAAGGGGATGAAGTCACACCTTTTACCCAGGGTTATGGAGCTCAGCGCAGGGTAAGATTCCAGGTTATCCCCCTGGCTTGAGGTGTTAAAGCAAAACACTTCACATGCCCAATAAATGGTATTCCACCCTTTCACAGTATCAGGAAAGGCCTACAAGGCCTTGGGCCTACTTCCAGCCTCCAGGCACCAATTTTACGGATACCTGTGACATTTGGTGGTGTTAAGCTTCAAGGGGATGAAGTCACACTTTCTACCCAGGGTTATGGAGCTCAGCGCAGGGTAAGATTTTAGGTTATCCCCCTGGCTGGAGGTGTTTAAGCAAAACACCTCACATGCCCAGTACAGTGTATTTCACCCTTTCCCAGTATCAGGAAAGGCCTGCAAGGCCTTCTGCCTACTTCCAGCCTCCAGGCACCAATTTTACTGATACCTGTGGCATTTGGAGGTGTTAAGCTTCAAGGGGATGTAGTCACACTTTCTACCCAGGGTTATGGAGCTCAGCGCAGGGTAAGATTTTAGGTTATCCCCCCTGGCTGGAGGTGTTTAAGCAAAACACCTCACATGCCCAGTACAGTGTATTTCACCCTTTCCCAGTATCAGGAAAGGCCTGCAAGGCCTTGGGCCTACTTCCAGCCCACAGGCACCAATGTTACTGATACCTGTGACATTTGGTGGTGTTAAACTTCAAGGGGATGAAGTCACACCTTTTACCCAGGGTTATGGAGCTCAGCGCAGGGTAAGATTTCAGGTTATCCCCCTGGCTGGAGGTGTTAAAGCAAAACACCTCACATGCCCAATAAAGTCTATTTCACCCCTCCACAGTATCAGGGAAGGCCTAAAAGGCCTTGTGCCTACTTCCAGCCTCCAGGCACCAATGTTACTGATACCTGTGACATTTGGTGGTGTTAAGCTTCAAGGGGAAGAAGTCACATCTTCTACCCAGGGTTATGGAGCTCAGCGCAGGGTAATATTTTAGGTTATCCCCCTGGCCTGAGGTGTTAAAGCAAAACACTTCAACTGCCCAATAAAGTCTATTTCACCCCTTCACGGTATCAGGAAAGGCCTGCAAGGCCTTGTGCCTACTTCAGGCCTCCAGGCACCAATGTTACTGATACCTGTGACATTTGGTAGTGTTAAGCTTCAAGGGGATGAAGTCACACCCTCTACCCAGGGTTATGGAGCTCAGTGCAGGGTAAGAATTGGGGTTATCCCCCTGGCTGGAGGTGTTAAAGAAAAACACTTCACATGCCCAATAAAGTCTATTTCACCCTTTCACAGTATCAGGAAGGACCTGCAAGGCCTTGGTCCTACTTCCAGCCTCCAGGCACCAATGTTACTGATACCTGTGACATAAGGTGGTGTTGAGCTTCAAGGGGATGAAGGCACACCTTTTACCCAGGGTTATGGAGCTCAGCGCAGGGTAAGATTTCAGATTATCCCCCTGGCTGGAGGTGTTAAAGCAAAACACTCCACATGCCCAATAAAGTCTATTTCACCCCTTCACAGTATCAGGAAAGGCCTGCAAGGCCTTGGGCCTACTTCCATCCTCCAGGCACCAATTTTACTGATACCTGTGACATTTGGAGGTGCTAAGCGTCAAGGGGATGAAGTCACACCTTCTACCCAGGGTTATGGAGCTCAGTGCAGGGTAAGAATTCGGGTTATCCCCCTGGCTGGAGGTGTTAAAGAAAAACACTTCACATGCCCAATAAAGTCTATTTCACCCCTTTCATAGTATCAGGAAAGGCCTGCAATGCCTAGTGCCAGTTTCCAGCCTCCAGGCACCTGTTTTTGTGATACTTGAGACATTTGGAGGTGTTCAGCTTCAAGGGGATGAAGTCACACCTTTTACCCAGGGTAATGGAGCTCAGCGCAGGGTAAGAATTGGGGTTATCCCCCTGGCTGGAGGTGTTAAAGCAAAACACTCCACATGCCCAATAAAGTCTATTTCACCCCTTTCACAGTAACAGGAAAGGCCTGCAAGGCCTTGGGCCTACTTCCAGCTTCCAGGCACCAATTTTACTGATACCGGTGACATTTGGTGGTGTTCAGCTTCAAGGGGATGAAGTCACACTTTCTACCCAGGGTTATGGAGCTCAGCGCAGGGTAAGAATTGGGGTTATCCCCCTGGCTGGAGGTGTTAAAGCAAAACACTTCACATGCCCAATAAAGTCTATTTCACCCCTTCACAGTATCAGGAAGGACCTGCAAGGCCTTGGTCCTACTTCCAGCCTCCAGGCACCAATGTTACTGATACCTGTGACATTTGGTGGTGTTGAGCTTCAAGGGGATGAAGGCACACCTTTTACCCAGGGTTATGGAGCTCAGCGCAGGGTAAGATTTCAGATTATCCCCCTGGCTGGAGGTGTTAAAGCAAAACACTTCACATGCCCAATAAACCTGTGACATTTGGTGGTGTTAAGCTTAAAGGGGAAGAAGTCGCACCTTTTACCCAGGGTTATGGAACTCAGTGCAGGGTAAGATTCCAGGTTATCCCCCTGGCTGGAGGTGTTAAAGCAAAACACTCCACATGCCCAATAACGTCTATTTCACCCCTTTCATAGTATCAGGAAAGGCCTGCAAGGCCTAGTGCCAGTTTCCAGCCTACAGGCACCTGTTTTTGTGATACTTGAGACATTTGGAGGTGTTCAGCTTCAAGGGGAAGAAGTCACATCTTCTACCCAGGGTTATGGAGCTCCGTGCAGGGTAAGATTTCAGGTTATCCCCCTGGCTGGAGGTGTTTAAGCAAAACACCTCACATGCCCAGTACAGTGTATTTCACCCTTTCCCAGTATCAGGAAAGGCCTGCAAGGCCTTGTGCCTACTTCCAGCCTCAAGTCACCAATGTTACTGATACCTGTGACATGTGGTGGTGTTAAGCTTCAAGGGGATGAGGTAACACCTTTTACCCAGGGTTATGGAGCTCAGCGCAGGGTAAGATTTCAAGTTATACCCCAAGCTTGAGGTGTTAAAGCAAAACACCTCACATGCCCAATAAATTGTATTTCACCCCTTCACAGTATCAGGAAAGGCCTGCAAGGCCTTGGGCCTACTTCCAGCCTCCAGGCACCAATTGTACTCATACCTGTGACATTTGGAGGTGCTAAGCGTCAAGGGGATGAAGTCACACCTTCTACCCAGGGTTATGGAGCTCAGCGCAGGGTAAGAATTCAGGTTATCCCCCTGGCTGGAGGTGTTAAAGCAAAACACTCCACATGCCCATTAAACTCTATTTTACCCCTTCACAGTATCAGGAAAGGCCTGCAAGACCTTGGGCCTACTTCCAGCCTCCAGGCACCAATTTTACTGATACCTGTGACATTTGGAGGTGCTAAGCTTCAAGGGGATGAAGTCACACCTTTTACCCAGGGTTATGGAGCTCAGCGCAGGGTAAGATTCCAGGTTATCCCCCTGGCTTGAGGTGTTAAAGCAAAACACTTCACATGCCCAATAAAGTCTATTTCACCCCTTCACAGTATCAGGAAGGACCTGCAAGGCCTTGGTCCTACTTCCAGCCTCCAGGCACCAATGTTACTGATACCTGTGACATTTGGAGGTGCTAAGCTTCAAGGGGATGAAGTCACACCTTTTACCCAGGGTTATGGAGCTCAGCGCAGGGTAAGATTCCAGGTTATCCCCCTGGCTGGAGGTGTTAAAGCAAAACACTTCACATGCCCAATAAAGTCTATTTCACCCCTTCACAGTATCAGGAAGGACCTGCAAGGCCTTGGTCCTACTTCCAGCCTCCAGGCACCAATGTTACTGATACCTGTGACATTTGGTGGTGTTAAGCTTCAAGGGGATGAAGTCACACCTTCTACCCAGGGTTATGGAGCTCAGTGCAGGGTAAGATTTCAGGTTATGCCCCTGGCTGGAGGTGTTAAAGCAAAACACTCCACATGCCCAATAAAGTCTATTTCACCCTTTCCCAGTATCAGGAAAGGCCTGCAAGGCCTTGTGCCTACTTCAGGCCTCCAGGCAATAATGTTACTGATACCTGTGACATTTGGTGGTGTTAAGCTTCAAGGGAATGAAGTCACACCTTTTACCCAGGGTTCTGGAGCTCAGCGCAGGGTAAGATTCCAGGTTATCCCCCTGGCTTGAGGTGTTAAAGCAAAACACTTCACATGCCCAATAAAGTCTATTTCACCCCTTTCACAGTATCAGGAAAGGCCTGCAAGGCCTTGGGCCTACTTCCAGCCCCCAGGCACCAATGTTACTGACACCTGTGACATTTGGTGGTGTTAAGCTTAAAGGGGAAGAAGTCGCACCTTTTACCCAGGGTTATGGAACTCAGTGCAGGGTAAGATTCCAGGTTATCCCCCTGGCTGGAGGTGTTAAAGCAAAACACTCCACATGCCCAATAAAGTCTATTTCACCCCTTTCATAGTATCAGGAAAGGCCTGCAAGGCCTAGTGCCAGTTTCCAGCCTCCAGGCACCTGTTTTTGTGATACTTGAGACATTTGGAGGTGTTCAGCTTCAAGGGGATGAAGTTGCACCTTCTACCCAGGGTTATGGAGCTCCGTGCAGGGTAAGATTTCAGTTTATCCCCCTGGCTGGAGGTGTTAAAGCAAAACACTTCACATGCCCATTAACGTCTATTTCACCCCTTCACAGTATCAGTAAAAGGCCTACAAGGCCTTGGGCCTACTTCTAGCCTCCTTGCACCAATTACACTGATACCTGTGACATTTGGAGGTGTTAAGCTTCAAGGGGAAGAAGTCACACTTTCTACCCAGGGTTATGGAGCTCAGCGAAGGGTAAGATTTCAAGTTTCAACCCTGGCTGGAGGTGTTAAAGCAAAACACCTCACATGCCCAATAAATTGTATTTCACCCCTTCACAGTATCAGGAAAGGCCTGCAAGGCCTTGGGCCTACTTCCAGCCTCCAGGCACCAATGTTACTGATACCTGTGACATTTGGAGGTGCTAAGCGTCAAGGGGATGAAGTCACACCTTCTACCCAGGGTTATGGAGCTCAGCGCAGGGTAAGATTCCGGGTTATCCCCCTGTCTTGAGGCGTTAAAGCAAAACACTTCACATGCCCAATAAAGTCTATTTCACCCCTTTCACAGTATCAGGAAAGGCCTGCAAGACCTTGGGCCTACTTCCAGCCTCCAGGCACCAATTGTACTGATACCTGTGACATTTGGAGGTGCTAAGCGTCAAGGGGATGAAGTCACACCTTCTACCCAGGGTTATGGAGCTCCGCGCAGGGTAAGAATTCAGGTTATCCCCCTGGCTGGAGGTGTTAAAGCAAAACACTCCACATGCCCATTAAAGTCTATTTTACCCCTTCACAGTATCAGGAAAGGCCTGCAAGACCTTGGGCCTACTTCCAGCCTCCAGGCACCAATTTTACTGATACCTGTGACATTTGGAGGTGCTAAGCTTCAAGGGAATGAAGTCACACCTTTTACCCAGGGTTATGGAGCTCAGCGCAGGGTAAGATTCCAGGTTATCCCCCTGGCTTGAGGTGTTAAAGCAAAACACTTCACATGCCCAATAAAGTCTATTTCACCCCTTCACAGTATCAGGAAGGACCTGCAAGGCCTTGGTCCTACTTCCAGCCTCCAGGCACCAATGTTACTGATACCTGTGACATTTGGTGGTGTTAAGCTTCAAGGGGATGAAGTCGCACCTTCTACCCAGGGTTATGGAGCTCCGCGCAGGGTAAGATTTCAGGTTATACCCCAAGCTTGAGGTGTTAAAGCAAAACACTTCACATGCCCAATAAAGTCTATTTCACCCCTTCACAGTATCAGGAAAGGCCTGCAAGGCCTTGTGCCTACTTCCAGCCTCCAGGCACCAATGTTACTGATATCTGTGACATTTGTTGGTGTTAAGCTTCAAGGGGAAGAAGTCACACCTTCTACCGAGGGTTATGGAGCTCAGCGCAGGGTAAGATTTCAGCTTTTCACCCCTAGCTGGATGTGTTGAAGCAAAACACTTCTCATGCCCAATAAAGTCTATTTCACCCCTCCACAGTATCAGGGAAGGCCTGCAAGGCCTTGTGCCTACTTCCAGCCTCCAGGCACCAATGTTACTGATACCTGTGACATTTGGTGGTGTTAAGCTTCAAGGGGAAGAAGTCACATCTTCTACCCAGGGTTATGGAGCTCAGCGCAGGGTAAGAATTCAGGTTATCCCCCTGGCTGGAGGTGTTTAAGCAAAACACCTCACATGCCCAGTACAGTGTATTTCACCCTTTCCCAGTATCAGGAAAGGCCTGCAAGGCCTTGTGCCTACTTCAGGCCTCCAGGCACCAATGTTACTGATACCAGTAACATTTGGTGGTGTTAAGCCTCAAGGGGATGAAGTCACACCTTTTACCCAGGGTTATGGAGCTCAGCGCAGGGTAAGATTCCAGGTTATCCCCCTGGCTTGAGGTGTTAAAGCAAAACACTTCACATGCCCAATAAATGGTATTCCACCCTTTCACAGTATCAGGAAAGGCCTACAAGGCCTTGGGCCTACTTCCAGCCTCCAGGCACCAATTTTACGGATACCTGTGACATTTGGTGGTGTTAAGCTTCAAGGGGATGAAGTCACACTTTCTACCCAGGGTTATGGAGCTCAGCGCAGGGTAAGATTTTAGGTTATCCCCCTGGCTGGAGGTGTTTAAGCAAAACACCTCACATGCCCAGTACAGTGTATTTCACCCTTTCCCAGTATCAGGAAAGGCCTGCAAGGCCTTCTGCCTACTTCCAGCCTCCAGGCACCAATTTTACTGATACCTGTGGCATTTGGAGGTGTTAAGCTTCAAGGGGATGTAGTCACACTTTCTACCCAGGGTTATGGAGCTCAGCGCAGGGTAAGATTTTAGGTTATCCCCCCTGGCTGGAGGTGTTTAAGCAAAACACCTCACATGCCCAGTACAGTGTATTTCACCCTTTCCCAGTATCAGGAAAGGCCTGCAAGGCCTTGGGCCTACTTCCAGCCCACAGGCACCAATGTTACTGATACCTGTGACGTTTGGTGGTGTTAAACTTCAAGGGGATGAAGTCACACCTTTTACCCAGGGTTATGGAGCTCAGCGCAGGGTAAGATTTCAGGTTATCCCCCTGGCTGGAGGTGTTAAAGCAAAACACCTCACATGCCCAATAAAGTCTATTTCACCCCTCCACAGTATCAGGGAAGGCCTAAAAGGCCTTGTGCCTACTTCCAGCCTCCAGGCACCAATGTTACTGATACCTGTGACATTTGGTGGTGTTAAGCTTCAAGGGGAAGAAGTCACATCTTCTACCCAGGGTTATGGAGCTCAGCGCAGGGTAATATTTTAGGTTATCCCCCTGGCTGGAGGTGTTTAAGCAAAACACTTCACATGCCCAATAAAGTCTATTTCACCCCTTTTACAGTATCAGGAAAAGGCCTGCAAGGCCTTGGGCCTACTACCAGCCTCCAGGCACCAATGTTACTGATACCTGTGACATTTGGTGGTGTTAAGCTTCAAGGGGAAGCAGTCACATCTTCTACCCAGGGTTATGGAGCTCACCGCAGGGTATGATTTCAGGTTATCCCCCTGGCTCGAGGTGTTAAAGCAAAACACTCCACATGCCCAATAAAGTCTATTTCACCCCTCCACAGTATCAGGAAAGGCCTGCAAGGCCTTAGGCCTACTTCCAGCCCCCAGACACCTGTTTTTGTGATACTTGTGACATTTGGAGGTGTTCAGCTTCAAGGGGATGAAGTCACACCTTCTACCCAGAGTTATGGAGCTCAGTGCAGGGTAAGATTTCAGTTTATCTCCCTGGCCTGAGGTGTTAAAGCAAAACACTTCACATGCCCTATAAAGTCTATTTCACCCCTTCACAGTATCAGGAAAGGCCTGCAAGGCCTTGGGCCTACTTCCATCCTCCAGGCACCAATGTTACTGATACCTGTGACATTTGGTGGTGTTAAGCTTCAAGGGGAAGAAGTTGCACCTTCTACCCAGGGTTATGGAGCTCAGCGCTGGGTAAGAATTCAGGTTATCCCCTTGGCTGGAGGTGTTAAATCAAAACACCTCACATGCCCAATAAAGTCTATTTCACCCCTCCACAGTATCAGGAAAGGCCTGCAAGGCCTTGTGCCTACTTCCAGCCTCCAGGCGCCAATGTTACTAATACCTGTGACAATTGGTGGTGTTATTCTTCAAGGGGAAGAAGTCACATCTTCTACCCAGGGTTATGGAGCTCAGCGCAGGGTAAGAATTCAGGTTATCCCCCTGGCAGGAGGTGTTTAAGCAAAACACCTCACATGCCCAGTACAGTGTATTTTACCCTTTCCCAGTATCAGGAAAGGCCTGCAAGGCCTTGTGCCTACTTCCAGCCTCCAGGCACCAATGTTACTGATACCTGTGACATTTGGTGGTGTTGAGCTTCAAGGGGATGAAGGCACACCTTTTACCCAGGGTTATGGAGCTCAGCGCAGGGTAACAATTCAGGTTATCCCCCTGGCTTGAGGTGTTTAAGCAAAACACCTCACATGCCCAGTACAGTGTATTTCACCCATTCACAGTATCAGGAAAGGCCTTCAAGGCCTTGGGCCTACTTCCAGCCTACAGGCACCAATTTTACTGATACCTGTGACATTTGGTGGTGTTAAGCTTCGAGGGGATGAAGTCACACCTTTTACCCAGGGTTATGGAGCTCAGCGCAGGGTAAGATTTCAGTTTATCCCCCTGGCCTGAGGTGTTAAAGCAAAACACTTCAACTGCCCAATAAAGTCTATTTCACCCCTTCACGGTATCAGGAAAGGCCTGCAAGGCCTTGTGCCTACTTCAGGCCTCCAGGCACCAATGTTACTGATACCTGTGACATTTGGTAGTGTTAAGCTTCAAGGGGATGAAGTCACACCCTCTACCCAGGGTTATGGAGCTCAGTGCAGGGTAAGAATTGGGGTTATCCCCCTGGCTGGAGGTGTTAAAGAAAAACACTTCACATGCCCAATAAAGTCTATTTCACCCTTTCACAGTATCAGGAAGGACCTGCAAGGCCTTGGTCCTACTTCCAGCCTCCAGGCACCAATGTTACTGATACCTGTGACATAAGGTGGTGTTGAGCTTCAAGGGGATGAAGGCACACCTTTTACCCAGGGTTATGGAGCTCAGCGCAGGGTAAGATTTCAGATTATCCCCCTGGCTGGAGGTGTTAAAGCAAAACACTCCACATGCCCAATAAAGTCTATTTCACCCCTTCACAGTATCAGGAAAGGCCTGCAAGGCCTTGGGCCTACTTCCATCCTCCAGGCACCAATTTTACTGATACCTGTGACATTTGGAGGTGCTAAGCGTCAAGGGGATGAAGTCACACCTTCTACCCAGGGTTATGGAGCTCAGTGCAGGGTAAGAATTCGGGTTATCCCCCTGGCTGGAGGTGTTAAAGAAAAACACTTCACATGCCCAATAAAGTCTATTTCACCCCTTTCATAGTATCAGGAAAGGCCTGCAATGCCTAGTGCCAGTTTCCAGCCTCCAGGCACCTGTTTTTGTGATACTTGAGACATTTGGAGGTGTTCAGCTTCAAGGGGATGAAGTCACACCTTTTACCCAGGGTAATGGAGCTCAGCGCAGGGTAAGAATTGGGGTTATCCCCCTGGCTGGAGGTGTTAAAGCAAAACACTCCACATGCCCAATAAAGTCTATTTCACCCCTTTCACAGTAACAGGAAAGGCCTGCAAGGCCTTGGGCCTACTTCCAGCTTCCAGGCACCAATTTTACTGATACCGGTGACATTTGGTGGTGTTCAGCTTCAAGGGGATGAAGTCACACTTTCTACCCAGGGTTATGGAGCTCAGCGCAGGGTAAGAATTGGGGTTATCCCCCTGGCTGGAGGTGTTAAAGCAAAACACTTCACATGCCCAATAAAGTCTATTTCACCCCTTCACAGTATCAGGAAGGACCTGCAAGGCCTTGGTCCTACTTCCAGCCTCCAGGCACCAATGTTACTGATACCTGTGACATTTGGTGGTGTTGAGCTTCAAGGGGATGAAGGCACACCTTTTACCCAGGGTTATGGAGCTCAGCGCAGGGTAAGATTTCAGATTATCCCCCTGGCTGGAGGTGTTAAAGCAAAACACTTCACATGCCCAATAAACCTGTGACATTTGGTGGTGTTAAGCTTAAAGGGGAAGAAGTCGCACCTTTTACCCAGGGTTATGGAACTCAGTGCAGGGTAAGATTCCAGGTTATCCCCCTGGCTGGAGGTGTTAAAGCAAAACACTCCACATGCCCAATAACGTCTATTTCACCCCTTTCATAGTATCAGGAAAGGCCTGCAAGGCCTAGTGCCAGTTTCCAGCCTACAGGCACCTGTTTTTGTGATACTTGAGACATTTGGAGGTGTTCAGCTTCAAGGGGAAGAAGTCACATCTTCTACCCAGGGTTATGGAGCTCCGTGCAGGGTAAGATTTCAGGTTATCCCCCTGGCTGGAGGTGTTTAAGCAAAACACCTCACATGCCCAGTACAGTGTATTTCACCCTTTCCCAGTATCAGGAAAGGCCTGCAAGGCCTTGTGCCTACTTCCAGCCTCAAGTCACCAATGTTACTGATACCTGTGACATGTGGTGGTGTTAAGCTTCAAGGGGATGAGGTAACACCTTTTACCCAGGGTTATGGAGCTCAGCGCAGGGTAAGATTTCAAGTTATACCCCAAGCTTGAGGTGTTAAAGCAAAACACCTCACATGCCCAATAAATTGTATTTCACCCCTTCACAGTATCAGGAAAGGCCTGCAAGGCCTTGGGCCTACTTCCAGCCTCCAGGCACCAATTGTACTCATACCTGTGACATTTGGAGGTGCTAAGCGTCAAGGGGATGAAGTCACACCTTCTACCCAGGGTTATGGAGCTCAGCGCAGGGTAAGAATTCAGGTTATCCCCCTGGCTGGAGGTGTTAAAGCAAAACACTCCACATGCCCATTAAACTCTATTTTACCCCTTCACAGTATCAGGAAAGGCCTGCAAGACCTTGGGCCTACTTCCAGCCTCCAGGCACCAATTTTACTGATACCTGTGACATTTGGAGGTGCTAAGCTTCAAGGGGATGAAGTCACACCTTTTACCCAGGGTTATGGAGCTCAGCGCAGGGTAAGATTCCAGGTTATCCCCCTGGCTTGAGGTGTTAAAGCAAAACACTTCACATGCCCAATAAAGTCTATTTCACCCCTTCACAGTATCAGGAAGGACCTGCAAGGCCTTGGTCCTACTTCCAGCCTCCAGGCACCAATGTTACTGATACCTGTGACATTTGGAGGTGCTAAGCTTCAAGGGGATGAAGTCACACCTTTTACCCAGGGTTATGGAGCTCAGCGCAGGGTAAGATTCCAGGTTATCCCCCTGGCTGGAGGTGTTAAAGCAAAACACTTCACATGCCCAATAAAGTCTATTTCACCCCTTCACAGTATCAGGAAGGACCTGCAAGGCCTTGGTCCTACTTCCAGCCTCCAGGCACCAATGTTACTGATACCTGTGACATTTGGTGGTGTTAAGCTTCAAGGGGATGAAGTCACACCTTCTACCCAGGGTTATGGAGCTCAGTGCAGGGTAAGATTTCAGGTTATGCCCCTGGCTGGAGGTGTTAAAGCAAAACACTCCACATGCCCAATAAAGTCTATTTCACCCTTTCCCAGTATCAGGAAAGGCCTGCAAGGCCTTGTGCCTACTTCAGGCCTCCAGGCAATAATGTTACTGATACCTGTGACATTTGGTGGTGTTAAGCTTCAAGGGAATGAAGTCACACCTTTTACCCAGGGTTCTGGAGCTCAGCGCAGGGTAAGATTCCAGGTTATCCCCCTGGCTTGAGGTGTTAAAGCAAAACACTTCACATGCCCAATAAAGTCTATTTCACCCCTTTCACAGTATCAGGAAAGGCCTGCAAGGCCTTGGGCCTACTTCCAGCCCCCAGGCACCAATGTTACTGACACCTGTGACATTTGGTGGTGTTAAGCTTAAAGGGGAAGAAGTCGCACCTTTTACCCAGGGTTATGGAACTCAGTGCAGGGTAAGATTCCAGGTTATCCCCCTGGCTGGAGGTGTTAAAGCAAAACACTCCACATGCCCAATAAAGTCTATTTCACCCCTTTCATAGTATCAGGAAAGGCCTGCAAGGCCTAGTGCCAGTTTCCAGCCTCCAGGCACCTGTTTTTGTGATACTTGAGACATTTGGAGGTGTTCAGCTTCAAGGGGATGAAGTTGCACCTTCTACCCAGGGTTATGGAGCTCCGTGCAGGGTAAGATTTCAGTTTATCCCCCTGGCTGGAGGTGTTAAAGCAAAACACTTCACATGCCCATTAACGTCTATTTCACCCCTTCACAGTATCAGTAAAAGGCCTACAAGGCCTTGGGCCTACTTCCAGCCTCCTGGCACCAATTACACTGATACCTGTGACATTTGGAGGTGTTAAGCTTCAAGGGGAAGAAGTCACACTTTCTACCCAGGGTTATGGAGCTCAGCGAAGGGTAAGATTTCAAGTTTCAACCCTGGCTGGAGGTGTTAAAGCAAAACACCTCACATGCCCAATAAATTGTATTTCACCCCTTCACAGTATCAGGAAAGGCCTGCAAGGCCTTGGGCCTACTTCCAGCCTCCAGGCACCAATGTTACTGATACCTGTGACATTTGGAGGTGCTAAGCGTCAAGGGGATGAAGTCACACCTTCTACCCAGGGTTATGGAGCTCAGCGCAGGGTAAGATTCCGGGTTATCCCCCTGTCTTGAGGCGTTAAAGCAAAACACTTCACATGCCCAATAAAGTCTATTTCACCCCTTTCACAGTATCAGGAAAGGCCTGCAAGACCTTGGGCCTACTTCCAGCCTCCAGGCACCAATTGTACTGATACCTGTGACATTTGGAGGTGCTAAGCGTCAAGGGGATGAAGTCACACCTTCTACCCAGGGTTATGGAGCTCCGCGCAGGGTAAGAATTCAGGTTATCCCCCTGGCTGGAGGTGTTAAAGCAAAACACTCCACATGCCCATTAAAGTCTATTTTACCCCTTCACAGTATCAGGAAAGGCCTGCAAGACCTTGGGCCTACTTCCAGCCTCCAGGCACCAATTTTACTGATACCTGTGACATTTGGAGGTGCTAAGCTTCAAGGGAATGAAGTCACACCTTTTACCCAGGGTTATGGAGCTCAGCGCAGGGTAAGATTCCAGGTTATCCCCCTGGCTTGAGGTGTTAAAGCAAAACACTTCACATGCCCAATAAAGTCTATTTCACCCCTTCACAGTATCAGGAAGGACCTGCAAGGCCTTGGTCCTACTTCCAGCCTCCAGGCACCAATGTTACTGATACCTGTGACATTTGGTGGTGTTAAGCTTCAAGGGGATGAAGTCGCACCTTCTACCCAGGGTTATGGAGCTCCGCGCAGGGTAAGATTTCAGGTTATACCCCAAGCTTGAGGTGTTAAAGCAAAACACTTCACATGCCCAATAAAGTCTATTTCACCCCTTCACAGTATCAGGAAAGGCCTGCAAGGCCTTGTGCCTACTTCCAGCCTCCAGGCACCAATGTTACTGATATCTGTGACATTTGGTGGTGTTAAGCTTCAAGGGGAAGAAGTCACACCTTCTACCGAGGGTTATGGAGCTCAGCGCAGGGTAAGATTTCAGCTTTTCACCCCTAGCTGGATGTGTTGAAGCAAAACACTTCTCATGCCCAATAAAGTCTATTTCACCCCTCCACAGTATCAGGGAAGGCCTGCAAGGCCTTGTGCCTACTTCCAGCCTCCAGGCACCAATGTTACTGATACCTGTGACATTTGGTGGTGTTAAGCTTCAAGGGGAAGAAGTCACATCTTCTACCCAGGGTTATGGAGCTCAGCGCAGGGTAAGAATTCAGGTTATCCCCCTGGCTGGAGGTGTTTAAGCAAAACACCTCACATGCCCAGTACAGTGTATTTCACCCTTTCCCAGTATCAGGAAAGGCCTGCAAGGCCTTGTGCCTACTTCAGGCCTCCAGGCACCAATGTTACTGATACCAGTAACATTTGGTGGTGTTAAGCCTCAAGGGGATGAAGTCACACCTTTTACCCAGGGTTATGGAGCTCAGCGCAGGGTAAGATTCCAGGTTATCCCCCTGGCTTGAGGTGTTAAAGCAAAACACTTCACATGCCCAATAAATGGTATTCCACCCTTTCACAGTATCAGGAAAGGCCTACAAGGCCTTGGGCCTACTTCCAGCCTCCAGGCACCAATTTTACGGATACCTGTGACATTTGGTGGTGTTAAGCTTCAAGGGGATGAAGTCACACTTTCTACCCAGGGTTATGGAGCTCAGCGCAGGGTAAGATTTTAGGTTATCCCCCTGGCTGGAGGTGTTTAAGCAAAACACCTCACATGCCCAGTACAGTGTATTTCACCCTTTCCCAGTATCAGGAAAGGCCTGCAAGGCCTTCTGCCTACTTCCAGCCTCCAGGCACCAATTTTACTGATACCTGTGGCATTTGGAGGTGTTAAGCTTCAAGGGGATGTAGTCACACTTTCTACCCAGGGTTATGGAGCTCAGCGCAGGGTAAGATTTTAGGTTATCCCCCCTGGCTGGAGGTGTTTAAGCAAAACACCTCACATGCCCAGTACAGTGTATTTCACCCTTTCCCAGTATCAGGAAAGGCCTGCAAGGCCTTGGGCCTACTTCCAGCCCACAGGCACCAATGTTACTGATACCTGTGACATTTGGTGGTGTTAAACTTCAAGGGGATGAAGTCACACCTTTTACCCAGGGTTATGGAGCTCAGCGCAGGGTAAGATTTCAGGTTATCCCCCTGGCTGGAGGTGTTAAAGCAAAACACCTCACATGCCCAATAAAGTCTATTTCACCCCTCCACAGTATCAGGGAAGGCCTAAAAGGCCTTGTGCCTACTTCCAGCCTCCAGGCACCAATGTTACTGATACCTGTGACATTTGGTGGTGTTAAGCTTCAAGGGGAAGAAGTCACATCTTCTACCCAGGGTTATGGAGCTCAGCGCAGGGTAATATTTTAGGTTATCCCCCTGGCTGGAGGTGTTTAAGCAAAACACTTCACATGCCCAATAAAGTCTATTTCACCCCTTTTACAGTATCAGGAAAAGGCCTGCAAGGCCTTGGGCCTACTACCAGCCTCCAGGCACCAATGTTACTGATACCTGTGACATTTGGTGGTGTTAAGCTTCAAGGGGAAGCAGTCACATCTTCTACCCAGGGTTATGGAGCTCACCGCAGGGTATGATTTCAGGTTATCCCCCTGGCTCGAGGTGTTAAAGCAAAACACTCCACATGCCCAATAAAGTCTATTTCACCCCTCCACAGTATCAGGAAAGGCCTGCAAGGCCTTAGGCCTACTTCCAGCCCCCAGACACCTGTTTTTGTGATACTTGTGACATTTGGAGGTGTTCAGCTTCAAGGGGATGAAGTCACACCTTCTACCCAGAGTTATGGAGCTCAGTGCAGGGTAAGATTTCAGTTTATCTCCCTGGCCTGAGGTGTTAAAGCAAAACACTTCACATGCCCTATAAAGTCTATTTCACCCCTTCACAGTATCAGGAAAGGCCTGCAAGGCCTTGGGCCTACTTCCATCCTCCAGGCACCAATGTTACTGATACCTGTGACATTTGGTGGTGTTAAGCTTCAAGGGGAAGAAGTTGCACCTTCTACCCAGGGTTATGGAGCTCAGCGCTGGGTAAGAATTCAGGTTATCCCCTTGGCTGGAGGTGTTAAATCAAAACACCTCACATGCCCAATAAAGTCTATTTCACCCCTCCACAGTATCAGGAAAGGCCTGCAAGGCCTTGTGCCTACTTCCAGCCTCCAGGCGCCAATGTTACTAATACCTGTGACAATTGGTGGTGTTATTCTTCAAGGGGAAGAAGTCACATCTTCTACCCAGGGTTATGGAGCTCAGCGCAGGGTAAGAATTCAGGTTATCCCCCTGGCAGGAGGTGTTTAAGCAAAACACCTCACATGCCCAGTACAGTGTATTTTACCCTTTCCCAGTATCAGGAAAGGCCTGCAAGGCCTTGTGCCTACTTCCAGCCTCCAGGCACCAATGTTACTGATACCTGTGACATTTGGTGGTGTTGAGCTTCAAGGGGATGAAGGCACACCTTTTACCCAGGGTTATGGAGCTCAGCGCAGGGTAACAATTCAGGTTATCCCCCTGGCTTGAGGTGTTTAAGCAAAACACCTCACATGCCCAGTACAGTGTATTTCACCCATTCACAGTATCAGGAAAGGCCTTCAAGGCCTTGGGCCTACTTCCAGCCTACAGGCACCAATTTTACTGATACCTGTGACATTTGGTGGTGTTAAGCTTCGAGGGGATGAAGTCACACCTTTTACCCAGGGTTATGGAGCTCAGCGCAGGGTAAGATTTCAGTTTATCCCCCTGGCCTGAGGTGTTAAAGCAAAACACTTCAACTGCCCAATAAAGTCTATTTCACCCCTTCACGGTATCAGGAAAGGCCTGCAAGGCCTTGTGCCTACTTCAGGCCTCCAGGCACCAATGTTACTGATACCTGTGACATTTGGTAGTGTTAAGCTTCAAGGGGATGAAGTCACACCCTCTACCCAGGGTTATGGAGCTCAGTGCAGGGTAAGAATTGGGGTTATCCCCCTGGCTGGAGGTGTTAAAGAAAAACACTTCACATGCCCAATAAAGTCTATTTCACCCTTTCACAGTATCAGGAAGGACCTGCAAGGCCTTGGTCCTACTTCCAGCCTCCAGGCACCAATGTTACTGATACCTGTGACATAAGGTGGTGTTGAGCTTCAAGGGGATGAAGGCACACCTTTTACCCAGGGTTATGGAGCTCAGCGCAGGGTAAGATTTCAGATTATCCCCCTGGCTGGAGGTGTTAAAGCAAAACACTCCACCATCCCAATAAAGTCTATTTCACCCCTTCACAGTATCAGGAAAGGCCTGCAAGGCCTTGGGCCTACTTCCATCCTCCAGGCACCAATTTTACTGATACCTGTGACATTTGGAGGTGCTAAGCGTCAAGGGGATGAAGTCACACCTTCTACCCAGGGTTATGGAGCTCAGTGCAGGGTAAGAATTCGGGTTATCCCCCTGGCTGGAGGTGTTAAAGAAAAACACTTCACATGCCCAATAAAGTCTATTTCACCCCTTTCATAGTATCAGGAAAGGCCTGCAATGCCTAGTGCCAGTTTCCAGCCTCCAGGCACCTGTTTTTGTGATACTTGAGACATTTGGAGGTGTTCAGCTTCAAGGGGATGAAGTCACACCTTTTACCCAGGGTAATGGAGCTCAGCGCAGGGTAAGAATTGGGGTTATCCCCCTGGCTGGAGGTGTTAAAGCAAAACACTCCACATGCCCAATAAAGTCTATTTCACCCCTTTCACAGTAACAGGAAAGGCCTGCAAGGCCTTGGGCCTACTTCCAGCTTCCAGGCACCAATTTTACTGATACCGGTGACATTTGGTGGTGTTCAGCTTCAAGGGGATGAAGTCACACTTTCTACCCAGGGTTATGGAGCTCAGCGCAGGGTAAGAATTGGGGTTATCCCCCTGGCTGGAGGTGTTAAAGCAAAACACTTCACATGCCCAATAAAGTCTATTTCACCCCTTCACAGTATCAGGAAGGACCTGCAAGGCCTTGGTCCTACTTCCAGCCTCCAGGCACCAATGTTACTGATACCTGTGACATTTGGTGGTGTTGAGCTTCAAGGGGATGAAGGCACACCTTTTACCCAGGGTTATGGAGCTCAGCGCAGGGTAAGATTTCAGATTATCCCCCTGGCTGGAGGTGTTAAAGCAAAACACTTCACATGCCCAATAAAGTCTATTTCACCCCTTCACAGTATCAGGAAAGGCCTGCAAGGCCTTGGGCCTACTTCCATCCTCCAGGCACCAATGTTACTGATACCTGTGACATTTGGTGGTGTTAAGCTTCAAGGGGAAGAAGTCACACCTTCTACCCAGGGTTATGGAGCTCAGTGCAGGGTAACAATTCAGGTTATCTCCCTGGCTGCAGGTGTTAAAGCAAAAAACTTCACTTGCCCAACACAGTCTATTTCACCCCTTCACAGTATCAGGAAAGGACTGCAAGGCCTTGGGCCTACTTCCAGCCCCCAGGCACCAATGTTACTGACACCTGTGACATTTGGTGGTGTTAAGCTTAAAGGGGAAGAAGTCACACCTTCTACCCAGGGTTATGGAGCTCAGCGCAGGGTAATATTTCAGGTTATCCCCCTGGCTTGAGGTGTTTAAGCAAAACACCTCACATGCCCAGTACAGTGTATTTCACCCTTTCCCAGTATCAGGAAAGGCCTGCAAGGCCTTGTGCCTACTTCAGGCCTCCAGGCACCAATGTTACTGATACCTGTGACATTTGGTGGTGTTAAGCTTCAAGGGGATGAAGTCACACTTTCTACCCAGGGTTATGGAGCTCAGCGCAGGGTAAGATTTTAGGTTATCCCCCTGGCTGGAGGTGTTAAAGCAAAACACTCCACATGCCCATTAAAGTCTATTTTACCCCTTCACAGTATCAGGAAAGGCCTGCAAGACCTTGGGCCTACTTCCAGCCTCCAGGCACCAATTGTACTGATACCTGTGACATTTGGAGGTGCTAAGCGTCAAGGGGATGAAGCCACACCTTCTACCCAGGGTTATGGAGCTCCGCGCAGGGTAAGAATTCAGGTTATCCCCCTGGCTGGAGGTGTTAAAGCAAAACACTCCACATGCCCATTAAAGTCTATTTTACCCCTTCACAGTATCAGGAAAGGCCTGCAAGACCTTGGGCCTACTTCCAGCCTCCAGGCACCAATTTTACTGATACCTGTGACATTTGGAGGTGCTAAGCTTCAAGGGGATGAAGTCACACCTTTTACCCAGGGTTATGGAGCTCAGCGCAGGGTAAGATTCCAGGTTATCCCCCTGGCTTGAGGTGTTAAAGCAAAACACTTCACATGCCCAATAAAGTCTATTTCACCCCTTCACAGTATCAGGAAGGACCTGCAAGGCCTTGGTCCTACTTCCAGCCTCCAGGCACCAATGTTACTGATACCTGTGACATTTGGTGGTGTTAAGCTTCAAGGGGATGAAGTCGCACCTTCTACCCAGGGTTATGGAGCTCCGCGCAGGGTAAGATTTCATGCTTCTCCCCAGGTTGGAGGCGTGAAAATAGAACAATTACCATACACAACAATGTGTATTTCACCCCTTCACAGTATCAGGAAAGGCCTGCAAGACCTTGGGCCTACTTCCAGCCTCCAGGCACCAATTTTACTGATACCTGTGACATTTGGAGGTGCTAAGCTTCAAGGGGATGAAGTCACACCTTTTACCCAGGGTTATGGAGCTCAGCGCACGGTAAGATTCCAGGTTATCCCCCTGGCTTGAGGTGTTAAAGCAAAACACTTCACATGCCCAATAAAGTCTATTTTACCCCTTCACAGTATCAGGAAAGGCCTGCACGACCTTGGGCCTACTTCCAGCCTCCAGGCACCAATTGTACTGATACCTGTGACATTTGGAGGTGCTAAGCGTCAAGGGGATGAAGTCACACCTTCTACCCAGGGTTATGGAGCTCCGCGCAGGGTAAGAATTCAGGTTATTCCCCTGGCTGGAGGTGTTAAAGCAAAACACTCCACATGCCCATTAAAGTCTATTTTACCCCTTCACAGTATCAGGAAAGGCCTGCAAGACCTTGGGCCTACTTCCAGCCTCCAGGCACCAATTTTACTGATACCTGTGACATTTGGAGGTGCTAAGCTTCAAGGGGATGAAGTCACACCTTTTACCCAGGGTTATGGAGCTCAGCGCAGGGTAAGATTTCAGGTTATCCCCCTGGCTAGAGGTGTTAAAGCAAAACACTCCACATGCCCAAAAAAGTCTATTTCACCCCTTCACAGTATCAGGAAAGGCCTGCAAGGCCTTGGGCCTACTTCCAGCCCCCAGGCACCAATGTTACTGACACCTGTGACATTTGGTGGTGTTAAGCTTCAAGGGGATGAAGTCACACCTTTTACCCAGGGTTATGGAGCTCAGCGCAGGGTAAGATTCCAGGTTATCCCCCCGGCTTGAGGTGTTAAAGCAAAACACACCACATGCCCAATAAAGTCTATTTCACCCCTCCACAGTATCTGGAAAGGCATGCAAGGCCTTGGGCCTACTTCCAGCTCCCAGGCACCAATTTTACTGATACCTGTGACATTTGGTGGTGTTAAGCTTCAAGGGGATGAAGTCACACTTTCTACCCAGGGTTATGGAGCTCAGCGCAGGGTAAGATTTTAGGTTATCCCCCTGGCTGGAGGTGTTATAGCAAAACACTCCACATGCCCATTAAAGTCTATTTCACCCCTTCACAGTATCAGGAAAGGCATGCAAGGCCTTGGGCCTACTTCCAGCCTCCAGGCACCAATGTTACTCATACCTGTGACATTTGGTGGTGTTAAGCTTCAAGGGGATGAAGTCACACCTTCTACCCAGGGTTATGGAGCTCAGCGCAGGGTAAGATTGCAGGCTTCACCCATGACTGGAGGTGTTAAAGCAAAACACTTCACATGTCCAGTAAAGTGTACTTCGCCTGTTCACATTATCAGGAAAGGCTTGCAAGGCCTTGGGAGTGTTTCCAGCCTACAGGCACCAGTTTTAGTGATACCTGTGACAAGCTAGGGATGGGCCAGAGTACCTGAAGGCTAAGATCTGAAACTGTTGATGTACGTTTTGTACTGTGAGAAGTGTTTGATTTGTGGTTCACTCTACCTACATCCAAGGCGAAAACCGGTATTTAGAAGTAGATCTCAATCAGGCTGCCAGGCGCAGAATCTGATATGTGGGCGCAGGTCGCACTCTTGACAGACCATTTGATTCAGGAGTGGTCCCCACGCCAGCAATCGGGCTCACTACAACGGTGATAGTCACAGGCCTCACTCTGTACTGTGGGATGTATGATGTAAGAATTAGATTGCGGTACATTACATTGCTTTTTTAGGCGCTTTCCACAACTTGCACGGGAGGGCGATCTAGACTTAGGAATAGTATGATTTACTATGCCAGGGAGGGAAGGTGTTGGAATAGTAAATCACACTATTCCTTAGTGTAGAGCGCCCTCCAGTGCAAGTCGTGGAAACGACTTGCGGGGTAAATGCAGAGATCTAAATGTACTGCGGTGTTTTGACCGCGTTGTTAAGGTCGGTTCCCTTCTAGGTACGTCACCTGAGTGGTAAACCTAACTCCAGCTGTAAAAAAGCAGCACAGCAGAGTGCCTCCATGCAGGTACTGGGGGGGTCACCATTTCAGGTGCATTCACACCCTCTGCTCTCACTCTGGGTGCCGTTAAACATGCAGGCCTGACTCGGCCGCCTGCCTTCACCGTGCCACTGTGTGTTTATGATGTTGAGTCTGCGCCCGTCTCCTCCAGCTCGGCGCTTGGCAGTGAATGCCCTCTGCCTGCATGTGCAGCTATCAGCGCGCAGCACCCCTGGTGATGCCTGAGCCCGGACCGTGCCCCGCTGCTTGTAAAAGTCCCCCGGCTGGCCCCGACTCGTGGGTGCCAAAGCCGAGGGTGCAGGCGCGCCGTGAGGGCCCCCCTGGCCCCCTGGCATTGTCTCCGCTCCCCGCGCTCGGCCGGCGGAGCCCTGTGCTACTTCGGCCCGTTCCAGCACGCGCTCCCCGCGGCCCCCGGAGCCCCACTGCGCCGCCACAGGGCCCGCTCCCTGCAGGAGGCCCCTCCCGCCCGCGGGCCGCCGCTCCCGGCCTCGGAGCGCGAGGGTGGACCGGGGAAAAGGGGCCCGGGGCCCGGGATTCCAGGCACGGAGGCGTCAGCCATCGGGGGAGGGCAGAGATCCACGGGGCATTACGAGCCTCTGAGGACGGGGGCAGCTGAAACAGGGGCGGGCGCGGGAAGGGGCTGAAGCTGGGCTTCTTTTCATGTGTGCCTGGGAGCGTGTGTTTCAGTGATTGTGTTTTAAAACTTAGTTATTCCGATGGTAGGAAACACAAAAGTCAGCTGGGAGCAGGGAGCCGAGTGCGCCTCGCACAGCCCTCTCTCCCCGGGACCAATCAGGGGCTGGCTCCTCCCTATATATGCACGGGGCTCGGCTCTGGCGGTACATTTCTGTTCTCTGACAGTGCCTGCGCCCAGACTTGCGTTACCATGGCAGAAACCGCTCCAGTCGCCGCGGCTCCTCCCGCTGAGGTCGCCCCCAAGAAGAAGCAGCAGAAGAAAGCAGCGGGGGCCTCCAAGGCCAAGAAGCCTTCCGGTCCCAGCGTGTCCGACATGATTATGAAGGTGGTGACTGCCTCGGCCGAGAGGAAGGGAGTCTCCCTGTCGGCCCTGAAGAAGGGGCTGCTCGCCGCCGGCTACGATGCGGACAAGAACAAGGGCCGAGTAAAGGTCTCCCTGAAGAGCCTGGTCAGCAAAGGCGCCCTAGCCCAGCTGAAGGGCACCGGGGCCTCCGGCTCCTTCAAGGTGAACAAGAAGCAGCTGGTGGGCAAGAAGGCGGCAAAGAAGACAGCCACCAAGAAGCCAGCGGCCAAGAAAGCTGCCCCTGCCGCCAAGAAGCCCAAAAAGGCTCCCGCGGGGGTCAAGAAGAGCCCGAAGAAGGTCAAGAAGCCGGCGGCAGCCAAGAGCCCCAAGAAGCCCAAGGCTGCCCCCGCCAAGAAGGCTGCCAAGAGCCCAGCGAAAGCCAAGGCGGCGAAGCCCAAAGTAGCCAAGAAAAGCCCTGCCAAGGTAGTCAAACCCAAGGCAGCCAAGCCCAAAGCAGCCAAGCCCAAAAAGGCAGCACCCAAGAAGAAGTAAGGGCTTGCACCGAGACACTGCAAACACAAAGGCTCTTTTAAGGGCCACCACCCTGTCTAGAAGAGAGCGTGTTCATCCCCACCTTTGCACCCACCCAATGCCCCACTTTTCCAAAAATAAACCGCACAATACATCCCAGCGCACCGTTTCACAGGCGAGTGCTGCGTGTGATCTTGGCCATATAAAACGGCTCTTTCGGTGCTGAGTGGATTGAAATCGTTATCACATAGAAAACAAGGGGGTCCGGGAGTTATAAGACCTCCGTTCATAGTACATGTGCAATAACGTGTTTGTGTCTCGGTGCTTTCACTGTACCCGGGCAGACTCGACATAGTGTCTGCATAAGGCAGACGATTGTGAACTTTAAATGGAGCGCAGGGCACTGCGTGCTCCAGGGTGACATGGGGCGGGTAAAAGGGGGTCTGGGAGTTATGAGACCTCATTTTATTATAAACGTGTGTGTGTGTGTGTTGGTGCTTTCACTGTACCCGGGCAAACTCGACATAGTGTCTGCATAAAGCAGACGATTGTGAACTTTAAATGGAGCGCAGGGCACTGCGTGCTCCAGGGTGACATGGGGCGGGTAAAAGGGGGTCTGGGAGTTATGAGACCTCAGTTTATTATAAACGTGTGCTAACGTGTGTGTGTGTGTGTTGGTGCTTTCACTGTACCCGGGCAAACTCGACATAGTGTCTGCATAAAGCAGACGATTGTGAACTTTCCATCGAGCGCAGGTAACGGGGAGTGTTCCAGGGCGGCGTGCTCATGACATCTCGGGCTCCTCTCCCGGTTGACCGGGGTCGGGTGGACCACCAGTGGACGGACGGACACGGAGACAAAGGCTGGCCGGGGCGCGGGCTCCGGCTACATCATCCAACCGGACTGTTCTCTTTTATCCACAGCTCATTGGACACCTAGGCTGCAGCCTCCGGTCCAGTAACCAATCGTTGCACACCGCGGGCTATTTTCGAACGTGGGGCGGTCTCCTCAGCCAATCAGAGCAGCCCTCCGTCTGTGAGCGCATAAATAGGGCTCTTTCCCCGTTCGACGCCATTCTTCTCTGCCTTCGCCGAGAGAGACCGCTCCCGCCATGGCTCGCACCAAGCAGACAGCCCGCAAGTCCACCGGCGGCAAAGCGCCCCGCAAGCAGCTGGCCACCAAGGCTGCCCGCAAGAGCGCGCCTGCCACCGGCGGCGTCAAGAAGCCTCACCGCTACCGGCCCGGCACCGTGGCCCTCCGCGAGATCCGCCGCTACCAGAAGTCCACCGAGCTCCTCATCCGCAAGCTGCCCTTCCAGCGCCTGGTGAGGGAGATCGCCCAGGACTTCAAGACCGACCTGCGCTTCCAGAGCTCCGCCGTCATGGCCCTGCAGGAGGCCAGCGAGGCCTACCTGGTCGGGCTCTTCGAGGACACCAACCTGTGCGCCATCCACGCCAAGAGGGTGACCATCATGCCCAAGGACATCCAGCTGGCACGTCGCATCCGAGGCGAGAGGGCCTAAGGCGACGGACCGACCCGAACAACCACCACAACGGCTCTTTTAAGGGCCACCACCCTGTCACCTACGAGCTTATCTTATCTGTCATGGCATGTGTTTTAACACGTCAGGGAGGGTGGGCTGTGAGTACCACGAGCACTGGGCAACTTATACCGCCGGCTCTTGAGAAACCAGAGCACTCTGTGTTCACAGTGCACCAACACCTCTCCAATGTGTCCTTCATTTTAAAGCGTTGTTTGGGTAGAGGGTTGTGGTCGGGATCCGCGGGTCACAAGCCAGCACTATGGGGCATCTGTGCCCCCGGTACGTCGGGTTCTGAGAGTACCTCGATTACTGGGCAACTTATACCGGCTCTGGGGGGGAACCAGAGCACTCCGTGTTCACAGTGCACAAACACCTCTTAAACGTGTCCTTCATTTAATAGAGAGCTTCTTCGGGGGTAGAGGATTGTGTAGGGATCCGCTGGTCACAAGCCAGCGCTATGGCGCATCTGTGCTCCCGGTACATCGGGTTCATGTGTCCGATTTCAGGAACGTTTGCCCCGGGGCGGATTATAGCCGTTCCCCAGGGTCTTAAAAGTACTAACACAACGTTAAACCCGCTCACACAAACACTGTTCGCCCCATACATGGAAAAGAATAAGCCCACGGGCAGATGCGCGAATTCCCAGTGGGTTTATGTAACCTCATCGTTGCAGTGCTTATGTGACACTTGGTCCCAACGAGGGCTCATTCATATACATGTTGATTTAAAGAGGAAAAACGGGTTGACTGCTCTGTCGGCCCTCGGTCTGCAGCAAGCCCCGTGAGAGCGGGCCTTTCTGCACTCAACATTACCCTTCTAAAACACATATTTCTCAAGTGATAACAGAAGCACATTAGCTCTTAGAGGAGGAAGTGATTGGCCCTTAAAAGAGCCGTTGTGTTTGTTGGTGATGCGCCTCGAAGCCTTACTTGGCGCTGGTGTACTTGGTGACGGCCTTGGTGCCCTCCGACACGGCGTGCTTGGCCAGCTCTCCGGGCAGCAGAAGGCGGACTGCGGTCTGGATCTCCCGGGAGGTGATGGTGCGCCGCGAGTTGTAGAGAGCCAGTTTGGAAGACTCGTTAGCGATGCGCTCGAAGATGTCGTTCACGAAGGAGTTCATGATGCCCATGGCCTTGGAGGAAATGCCGGTATCTGGGTGCACCTGCTTCATCACTTTGTAAATGTAGATGGCATAGCTTTCCTTCCTGCTCTTCCTGCGCTTCTTCCCGTCCTTCTTGGGCGGCTTGGAGAGCGCTTTCTTGGAGCCCTTCTTGGGAGCCGGCGCGGACTTGGCTGGTTCAGGCATGGTGGACGCTCTTTCACTGCTTGCTGTGAAGCCGAGAGAAATACGGAAGGAGGGCCCGGCACTTGTATTTATGGGCTTGGCCTGCAAAGCAGTCTCCTTCCCGGCTCTCCCTTCTCATTGGCAGGCTCCCCACTTCCTATGTTAAGCCCTCCTCCAATGAGAAGTACTATCAGCGCCTAGCTGTCAACCAATCAGACGCTCCCGAAGTCTTTATATAACCGAGTCCAGCAGAAAGAGAAGTATTCTTCTCTCTGTTGTGTGACTGAGACCCTAGATCGATCGCCATGTCTGGAAGAGGAAAGCAGGGAGGAAAGGCCCGCGCCAAGGCCAAGACACGCTCTTCCAGAGCCGGGCTCCAGTTCCCCGTGGGCCGTGTGCACAGGCTGCTCCGGAAGGGAAGCTACGCCGAGAGGGTGGGAGCCGGTGCCCCCGTCTATCTGGCTGCAGTGCTGGAGTACCTGACCGCTGAGATCCTGGAGCTGGCCGGCAACGCCGCCCGGGACAACAAGAAGACCCGCATCATCCCCAGACACCTCCAGTTGGCCATCCGCAACGACGAGGAGCTGAACAAGCTGCTGGGCCGAGTCACCATCGCCCAGGGAGGAGTCCTGCCCAACATCCAGGCCGTGCTGCTGCCCAAGAAAACCGAGAGCCACAAGGCACAGGGCAAAGCAAGCAAGTAAAGGCCCGCAGACCCCCGTGGAAACACACCCTAAACACAAAGGCTCTTTTCAGGGCCATCCACAGACTCCATCAAAGAGCGTATCCGTGCCGAGGTGTTACTCTCTGGCGGCTTCATAGATGCGGCAGCGCCCGCTACCGTAGCTTCATAGGGGGGCATGCCCAAGCTCTGGCCGTGCACTGTTGTTCCTTCCCGAAGCCTAGCATGAGGCCGACCATATTAATGTTTTTTTTTTTAGTATATACATGTATAATTTGAATTTTCAGGGACACATTTTGCAGACTTGCCCCAGCCGAGCGGGCACCGAAGGCGAGGGTTAGGCGGGCCGCGGTGACAAGTGGGGGCCTGGCAGGGAGGAGTGTGCGTGTTTGACTGATCGGTGCACCGGCGGCAGCTGCTGAGCCCGATCGGGAGCCCCTGACAAAGAGGCGGGCTGGGAGCGCGCTCTTTTTCAATCAATATATACATATATATTTTTTCATTTTTGGGGGACACATTGTGCAGGCTTGCCCCAGCCGGGAGCGAGATGTGGGCAGTGTTGCGAGGTTGAAGGCAGGTGGTGCCGGTGAGGACTTTAACGTGTGTTGGGCTCCATTAAAACGTATCCATGTTTTTTTTTCTTCTTCTTCATATTGGGAGGGGCCACCGAACGAGAGGGTTAGGCGGGCCGCGGTCACAAGTGGGGGCCGGGAAGGGAGGTGCCTTGGGCGCGAGACGTGGACAGTGTTGCGGGGTTGCAGGCGGTGACACACAGCGGGGTGGTGCCGGTGAGTCCGGTTTAACGTGTGTGGGCTTTATTAAAACATGCCCGAGGCTGTTCATATTGGGAGGGGGGAAGGAAGGAGAGGTTTAGGCGGGCCGCGGTCACAAGTAGGGGCCGGGAAGGGGTGTGTTTGACTGTGATCTGTGCACCGGCGGCAGCTGCTGAGCCAGCCCATGACAAAGGCGGGCTGGGAGCCCGCTCTTTTTCAAACGGCAACGGCCGCTCCAGCCCCCGCTCCCTGCAGAGGGCGGGACGGGGCCGGGCTCTACATGGGCTCCCGCGCAGGTCCGCTGCTCCTCAATATAAGCAGCCGCTGCTGGTCGAGATTTCATTTCTGCTCACATCATCGAGAGGAGAACATGTCTGGACGCGGCAAAGGAGGGAAGGGGCTCGGCAAAGGCGGCGCCAAGAGGCACCGCAAGGTGCTCCGGGACAACATCCAGGGCATCACCAAGCCGGCCATTCGCCGCCTGGCGCGCCGTGGCGGAGTCAAGCGCATCTCCGGCCTCATCTACGAGGAGACCCGCGGGGTGCTCAAGGTTTTCCTGGAGAACGTGATCCGGGACGCCGTCACCTACACCGAGCACGCCAAGCGGAAGACCGTCACCGCCATGGATGTGGTCTATGCCCTGAAGCGCCAGGGCCGCACCCTCTACGGATTCGGCGGTTAAACACTCGACTTGCCCTCGGAAAAACGCAAAACACCAACCCAAAGGCTCTTTTAAGAGCCGACCACGATGTCATGGGAGAGCTGTGTCTATGCACTATTGTTCCCGCAGAGCCGGGATCGGCTACTCGCTAGCCCAATACCAGGGGATTTGCTCCGGTGCCACCCTACCATGTCGGGCGCTGTCCCGTGGCCCCAGGAGCCCGCCATTCAGGAGCCCTGGACTGGGTCCCTAAGGGGGTGTTTAGACCGGCCCAGGTGCCCGCCATTATGGAGCCCTTGCCTGGGGACCTACGGTGGGTTTAGCCCGGCCCAGGGTCCCGTTTTCCTGGAGCTCTAAACTGGGGACCTAAGGCGTGTTTAGCCCGGCCCAGGGGCCCGCAACCATGGAGCCCTAAACTGGTGACCTAAGGCGGGCTCAGCCCGGTCCAGGGGCCCGCCACCACGGAGCCCTGGACTGGGGACCTAATTCGTGTTTAGCCCGTCCCAGGGTCCCGTTATCCTGGAGCCCTTCACTGGGGAGATAAGGCAGGTTTAGCCCGGCCCAGGTGCACGCCAACATGGAGCCCTTGCCTGGGGACCTACTGTGGGTTCAGCCCGGTCCAGCGGCCTGCCATCATGGAGCCCTGGACTGGGGACCTAAGGTGGGTTTAGCACGGCCCAGGGGCCCGCCATCATGGAGCCCTTGCCTGGGGACCTAAGGTGGGTTCAGTCCGGTCCAGGGGCCTGCCATCATGGAGCCCTGGACTGGGGACCTACGGTGGGTTTAGCCCGGCCCAGGGGCCCGCCATCATGGAGCCCTTGCCTGGGGACCTAAGGTGGGTTCAGCCCGGTCCAGGGGCCTGCCATCATGGAGCCCTGGACTGGGGACCTACGGTGGGTTTAGCATGGCCCAGGGGCCCGCCATCATGGAGCCCTTGCCTGGGGACCTAAAGTGGGTTTAGCCCGGCTCAGGGCCCCACGAGTCACGCAGTTCACCGACTATTAAGCCCCCCACGTAGTGGGGGCTTACAGCGCCTGGCTGGGAGACAAAGTTGGAGTTAGCGCGGCCATTCCGCCGCCCGGCCATCTGGTCGCCGCAACTCACTGGGCCATCTGGTCGGCGACCAGATGGCCCAGTCAGCTACGGCGACCAGATGGCCGGGCGGCGGAATGGCCGTGCTAACTCCAACTTTGTCTTCCGCCCAGGAGCATAAGCCCTAGGGGCTTAATAGTCGATACAATAGGGTTCCCATGCAGGCCCATAGGAAGAGGGTGTGGGGTCCTAAATGATGTGGCGAACCACCATGTCCGTTTACGGGTCCCTGTGGGCCTTTAAACAACGCTTTCAGTATTTTTCTTTTTTTGTGTGTGGACATTTTGGTTCAAGGGGACGTGGGCACTACTTCTACCCAGGGCTGGTGAGCTCCGATTCGGGTAAAATTTCCGCATTTCCCCCGTAGCTGGAGGTCGGCAAAAAAAAAAAAAAAAAAAAAAACGATACATACATTTTTTCTTCTTTTTTTCTAACTTTATGTTCAAGGGGACAAAGTCACTTTTTCTACCCAGGGCTGATGAGCTCCGATTCGGGTAACATTTCCGGTTTCCCCCCTTAGCTGGAGGTCGGCAAAAAAAATAACTATATATATATACATATTTTTTTTTTTTACTATTTCCTTAGTTTCAAGGGGACAAAGTCACTTGTTCTACCCAGGGCTGGGGAGCTCCGATTCGGGTACAATTTCGGGTTTCCCCCCTTAGCCGGAGGTCGGCAAAAAAAAAATCTAAACTTTTTTTTTTTTTTACTAACTTTAGGTTCAAGGGGACAACGTCACTGTTTCTACCCGAGGATGTGGAGCTCCGATCCGGGTAAAACTTCAGGTTTTCCCCCTAAGCTGAAGGTGGTCCAAAATAAATAAAAAAAATATATATACACATACAATTTTTTTCTTCTTCTTCAAATAACTCTAGGTTGAAGGGGACAAAGTCACTTTTTCTACCCGGCCTATGGATCTCCGACCCGGGTACAATTTACCCATTTAAAACTGTTAATACAAAATATATATATATATATTTTGCTCAATGTTTAGGTTCTAGGGGACTAAGTCACTTTTTCTACTCAGGGCTATGGAGCTCCGATTAGGGTAATATTTCAGGATTTCCCCTTTGGCTGGAGGCGGAGAAAAAAAAAAAAGTCATTCAAAAGGTATATAAAGCCCTTTGCATTATCAGATCCTAGCCTTCAGTGTCCCAAGCCCATTTCTAGCCTGCAGGCACAAAGTGTCTATTTCTGCACAGGGCTATGGAGCTCCGCGCAGGGTGAGATTCCCCCCTGTTACAGTATCAGCACAAGGCTGTGGGCCCATTCCTAGCCTCCAAACACCTCTTTTAGGGATACTTGTAACATTCGGCGGAGTTAATCTTCAAAGGGGATACAGTTGCTCCTACTAACCTGGGCTATGGACCTCCGCGCAGAGTAAGATTTCAGGTTCCACCCCTGGCTGGAGGTGGGAAAACGAAAGAGTTATTTATTCCAACACTGTATCTAACCCCTTTACAGTATCAGACCCAGGCCTGCAAGACCATAGGCACATTTCCAGCCTCCAGGCACCTATTTTCGTGATACTTGTGACATTATGAAGCCTGCAGCTTCAAGGGGACAAAGTCACTCCTCCTACCCAGGGTTAAGGAACTCCGCGCAGGGTAATATTTAGGGTTATACTCCTGGCTGGGGGTGTGAAAACAACACACTTCAAAAGTCCAATAAAGTGTATGTCACCCCTTAACAGTGTCAGGTGAGGCCAGCAAGGCCATGGAACTTCTTCCAGCCTCCAAGCACCAGTTTTACTGATACCTGTGAGATTTGGAGGTGTAAGGCTTCAAGGGGATGAAGTCACACCTTCTACCTAGGGTTAAGGAGCTCTGCGCAGGGTAAGGCTTCAGGCTGACCCCCTGGCTTGAGGTGTGAAAAGGAGACACGTCACGTGGTCAATACAATGTTTTTAACCCCTTTTACAGTATCAGGACAAGGCCTGCTAGGCCATGGGCCTACTTCCAGCCTCCAGGTACCAGTTTAACAAATACCTGTGACATTTGGAGCTGTAAGGCTTCAAGGGGATGAAGTCGCGCCTTCTACCCAGGGTTATGGAGCTCCGCGCAGGGTAAGATTTCAGTTTATCCCCCTGGCTGGAGGTGTTAAAGCCAAACACTTCACATGCCCATTGAAGTCTATTTCACCCCTT
Organism: Lissotriton helveticus; assembly: GCF_964261635.1. Lineage (NCBI taxonomy): Eukaryota > Metazoa > Chordata > Amphibia > Caudata > Salamandridae > Lissotriton > Lissotriton helveticus. The sequence continues at coordinate 82,006,241 of NC_136063.1, forward strand.
CACAGTATCAGGAAAGGCCTGCAAGGCCTTGGGCCTACTTCCATCCTCCAGGCACCAATGTTACTGATACCTGTGACATTTGGTGGTGTTAAGCTTCAAGGGGAAGAAGTCACACCTTCTACCCAGGGTTATGGAGCTCAGTGCAGGGTAACAATTCAGGTTATCCCCCTGGCAACAGGTGTTAAAGCAAAACACTTCACTTGCCCAACACAGTCTATTTCACCCCTTCACAGTATCAGGAAAGGCCTGCAAGGCCTTGGGCGTAGCTACTTCCAGCCCCCAGGCACCAATTTTACTGATACCGATGACATTTGGTGGTGTTCAGCTTCAAGGGGATGAAGTCACACTTTCTACCCAGGGTTATGGAGCTCAGCGCAGGGTAAGAATTGGGGTTATCCCCCTGGCTGGAGGTGTTAAAGCAAAACACTCCACATGCCCAATAAAGTCTATTTCACCCTTTCCCAGTATCAGGAAAGGCCTGCAAGGCCTTGTGCCTACTTCAGGCCTCCAGGCACTAATGTTACTGATACCTGTGACATTTGGTGGTGTTAAGCTTCAAGGGAATGAAGTCACACCTTTTACCCAGGGTTCTGGAGCTCAGCGCAGGGTAAGATTCCAGGTTATCCCCCTGGCTTGAGGTGTTAAAGCAAAACACTTCACATGCCCAATAAAGTCTATTTCACCCCTTTCACAGTATCAGGAAAGGCCTGCAAGGCCTTGGGCCTACTTCCAGCCCCCAGGCACCAATGTTACTGACACCTGTGACATTTGGTGGTGTTAAGCTTAAAGGGGAAGAAGTCGCACCTTTTACCCAGGGTTATGGAACTCAGTGCAGGGTAAGATTCCAGGTTATCCCCCTGGCTGGAGGTGTTAAAGCAAAACACTCCACATGCCCAATAAAGTCTATTTCACCCCTTTCATAGTATCAGGAAAGGCCTGCAAGGCCTAGTGCCAGTTTCCAGCCTCCAGGCACCTGTTTTTGTGATACTTGAGACATTTGGAGGTGTTCAGCTTCAAGGGGATGAAGTTGCACCTTCTACCCAGGGTTATGGAGCTCCGTGCAGGGTAAGATTTCAGTTTATCCCCCTGGCTGGAGGTGTTAAAGCAAAACACTTCACATGCCCATTAACGTCTATTTCACCCCTTCACAGTATCAGTAAAAGGCCTACAAGGCCTTGGGCCTACTTCCAGCCTCCTGGCACCAATTACACTGATACCTGTGACATTTGGAGGTGTTAAGCTTCAAGGGGAAGAAGTCACACTTTCTACCCAGGGTTATGGAGCTCAGCGAAGGGTAAGATTTCAAGTTTCAACCCTGGCTGGAGGTGTTAAAGCAAAACACCTCACATGCCCAATAAATTGTATTTCACCCCTTCACAGTATCAGGAAAGGCCTGCAAGGCCTTGGGCCTACTTCCAGCCTCCAGGCACCAATTGTACTCATACCTGTGACATTTGGAGGTGCTAAGCGTCAAGGGGATGAAGTCACACCTTCTACCCAGGGTTATGGAGCTCCGCGCAGGGTAAGAATTCAGGTTATCCCCCTGGCTGGAGGTGTTAAAGCAAAACACTCCACATGCCCAATAAAGTCTATTTCACCCCTCCACAGTATCTGGAAAGGCATGCAAGGCCTTGGGCCTACTTCCAGCTTCCAGGCACCAATTTTACTGATACCTGTGACATTTGGTGGTGTTAAGCTTCAGGGGGATGAAGTCACACTTTCTACCCAGGGTTATGGAGCTCAGCGCAGGGTAAGATTTTAGGTTATCCCCCTGGCTGGAGGTGTTAAAGCAAAACACTCCACATGCCCATTAAAGTCTATTTCACCCCTTCACAGTATCAGGAAAGGCATGCAAGGCCTTGGGCCTACTTCCAGCCTCCAGGCACCAATGTTACTCATACCTGTGACATTTGGTGGTGTTAAGCTTCAAGGGGATGAAGTCACACCTTCTACCCAGGGTTATGGAGCTCAGCGCAGGGTAAGATTTCAGGTTATCCCCCTGGCTAGAGGTGTTAAAGCAAAACACCTCACATGCCCAGTACAGTGTATTTCACCCTTTCCCAGTATCAGGAAAGGCCTGCAAGGCCTTGTGCCTACTTCAGGCCTCCAGGCACCAATGTTACTGATACCTGTGACATTTGGTGGTGTTAAGCTTCAAGGGGAAGAAGTCACACTTTCTACCCAGGGTTATGGAGCTCAGCGCAGGGTAAGATTTTAGGTTATCCCCCTGGCTGGAGGTGTTAAAGCAAAACACTCCACATGCCCATTAAAGTCTATTTCACCCTTTCCCAGTATCAGGAAAGGCCTGCAAGGCCTTGTGCCTACTTCCAGCCTCCAGGCACCAATGTTACTGACACCTGTGACATTTGGTGGTGTTAAGCTTCAAGGGGAAGAAGTCACACCTTCTACCCAAGGTTATGGAGCTCAGCGCAGGGTAAGATTTCAGGTTATCCCCCTGGCTGGAGGTGTTAAAGCAAAACACTCCACATGCCCAATAACGTCTATTTCACCCCTTCACAGTATCAGGAAAGGCCTGCAAGGCCTTGTGCCTACTTCCAGCCTCCAGGCACCAATGGTACTGATACCTGTGACATTTGGTGGTGTTAAGCTTCAAGGGGATGAAGTCACACCTTCTACCCAGGGTTATGGAGCTCAGCGCAGGGTAAGATTTCAGGTTATCCCCCTGGCTGGAGGTGTTAAAGCAAAACACTCCACATGCCCAATAACGTCTATTTCACCCCTTCACAGTATCAGGAAAGGCCTGCAAGGCCTTGTGCCTACTTCCAGCCTCCAGGCACCAATGTTACTGATACCTGTGACATAAGGTGGTGTTGAGCTTCAAGGGGATGAAGTCACACCTTTTACCCAGGGTTATGGAGCTCAGCGCAGGGTAAGATTTCAGGTTATCCCCCTGGCTGGAGGTGTTAAAGCAAAACACTCCACATGCCCAATAAAGTCTATTTCACCCCTTCACAGTATCAGGAAAGGCCTGCAAGGCCTTGTGCCTGTTTCCAGCCTCCAGGCACCTGTTTTTGTGATACTTGAGACATTTGGAGGTTTTCAGCTTCAAGGGGATGAAGTTGCACCTTCTACCCAGGGTTATGGAGCTCAGCGCAGGGTAAGAATTCAGGCTTCACCCCTGACTGGAGGCGTTAAAGCAAAACACTCCACATGCCCAATAAAGTCTATTTCACCCCTTCACAGTATCAGGAAAGGCCTGCAAGGCCTTGGGCCTACTTCCAGCCTCCAGGCACCAATGTTACTGATACCTGTGACATTTGGTGGTGTTAAGCTTCAAGGGGATGAAGTCACACCTTTTACCCAGGGTTATGGAGCTCAGCGCAGGGTAAGATTCCAGGTTATCCCCCTGGCTGGAGGTGTTAAAGCAAAACACTCCACATGCCCAATAAATTGTATTTCACCCCTTCACAGTATCAGGAAATGCCTGCAAGGCCTTGGGCCTACTTCCAGCCTCCAGACACCAATTGTACTGATACCTGTGACATTTGGTGTTGTTCAACTTCAAGGGGATGAAGTCACACTTTCGACCCAGGGTTATGGAGCTCAGCGCAGGGTAAGATTTCAGGTTATCCCCCTTGGCTTGAGGTGTTAATGCAAAACACTTCACATGCCCAATAAATTGTATTTCACCCCTTCACAGTATCAGGAAAGGCCTGCAAGGCCTTGGGCCTACTTCCAGCCTCCAGACACCAATTGTACTGATACCTGTGACATTTGGTGTTGTTCAACTTCAAGGGGATGAAGTCACACCTTCTACCCAGGGTTATGGAGCTCAGCGGAGGGTAAGATTTCAGCTTTTCACCCCTAGCTGGATGTGTTAAAGCAAAACACTTCTCATTCCCAATAAAGTCAATTTCACCCCTTCACAGTATCAGGAAGGACCTGCAAGGCCTTGGTCCTACTTCCAGCCTCCAGGCACCAATGTTACTGATACCTGTGACATTTGGTGGTGTTGAGCTTCAAGGGGATGAAGGCCCACCTTTTACCCAGGGTTATGGAGCTCAGCGCAGGGTAAGATTTCAGATTATCCCCCTGGCTGGAGGTGTTAAAGCAAAACACTTCACATGCCCAATAAAGTCTATTTCACCCCTTCACAGTATCAGGAAAGGCCTGCAAGGCCTTGGGCCTACTTCCATCCTCCAGGCACCAATGTTACTGATACCTGTGACATTTGGTGGTGTTAAGCTTCAAGGGGAAGAAGTCACACCTTCTACCCAGGGTTATGGAGCTCAGCGCAGGGTAAGATTTTAGGTTATCCCCCTGGCTGGAGGTGTTAAAGCAAAACACTCCACATGCCCAATAAAGTCTATTTCACCCCTTCACAGTATCAGTAGAGGCCTGGAAGGCCTTGGGCCCACTTCCAGCCTCCAGGCACCAATTTTACTGATACCTGTGACATTTGGAGGTGCTAAGCTTCAAGGGGATGAAGTCACACCTTCTACCCAGGGTTATGGAGCTCAGTGCAGGGTAAGAATTCAGGTTATCCCCCTGGCTGGAGGTGTTAAAGCAAAACACTCCCCATGCCCAATAAAGTCTATTTCACCCCTTCACAGTATCAGTAGAGGCCTGCAAGGCCTTGGGCCTACTTCCAGCCTCCAGGCACCAATTTTACTGATACCTGTGACATTTGGAGGTGCTAAGCTTCAAGGGGATGAAGTCACACCTTCTACCCAGGGTTATGGAGCTCAGCGCAGGGTAAGAATTCAGGTTATCCCCCTGGCTGGAGGTGTTAAAGCAAAACACTCCACATGCCCAATAAAGTCTATTTCACCCCTTCACAGTATCAGGAAGGACCTGCAAGGCCTTGGGCCTACTTCCAGCCTCCAGGCACCAATTGTACTTATACCTGTGACATTCGGTGGAGTTAAGCGTCAAGGGGATGAAGTCACACCTTTTACCCAGGGTTATGGAGCTCAGCGCAGGGTAAGATTTCAGGTTATGCCCCTGGCTGGAGGTGTTAAAGCAAAACACTCCACATGCCCAATAAAGTCTATTTCACCCTTTCCCAGTATCAGGAAAGGCCTGCAAGGCCTTGTGCCTACTTCAGGCCTCCAGGCACTAATGTTACTGATACCTGTGACATTTGGTGGTGTTAAGCTTCAAGGGAATGAAGTCACACCTTTTACCCAGGGTTCTGGAGCTCAGCGCAGGGTAAGATTCCAGGTTATCCCCCTGGCTTGAGGTGTTAAAGCAAAACACTTCACATGCCCAATAAAGTCTATTTCACCCCTTTCACAGTATCAGGAAAGGCCTGCAAGGCCTTGGGCCTACTTCCAGCCCCCAGGCACCAATGTTACTGACACCTGTGACATTTGGTGGTGTTAAGCTTAAAGGGGAAGAAGTCGCACCTTTTACCCAGGGTTATGGAACTCAGTGCAGGGTAAGATTCCAGGTTATCCCCCTGGCTGGAGGTGTTAAAGCAAAACACTCCACATGCCCAATAAAGTCTATTTCACCCCTTTCATAGTATCAGGAAAGGCCTGCAAGGCCTAGTGCCAGTTTCCAGCCTCCAGGCACCTGTTTTTGTGATACTTGAGACATTTGGAGGTGTTCAGCTTCAAGGGGATGAAGTTGCACCTTCTACCCAGGGTTATGGAGCTCCGTGCAGGGTAAGATTTCAGTTTATCCCCCTGGCTGGAGGTGTTAAAGCAAAACACTTCACATGCCCATTAACGTCTATTTCACCCCTTCACAGTATCAGTAAAAGGCCTACAAGGCCTTGGGCCTACTTCCAGCCTCCTGGCACCAATTACACTGATACCTGTGACATTTGGAGGTGTTAAGCTTCAAGGGGAAGAAGTCACACTTTCTACCCAGGGTTATGGAGCTCAGCGAAGGGTAAGATTTCAAGTTTCAACCCTGGCTGGAGGTGTTAAAGCAAAACACCTCACATGCCCAATAAATTGTATTTCACCCCTTCACAGTATCAGGAAAGGCCTGCAAGGCCTTGGGCCTACTTCCAGCCTCCAGGCACCAATTGTACTCATACCTGTGACATTTGGAGGTGCTAAGCGTCAAGGGGATGAAGTCACACCTTCTACCCAGGGTTATGGAGCTCCGCGCAGGGTAAGAATTCAGGTTATCCCCCTGGCTGGAGGTGTTAAAGCAAAACACTCCACATGCCCAATAAAGTCTATTTCACCCCTCCACAGTATCTGGAAAGGCATGCAAGGCCTTGGGCCTACTTCCAGCTTCCAGGCACCAATTTTACTGATACCTGTGACATTTGGTGGTGTTAAGCTTCAGGGGGATGAAGTCACACTTTCTACCCAGGGTTATGGAGCTCAGCGCAGGGTAAGATTTTAGGTTATCCCCCTGGCTGGAGGTGTTAAAGCAAAACACTCCACATGCCCATTAAAGTCTATTTCACCCCTTCACAGTATCAGGAAAGGCATGCAAGGCCTTGGGCCTACTTCCAGCCTCCAGGCACCAATGTTACTCATACCTGTGACATTTGGTGGTGTTAAGCTTCAAGGGGATGAAGTCACACCTTCTACCCAGGGTTATGGAGCTCAGCGCAGGGTAAGATTTCAGGTTATCCCCCTGGCTAGAGGTGTTAAAGCAAAACACCTCACATGCCCAGTACAGTGTATTTCACCCTTTCCCAGTATCAGGAAAGGCCTGCAAGGCCTTGTGCCTACTTCAGGCCTCCAGGCACCAATGTTACTGATACCTGTGACATTTGGTGGTGTTAAGCTTCAAGGGGAAGAAGTCACACTTTCTACCCAGGGTTATGGAGCTCAGCGCAGGGTAAGATTTTAGGTTATCCCCCTGGCTGGAGGTGTTAAAGCAAAACACTCCACATGCCCATTAAAGTCTATTTCACCCTTTCCCAGTATCAGGAAAGGCCTGCAAGGCCTTGTGCCTACTTCCAGCCTCCAGGCACCAATGTTACTGACACCTGTGACATTTGGTGGTGTTAAGCTTCAAGGGGAAGAAGTCACACCTTCTACCCAAGGTTATGGAGCTCAGCGCAGGGTAAGATTTCAGGTTATCCCCCTGGCTGGAGGTGTTAAAGCAAAACACTCCACATGCCCAATAACGTCTATTTCACCCCTTCACAGTATCAGGAAAGGCCTGCAAGGCCTTGTGCCTACTTCCAGCCTCCAGGCACCAATGGTACTGATACCTGTGACATTTGGTGGTGTTAAGCTTCAAGGGGATGAAGTCACACCTTCTACCCAGGGTTATGGAGCTCAGCGCAGGGTAAGATTTCAGGTTATCCCCCTGGCTGGAGGTGTTAAAGCAAAACACTCCACATGCCCAATAACGTCTATTTCACCCCTTCACAGTATCAGGAAAGGCCTGCAAGGCCTTGTGCCTACTTCCAGCCTCCAGGCACCAATGTTACTGATACCTGTGACATAAGGTGGTGTTGAGCTTCAAGGGGATGAAGTCACACCTTTTACCCAGGGTTATGGAGCTCAGCGCAGGGTAAGATTTCAGGTTATCCCCCTGGCTGGAGGTGTTAAAGCAAAACACTCCACATGCCCAATAAAGTCTATTTCACCCCTTCACAGTATCAGGAAAGGCCTGCAAGGCCTTGTGCCTGTTTCCAGCCTCCAGGCACCTGTTTTTGTGATACTTGAGACATTTGGAGGTTTTCAGCTTCAAGGGGATGAAGTTGCACCTTCTACCCAGGGTTATGGAGCTCAGCGCAGGGTAAGAATTCAGGCTTCACCCCTGACTGGAGGCGTTAAAGCAAAACACTCCACATGCCCAATAAAGTCTATTTCACCCCTTCACAGTATCAGGAAAGGCCTGCAAGGCCTTGGGCCTACTTCCAGCCTCCAGGCACCAATGTTACTGATACCTGTGACATTTGGTGGTGTTAAGCTTCAAGGGGATGAAGTCACACCTTTTACCCAGGGTTATGGAGCTCAGCGCAGGGTAAGATTCCAGGTTATCCCCCTGGCTGGAGGTGTTAAAGCAAAACACTCCACATGCCCAATAAATTGTATTTCACCCCTTCACAGTATCAGGAAATGCCTGCAAGGCCTTGGGCCTACTTCCAGCCTCCAGACACCAATTGTACTGATACCTGTGACATTTGGTGTTGTTCAACTTCAAGGGGATGAAGTCACACTTTCGACCCAGGGTTATGGAGCTCAGCGCAGGGTAAGATTTCAGGTTATCCCCCTTGGCTTGAGGTGTTAATGCAAAACACTTCACATGCCCAATAAATTGTATTTCACCCCTTCACAGTATCAGGAAAGGCCTGCAAGGCCTTGGGCCTACTTCCAGCCTCCAGACACCAATTGTACTGATACCTGTGACATTTGGTGTTGTTCAACTTCAAGGGGATGAAGTCACACCTTCTACCCAGGGTTATGGAGCTCAGCGGAGGGTAAGATTTCAGCTTTTCACCCCTAGCTGGATGTGTTAAAGCAAAACACTTCTCATTCCCAATAAAGTCAATTTCACCCCTTCACAGTATCAGGAAGGACCTGCAAGGCCTTGGTCCTACTTCCAGCCTCCAGGCACCAATGTTACTGATACCTGTGACATTTGGTGGTGTTGAGCTTCAAGGGGATGAAGGCCCACCTTTTACCCAGGGTTATGGAGCTCAGCGCAGGGTAAGATTTCAGATTATCCCCCTGGCTGGAGGTGTTAAAGCAAAACACTTCACATGCCCAATAAAGTCTATTTCACCCCTTCACAGTATCAGGAAAGGCCTGCAAGGCCTTGGGCCTACTTCCATCCTCCAGGCACCAATGTTACTGATACCTGTGACATTTGGTGGTGTTAAGCTTCAAGGGGAAGAAGTCACACCTTCTACCCAGGGTTATGGAGCTCAGCGCAGGGTAAGATTTTAGGTTATCCCCCTGGCTGGAGGTGTTAAAGCAAAACACTCCACATGCCCAATAAAGTCTATTTCACCCCTTCACAGTATCAGTAGAGGCCTGGAAGGCCTTGGGCCCACTTCCAGCCTCCAGGCACCAATTTTACTGATACCTGTGACATTTGGAGGTGCTAAGCTTCAAGGGGATGAAGTCACACCTTCTACCCAGGGTTATGGAGCTCAGTGCAGGGTAAGAATTCAGGTTATCCCCCTGGCTGGAGGTGTTAAAGCAAAACACTCCCCATGCCCAATAAAGTCTATTTCACCCCTTCACAGTATCAGTAGAGGCCTGCAAGGCCTTGGGCCTACTTCCAGCCTCCAGGCACCAATTTTACTGATACCTGTGACATTTGGAGGTGCTAAGCTTCAAGGGGATGAAGTCACACCTTCTACCCAGGGTTATGGAGCTCAGCGCAGGGTAAGAATTCAGGTTATCCCCCTGGCTGGAGGTGTTAAAGCAAAACACTCCACATGCCCAATAAAGTCTATTTCACCCCTTCACAGTATCAGGAAGGACCTGCAAGGCCTTGGGCCTACTTCCAGCCTCCAGGCACCAATTGTACTTATACCTGTGACATTCGGTGGAGTTAAGCGTCAAGGGGATGAAGTCACACCTTTTACCCAGGGTTATGGAGCTCAGCGCAGGGTAAGATTTCAGGTTATGCCCCTGGCTGGAGGTGTTAAAGCAAAACACTCCACATGCCCAATAAAGTCTATTTCACCCTTTCCCAGTATCAGGAAAGGCCTGCAAGGCCTTGTGCCTACTTCAGGCCTCCAGGCACTAATGTTACTGATACCTGTGACATTTGGTGGTGTTAAGCTTCAAGGGAATGAAGTCACACCTTTTACCCAGGGTTCTGGAGCTCAGCGCAGGGTAAGATTCCAGGTTATCCCCCTGGCTTGAGGTGTTAAAGCAAAACACTTCACATGCCCAATAAAGTCTATTTCACCCCTTTCACAGTATCAGGAAAGGCCTGCAAGGCCTTGGGCCTACTTCCAGCCCCCAGGCACCAATGTTACTGACACCTGTGACATTTGGTGGTGTTAAGCTTAAAGGGGAAGAAGTCGCACCTTTTACCCAGGGTTATGGAACTCAGTGCAGGGTAAGATTCCAGGTTATCCCCCTGGCTGGAGGTGTTAAAGCAAAACACTCCACATGCCCAATAAAGTCTATTTCACCCCTTTCATAGTATCAGGAAAGGCCTGCAAGGCCTAGTGCCAGTTTCCAGCCTCCAGGCACCTGTTTTTGTGATACTTGAGACATTTGGAGGTGTTCAGCTTCAAGGGGATGAAGTTGCACCTTCTACCCAGGGTTATGGAGCTCCGTGCAGGGTAAGATTTCAGTTTATCCCCCTGGCTGGAGGTGTTAAAGCAAAACACTTCACATGCCCATTAACGTCTATTTCACCCCTTCACAGTATCAGTAAAAGGCCTACAAGGCCTTGGGCCTACTTCCAGCCTCCTGGCACCAATTACACTGATACCTGTGACATTTGGAAGTGTTAAGCTTCAAGGGGAAGAAGTCACACTTTCTACCCAGGGTTATGGAGCTCAGCGAAGGGTAAGATTTCAAGTTTCAACCCTGGCTGGAGGTGTTAAAGCAAAACACCTCACATGCCCAATAAATTGTATTTCACCCCTTCACAGTATCAGGAAAGGCCTGCAAGGCCTTGGGCCTACTTCCAGCCTCCAGGCACCAATTGTACTCATACCTGTGACATTTGGAGGTGCTAAGCGTCAAGGGGATGAAGTCACACCTTCTACCCAGGGTTATGGAGCTCCGCGCAGGGTAAGAATTCAGGTTATCCCCCTGGCTGGAGGTGTTAAAGCAAAACACTCCACATGCCCATTAAAGTCATTTTTACCCCTTCACAGTATCAGGAAAGGCCTGCAAGACCTTGGGCCTACTTCCAGCCTCCAGGCACCAATTTTACTGATACCTGTGACATTTGGAGGTGCTAAGCTTCAAGGGGATGAAGTCACACCTTTTACCAAGGGTTATGGAGCTCAGCGCAGGGTAAGATTCCAGGTTATCCCCCTGGCTGGAGGTGTTAAAGCAAAACACTCCACATGCCCATTAAAGTCTATTTCACCCCTTCACAGTATCAGGAAGGACCTGCAAGGCCTTGGGCCTACTCCCAGCCTCCAGGCACCAATTTTACTGATACCTGTGACATTTGGAGGTGCTAAGCTTCAAGGCGATGAAGTCACACCTTCTACCCAGGGTTATGGAGCTCAGTGCAGGGTAAGATTTCAGGTTATGCCCCTGGCTGGAGGTGTTAAAGCAAAACACTCCACATGCCCAATAAAGTCTATTTCACCCTTTCCCAGTATCAGGAAAGGCCTGCAAGGCCTTGTGCCTACTTCAGGCCTCCAGGCACTAATGTTACTGATACCTGTGACATTTGGTGGTGTTAAGCTTCAAGGGAATGAAGTCACACCTTTTACCCAGGGTTCTGGAGCTCAGCGCAGGGTAAGATTCCAGGTTATCCCCCTGGCTTGAGGTGTTAAAGCAAAACACTTCACATGCCCAATAAAGTCTATTTCACCCATTTCACAGTATCAGGAAAGGCCTGCAAGGCCTTGGGCCTACTTCCAGCCCCCAGGCACCAATGTTACTGACACCTGTGACATTTGGTGGTGTTAAGCTTAAAGGGGAAGAAGTCGCACCTTTTACCCAGGGTTATGGAACTCAGTGCAGGGTAAGATTCCAGGTTATCCCCCTGGCTGGAGGTGTTAAAGCAAAACACTCCACATGCCCAATAACGTCTATTTCACCCCTTTCATAGTATCAGGAAAGGCCTGCAAGGCCTAGTGCCAGTTTCCAGCCTCCAGGCACCTGTTTTTGTGATACTTGAGACATTTGGAGGTGTTCAGCTTCAAGGGGAAGAAGTCACATCTTCTACCCAGGGTTATGGAGCTCCGTGCAGGGTAAGATTTCAGGTTATCCCCCTGGCTGGAGGTGTTTAAGCAAAACACCTCACATGCCCAGTACAGTGTATTTCACCCTTTCCCAGTATCAGGAAAGGCCTGCAAGGCCTTGTGCCTACTTCCAGCCTCAAGTCACCAATGTTACTGATACCTGTGACATGTGGTGGTGTTAAGCTTCAAGGGGATGAGGTAACACCTTTTACCCAGGGTTATGGAGCTCAGCGCAGGGTAAGATTTCAAGTTATACCCCAAGCTTGAGGTGTTAAAGCAAAACACCTCACATGCCCAATAAATTGTATTTCACCCCTTCACAGTATCAGGAAAGGCCTGCAAGGCCTTGGGCCTACTTCCAGCCTCCAGGCACCAATTGTACTCATACCTGTGACATTTGGAGGTGCTAAGCGTCAAGGGGATGAAGTCACACCTTCTACCCAGGGTTATGGAGCTCAGCGCAGGGTAAGAATTCAGGTTATCCCCCTGGCTGGAGGTGTTAAAGCAAAACACTCCACATGCCCATTAAACTCTATTTTACCCCTTCACAGTATCAGGAAAGGCCTGCAAGACCTTGGGCCTACTTCCAGCCTCCAGGCACCAATTTTACTGATACCTGTGACATTTGGAGGTGCTAAGCTTCAAGGGGATGAAGTCACACCTTTTACCCAGGGTTATGGAGCTCAGCGCAGGGTAAGATTCCAGGTTATCCCCCTGGCTTGAGGTGTTAAAGCAAAACACTTCACATGCCCAATAAAGTCTATTTCACCCCTTCACAGTATCAGGAAGGACCTGCAAGGCCTTGGTCCTACTTCCAGCCTCCAGGCACCAATGTTACTGATACCTGTGACATTTGGAGGTGCTAAGCTTCAAGGGGATGAAGTCACACCTTTTACCCAGGGTTATGGAGCTCAGCGCAGGGTAAGATTCCAGGTTATCCCCCTGGCTGGAGGTGTTAAAGCAAAACACTTCACATGCCCAATAAAGTCTATTTCACCCCTTCACAGTATCAGGAAGGACCTGCAAGGCCTTGGTCCTACTTCCAGCCTCCAGGCACCAATGTTACTGATACCTGTGACATTTGGTGGTGTTAAGCTTCAAGGGGATGAAGTCACACCTTCTACCCAGGGTTATGGAGCTCAGTGCAGGGTAAGATTTCAGGTTATGCCCCTGGCTGGAGGTGTTAAAGCAAAACACTCCACATGCCCAATAAAGTCTATTTCACCCTTTCCCAGTATCAGGAAAGGCCTGCAAGGCCTTGTGCCTACTTCAGGCCTCCAGGCACTAATGTTACTGATACCTGTGACATTTTGTGGTGTTAAGCTTCAAGGGAATGAAGTCACACCTTTTACCCAGGGTTCTGGAGCTCAGCGCAGGGTAAGATTCCAGGTTATCCCCCTGGCTTGAGGTGTTAAAGCAAAACACTTCACATGCCCAATAAAGTCTATTTCACCCCTTTCACAGTATCAGGAAAGGCCTGCAAGGCCTTGGGCCTACTTCCAGCCCCCAGGCACCAATGTTACTGACACCTGTGACATTTGGTGGTGTTAAGCTTAAAGGGGAAGAAGTCGCACCTTTTACCCAGGGTTATGGAACTCAGTGCAGGGTAAGATTCCAGGTTATCCCCCTGGCTGGAGGTGTTAAAGCAAAACACTCCACATGCCCAATAAAGTCTATTTCACCCCTTTCATAGTATCAGGAAAGGCCTGCAAGGCCTAGTGCCAGTTTCCAGCCTCCAGGCACCTGTTTTTGTGATACTTGAGACATTTGGAGGTGTTCAGCTTCAAGGGGATGAAGTTGCACCTTCTACCCAGGGTTATGGAGCTCCGTGCAGGGTAAGATTTCAGTTTATCCCCCTGGCTGGAGGTGTTAAAGCAAAACACTTCACATGCCCATTAACGTCTATTTCACCCCTTCACAGTATCAGTAAAAGGCCTACAAGGCCTTGGGCCTACTTCCAGCCTCCTGGCACCAATTACACTGATACCTGTGACATTTGGAGGTGTTAAGCTTCAAGGGGAAGAAGTCACACTTTCTACCCAGGGTTATGGAGCTCAGCGAAGGGTAAGATTTCAAGTTTCAACCCTGGCTGGAGGTGTTAAAGCAAAACACCTCACATGCCCAATAAATTGTATTTCACCCCTTCACAGTATCAGGAAAGGCCTGCAAGGCCTTGGGCCTACTTCCAGCCTCCAGGCACCAATTGTACTCATACCTGTGACATTTGGAGGTGCTAAGCGTCAAGGGGATGAAGTCACACCTTCTACCCAGGGTTATGGAGCTCCGCGCAGGGTAAGAATTCAGGTTATCCCCCTGGCTGGAGGTGTTAAAGCAAAACACTCCACATGCCCAATAAAGTCTATTTCACCCCTCCACAGTATCTGGAAAGGCATGCAAGGCCTTGGGCCTACTTCCAGCTTCCAGGCACCAATTTTACTGATACCTGTGACATTTGGTGGTGTTAAGCTTCAGGGGGATGAAGTCACACTTTCTACCCAGGGTTATGGAGCTCAGCGCAGGGTAAGATTTTAGGTTATCCCCCTGGCTGGAGGTGTTAAAGCAAAACACTCCACATGCCCATTAAAGTCTATTTCACCCCTTCACAGTATCAGGAAAGGCATGCAAGGCCTTGGGCCTACTTCCAGCCTCCAGGCACCAATGTTACTCATACCTGTGACATTTGGTGGTGTTAAGCTTCAAGGGGATGAAGTCACACCTTCTACCCAGGGTTATGGAGCTCAGCGCAGGGTAAGATTTCAGGTTATCCCCCTGGCTAGAGGTGTTAAAGCAAAACACCTCACATGCCCAGTACAGTGTATTTCACCCTTTCCCAGTATCAGGAAAGGCCTGCAAGGCCTTGTGCCTACTTCAGGCCTCCAGGCACCAATGTTACTGATACCTGTGACATTTGGTGGTGTTAAGCTTCAAGGGGAAGAAGTCACACTTTCTACCCAGGGTTATGGAGCTCAGCGCAGGGTAAGATTTTAGGTTATCCCCCTGGCTGGAGGTGTTAAAGCAAAACACTCCACATGCCCATTAAAGTCTATTTCACCCTTTCCCAGTATCAGGAAAGGCCTGCAAGGCCTTGTGCCTACTTCCAGCCTCCAGGCACCAATGTTACTGACACCTGTGACATTTGGTGGTGTTAAGCTTCAAGGGGAAGAAGTCACACCTTCTACCCAAGGTTATGGAGCTCAGCGCAGGGTAAGATTTCAGGTTATCCCCCTGGCTGGAGGTGTTAAAGCAAAACACTCCACATGCCCAATAACGTCTATTTCACCCCTTCACAGTATCAGGAAAGGCCTGCAAGGCCTTGTGCCTACTTCCAGCCTCCAGGCACCAATGGTACTGATACCTGTGACATTTGGTGGTGTTAAGCTTCAAGGGGATGAAGTCACACCTTCTACCCAGGGTTATGGAGCTCAGCGCAGGGTAAGATTTCAGGTTATCCCCCTGGCTGGAGGTGTTAAAGCAAAACACTCCACATGCCCAATAACGTCTATTTCACCCCTTCACAGTATCAGGAAAGGCCTGCAAGGCCTTGTGCCTACTTCCAGCCTCCAGGCACCAATGTTACTGATACCTGTGACATAAGGTGGTGTTGAGCTTCAAGGGGATGAAGTCACACCTTTTACCCAGGGTTATGGAGCTCAGCGCAGGGTAAGATTTCAGGTTATCCCCCTGGCTGGAGGTGTTAAAGCAAAACACTCCACATGCCCAATAAAGTCTATTTCACCCCTTCACAGTATCAGGAAAGGCCTGCAAGGCCTTGTGCCTGTTTCCAGCCTCCAGGCACCTGTTTTTGTGATACTTGAGACATTTGGAGGTTTTCAGCTTCAAGGGGATGAAGTTGCACCTTCTACCCAGGGTTATGGAGCTCAGCGCAGGGTAAGAATTCAGGCTTCACCCCTGACTGGAGGCGTTAAAGCAAAACACTCCACATGCCCAATAAAGTCTATTTCACCCCTTCACAGTATCAGGAAAGGCCTGCAGGGCCTTGGGCCTACTTCCAGCCTCCAGGCACCAATGTTACTGATACCTGTGACATTTGGTGGTGTTAAGCTTCAAGGGGATGAAGTCACACCTTTTACCCAGGGTTATGGAGCTCAGCGCAGGGTAAGATTCCAGGTTATCCCCCTGGCTGGAGGTGTTAAAGCAAAACACTCCACATGCCCAATAAATTGTATTTCACCCCTTCACAGTATCAGGAAATGCCTGCAAGGCCTTGGGCCTACTTCCAGCCTCCAGACACCAATTGTACTGATACCTGTGACATTTGGTGTTGTTCAACTTCAAGGGGATGAAGTCACACTTTCGACCCAGGGTTATGGAGCTCAGCGCAGGGTAAGATTTCAGGTTATCCCCCTTGGCTTGAGGTGTTAATGCAAAACACTTCACATGCCCAATAAATTGTATTTCACCCCTTCACAGTATCAGGAAAGGCCTGCAAGGCCTTGGGCCTACTTCCAGCCTCCAGACACCAATTGTACTGATACCTGTGACATTTGGTGTTGTTCAACTTCAAGGGGATGAAGTCACACCTTCTACCCAGGGTTATGGAGCTCAGCGGAGGGTAAGATTTCAGCTTTTCACCCCTAGCTGGATGTGTTAAAGCAAAACACTTCTCATTCCCAATAAAGTCAATTTCACCCCTTCACAGTATCAGGAAGGACCTGCAAGGCCTTGGTCCTACTTCCAGCCTCCAGGCACCAATGTTACTGATACCTGTGACATTTGGTGGTGTTGAGCTTCAAGGGGATGAAGGCCCACCTTTTACCCAGGGTTATGGAGCTCAGCGCAGGGTAAGATTTCAGATTATCCCCCTGGCTGGAGGTGTTAAAGCAAAACACTTCTCATTCCCAATAAAGTCTATTTCACCCCTTCACAGTATCAGGAAAGGCCTGCAAGGCCTTGGGCCTACTTCCATCCTCCAGGCACCAATGTTACTGATACCTGTGACATTTGGTGGTGTTAAGCTTCAAGGGGAAGAAGTCACACCTTCTACCCAGGGTTATGGAGCTCAGCGCAGGGTAAGATTTTAGGTTATCCCCCTGGCTGGAGGTGTTAAAGCAAAACACTCCACATGCCCAATAAAGTCTATTTCACCCCTTCACAGTATCAGTAGAGGCCTGGAAGGCCTTGGGCCCACTTCCAGCCTCCAGGCACCAATTTTACTGATACCTGTGACATTTGGAGGTGCTAAGCTTCAAGGGGATGAAGTCACACCTTCTACCCAGGGTTATGGAGCTCAGTGCAGGGTAAGAATTCAGGTTATCCCCCTGGCTGGAGGTGTTAAAGCAAAACACTCCCCATGCCCAATAAAGTCTATTTCACCCCTTCACAGTATCAGTAGAGGCCTGCAAGGCCTTGGGCCTACTTCCAGCCTCCAGGCACCAATTTTACTGATACCTGTGACATTTGGAGGTGCTAAGCTTCAAGGGGATGAAGTCACACCTTCTACCCAGGGTTATGGAGCTCAGCGCAGGGTAAGAATTCAGGTTATCCCCCTGGCTGGAGGTGTTAAAGCAAAACACTCCACATGCCCAATAAAGTCTATTTCACCCCTTCACAGTATCAGGAAGGACCTGCAAGGCCTTGGGCCTACTTCCAGCCTCCAGGCACCAATTGTACTTATACCTGTGACATTCGGTGGAGTTAAGCGTCAAGGGGATGAAGTCACACCTTTTACCCAGGGTTATGGAGCTCAGCGCAGGGTAAGATTTCAGGTTATGCCCCTGGCTGGAGGTGTTAAAGCAAAACACTCCACATGCCCAATAAAGTCTATTTCACCCTTTCCCAGTATCAGGAAAGGCCTGCAAGGCCTTGTGCCTACTTCAGGCCTCCAGGCACTAATGTTACTGATACCTGTGACATTTGGTGGTGTTAAGCTTCAAGGGAATGAAGTCACACCTTTTACCCAGGGTTCTGGAGCTCAGCGCAGGGTAAGATTCCAGGTTATCCCCCTGGCTTGAGGTGTTAAAGCAAAACACTTCACATGCCCAATAAAGTCTATTTCACCCCTTTCACAGTATCAGGAAAGGCCTGCAAGGCCTTGGGCCTACTTCCAGCCCCCAGGCACCAATGTTACTGACACCTGTGACATTTGGTGGTGTTAAGCTTAAAGGGAAAGAAGTCGCACCTTTTACCCAGGGTTATGGAACTCAGTGCAGGGTAAGATTCCAGGTTATCCCCCTGGCTGGAGGTGTTAAAGCAAAACACTCCACATGCCCAATAAAGTCTATTTCACCCCTTTCATAGTATCAGGAAAGGCCTGCAAGGCCTAGTGCCAGTTTCCAGCCTCCAGGCACCTGTTTTTGTGATACTTGAGACATTTGGAGGTGTTCAGCTTCAAGGGGATGAAGTTGCACCTTCTACCCAGGGTTATGGAGCTCCGTGCAGGGTAAGATTTCAGTTTATCCCCCTGGCTGGAGGTGTTAAAGCAAAACACTTCACATGCCCATTAACGTCTATTTCACCCCTTCACAGTATCAGTAAAAGGCCTACAAGGCCTTGGGCCTACTTCCAGCCTCCTGGCACCAATTACACTGATACCTGTGACATTTGGAAGTGTTAAGCTTCAAGGGGAAGAAGTCACACTTTCTACCCAGGGTTATGGAGCTCAGCGAAGGGTAAGATTTCAAGTTTCAACCCTGGCTGGAGGTGTTAAAGCAAAACACCTCACATGCCCAATAAATTGTATTTCACCCCTTCACAGTATCAGGAAAGGCCTGCAAGGCCTTGGGCCTACTTCCAGCCTCCAGGCACCAATTGTACTCATACCTGTGACATTTGGAGGTGCTAAGCGTCAAGGGGATGAAGTCACACCTTCTACCCAGGGTTATGGAGCTCCGCGCAGGGTAAGAATTCAGGTTATCCCCCTGGCTGGAGGTGTTAAAGCAAAACACTCCACATGCCCATTAAAGTCATTTTTACCCCTTCACAGTATCAGGAAAGGCCTGCAAGACCTTGGGCCTACTTCCAGCCTCCAGGCACCAATTTTACTGATACCTGTGACATTTGGAGGTGCTAAGCTTCAAGGGGATGAAGTCACACCTTTTACCCAGGGTTATGGAGCTCAGCGCAGGGTAAGATTCCAGGTTATCCCCCTGGCTTGAGGTGTTATAGCAAAACACTTCACATGCCCAATAAAGTCTATTTCACCCCTTCACAGTATCAGGAAGGACCTGCAAGGCCTTGGTCCTACTTCCAGCCTCCAGGCACCAATGTTACTGATACCTGTGACATTTGGTGGTGTTAAGCTTCAAGGGGATGAAGTCACACCTTCTACCCAGGGTTATAGAGCTCAGTGCAGGGTAAGATTTCAGGTTATGCCCCTGGCTGGAGGTGTTAAAGCAAAACACTCCACATGCCCAATAAAGTCTATTTCACCCTTTCCCAGTATCAGGAAAGGCCTGCAAGGCCTTGTGCCTACTTCAGGCCTCCAGGCACTAATGTTACTGATACCTGTGACATTTGGTGGTGTTAAGCTTCAAGGGAATGAAGTCACACCTTTTACCCAGGGTTCTGGAGCTCAGCGCAGGGTAAGATTCCAGGTTATCCCCCTGGCTTGAGGTGTTAAAGCAAAACACTTCACATGCCCAATAAAGTCTATTTCACCCCTTTCACAGTATCAGGAAAGGCCTGCAAGGCCTTGGGCCTACTTCCAGCCCCCAGGCACCAATGTTACTGACACCTGTGACATTTGGTGGTGTTAAGCTTAAAGGGGAAGAAGTTGCACCTTTTACCCAGGGTTATGGAACTCAGTGCAGGGTAAGATTCCAGGTTATCCCCCTGGCTGGAGGTGTTAAAGCAAAACACTCCACATGCCCAATAAAGTCTATTTCACCCCTTTCATAGTATCAGGAAAGGCCTGCAAGGCCTAGTGCCAGTTTCCAGCCTCCAGGCACCTGTTTTTGTGATACTTGAGACATTTGGAGGTGTTCAGCTTCAAGGGGATGAAGTTGCACCTTCTACCCAGGGTTATGGAGCTCCGTGCAGGGTAAGATTTCAGTTTATCCCCCTGGCTGGAGGTGTTAAAGCAAAACACTTCACATGCCCATTAACGTCTATTTCACCCCTTCACAGTATCAGTAAAAGGCCTACAAGGCCTTGGGCCTACTTCCAGCCTCCAGGCACCAATGTTACTGATACCTGTGACATTTGGAGGTGTTAAGCTTCAAGGGGAAGAAGTCACACTTTCTACCCAGGGTTATGGAGCTCAGCGAAGGGTAAGATTTCAAGTTTCAACCCTGGCTGGAGGTGTTAAAGCAAAACACCTCACATGCCCAATAAATTGTATTTCACCCCTTCACAGTATCAGGAAAGGCCTGCAAGGCCTTGGGCCTACTTCCAGCCTCCAGGCACCAATGTTACTGATACCTGTGACATTTGGAGGTGCTAAGCGTCAAGGGGATGAAGTCACACCTTCTACCCAGGGTTATGGAGCTCAGCGCATGGTAAGATTCCGGGTTATCCCCCTGTCTTGAGGCGTTAAAGCAAAACACTTCACATGCCCAATAAAGTCTATTTCACCCCTTTCACAGTATCAGGAAAGGCCTGCAAGACCTTGGGCCTACTTCCAGCCTCCAGGCACCAATTGTACTGATACCTGTGACATTTGGAGGTGCTAAGCGTCAAGGGGATGAAGTCACACCTTCTACCCAGGGTTATGGAGCTCCGCGCAGGGTAAGAATTCAGGTTATCCCCCTGGCTGGAGGTGTTAAAGCAAAACACTCCACATGCCCATTAAAGTCTATTTCACCCC
The DNA here is from genome assembly GCF_964261635.1 of Lissotriton helveticus. NCBI lineage: Eukaryota > Metazoa > Chordata > Amphibia > Caudata > Salamandridae > Lissotriton > Lissotriton helveticus. Next base: position 82,026,790 of record NC_136063.1, read on the forward strand.
TTCACAGTATCATGAAGGACCTGCAAGGCCTTGGGCCTACTCCCAGCCTCCAGGCACCAATTTTACTGATACCTGTGACATTTGGAGGTGCTAAGCTTCAAGGCGATGAAGTCACACCTTCTACCCAGGGTTATGGAGCTCAGTGCAGGGTAAGATTTCAGGTTATGCCCCTGGCTGGAGGTGTTAAAGCAAAACACTCCACATGCCCAATAAAGTCTATTTCACCCTTTCCCAGTATCAGGAAAGGCCTGCAAGGCCTTGTGCCTACTTCAGGCCTCCAGGCACTAATGTTACTGATACCTGTGACATTTGGTGGTGTTAAGCTTCAAGGGAATGAAGTCACACCTTTTACCCAGGGTTCTGGAGCTCAGCGCAGGGTAAGATTCCAGGTTATCCCCCTGGCTTGAGGTGTTAAAGCAAAACACTTCACATGCCCAATAAAGTCTATTTCACCCATTTCACAGTATCAGGAAAGGCCTGCAAGGCCTTGGGCCTACTTCCAGCCCCCAGGCACCAATGTTAATGACACCTGTGACATTTGGTGGTGTTAAGCTTAAAGGGGAAGAAGTCGCACCTTTTACCCAGGGTTATGGAACTCAGTGCAGGGTAAGATTCCAGGTTATCCCCCTGGCTGGAGGTGTTAAAGCAAAACACTCCACATGCCCAATAACGTCTATTTCACCCCTTTCATAGTATCAGGAAAGGCCTGCAAGGCCTAGTGCCAGTTTCCAGCCTCCAGGCACCTGTTTTTGTGATACTTGAGACATTTGGAGGTGTTCAGCTTCAAGGGGAAGAAGTCACATCTTCTACCCAGGGTTATGGAGCTCCGTGCAGGGTAAGATTTCAGGTTATCCCCCTGGCTGGAGGTGTTTAAGCAAAACACCTCACATGCCCAGTACAGTGTATTTCACCCTTTCCCAGTATCAGGAAAGGCCTGCAAGGCCTTGTGCCTACTTCCAGCCTCAAGTCACCAATGTTACTGATACCTGTGACATGTGGTGGTGTTAAGCTTCAAGGGGATGAGGTAACACCTTTTACCCAGGGTTATGGAGCTCAGCGCAGGGTAAGATTTCAAGTTATACCCCAAGCTTGAGGTGTTAAAGCAAAACACCTCACATGCCCAATAAATTGTATTTCACCCCTTCACAGTATCAGGAAAGGCCTGCAAGGCCTTGGGCCTACTTCCAGCCTCCAGGCACCAATTGTACTCATACCTGTGACATTTGGAGGTGCTAAGCGTCAAGGGGATGAAGTCACACCTTCTACCCAGGGTTATGGAGCTCAGCGCAGGGTAAGAATTCAGGTTATCCCCCTGGCTGGAGGTGTTAAAGCAAAACACTCCACATGCCCATTAAACTCTATTTTACCCCTTCACAGTATCAGGAAAGGCCTGCAAGACCTTGGGCCTACTTCCAGCCTCCAGGCACCAATTTTACTGATACCTGTGACATTTGGAGGTGCTAAGCTTCAAGGGGATGAAGTCACACCTTTTACCCAGGGTTATGGAGCTCAGCGCAGGGTAAGATTCCAGGTTATCCCCCTGGCTTGAGGTGTTAAAGCAAAACACTTCACATGCCCAATAAAGTCTATTTCACCCCTTCACAGTATCAGGAAGGACCTGCAAGGCCTTGGTCCTACTTCCAGCCTCCAGGCACCAATGTTACTGATACCTGTGACATTTGGAGGTGCTAAGCTTCAAGGGGATGAAGTCACACCTTTTACCCAGGGTTATGGAGCTCAGCGCAGGGTAAGATTCCAGGTTATCCCCCTGGCTGGAGGTGTTAAAGCAAAACACTTCACATGCCCAATAAAGTCTATTTCACCCCTTCACAGTATCAGGAAGGACCTGCAAGGCCTTGGTCCTACTTCCAGCCTCCAGGCACCAATGTTACTGATACCTGTGACATTTGGTGGTGTTAAGCTTCAAGGGGATGAAGTCACACCTTCTACCCAGGGTTATGGAGCTCAGTGCAGGGTAAGATTTCAGGTTATGCCCCTGGCTGGAGGTGTTAAAGCAAAACACTCCACATGCCCAATAAAGTCTATTTCACCCTTTCCCAGTATCAGGAAAGGCCTGCAAGGCCTTGTGCCTACTTCAGGCCTCCAGGCACTAATGTTACTGATACCTGTGACATTTGGTGGTGTTAAGCTTCAAGGGAATGAAGTCACACCTTTTACCCAGGGTTCTGGAGCTCAGCGCAGGGTAAGATTCCAGGTTATCCCCCTGGCTTGAGGTGTTAAAGCAAAACACTTCACATGCCCAATAAAGTCTATTTCACCCCTTTCACAGTATCAGGAAAGGCCTGCAAGGCCTTGGGCCTACTTCCAGCCCCCAGGCACCAATGTTACTGACACCTGTGACATTTGGTGGTGTTAAGCTTAAAGGGGAAGAAGTCGCACTTTTACCCAGGGTTATGGAACTCAGTGCAGGGTAAGATTCCAGGTTATCCCCCTGGCTGGAGGTGTTAAAGCAAAACACTCCACATGCCCAATAAAGTCTATTTCACCCCTTTCATAGTATCAGGAAAGGCCTGCAAGGCCTAGTGCCAGTTTCCAGCCTCCAGGCACCTGTTTTTGTGATACTTGAGACATTTGGAGGTGTTCAGCTTCAAGGGGATGAAGTTGCACCTTCTACCCAGGGTTATGGAGCTCCGTGCAGGGTAAGATTTCAGTTTATCCCCCTGGCTGGAGGTGTTAAAGCAAAACACTTCACATGCCCATTAACGTCTATTTCACCCCTTCACAGTATCAGTAAAAGGCCTACAAGGCCTTGGGCCTACTTCCAGCCTCCTGGCACCAATTACACTGATACCTGTGACATTTGGAGGTGTTAAGCTTCAAGGGGAAGAAGTCACACTTTCTACCCAGGGTTATGGAGCTCAGCGAAGGGTAAGATTTCAAGTTTCAACCCTGGCTGGAGGTGTTAAAGCAAAACACCTCACATGCCCAATAAATTGTATTTCACCCCTTCACAGTATCAGGAAAGGCCTGCAAGGCCTTGGGCCTACTTCCAGCCTCCAGGCACCAATGTTACTGATACCTGTGACATTTGGAGGTGCTAAGCGTCAAGGGGATGAAGTCACACCTTCTACCCAGGGTTATGGAGCTCAGCGCAGGGTAAGATTCCGGGTTATCCCCCTGTCTTGAGGCGTTAAAGCAAAACACTTCACATGCCCAATAAAGTCTATTTCACCCCTTTCACAGTATCAGGAAAGGCCTGCAAGACCTTGGGCCTACTTCCAGCCTCCAGGCACCAATTGTACTGATACCTGTGACATTTGGAGGTGCTAAGCGTCAAGGGGATGAAGTCACACCTTCTACCCAGGGTTATGGAGCTCCGCGCAGGGTAAGAATTCAGGTTATCCCCCTGGCTGGAGGTGTTAAAGCAAAACACTCCACATGCCCATTAAAGTCTATTTTACCCCTTCACAGTATCAGGAAAGGCCTGCAAGACCTTGGGCCTACTTCCAGCCTCCAGGCACCAATTTTACTGATACCTGTGACATTTGGAGGTGCTAAGCTTCAAGGGAATGAAGTCACACCTTTTACCCAGGGTTATGGAGCTCAGCGCAGGGTAAGATTCCAGGTTATCCCCCTGGCTTGAGGTGTTAAAGCAAAACACTTCACATGCCCAATAAAGTCTATTTCACCCCTTCACAGTATCAGGAAGGACCTGCAAGGCCTTGGTCCTACTTCCAGCCTCCAGGCACCAATGTTACTGATACCTGTGACATTTGGTGGTGTTAAGCTTCAAGGGGATGAAGTCGCACCTTCTACCCAGGGTTATGGAGCTCCGCGCAGGGTAAGATTTCAGGTTATACCCCAAGCTTGAGGTGTTAAAGCAAAACACTTCACATGCCCAATAAAGTCTATTTCACCCCTTCACAGTATCAGGAAAGGCCTGCAAGGCCTTGTGCCTACTTCCAGCCTCCAGGCACCAATGTTACTGATATCTGTGACATTTGGTGGTGTTAAGCTTCAAGGGGAAGAAGTCACACCTTCTACCCAGGGTTATGGAGCTCAGCGCAGGGTAAGATTTCAGCTTTTCACCCCTAGCTGGATGTGTTGAAGCAAAACACTTCTCATGCCCAATAAAGTCTATTTCACCCCTCCACAGTATCAGGGAAGGCCTGCAAGGCCTTGTGCCTACTTCCAGCCTCCAGGCACCAATGTTACTGATACCTGTGACATTTGGTGGTGTTAAGCTTCAAGGGGAAGAAGTCACATCTTCTACCCAGGGTTATGGAGCTCAGCGCAGGGTAAGAATTCAGGTTATCCCCCTGGCTGGAGGTGTTTAAGCAAAACACCTCACATGCCCAGTACAGTGTATTTCACCCTTTCCCAGTATCAGGAAAGGCCTGCAAGGCCTTGTGCCTACTTCCAGCCTCAAGTCACCAATGTTACTGATACCTGTGACATGTGGTGGTGTTAAGCTTCAAGGGGATGAGGTAACACCTTTTACCCAGGGTTATGGAGCTCAGCGCAGGGTAAGATTTCAAGTTATACCCCAAGCTTGAGGTGTTAAAGCAAAACACTTCACATGCCCAATAAAGTCTATTTCACCCCTTCACAGTATCAGGAAAGGCCTGCAAGGCCTTGTGCCTACTTCCAGCCTCCAGGCACCAATGTTACTGATATCTGTGACATTTGGTGGTGTTAAGCTTCAAGGGGAAGAAGTCACACCTTCTACCGAGGGTTATGGAGCTCAGCGCAGGGTAAGATTTCAGCTTTTCACCCCTAGCTGGATGTGTTGAAGCAAAACACTTCTCATGCCCAATAAAGTCTATTTCACCCCTCCACAGTATCAGGGAAGGCCTGCAAGGCCTTGTGCCTACTTCCAGCCTCCAGGCACCAATGTTACTGATACCTGTGACATTTGGTGGTGTTAAGCTTCAAGGGGAAGAAGTCACATCTTCTACCCAGGGTTATGGAGCTCAGCGCAGGGTAAGAATTCAGGTTATCCCCCTGGCTGGAGGTGTTTAAGCAAAACACCTCACATGCCCAGTACAGTGTATTTCACCCTTTCCCAGTATCAGGAAAGGCCTGCAAGGCCTTGTGCCTACTTCAGGCCTCCAGGCACCAATGTTACTGATACCAGTAACATTTGGTGGTGTTAAGCCTCAAGGGGATGAAGTCACACCTTTTACCCAGGGTTATGGAGCTCAGCGCAGGGTAAGATTCCAGGTTATCCCCCTGGCTTGAGGTGTTAAAGCAAAACACTTCACATGCCCAATAAAGTCTATTTCACCCCTTTCACAGTATCAGGAAAGGCCTGCATTGCCTTGGGCCTACTTCCAGCTTCCAGACACCAATTTTACTGATACCTGTGACATTTGGTGGTGTTAAGCTTCAAGGGGATGAAGTCACACTTTCTACCCAGGGTTATGGAGCTCAGCGCAGGGTAAGATTTTAGGTTATCCCACTGGCTGGAGGTGTTAAAGCAAAACACTCCACATGCCCATTAAAGTCTATTTCACCCCTCCACAGTATCAGGAAAGGCCTGCAAGGCCTTGGGCCTACTTCCAGCCTCCAGGCACCAATTTTACTGATACCTGTGACATTTGGAGGTGCTAAGCGTCAAGGGGATGAAGTCACACCTTCTACCCAGGGTTATGGAGCTCAGTGCAGGGTAAGAATTCGGGTTATCCCCCTGGCTGGAGGTGTTAAAGAAAAACACTTCACATGCCCAATAAAGTCTATTTCACCCCTTCACAGTATCAGGAAAGGCCTGCAAGGCCTTGGGCCTACTTCCATCCTCCAGGCACCAATGTTACTGATACCTGTGACATTTGGTGCTGTTAAGCTTCAAGGGGAAGAAGTCACACCTTCTACCCAGGGTTATGGAGCTCAGCGCAGGGTAAGATTTCAGCTTTTCACCCCTAGCTGGATGTGTTGAAGCAAAACACTTCTCATGCCCAATAAAGTCTATTTCACCCCTCCACAGTATCAGGGAAGGCCTGCAAGGCCTTGTGCCTACTTCCAGCCTCCAGGCACCAATGTTACTGATACCTGTGACATTTGGTGGTGTTAAGCTTCAAGGGGAAGAAGTCACATCTTCTACCCAGGGTTATGGAGCTCAGCGCAGGGTAAGAATTCAGGTTATCCCCCTGGCTGGAGGTGTTTAAGCAAAACACCTCACATGCCCAGTACAGTGTATTTCACCCTTTCCCAGTATCAGGAAAGGCCTGCAAGGCCTTGTGCCTACTTCCAGCCTCCAGGCACCAATGTTACTGACACCTGTGACTTTTGGTGGTGTTAATCTTAAAGGGGAAGAAGTCACACCTTCTACCCAGGGTTACGGAGCTCAGCGCAGGGTAAGATTCCAGGTTATCCCCCTGGCTTGAGGTGTTAAAGCAAAACACTTCACATGCCCAATAAAGTCTATTTCACACCTTTCACAGTATCAGGAAAGGCCTGCAAGGCCTTGGGCCTACTTCCAGCTTCCAGGCACCAATTTTACTGATACCTGTGACATTTGGTGGTGTTAAGCTTCAAGGGGATGAAGTCACACTTTCTACCCAGGGTTATGGAGCTCAGCGCAGGGTAAGATTTTAGGTTATCCCCCTGGCTGGAGGTGTTAAAGCAAAACACTCCACATGCCCAATAAAGTCTATTTCACCCCTTTCACAGTATCAGGAAAGGCCTGCAAGGCCTTGGGCCTACTTCCAGCTTCCAGGCACCAATTTTACTGATACCGGTGACATTTGGTGGTGTTCAGCTTCAAGGGGATGAAGTCACACTTTCTACCCAGGGTTATGGAGCTCAGCGCAGGGTAAGAATTGGGGTTATCCCCCTGGCTGGAGGTGTTAAAGCAAAACACTCCACATGCCCAATAAAGTCTATTTCACCCCTTTCACAGTATCAGGATAGGCCTGCAAGGCCTTGGGCCTACTTCCAGCCTCCAGGCACACATTTTACTGATACCTGTGACATTTGGTGGTGTTAAGCTTCGAGGGGATGAAGTCGCACCTTTTACCCAGGGTTATGGAGCTCAGCGCAGGGTAAGATTTCAGGTTATCCCCCTGGCTGGAGGTGTTAAAGCAAAACACTCCACATGCCCAATAAAGTCTATTTCACCCCTTCACAGTATCAGGAAAGGCCTGCAAGGCCTTGTGCCTGTTTCCAGCCTCCAGGCACCTGTTTTTGTGATACTTGAGACATTTGGAGGTTTTCAGCTTCAAGGGGATGAAGTTGCACCTTCTACCCAGGGTTATGGAGCTCAGCGCAGGGTAAGAATTCAGGCTTCACCCCTGACTGGAGGCGTTAAAGCAAAACACTCCACATGCCCAATAAAGTCTATTTCACCCCTTCACAGTATCAGGAAAGGCCTGCAAGGCCTTGGGCCTACTTCCAGCCTCCAGGCACCAATGTTACTGATACCTGTGACATTTGGTGGTGTTAAGCTTCAAGGGGATGAAGTCACACCTTTTACCCAGGGTTATGGAGCTCAGCGCAGGGTAAGATTCCAGGTTATCCCCCTGGCTGGAGGTGTTAAAGCAAAACACTCCACATGCCCAATAAATTGTATTTCACCCCTTCACAGTATCAGGAAATGCCTGCAAGGCCTTGGGCCTACTTCCAGCCTCCAGACACCAATTGTACTGATACCTGTGACATTTGGTGTTGTTCAACTTCAAGGGGATGAAGTCACACTTTCGACCCAGGGTTATGGAGCTCAGCGCAGGGTAAGATTTCAGGTTATCCCCCTTGGCTTGAGGTGTTAATGCAAAACACTTCACATGCCCAATAAATTGTATTTCACCCCTTCACAGTATCAGGAAAGGCCTGCAAGGCCTTGGGCCTACTTCCAGCCTCCAGACACCAATTGTACTGATACCTGTGACATTTGGTGTTGTTCAACTTCAAGGGGATGAAGTCACACCTTCTACCCAGGGTTATGGAGGTCAGCGGAGGGTAAGATTTCAGCTTTTCACCCCTAGCTGGATGTGTTGAAGCAAAACACTTCTCATTCCCAATAAAGTCAATTTCACCCCTTCACAGTATCAGGAAGGACCTGCAAGGCCTTGGTCCTACTTCCAGCCTCCAGGCACCAATGTTACTGATACCTGTGACATTTGGTGGTGTTGAGCTTCAAGGGGATGAAGGCACACCTTTTACCCAGGGTTATGGAGCTCAGCGCAGGGTAAGATTTCAGATTATCCCCCTGGCTGGAGGTGTTAAAGCAAAACACTTCACATGCCCAATAAAGTCTATTTCACCCCTTCACAGTATCAGGAAAGGCCTGCAAGGCCTTGGGCCTAGTTCCATCCTCCAGGCACCAATGTTACTGATACCTGTGACATTTGGTGGTGTTAAGCTTCAAGGGGAAGAAGTCACACCTTCTACCCAGGGTTATGGAGCTCAGTGCGGGGTAACAATTCAGGTTATCCCCCTGGCTGCAGGTGTTAAAGCAAAACACTTCACATGCCCAACACAGTCTATTTCACCCCTTCACAGTATCAGGAAAGGCCTGCAAGGCCTTGTGCCTGTTTCCAGCCTCCAGGCACCTGTTTTTGTGATACTTGAGACATTTGGAGGTTTTCAGCTTCAAGGGGATGAAGTTGCACCTTCTACCCAGGGTTATGGAGCTCAGCGCAGGGTAAGAATTCAGGCTTCACCCCTGACTGGAGGTGTTAAAGCAAAACACACCACATGCCCAATAAAGTCTATTTCACCCCTTCACAGTATCAGGAAAGGCCTGCAAGGCCTTGGGCCTACTTCCAGCCTCCAGGCACCAATGTTACTGATACCTGTGACATTTGGTGGTGTTAAGCTTCAAGGGGATGAAGTCACACCTTTTACCCAGGGTTATGGAGCTCAGCGCAGGGTAAGATTCCAGGTTATCCCCCTGGCTGGAGGTGTTAAAGCAAAACACTCCACATGCCCAATAAATTGTATTTCACCCCTTCACAGTATCAGGAAATGCCTGCAAGGCCTTGGGCCTACTTCCAGCCTCCAGACACCAATTGTACTGATACCTGTGACATTTGGTGTTGTTCAACTTCAAGGGGATGAAGTCACACTTTCGACCCAGGGTTATGGAGCTCAGCGCAGGGTAAGATTTCAGGTTATCCCCCTTGGCTTGAGGTGTTAATGCAAAACACTTCACATGCCCAATAAATTGTATTTCACCCCTTCACAGTATCAGGAAAGGCCTGCAAGGCCTTGGGCCTACTTCCAGCCTCCAGACACCAATTGTACTGATACCTGTGACATTTGGTGTTGTTCAACTTCAAGGGGATGAAGTCACACCTTCTACCCAGGGTTATGGAGCTCAGCGGAGGGTAAGATTTCAGCTTTTCACCCCTAGCTGGATGTGTTGAAGCAAAACACTTCTCATTCCCAATAAAGTCAATTTCACCCCTTCACAGTATCAGGAAGGACCTGCAAGGCCTTGGGCCTACTTCCAGCCTCCAGACACCAATTGTACTGATAACTGTGACATTTGGTGTTGTTCAACTTCAAGGGGATGAAGTCACACCTTCTACCCAGGGTTATGGAGCTCAGCGGAGGGTAAGATTTCAGCTTTTCACCCCTAGCTGGATGTGTTGAAGCAAAACACTTCTCATTCCCAATAAAGTCTATTTCACCCCTTTCACAGTATCAGGAAGGACCTGCAAGGCCTTGGTCCTACTTCCAGCCTCCAGGCACCAATGTTACTGATACCTGTGACATTTGGTGGTGTTGAGCTTCAAGGGGATGAAGGCACACCTTTTATCCAGGGCTATGGAGCTCAGCGCAGGGTAAGATTTCAGATTATCCCCCTGGCTGGAGGTGTTAAAGCAAAACACTTCACATGCCCAATAAAGTCTATTTCACCCCTTCACAGTATCAGGAAAGGCCTGCAAGGCCTTGGGCCTACTTCCATCCTCCAGGCACCAATGTTACTGATACCTGTGACATTTGGTGGTGTTAAGCTTCAAGGGGAAGAAGTCACACCTTCTACCCAGGGTTATGGAGCTCAGTGCGGGGTAACAATTCAGGTTATCCCCCTGGCTGCAGGTGTTAAAGCAAAACACTTCACATGCCCAACACAGTCTATTTCACCCCTTCACAGTATCAGGAAAGGCCTGCAAGGCCTTGTGCCTGTTTCCAGCCTCCAGGCACCTGTTTTTGTGATACTTGAGACATTTGGAGGTGTTCAGCTTCAAGGGGATGAAGTTGCACCTTCTACCCAGGGTTATGGAGCTCAGCGCAGGGTAAGAATTCAGGCTTCACCCCTGACTGGAGGTGTTAAAGCAAAACACACCACATGCCCAATAAAGTCTATTTCACCCCTTCACAGTATCAGGAAAGGCCTGCAAGGCCTTGGGCCTACTTCCAGCCTCCAGGCACCAATGTTACTGATACCTGTGACATTTGGTGGTGGTAAGCTTCAAGGGGAAGAAGTCACACCTTCTACCCAGGGTTATGGAGCTCAGCGCAGGGTAAGATTTTAGGTTATCCCCCTGGCTGGAGGTGTTAAAGCAAAACACTCCACATGCCCAATAAAGTCTATTTCACCCCTTCACAGTATCAGTAGAGGCCTGGAAGGCCTTGGGCCTACTTCCAGCCTCCAGGCACCAATTTTACTGATACCTGTGACATTTGGAGGTGCTAAGCTTCAAGGGGATGAAGTCACACCTTCTACCCAGGGTTATGGAGCTCAGTGCAGGGTAAGAATTCAGGTTATCCCCCTGGCTGGAGGTGTTAAAGCAAAACACTCCACATGCCCAATAAAGTCTATTTCACCCCTTCACAGTATCAGTAGAGGCCTGCAAGGCCTTGGGCCTACTTCCAGCCTCCAGGCACCAATTTTACTGATACCTGTGACATTTGGAGGTGCTAAGCTTCAAGGGGATGAAGTCACACCTTTTACCCAGGGTTATGGAGCTCAGCGCAGGGTAAGAATTCAGGTTATCCCCCTGGCTGGAGGTGTTAAAGCAAAACACTCCACATGCCCAATAAAGTCTATTTCACCCCTTCACAGTATCAGGAAGGACCTGCAAGGCCTTGGGCCTACTTCCAGCCTCCAGGCACCAATTGTACTTATACCTGTGATATTCGGTGGTGTTAAGCGTCAAGGGGATGAAGTCACACTTTCTACCCAGGGTTATGGAGCTCAGCGCAGGGTAAGATTTCAGGTTATCCCCCTTGCTGGAGGTGTTAAAGGAAAACACTCTGCATGCCCAATAAAGTCTATTTCACCCCTTCACAGTATCAGGAAAGGCCGGCAAGGCCTTGGGCCTACTTCCAGGCACCAATGTTACTGATACCTGTGACATTTGGTGGTGTTAAGCTTCAAGGGGATGAAGTCACACCTTTTACCCAGGGTTATGGAGCTCAGCGCAGGGTAAGATTCCAGGTTATCCCCCTGGCTTGAGGTGTTAAAGCAAAACACTTCACATGCCCAATAAAGTCTATTTCACCCCTTCACAGTATCAGGAAGGACCTGCAAGGCCTTGGTCCTACTTCCAGCCTCCAGGCACCAATGTTACTGATACCTGTGACATTTGGTGGTGTTAAGCTTCAAGGGGATGAAGTCACACCTTCTACCCAGGGTTATGGAGCTCAGTGCAGGGTAAGATTTCAGGTTATGCCCCTGGCTGGAGGTGTTAAAGCAAAACACTCCACATGCCCAATAAAGTCTATTTCACCCTTTCCCAGTATCAGGAAAGGCCTGCAAGGCCTTGTGCCTACTTCCAGCCTCCAGGCACCAAAGTTACTGATACCTGTGACATTTGGTGGTGTTAAGCTTCAAGGGGAAGAAGTCACACCTCCTACCCAGGCTTATGGAGCTCAGTGCAGGGTAAGAATTCAGGTTATCCCCCAGGCTGGAGATTTTAAAGCAAAACACGTCACATGCCCAATAAAGTCTATTTCACCCCTTCACAGTATCAGGAAAGGCCTGCAAGGCCTTGGGCCTACTTCCAGCCTCCAGGCACCAATGTTACTGATACCTGTGACATTTGGTGGTGTTAAGCTTCAAGGGGATGAAGTCACACCTTCTACCCAGGGTTATGGAGCTCAGTGCAGGGTATGATCTCAGGTTATCCCCTTGGCTTGAGGTGTTAATGCAAAAAACTTCACATGCCCAATAAATTGTATTTCACCCCTTCACAGTATCAGGAAAGTCCTTGGGCCTACTTCCAGCCCCCAGGCACCTGTTTTTGTGATACTTGTGACATTTGGAGGTGTTGAGCTTCAAGGGGATGAAGGCACACCTTTTACCCAGGGTTACGGAGCTCAGCGCAGGGTAAGATTCCAGGTTATCCCCCTGGCTTGAGGTGTTAAAGCAAAACACTTCACATGCCCAATAAAGTCTATTTCACACCTTTCACAGTATCAGGAAAGGCCTGCAAGGCCTTGGGCCTACTTCCAGCTTCCAGGCACCAATTTTACTGATACCTGTGACATTTGGTGGTGTTAAGCTTCAAGGGGATGAAGTCGCACCTTTTACCCAGGGTTATGGAGCTCAGCGCAGGGTAAGATTTCAGGTTATCCCCCTGGCTGGAGGTGTTAAAGCAAAACACCTCACATGCCCAGTACAGTGTATTTCACCCTTTCCCAGTATCAGGAAAGGCCTGCAAGGCCTTGGGCCTACTTCCAGCCTCCAGGCACCAATGTTACTGATACCTGTGACATTTGGTGGTGGTAAGCTTCAAGGGGAAGAAGTCACACCTTCTACCCAGGGTTATGGAGCTCAGCGCAGGGTAAGATTTCAGGCTTCACCCATGACTGGAGGTGTTAAAGCAAAACACTTCACATGTCCAGTAAAGTGTACTTCGCCTGTTCACATTATCAGGAAAGGCTTGCAAGGCCTTGGGAGTGTTTCCAGCCTACAGGCACCAGTTTTAGTTATACCTGTGACAAGCTAGGGATGGGCCAGAGTACCTGAAGGCTAAGATCTGAAACTGTTGATGTACGTTTTGTACTGTGAGAAGTGTTTGATTTGTGGTTCACTCTACCTACATCCAAGGCGAAAACCGGTATTTAGAAGTAGATCTCAATCAGGCTGCCAGGCGCAGAATCTGATTTGTGGGCGCAGGTCGCACTCTTGACAGACCATTTGATTCAGGAGTGGTCCCCACGCCAGCAATCGGGCTCACTACAACGGTGATAGTCACAGGCCTCACTCTGTACTGTGGGATGTATGATGTAAGAATTAGATTGCGGTACATTACATTGCTTTTTTAGGCGCTTTCCACAACTTGCACGGGAGGGCGATCTAGACTTAGGAATAGTATGATTTACTATGCCAGGGAGGGAAGGTGTTGGAATAGTAAATCACACTATTCCTTAGTGTAGAGCGCCCTCCAGTGCAAGTCGTGGAAACGATTTGCGGGGTAAATGCAGAGATCTAAATGTACTGCGGTGTTTTGACCGCGTTGTTAAGGTCGGTTCCCTTCTAGGTACGTCACCTGAGTGGTAAACCTAACTCCAGCTGTAAAAAAGCAGCTCAGCAGAGTGCCTCCATGCAGGTACTGGGGGGGTCACCATTTCAGGTGCATTCACACCCTCTGCTCTCACTCTGGGTGCCGTTAAACATGCAGGCCTGACTCGGCCGCCTGCCTTCACCGTGCCACTGTGTGTTTATGATGTTGAGTCTGCGCCCGTCTCCTCCAGCTCGGCGCTTGGCAGTGAATGCCCTCTGCCTCCATGTGCAGCTATCAGCGCGCAGCACCCCTGGTGATGCCTGAGCCCGGACCTTGCCCCGCTGCTTGTAAAAGTCCCCCGGCTGCCCCCGACTCGTGGGTGCCACAGCCGAGGGTGCGGGCGCGCGGCGAGGGCCCCCCTGGACCCCGGGCATTGTCTCCACTCCCCGCGCTCGGCCGGCGGAGCCCTGTGTTACTTCGGCCCGTTCCAGAACCCGCTCCCCGCGGCCCCCGGAGCCCCACTGCGCCGCCACAGGGCCCGCTCCCTGCAGGAGGCCCCTCCCGCCCGCGGGCCGCCGCTCCCGGCCTCGGAGCGCGAGGGTGGACCGGGGAAAAGGGGCCCGGGGCCCGGGATTCCAGGCACGGAGGCGTCAGCCATCGGGGGAGGGCAGAGATCCACGGGGCATTACGAGCCTCTGAGGACGGGGGCAGCTGAAACGGGGGCGGGCGCGGGAAGGGGCTGAAGCTGGGCTTCTTTTCATGTGTGCCTGCGAGCGTGTGTTTAACTGATTGTGTTTTAAAACTTAGTTATTCCGATGGTAGGAAACACAAAAGTCAGCTGGGAGCAGGGAGCCGAGTGCGCCTCGCACAGCCCTCTCTCCCCGGGACCAATCAGGGGCTGGCTCCTCCCTATATATGCACGGGGCTCGGCTCGGGCGGTACATTTCTGTTCTCTGACAGTGCCTGCGCCCAGACTTGCGTTACCATGGCAGAAACCGCTCCAGCCGTCGCGGCGCCTCCCGCTGAGGTCGCCCCCAAGAAGAAGCAGCAGAAGAAAGCAGCGGGGGCCTCCAAGGCCAAGAAGCCTTCCGGTCCCAGCGTGTCCGACATGATTATGAAGGTGGTGACTGCCTCGGCCGAGAGGAAGGGAGTCTCCCTGTCGGCCCTGAAGAAGGGGCTGCTCGCCGCCGGCTACGATGCGGACAAGAACAAGGGCCGAGTAAAGGTCTCCCTGAAGAGCCTGGTCAGCAAAGGCGCCCTAGCCCAGCTGAAGGGCACCGGGGCCTCCGGCTCCTTCAAGGTGAACAAGAAGCAGCTGGTGGGCAAGAAGGCGGCAAAGAAGACAGCCACCAAGAAGCCAGCGGCCAAGAAAGCTGCCCCTGCCGCCAAGAAGCCCAAAAAGGCTCCCGCGGGGGTCAAGAAGAGCCCGAAGAAGGTCAAGAAGCCGGCGGCAGCCAAGAGCCCCAAGAAGCCCAAGGCTGCCCCCGCCAAGAAGGCTGCCAAGAGCCCAGCGAAAGCCAAGGCGGCGAAGCCCAAAGTAGCCAAGAAAAGCCCTGCCAAGGTAGTCAAACCCAAGGCAGCCAAGCCCAAAGCAGCCAAGCCCAAAAAGGCAGCACCCAAGAAGAAGTAAGGGCTTGCACCGAGACACTGCAAACACAAAGGCTCTTTTAAGGGCCACCACCCTGTCTAGAAGA
Source organism: Lissotriton helveticus (assembly GCF_964261635.1). Taxonomy (NCBI): domain Eukaryota; kingdom Metazoa; phylum Chordata; class Amphibia; order Caudata; family Salamandridae; genus Lissotriton; species Lissotriton helveticus. The sequence continues at coordinate 82,041,839 of NC_136063.1, forward strand.
GAGCGTGTTCATCCCCACCTTTGCACCCACCCAATGCCCCACTTTTCCAAAAATAAACCGCACAATACATCCCAGCGCACCGTTTCACAGGCGAGTGCTGCGTGTGATCTTGGCCATATAAAACGGCTCTTTCGGTGCTGAGTGGATTGAAATCGTTATCACATAGAAAACAAGGGGGTCCGGGAGTTATAAGACCTCCGTTCATAGTACATGTGCAATAACGTGTTTGTGTCTCGGTGCTTTCACTGTACCCGGGCAGACTCGACATAGTGTCTGCATAAGGCAGACGATTGTGAACTTTAAATGGAGCGCAGGGCACTGCGTGCTCCAGGGTGACATGGGGCGGGTAAAAGGGGGTCTGGGAGTTATGAGACCTCAGTTTATTATAAACGTGTGCTAACGTGTGTGTGTGTGTTGGTGCTTTCACTGTACCCGGGCAGACTCGACATAGTGTCTGCATAAAGCAGACGATTGTGAACTTTCCATCGAGCGCAGGTAACGGGGAGTGTTCCAGGGCGGCGTGCTCATGACATCTCGGGCTCCTCTCCCGGTTGACCGGGGTCGGGTGGACCACCAGTGGACGGACGGACACGGAGACAAAGGCTGGCCGGGGCGCGGGCTCCGGCTACATCATCCAACCGGAGGGTTCTCTTTTATCCACAGCTCATTGGACACCTAGGCTGCAGCCTCCGGTCCAGTAACCAATCGTTGCACACCGCGGGCTATTTTCGAACGTGGGGCGGTCTCCTCAGCCAATCAGAGCAGCCCTCCGTCTGTGAGCGCATAAATAGGGCTCTTTCCCCGTTCGACGCCATTCTTCTCTGCCTTCGCCGAGAGAGACCGCTCCCGCCATGGCCCGCACCAAGCAGACAGCCCGCAAGTCCACCGGCGGCAAAGCGCCCCGCAAGCAGCTGGCCACCAAGGCTGCCCGCAAGAGCGCGCCTGCCACCGGCGGCGTCAAGAAGCCTCACCGCTACCGGCCCGGCACCGTGGCCCTCCGCGAGATCCGCCGCTACCAGAAGTCCACCGAGCTCCTCATCCGCAAGCTGCCCTTCCAGCGCCTGGTGAGGGAGATCGCCCAGGACTTCAAGACGGACCTGCGCTTCCAGAGCTCCGCCGTCATGGCCCTGCAGGAGGCCAGCGAGGCCTACCTGGTCGGGCTCTTCGAGGACACCAACCTGTGCGCCATCCACGCCAAGAGGGTGACCATCATGCCCAAGGACATCCAGCTGGCACGTCGCATCCGAGGCGAGAGGGCCTAAGGCGACGGACCGACCCGAACAACCACCACAACGGCTCTTTTAAGGGCCACCACCCTGTCACCTACGAGCTTATCTTATCTGTCATGGCATGTGTTTTAACACGTCAGGGAGGGTGGGCTGTGAGTACCACGAGCACTGGGCAACTTATACCGCCGGCTCTTGAGAAACCAGAGCACTCTGTGTTCACAGTGCACCAACACCTCTCCAATGTGTCCTTCATTTTAAAGCGTTGTTTGGGTAGAGGGTTGTGGTCGGGATCCGCGGGTCACAAGCCAGCACTATGGGGCATCTGTGCCCCCGGTACGTCGGGTTCTGAGAGTACCTCGATTACTGGGCAACTTATACCGGCTCTGGGGGGGAACCAGAGCACTCCGTGTTCACAGTGCACAAACACCTCTTAAACGTGTCCTTCATTTAATAGAGAGCTTCTTCGGGGGTAGAGGATTGTGTAGGGATCCGCTGGTCACAAGCCAGCGCTATGGCGCATCTGTGCTCCCGGTACATCGGGTTCATGTGTCCGATTTCAGGAACGTTTGCCCCGGGGCGGATTATAGCCGTTCCCCAGGGTCTTAAAAGTACTAACACAACGTTAAACCCGCTCACACAAACACTGTTCGCCCCATACATGGAAAAGAATAAGCCCACGGGCAGATGCGCGAATTCCCAGTGGGTTTATGTAACCTCATCGTTGCAGTGCTTATGTGACACTTGGTCCCAACGAGGGCTCATTCATATACATGTTGATTTAAAGAGGAAAAACGGGTTGACTGCTCTGTCGGCCCTCGGTCTGCAGCAAGCCCCGTGAGAGCGGGCCTTTCTGCACTCAACATTACCCTTCTAAAACACATATTTCTCAAGTGATAACAGAAGCACATTAGCTCTTAGAGGAGGAAGTGATTGGCCCTTAAAAGAGCCGTTGTGTTTGTTGGTGATGCGCCTCGAAGCCTTACTTGGCGCTGGTGTACTTGGTGACGGCCTTGGTGCCCTCCGACACGGCGTGCTTGGCCAGCTCTCCGGGCAGCAGAAGGCGGACTGCGGTCTGGATCTCCCGGGAGGTGATGGTGCGCCGCGAGTTGTAGAGAGCCAGTTTGGAAGACTCGTTAGCGATGCGCTCGAAGATGTCGTTCACGAAGGAGTTCATGATGCCCATGGCCTTGGAGGAAATGCCGGTATCTGGGTGCACCTGCTTCATCACTTTGTAAATGTAGATGGCATAGCTTTCCTTCCTGCTCTTCCTGCGCTTCTTCCCGTCCTTCTTGGGCGGCTTGGAGAGCGCTTTCTTGGAGCCCTTCTTGGGAGCCGGCGCGGACTTGGCTGGTTCAGGCATGGTGGACGCTCTTTCACTGCTTGCTGTGAAGCCGAGAGAAATACGGAAGGAGGGCCCGGCACTTGTATTTATGGGCTTGGCCTGCAAAGCAGTCTCCTTCCCGGCTCTCCCTTCTCATTGGCAGGCTCCCCACTTCCTATGTTAAGCCCTCCTCCAATGAGAAGTACTATCAGCGCCTAGCTGTCAACCAATCAGACGCTCCCGAAGTCTTTATATAACCGAGTCCAGCAGAAAGAGAAGTATTACTTGAAGACCAGCCGCAGGGCACCAGACACAACTTCAAGAAGGCGGACTGGTGCCTATACAAGAGATGCCTGGAGGACACACTGGTCCCAGGTCCCCTGCGAAGCACTGAAGACATTGACCAGGCGATTCACCACTTCACAGCTTCAATCCACACAGCTATTGAGCGCAGCATTCCAGAGCAGAAACTACAACGATGCTCTATCTACGATCTCCCGAAGGGCATCAAGCAGTCAATAGCTGCCAAGAACAGAGCCCGCAGAGAGTGGCAAAGGAACCGCACCCCCGACCTGCTGAAGAAGTATAATGAACTGACAAGACAGCTGAAGATGCAAATAAGCCAGCACAGAGGCGAAAAATGGGAAGCAGCTACAGCTAACCTAAAGGACTCAGACAACTCTCTATGGAGAATGACCCGCCGCCTGACTGGGAAGAAGGAACCAAACCCACCGATACAAGGGACGACTCACCTGGCATGCAGCAGCAGGGATAAGGCTGAGGTCTTCGCTGACACGCTGGAGGCATCATTCAGGCCCAACCAGGCAAGCAAACTGGCAACAGAAGTAGAGCAAGAGGTCGCCAAGCATCACCGGGAGCACCCACCAGAAACAGAAACTGCACACATTGAGGAATGCTCAATGGGCGAATTACTGGCCCTGGCAAAAACACTAAAAAACGGCAAGGCACCAGGGAAGGACAGAATAGTCAACCAAGCCATCAAGATGCTACCAGATACTGCAGTGGATCACCTTGCTGAGATATTTAACGCATGCATGCAGCACCAGTATTTCCCAAACACCTGGAAAGAAGCAAGAGTCGTCGTATTCCCCAAGGCTGGGAAACCACTGCGAGACCCTGCAAATTACCGCCCCATAAGTCTGCTATCTGGCCTATCAAAACTCTTTGAAAAAGTCATCCACGCCCGTCTCGTGGACTTTGCGACAAGCAACAACCTCCTTGCTAAAGAACAGTTTGGGTTCCGGAAAGATCACTCAACCAATCACCAACTCCTCAGAGTTGTGGACATCATCAGCCATGGTTTCAACATCAACAAGTCTACCGGAGTAGTCTTTCTGGATGTAGCCAAAGCATTTGACCGAGTATGGCACGAGGGACTGCTTTACAAATTTATCAAGCTCCAGTTTCCCAGCTACCTGGTCAAGCTACTGTCCAGCTACCTGACAAAACGGACCTTTCACGTGGCAGTGCGAGAAGAATGCTCATCGCCACGCCCAATTCTTGCTGGAGTGCCTCAGGGATCAATCCTAGGACCATTCCTCTTCAACATATTCACAAACGACATCCCCACGGACCTAAAGAAGACTGATCTTGCCCTTTACGCAGATGATGTTGCGGTCATCTCTCAATCCTTCAGCGACAAGGAAGTGGCTAAGAACCTGGAGACATCGCTCTGCAGACTCTCCGAATGGTACAGCGACTGGCAGATCACCTTGAACACGGGCAAAACCACTGCAACATTATTTACCAGGAAGCAGAACAGGAAACACCCACAGATCCTCCTCAACGGGGACGAGGTCAAATGGGAAAACAGCAGCTCCTACCTGGGGGTGACTCTGGACTCTAAACTCAGCTGGAGAAACCACATAGAGAAGACCTGCCAGAAAGCAGCATCCAAACTGGCTGCATTATACCCACTCCTGAAGACTAAGTCGATGCCCATGCAGAGCAAGGTGCGAGTAGTCACTGCAATAATTCGACCAACTATGACATACGCCTCACCAGTTTGGAGTGGCTGCCGCCCACAGCTTCGGATGGACCTACAGAAAGTACAGAACAAGGCCTTACGGATTGCAGCAGGTGCACCTATGTTCACACGAACAGCAGACCTCCACAGAGACTTAGGGATTGAGATGTTGGACGACCATCTCCTCAAACTCAACAGGAAATTCTACACAGGATTAGATCAAAAGGAAAACCCACTGATCAGGAAACTTGCAGACATCTCTACGAACCCATTTGACCGCTACCCGCGTCCCATTGAAGCGCTAACCATGCGAAACTGAAACAGAAACGCAGCATCCAAAAACTCAGCACTGCTTGAAGGCAAACGCCGGCAGGTACACAAAACCCACCGCTGCCAGATGGCATAACAGCCTCGGCAAGCAACCAAAACTCAACACTATCAGAAGGAACTTGATGGACAAAGACAAGACCCTCTGAGGAAACATGCTGACAATTCTGCATACTCAATCGACCGCTACCCGCGGCCCATCACTGAGATGACCATGTGATGCAACCTCAACTGTGACAAAGCGTCACACATCAATAAGACAATCTAAACAGCGACTAAAAAATTCAAAATGATTGTGGAGTAATGAGGCTACTGCCTCGGTATCCAAAAACTCACCACTGTCAGAAGGAATCTGACAGACGAAAACAAGACAGCAGAGTAGAGAAGTATTCTTCTCTCTGTTGTGTGACTGAGACCCTAGATCGATCGCCATGTCTGGAAGAGGAAAGCAGGGAGGAAAGGCCCGCGCCAAGGCCAAGACACGCTCCTCCAGAGCAGGGCTCCAGTTCCCCGTGGGCCGTGTTCACAGGCTGCTCCGGAAGGGAAGCTACGCCGAGAGGGTGGGAGCCGGTGCCCCCGTCTATCTGGCTGCAGTGCTGGAGTACCTGACCGCTGAGATCCTGGAGCTGGCCGGCAACGCCGCCCGGGACAACAAGAAGACCCGCATCATCCCCAGACACCTCCAGTTGGCCATCCGCAACGACGAGGAGCTGAACAAGCTGCTGGGCCGAGTCACCATCGCCCAGGGAGGAGTCCTGCCCAACATCCAGGCCGTGCTGCTGCCCAAGAAAACCGAGAGCCACAAGGCACAGGGCAAAGCAAGCAAGTAAAGGCCCGCAGACCCCCGTGGAAACACACCCTAAACACAAAGGCTCTTTTCAGGGCCATCCACAGACTCCATCAAAGAGCGTATCCGTGCCGAGGTGTTACTCTCTGGCGGCTTCATAGATGCGGCAGCGCCCGCTACCGTAGCTTCATAGGGGGGCATGCCCAAGCTCTGGCCGTGCACTGTTGTTCCTTCCCGAAGCCTAGCATGAGGCCGACCATATTAATGTTTTTTTTTTTAGTATATACATGTATAATTTGAATTTTCAGGGACACATTTTGCAGACTTGCCCCAGCCGAGCGGGCACCGAAGGCGAGGGTTAGGCGGGCCGCGGTGACAAGTGGGGGCCTGGCAGGGAGGAGTGTGCGTGTTTGACTGATCGGTGCACCGGCGGCAGCTGCTGAGCCCGATCGGGAGCCCCTGACAAAGAGGCGGGCTGGGAGCGCGCTCTTTTTCAATCAATATATACATATATATTTTTTCATTTTTGGGGGACACATTGTGCAGGCTTGCCCCAGCCGGGAGCGAGATGTGGGCAGTGTTGCGAGGTTGAAGGCAGGTGGTGCCGGTGAGGACTTTAACGTGTGTTGGGCTCCATTAAAACGTATCCATGTTTTTTTTTCTTCATATTGGGAGGGGCCACCGAACGAGAGGGTTAGGCGGGCCGCGGTCACAAGTGGGGGCCGGGAATGGAGGTGCCTTGGGCGCGAGACGTGGACAGTGTTGCGGGGTTGCAGGCGGTGACACACAGCGGGGTGGTGCCGGTGAGTCCGGTTTAACGTGTGTGGGCTTTATTAAAACATGCCCGAGGCTGTTCATATTGGGAGGGGGGAAGGAAGGAGAGGTTTAGGCGGGCCGCGGTCACAAGTAGGGGCCGGGAAGGGGTGTGTTTGACTGTGATCTGTGCACCGGCGGCAGCTGCTGAGCCAGCCCATGACAAAGGCGGGCTGGGAGCCCGCTCTTTTTCAAACGGCAACGGCCGCTCCAGCCCCCGCTCCCTGCAGAGGGCGGGACGGGGCCGGGCTCTACATGGGCTCCCGCGCAGGTCCGCTGCTCCTCAATATAAGCAGCCGCTGCTGGTCGAGATTTCATTTCTGCTCACATCATCGAGAGGAGAACATGTCTGGACGCGGCAAAGGAGGGAAGGGGCTCGGCAAAGGCGGCGCCAAGAGGCACCGCAAGGTGCTCCGGGACAACATCCAGGGCATCACCAAGCCGGCCATTCGCCGCCTGGCGCGCCGTGGCGGAGTCAAGCGCATCTCCGGCCTCATCTACGAGGAGACCCGCGGGGTGCTCAAGGTTTTCCTGGAGAACGTGATCCGGGACGCCGTCACCTACACCGAGCACGCCAAGCGGAAGACCGTCACCGCCATGGATGTGGTCTATGCCCTGAAGCGCCAGGGCCGCACCCTCTACGGATTCGGCGGTTAAACACTCGACTTGCCCTCGGAAAAACGCAAAACACCAACCCAAAGGCTCTTTTAAGAGCCGACCACGATGTCATGGGAGAGCTGTGTCTATGCACTATTGTTCCCGCAGAGCCGGGATCGGCTACTCGCTAGCCCAATACCAGGGGATTTGCTCCGGTGCCACCCTACCATGTCGGGCGCTGTCCCGTGGCCCCAGGAGCCCGCCATTCAGGAGCCCTGGACTGGGTCCCTAAGGGGGTGTTTAGACCGGCCCAGGTGCCCGCCATTATGGAGCCCTTGCCTGGGGACCTACGGTGGGTTTAGCCCGGCCCAGGGTCCCGTTTTCCTGGAGCTCTAAACTGGGGACCTAAGGCGTGTTTAGCCCGGCCCAGGGGCCCGCAACCATGGAGCCCTAAACTGGTGACCTAAGGCGGGCTCAGCCCGGTCCAGGGGCCCGCCACCACGGAGCCCTGGACTGGGGACCTAATTCGTGTTTAGCCCGTCCCAGGGTCCCGTTATCCTGGAGCCCTTCACTGGGGAGATAAGGCAGGTTTAGCCCGGCCCAGGTGCACGCCAACATGGAGCCCTTGCCTGGGGACCTACTGTGGGTTCAGCCCGGTCCAGCGGCCTGCCATCATGGAGCCCTGGACTGGGGACCTAAGGTGGGTTTAGCACGGCCCAGGGGCCCGCCATCATGGAGCCCTTGCCTGGGGACCTAAGGTGGGTTCAGTCCGGTCCAGGGGCCTGCCATCATGGAGCCCTGGACTGGGGACCTACGGTGGGTTTAGCCCGGCCCAGGGGCCCGCCATCATGGAGCCCTTGCCTGGGGACCTAAGGTGGGTTCAGCCCGGTCCAGGGGCCTGCCATCATGGAGCCCTGGACTGGGGACCTACGGTGGGTTTAGCACGGCCCAGGGGCCCGCCATCATGGAGCCCTTGCCTGGGGACCTAAAGTGGGTTTAGCCCGGCTCAGGGCCCCACGAGTCACGCAGTTCACCGACTATTAAGCCCCCCACGTAGTGGGGGCTTACAGCGCCTGGCTGGGAGACAAAGTTGGAGTTAGCGCGGCCATTCCGCCGCCCGGCCATCTGGTCGCCGCAACTCACTGGGCCATCTGGTCGGCGACCAGATGGCCCAGTCAGCTACGGCGACCAGATGGCCGGGCGGCGGAATGGCCGTGCTAACTCCAACTTTGTCTTCCGCCCAGGAGCATAAGCCCTAGGGGCTTAATAGTCGATACAATAGGGTTCCCATGCAGGCCCATAGGAAGAGGGTGTGGGGTCCTAAATGATGTGGCGAACCACCATGTCCGTTTACGGGTCCCTGTGGGCCTTTAAACAACGCTTTCAGTATTTTTCTTTTTTTGTGTGTGGACATTTTGGTTCAAGGGGACGTGGGCACTACTTCTACCCAGGGCTGGTGAGCTCCGATTCGGGTAAAATTTCCGCATTTCCCCCTTAGCTGGAGGTCGGCAAAAAAAAAAAAAAAAAAAAAAACGATACATACATTTTTTCTTCTTTTTTTCTAACTTTATGTTCAAGGGGACAAAGTCACTTTTTCTACCCAGGGCTGATGAGCTCCGATTCGGGTAACATTTCCGGTTTCCCCCCTTAGCTGGAGGTCGGCAAAAAAAATAACTATATATATATACATATTTTTTTTTTTACTATTTCCTTAGTTTCAAGGGGACAAAGTCACTTGTTCTACCCAGGGCTGGGGAGCTCCGATTCGGGTACAATTTCGGGTTTCCCCCCTTAGCCGGAGGTCGGCAAAAAAAAAATCTAAACTTTTTTTTTTTTTTACTAACTTTAGGTTCAAGGGGACAACGTCACTGTTTCTACCCGAGGATGTGGAGCTCCGATCCGGGTAAAACTTCAGGTTTTCCCCCTAAGCTGAAGGTGGTCCAAAATAAATAAAAAAAATATATATACACATACAATTTTTTTCTTCTTCTTCAAATAACTCTAGGTTGAAGGGGACAAAGTCACTTTTTCTACCCGGCCTATGGATCTCCGATCCGGGTACAATTTACCCATTTAAAACTGTTAATACAAAATATATATATATATATATTTTGCTCAATGTTTAGGTTCTAGGGGACTAAGTCACTTTTTCTACTCAGGGCTATGGAGCTCCGATTAGGGTAATATTTCAGGATTTCCCCTTTGGCTGGAGGCGGAGAAAAAAAAAAAAGTCATTCAAAAGGTATATAAAGCCCTTTGCATTATCAGATCCTAGCCTTCAGTGTCCCAAGCCCATTTCTAGCCTGCAGGCACAAAGTGTCTATTTCTGCACAGGGCTATGGAGCTCCGCGCAGGGTGAGATTCCCCCCTGTTACAGTATCAGCACAAGGCTGTGGGCCCATTCCTAGCCTCCAAACACCTCTTTTAGGGATACTTGTAACATTCAGCGGAGTTAATCTTCAAAGGGGATACAGTTGCTCCTACTAACCTGGGCTATGGACCTCCGCGCAGAGTAAGATTTCAGGTTCCACCCCTGGCTGGAGGTGGGAAAACGAAAGAGTTATTTATTCCAACACTGTATCTAACCCCTTTACAGTATCAGACCCAGGCCTGCAAGACCATAGGCACATTTCCAGCCTCCAGGCACCTATTTTCGTGATACTTGTGACATTATGAAGCCTGCAGCTTCAAGGGGACAAAGTCACTCCTCCTACCCAGGGTTAAGGAACTCCGCGCAGGGTAATATTTAGGGTTATACTCCTGGCTGGGGGTGTGAAAACAACACACTTCAAAAGTCCAATAAAGTGTATGTCACCCCTTAACAGTGTCAGGTGAGGCCAGCAAGGCCATGGAACTTCTTCCAGCCTCCAAGCACCAGTTTTACTGATACCTGTGAGATTTGGAGGTGTAAGGCTTCAAGGGGATGAAGTCACACCTTCTACCTAGGGTTAAGGAGCTCTGCGCAGGGTAAGGCTTCAGGCTGACCCCCTGGCTTGAGGTGTGAAAAGGAGACACGTCACGTGGTCAATACAATGTTTTTAACCCCTTTTACAGTATCAGGACAAGGCCTGCTAGGCCATGGGCCTACTTCCAGCCTCCAGGTACCAGTTTAACAAATACCTGTGACATTTGGAGCTGTAAGGCTTCAAGGGGATGAAGTCGCGCCTTCTACCCAGGGTTATGGAGCTCCGCGCAGGGTAAGATTTCAGTTTATCCCCCTGGCTGGAGGTGTTAAAGCCAAACACTTCACATGCCCATTGAAGTCTATTTCACCCCTTCACAGTATCAGGAAAGGCCTGCAAGGCCTTGGGCCTACTTCCATCCTCCAGGCACCAATGTTACTGATACCTGTGACATTTGGTGGTGTTAAGCTTCAAGGGGAAGAAGTCACACCTTCTACCCAGGGTTATGGAGCTCAGTGCAGGGTAACAATTCAGGTTATCCCCCTGGCAACAGGTGTTAAAGCAAAACACTTCACTTGCCCAACACAGTCTATTTCACCCCTTCACAGTATCAGGAAAGGCCTGCAAGGCCTTGGGCGTAGCTACTTCCAGCCCCCAGGCACCAATTTTACTGATACCGATGACATTTGGTGGTGTTCAGCTTCAAGGGGATGAAGTCACACTTTCTACCCAGGGTTATGGAGCTCAGCGCAGGGTAAGAATTGGGGTTATCCCCCTGGCTGGAGGTGTTAAAGCAAAACACTCCACATGCCCAATAAAGTCTATTTCACCCTTTCCCAGTATCAGGAAAGGCCTGCAAGGCCTTGTGCCTACTTCAGGCCTCCAGGCACTAATGTTACTGATACCTGTGACATTTGGTGGTGTTAAGCTTCAAGGGAATGAAGTCACACCTTTTACCCAGGGTTCTGGAGCTCAGCGCAGGGTAAGATTCCAGGTTATCCCCCTGGCTTGAGGTGTTAAAGCAAAACACTTCACATGCCCAATAAAGTCTATTTCACCCCTTTCACAGTATCAGGAAAGGCCTGCAAGGCCTTGGGCCTACTTCCAGCCCCCAGGCACCAATGTTACTGACACCTGTGACATTTGGTGGTGTTAAGCTTAAAGGGGAAGAAGTCGCACCTTTTACCCAGGGTTATGGAACTCAGTGCAGGGTAAGATTCCAGGTTATCCCCCTGGCTGGAGGTGTTAAAGCAAAACACTCCACATGCCCAATAAAGTCTATTTCACCCCTTTCATAGTATCAGGAAAGGCCTGCAAGGCCTAGTGCCAGTTTCCAGCCTCCAGGCACCTGTTTTTGTGATACTTGAGACATTTGGAGGTGTTCAGCTTCAAGGGGATGAAGTTGCACCTTCTACCCAGGGTTATGGAGCTCCGTGCAGGGTAAGATTTCAGTTTATCCCCCTGGCTGGAGGTGTTAAAGCAAAACACTTCACATGCCCATTAACGTCTATTTCACCCCTTCACAGTATCAGTAAAAGGCCTACAAGGCCTTGGGCCTACTTCCAGCCTCCTGGCACCAATTACACTGATACCTGTGACATTTGGAGGTGTTAAGCTTCAAGGGGAAGAAGTCACACTTTCTACCCAGGGTTATGGAGCTCAGCGAAGGGTAAGATTTCAAGTTTCAACCCTGGCTGGAGGTGTTAAAGCAAAACACCTCACATGCCCAATAAATTGTATTTCACCCCTTCACAGTATCAGGAAAGGCCTGCAAGGCCTTGGGCCTACTTCCAGCCTCCAGGCACCAATTGTACTCATACCTGTGACATTTGGAGGTGCTAAGCGTCAAGGGGATGAAGTCACACCTTCTACCCAGGGTTATGGAGCTCCGCGCAGGGTAAGAATTCAGGTTATCCCCCTGGCTGGAGGTGTTAAAGCAAAACACTCCACATGCCCAATAAAGTCTATTTCACCCCTCCACAGTATCTGGAAAGGCATGCAAGGCCTTGGGCCTACTTCCAGCTTCCAGGCACCAATTTTACTGATACCTGTGACATTTGGTGGTGTTAAGCTTCAGGGGGATGAAGTCACACTTTCTACCCAGGGTTATGGAGCTCAGCGCAGGGTAAGATTTTAGGTTATCCCCCTGGCTGGAGGTGTTAAAGCAAAACACTCCACATGCCCATTAAAGTCTATTTCACCCCTTCACAGTATCAGGAAAGGCATGCAAGGCCTTGGGCCTACTTCCAGCCTCCAGGCACCAATGTTACTCATACCTGTGACATTTGGTGGTGTTAAGCTTCAAGGGGATGAAGTCACACCTTCTACCCAGGGTTATGGAGCTCAGCGCAGGGTAAGATTTCAGGTTATCCCCCTGGCTAGAGGTGTTAAAGCAAAACACCTCACATGCCCAGTACAGTGTATTTCACCCTTTCCCAGTATCAGGAAAGGCCTGCAAGGCCTTGTGCCTACTTCAGGCCTCCAGGCACCAATGTTACTGATACCTGTGACATTTGGTGGTGTTAAGCTTCAAGGGGAAGAAGTCACACTTTCTACCCAGGGTTATGGAGCTCAGCGCAGGGTAAGATTTTAGGTTATCCCCCTGGCTGGAGGTGTTAAAGCAAAACACTCCACATGCCCATTAAAGTCTATTTCACCCTTTCCCAGTATCAGGAAAGGCCTGCAAGGCCTTGTGCCTACTTCCAGCCTCCAGGCACCAATGTTACTGACACCTGTGACATTTGGTGGTGTTAAGCTTCAAGGGGAAGAAGTCACACCTTCTACCCAAGGTTATGGAGCTCAGCGCAGGGTAAGATTTCAGGTTATCCCCCTGGCTGGAGGTGTTAAAGCAAAACACTCCACATGCCCAATAACGTCTATTTCACCCCTTCACAGTATCAGGAAAGGCCTGCAAGGCCTTGTGCCTACTTCCAGCCTCCAGGCACCAATGGTACTGATACCTGTGACATTTGGTGGTGTTAAGCTTCAAGGGGATGAAGTCACACCTTCTACCCAGGGTTATGGAGCTCAGCGCAGGGTAAGATTTCAGGTTATCCCCCTGGCTGGAGGTGTTAAAGCAAAACACTCCACATGCCCAATAACGTCTATTTCACCCCTTCACAGTATCAGGAAAGGCCTGCAAGGCCTTGTGCCTACTTCCAGCCTCCAGGCACCAATGTTACTGATACCTGTGACATAAGGTGGTGTTGAGCTTCAAGGGGATGAAGTCACACCTTTTACCCAGGGTTATGGAGCTCAGCGCAGGGTAAGATTTCAGGTTATCCCCCTGGCTGGAGGTGTTAAAGCAAAACACTCCACATGCCCAATAAAGTCTATTTCACCCCTTCACAGTATCAGGAAAGGCCTGCAAGGCCTTGTGCCTGTTTCCAGCCTCCAGGCACCTGTTTTTGTGATACTTGAGACATTTGGAGGTTTTCAGCTTCAAGGGGATGAAGTTGCACCTTCTACCCAGGGTTATGGAGCTCAGCGCAGGGTAAGAATTCAGGCTTCACCCCTGACTGGAGGCGTTAAAGCAAAACACTCCACATGCCCAATAAAGTCTATTTCACCCCTTCACAGTATCAGGAAAGGCCTGCAGGGCCTTGGGCCTACTTCCAGCCTCCAGGCACCAATGTTACTGATACCTGTGACATTTGGTGGTGTTAAGCTTCAAGGGGATGAAGTCACACCTTTTACCCAGGGTTATGGAGCTCAGCGCAGGGTAAGATTCCAGGTTATCCCCCTGGCTGGAGGTGTTAAAGCAAAACACTCCACATGCCCAATAAATTGTATTTCACCCCTTCACAGTATCAGGAAATGCCTGCAAGGCCTTGGGCCTACTTCCAGCCTCCAGACACCAATTGTACTGATACCTGTGACATTTGGTGTTGTTCAACTTCAAGGGGATGAAGTCACACTTTCGACCCAGGGTTATGGAGCTCAGCGCAGGGTAAGATTTCAGGTTATCCCCCTTGGCTTGAGGTGTTAATGCAAAACACTTCACATGCCCAATAAATTGTATTTCACCCCTTCACAGTATCAGGAAAGGCCTGCAAGGCCTTGGGCCTACTTCCAGCCTCCAGACACCAATTGTACTGATACCTGTGACATTTGGTGTTGTTCAACTTCAAGGGGATGAAGTCACACCTTCTACCCAGGGTTATGGAGCTCAGCGGAGGGTAAGATTTCAGCTTTTCACCCCTAGCTGGATGTGTTAAAGCAAAACACTTCTCATTCCCAATAAAGTCAATTTCACCCCTTCACAGTATCAGGAAGGACCTGCAAGGCCTTGGTCCTACTTCCAGCCTCCAGGCACCAATGTTACTGATACCTGTGACATTTGGTGGTGTTGAGCTTCAAGGGGATGAAGGCCCACCTTTTACCCAGGGTTATGGAGCTCAGCGCAGGGTAAGATTTCAGATTATCCCCCTGGCTGGAGGTGTTAAAGCAAAACACTTCACATGCCCAATAAAGTCTATTTCACCCCTTCACAGTATCAGGAAAGGCCTGCAAGGCCTTGGGCCTACTTCCATCCTCCAGGCACCAATGTTACTGATACCTGTGACATTTGGTGGTGTTAAGCTTCAAGGGGAAGAAGTCACACCTTCTACCCAGGGTTATGGAGCTCAGCGCAGGGTAAGATTTTAGGTTATCCCCCTGGCTGGAGGTGTTAAAGCAAAACACTCCACATGCCCAATAAAGTCTATTTCACCCCTTCACAGTATCAGTAGAGGCCTGGAAGGCCTTGGGCCCACTTCCAGCCTCCAGGCACCAATTTTACTGATACCTGTGACATTTGGAGGTGCTAAGCTTCAAGGGGATGAAGTCACACCTTCTACCCAGGGTTATGGAGCTCAGTGCAGGGTAAGAATTCAGGTTATCCCCCTGGCTGGAGGTGTTAAAGCAAAACACTCCCCATGCCCAATAAAGTCTATTTCACCCCTTCACAGTATCAGTAGAGGCCTGCAAGGCCTTGGGCCTACTTCCAGCCTCCAGGCACCAATTTTACTGATACCTGTGACATTTGGAGGTGCTAAGCTTCAAGGGGATGAAGTCACACCTTCTACCCAGGGTTATGGAGCTCAGCGCAGGGTAAGAATTCAGGTTATCCCCCTGGCTGGAGGTGTTAAAGCAAAACACTCCACATGCCCAATAAAGTCTATTTCACCCCTTCACAGTATCAGGAAGGACCTGCAAGGCCTTGGGCCTACTTCCAGCCTCCAGGCACCAATTGTACTTATACCTGTGACATTCGGTGGAGTTAAGCGTCAAGGGGATGAAGTCACACCTTTTACCCAGGGTTATGGAGCTCAGCGCAGGGTAAGATTTCAGGTTATGCCCCTGGCTGGAGGTGTTAAAGCAAAACACTCCACATGCCCAATAAAGTCTATTTCACCCTTTCCCAGTATCAGGAAAGGCCTGCAAGGCCTTGTGCCTACTTCAGGCCTCCAGGCACTAATGTTACTGATACCTGTGACATTTGGTGGTGTTAAGCTTCAAGGGAATGAAGTCACACCTTTTACCCAGGGTTCTGGAGCTCAGCGCAGGGTAAGATTCCAGGTTATCCCCCTGGCTTGAGGTGTTAAAGCAAAACACTTCACATGCCCAATAAAGTCTATTTCACCCCTTTCACAGTATCAGGAAAGGCCTGCAAGGCCTTGGGCCTACTTCCAGCCCCCAGGCACCAATGTTACTGACACCTGTGACATTTGGTGGTGTTAAGCTTAAAGGGGAAGAAGTCGCACCTTTTACCCAGGGTTATGGAACTCAGTGCAGGGTAAGATTCCAGGTTATCCCCCTGGCTGGAGGTGTTAAAGCAAAACACTCCACATGCCCAATAAAGTCTATTTCACCCCTTTCATAGTATCAGGAAAGGCCTGCAAGGCCTAGTGCCAGTTTCCAGCCTCCAGGCACCTGTTTTTGTGATACTTGAGACATTTGGAGGTGTTCAGCTTCAAGGGGATGAAGTTGCACCTTCTACCCAGGGTTATGGAGCTCCGTGCAGGGTAAGATTTCAGTTTATCCCCCTGGCTGGAGGTGTTAAAGCAAAACACTTCACATGCCCATTAACGTCTATTTCACCCCTTCACAGTATCAGTAAAAGGCCTACAAGGCCTTGGGCCTACTTCCAGCCTCCTGGCACCAATTACACTGATACCTGTGACATTTGGAAGTGTTAAGCTTCAAGGGGAAGAAGTCACACTTTCTACCCAGGGTTATGGAGCTCAGCGAAGGGTAAGATTTCAAGTTTCAACCCTGGCTGGAGGTGTTAAAGCAAAACACCTCACATGCCCAATAAATTGTATTTCACACCTTCACAGTATCAGGAAAGGCCTGCAAGGCCTTGGGCCTACTTCCAGCCTCCAGGCACCAATTGTACTCATACCTGTGACATTTGGAGGTGCTAAGCGTCAAGGGGATGAAGTCACACCTTCTACCCAGGGTTATGGAGCTCCGCGCAGGGTAAGAATTCAGGTTATCCCCCTGGCTGGAGGTGTTAAAGCAAAACACTCCACATGCCCATTAAAGTCATTTTTACCCCTTCACAGTATCAGGAAAGGCCTGCAAGACCTTGGGCCTACTTCCAGCCTCCAGGCACCAATTTTACTGATACCTGTGACATTTGGAGGTGCTAAGCTTCAAGGGGATGAAGTCACACCTTTTACCCAGGGTTATGGAGCTCAGCGCAGGGTAAGATTCCAGGTTATCCCCCTGGCTTGAGGTGTTAAAGCAAAACACTTCACATGCCCAATAACGTCTATTTCACCCCTTCACAGTATCAGTAAAAGGCCTACAAGGCCTTGGGCCTACTTCCAGCCTCCAGGCACCAATGTTACTGATACCTGTGACATTTGGAGGTGTTAAGCTTCAAGGGGAAGAAGTCACACTTTCTACCCAGGGTTATGGAGCTCAGCGAAGGGTAAGATTTCAAGTTTCAACCCTGGCTGGAGGTGTTAAAGCAAAACACCTCACATGCCCAATAAATTGTATTTCACCCCTTCACAGTATCAGGAAAGGCCTGCAAGGCCTTGGGCCTACTTCCAGCCTCCAGGCACCAATGTTACTGATACCTGTGACATTTGGAGGTGCTAAGCGTCAAGGGGATGAAGTCACACCTTCTACCCAGGGTTATGGAGCTCAGCGCATGGTAAGATTCCGGGTTATCCCCCTGTCTTGAGGCGTTAAAGCAAAACACTTCACATGCCCAATAAAGTCTATTTCACCCCTTTCACAGTATCAGGAAAGGCCTGCAAGACCTTGGGCCTACTTCCAGCCTCCAGGCACCAATTGTACTGATACCTGTGACATTTGGAGGTGCTAAGCGTCAAGGGGATGAAGTCACACCTTCTACCCAGGGTTATGGAGCTCCGCGCAGGGTAAGAATTCAGGTTATCCCCCTGGCTGGAGGTGTTAAAGCAAAACACTCCACATGCCCATTAAAGTCTATTTCACCCCTTCACAGTATCAGGAAGGACCTGCAAGGCCTTGGGCCTACTCCCAGCCTCCAGGCACCAATTTTACTGATACCTGTGACATTTGGAGGTGCTAAGCTTCAAGGGGATGAAGTCACACCTTCTACCCAGGGTTATGGAGCTCAGTGCAGGGTAAGATTTCAGGTTATGCCCCTGGCTGGAGGTGTTAAAGCAAAACACTCCACATGCCCAATAAAGTCTATTTCACCCTTTCCCAGTATCAGGAAAGGCCTGCAAGGCCTTGTGCCTACTTCAGGCCTCCAGGCACTAATGTTACTGATACCTGTGACATTTGGTGGTGTTAAGCTTCAAGGGAATGAAGTCACACCTTTTACCCAGGGTTCTGGAGCTCAGCGCAGGGTAAGATTCCAGGTTATCCCCCTGGCTTGAGGTGTTAAAGCAAAACACTTCACATGCCCAATAAAGTCTATTTCACCCATTTCACAGTATCAGGAAAGGCCTGCAAGGCCTTGGGCCTACTTCCAGCCCCCAGGCACCAATGTTACTGACACCTGTGACATTTGGTGGTGTTAAGCTTAAAGGGGAAGAAGTCGCACCTTTTACCCAGGGTTATGGAACTCAGTGCAGGGTAAGATTCCAGGTTATCCCCCTGGCTGGAGGTGTTAAAGCAAAACACTCCACATGCCCAATAAAGTCTATTTCACCCCTTTCATAGTATCAGGAAAGGCCTGCAAGGCCTAGTGCCAGTTTCCAGCCTCCAGGCACCTGTTTTTGTGATACTTGAGACATTTGGAGGTGTTCAGCTTCAAGGGGAAGAAGTCACATCTTCTACCCAGGGTTATGGAGCTCCGTGCAGGGTAAGATTTCAGGTTATCCCCCTGGCTGGAGGTGTTTAAGCAAAACACCTCACATGCCCAGTACAGTGTATTTCACCCTTTCCCAGTATCAGGAAAGGCCTGCAAGGCCTTGTGCCTACTTCCAGCCTCAAGTCACCAATGTTACTGATACCTGTGACATGTGGTGGTGTTAAGCTTCAAGGGGATGAAGTCACACTTTCTACCCAGGGTTATGGAGCTCAGCGCAGGGTAAGAATTGGGGTTATCCCCCTGGCTGGAGGTGTTAAAGCAAAACACTCCACATGCCCAATAAAGTCTATTTCACCCTTTCCCAGTATCAGGAAAGGCCTGCAAGGCCTTGGGCCTACTTCAGGCCTCCAGGCACTAATGTTACTGATACCTGTGACATTTGGTGGTGTTAAGCTTCAAGGGAATGAAGTCACACCTTTTACCCAGGGTTCTGGAGCTCAGCGCAGGGTAAGATTCCAGGTTATCCCCCTGGCTTGAGGTGTTAAAGCAAAACACTTCACATGCCCAATAAAGTCTATTTCACCCCTTTCACAGTATCAGGAAAGGCCTGCAAGGCCTTGGGCCTACTTCCAGCCCCCAGGCACCAATGTTACTGACACCTGTGACATTTGGTGGTGTTAAGCTTAAAGGGGAAGAAGTCGCACCTTTTACCCAGGGTTATGGAACTCAGTGCAGGGTAAGATTCCAGGTTATCCCCCTGGCTGGAGGTGTTAAAGCAAAACACTCCACATGCCCAATAAAGTCTATTTCACCCCTTTCATAGTATCAGGAAAGGCCTGCAAGGCCTAGTGCCAGTTTCCAGCCTCCAGGCACCTGTTTTTGTGATACTTGAGACATTTGGAGGTGTTCAGCTTCAAGGGGATGAAGTTGGACCTTCTACCCAGGGTTATGGAGCTCCGTGCAGGGTAAGATTTCAGTTTATCCCCCTGGCTGGAGGTGTTAAAGCAAAACACTTCACATGCCCATTAACGTCTATTTCACCCCTTCACAGTATCAGTAAAAGGCCTACAAGGCCTTGGGCCTACTTCCAGCCTCCTGGCACCAATTACACTGATACCTGTGACATTTGGAGGTGTTAAGCTTCAAGGGGAAGAAGTCACACTTTCTACCCAGGGTTATGGAGCTCAGCGAAGGGTAAGATTTCAAGTTTCAACCCTGGCTGGAGGTGTTAAAGCAAAACACCTCACATGCCCAATAAATTGTATTTCACCCCTTCACAGTATCAGGAAAGGCCTGCAAGGCCTTGGGCCTACTTCCAGCCTCCAGGCACCAATTGTACTCATACCTGTGACATTTGGAGGTGCTAAGCGTCAAGGGGATGAAGTCACACCTTCTACCCAGGGTTATGGAGCTCCGCGCAGGGTAAGAATTCAGGTTATCCCCCTGGCTGGAGGTGTTAAAGCAAAACACTCCACATGCCCAATAAAGTCTATTTCACCCCTCCACAGTATCTGGAAAGGCATGCAAGGCCTTGGGCCTACTTCCAGCTTCCAGGCACCAATTTTACTGATACCTGTGACATTTGGTGGTGTTAAGCTTCAGGGGGATGAAGTCACACTTTCTACCCAGGGTTATGGAGCTCAGCGCAGGGTAAGATTTTAGGTTATCCCCCTGGCTGGAGGTGTTAAAGCAAAACACTCCACATGCCCATTAAAGTCTATTTCACCCCTTCACAGTATCAGGAAAGGCATGCAAGGCCTTGGGCCTACTTCCAGCCTCCAGGCACCAATGTTACTCATACCTGTGACATTTGGTGGTGTTAAGCTTCAAGGGGATGAAGTCACACCTTCTACCCAGGGTTATGGAGCTCAGCGCAGGGTAAGATTTCAGGTTATCCCCCTGGCTAGAGGTGTTAAAGCAAAACACCTCACATGCCCAGTACAGTGTATTTCACCCTTTCCCAGTATCAGGAAAGGCCTGCAAGGCCTTGTGCCTACTTCAGGCCTCCAGGCACCAATGTTACTGATACCTGTGACATTTGGTGGTGTTAAGCTTCAAGGGGAAGAAGTCACACTTTCTACCCAGGGTTATGGAGCTCAGCGCAGGGTAAGATTTTAGGTTATCCCCCTGGCTGGAGGTGTTAAAGCAAAACACTTCACATGCCCATTAACGTCTATTTCACCCCTTCACAGTATCAGTAAAAGGCCTACAAGGCCTTGGGCCTACTTCCAGCCTCCTGGCACCAATTACACTGATACCTGTGACATTTGGAGGTGTTAAGCTTCAAGGGGAAGAAGTCACACTTTCTACCCAGGGTTATGGAGCTCAGCGAAGGGTAAGATTTCAAGTTTCAACCCTGGCTGGAGGTGTTAAAGCAAAACACCTCACATGCCCAATAAATTGTATTTCACCCCTTCACAGTATCAGGAAAGGCCTGCAAGGCCTTGGGCCTACTTCCAGCCTCCAGGCACCAA
Organism: Lissotriton helveticus; assembly: GCF_964261635.1. NCBI lineage: Eukaryota > Metazoa > Chordata > Amphibia > Caudata > Salamandridae > Lissotriton > Lissotriton helveticus. The sequence continues at coordinate 82,062,516 of NC_136063.1, forward strand.
TGTTACTGATACCTGTGACATTTGGAGGTGCTAAGCGTCAAGGGGATGAAGTCACACCTTCTACCCAGGGTTATGGAGCTCAGCGCAGGGTAAGATTCCGGGTTATCCCCCTGTCTTGAGGCGTTAAAGCAAAACACTTCACATGCCCAATAAAGTCTATTTCACCCCTTTCACAGTATCAGGAAAGGCCTGCAAGACCTTGGGCCTACTTCCAGCCTCCAGGCACCAATTGTACTGATACCTGTGACATTTGGAGGTGCTAAGCGTCAAGGGGATGAAGTCACACCTTCTACCCAGGGTTATGGAGCTCCGCGCAGGGTAAGAATTCAGGTTATCCCCCTGGCTGGAGGTGTTAAAGCAAAACACTCCACATGCCCATTAAAGTCTATTTTACCCCTTCACAGTATCAGGAAAGGCCTGCAAGACCTTGGGCCTACTTCCAGCCTCCAGGCACCAATTTTACTGATACCTGTGACATTTGGAGGTGCTAAGCTTCAAGGGAATGAAGTCACACCTTTTACCCAGGGTTATGGAGCTCAGCGCAGGGTAAGATTCCAGGTTATCCCCCTGGCTTGAGGTGTTAAAGCAAAACACTTCACATGCCCAATAAAGTCTATTTCACCCCTTCACAGTATCAGGAAGGACCTGCAAGGCCTTGGTCCTACTTCCAGCCTCCAGGCACCAATGTTACTGATACCTGTGACATTTGGTGGTGTTAAGCTTCAAGGGGATGAAGTCGCACCTTCTACCCAGGGTTATGGAGCTCCGCGCAGGGTAAGATTTCAGGTTATACCCCAAGCTTGAGGTGTTAAAGCAAAACACTTCACATGCCCAATAAAGTCTATTTCACCCCTTCACAGTATCAGGAAAGGCCTGCAAGGCCTTGTGCCTACTTCCAGCCTCCAGGCACCAATGTTACTGATATCTGTGACATTTGGTGGTGTTAAGCTTCAAGGGGAAGAAGTCACACCTTCTACCCAGGGTTATGGAGCTCAGCGCAGGGTAAGATTTCAGCTTTTCACCCCTAGCTGGATGTGTTGAAGCAAAACACTTCTCATGCCCAATAAAGTCTATTTCACCCCTCCACAGTATCAGGGAAGGCCTGCAAGGCCTTGTGCCTACTTCCAGCCTCCAGGCACCAATGTTACTGATACCTGTGACATTTGGTGGTGTTAAGCTTCAAGGGGAAGAAGTCACATCTTCTACCCAGGGTTATGGAGCTCAGCGCAGGGTAAGAATTCAGGTTATCCCCCTGGCTGGAGGTGTTTAAGCAAAACACCTCACATGCCCAGTACAGTGTATTTCACCCTTTCCCAGTATCAGGAAAGGCCTGCAAGGCCTTGTGCCTACTTCCAGCCTCAAGTCACCAATGTTACTGATACCTGTGACATGTGGTGGTGTTAAGCTTCAAGGGGATGAGGTAACACCTTTTACCCAGGGTTATGGAGCTCAGCGCAGGGTAAGATTTCAAGTTATACCCCAAGCTTGAGGTGTTAAAGCAAAACACTTCACATGCCCAATAAAGTCTATTTCACCCCTTCACAGTATCAGGAAAGGCCTGCAAGGCCTTGTGCCTACTTCCAGCCTCCAGGCACCAATGTTACTGATATCTGTGACATTTGGTGGTGTTAAGCTTCAAGGGGAAGAAGTCACACCTTCTACCGAGGGTTATGGAGCTCAGCGCAGGGTAAGATTTCAGCTTTTCACCCCTAGCTGGATGTGTTGAAGCAAAACACTTCTCATGCCCAATAAAGTCTATTTCACCCCTCCACAGTATCAGGGAAGGCCTGCAAGGCCTTGTGCCTACTTCCAGCCTCCAGGCACCAATGTTACTGATACCTGTGACATTTGGTGGTGTTAAGCTTCAAGGGGAAGAAGTCACATCTTCTACCCAGGGTTATGGAGCTCAGCGCAGGGTAAGATTTCAAGTTATACCCCAAGCTTGAGGTGTTAAAGCAAAACACTTCACATGCCCAATAAAGTCTATTTCACCCCTTCACAGTATCAGGAAAGGCCTGCAAGGCCTTGTGCCTACTTCCAGCCTCCAGGCACCAATGTTACTGATATCTGTGACATTTGGTGGTGTTAAGCTTCAAGGGGAAGAAGTCACACCTTCTACCGAGGGTTATGGAGCTCAGCGCAGGGTAAGATTTCAGCTTTTCACCCCTAGCTGGATGTGTTGAAGCAAAACACTTCTCATGCCCAATAAAGTCTATTTCACCCCTCCACAGTATCAGGGAAGGCCTGCAAGGCCTTGTGCCTACTTCAGGCCTCCAGGCACCAATGTTACTGATACCAGTAACATTTGGTGGTGTTAAGCCTCAAGGGGATGAAGTCACACCTTTTACCCAGGGTTATGGAGCTCAGCGCAGGGTAAGATTCCAGGTTATCCCCCTGGCTTGAGGTGTTAAAGCAAAACACTTCACATGCCCAATAAAGTCTATTTCACCCCTTTCACAGTATCAGGAAAGGCCTGCATTGCCTTGGGCCTGCTTCCAGACACCAATTTTACTGATACCTGTGACATTTGGTGGTGTTAAGCTTCAAGGGGATGAAGTCACACTTTCTACCCAGGGTTATGGAGCTCAGCGCAGGGTAAGATTTTAGGTTATCCCACTGGCTGGAGGTGTTAAAGCAAAACACTCCACATGCCCATTAAAGTCTATTTCACCCCTCCACAGTATCAGGAAAGGCCTGCAAGGCCTTGGGCCTACTTCCAGCCTCCAGGCACCAATTTTACTGATACCTGTGACATTTGGAGGTGCTAAGCGTCAAGGGGATGAAGTCACACCTTCTACCCAGGGTTATGGAGCTCAGTGCAGGGTAAGAATTCGGGTTATCCCCCTGGCTGGAGGTGTTAAAGAAAAACACTTCACATGCCCAATAAAGTCTATTTCACCCCTTCACAGTATCAGGAAAGGCCTGCAAGGCCTTGGGCCTACTTCCATCCTCCAGGCACCAATGTTACTGATACGTGTGACATTTGGTGCTGTTAAGCTTCAAGGGGAAGAAGTCACACCTTCTACCCAGGGTTATGGAGCTCAGCGCAGGGTAAGATTTCAGCTTTTCACCCCTAGCTGGATGTGTTGAAGCAAAACACTTCTCATGCCCAATAAAGTCTATTTCACCCCTCCACAGTATCAGGGAAGGCCTGCAAGGCCTTGTGCCTACTTCCAGCCTCCAGGCACCAATGTTACTGATACCTGTGACATTTGGTGGTGTTAAGCTTCAAGGGGAAGAAGTCACATCTTCTACCCAGGGTTATGGAGCTCAGCGCAGGGTAAGAATTCAGGTTATCCCCCTGGCTGGAGGTGTTTAAGCAAAACACCTCACATGCCCAGTACAGTGTATTTCACCCTTTCCCAGTATCAGGAAAGGCCTGCAAGGCCTTGTGCCTACTTCCAGCCTCCAGGCACCAATGTTACTGACACCTGTGACTTTTGGTGGTGTTAATCTTAAAGGGGAAGAAGTCACACCTTCTACCCAGGGTTACGGAGCTCAGCGCAGGGTAAGATTCCAGGTTTTCCCCCTGGCTTGAGGTGTTAAAGCAAAACACTTCACATGCCCAATAAAGTCTATTTCACACCTTTCACAGTATCAGGAAAGGCCTGCAAGGCCTTGGGCCTACTTCCAGCTTCCAGGCACCAATTTTACTGATACCTGTGACATTTGGTGGTGTTAAGCTTCAAGGGGATGAAGTCACACTTTCTACCCAGGGTTATGGAGCTCAGCGCAGGGTAAGATTTTAGGTTATCCCCCTGGCTGGAGGTGTTAAAGCAAAACACTCCACATGCCCAATAAAGTCTATTTCACCCCTTTCACAGTATCAGGAAAGGCCTGCAAGGCCTTGGGCCTACTTCCAGCCTCCAGGCACACATTTTACTGATACCTGTGACATTTGGTGGTGTTAAGCTTCGAGGGGATGAAGTCGCACCTTTTACCCAGGGTTATGGAGCTCAGCGCAGGGTAAGATTTCAGGTTATCCCCCTGGCTGGAGGTGTTAAAGCAAAACACTCCACATGCCCAATAAAGTCTATTTCACCCCTTCACAGTATCAGGAAAGGCCTGCAAGGCCTTGTGCCTGTTTCCAGCCTCCAGGCACCTGTTTTTGTGATACTTGAGACATTTGGAGGTTTTCAGCTTCAAGGGGATGAAGTTGCACCTTCTACCCAGGGTTATGGAGCTCAGCGCAGGGTAAGAATTCAGGCTTCACCCCTGACTGGAGGCGTTAAAGCAAAACACTCCACATGCCCAATAAAGTCTATTTCACCCCTTCACAGTATCAGGAAAGGCCTGCAAGGCCTTGGGCCTACTTCCAGCCTCCAGGCACCAATGTTACTGATACCTGTGACATTTGGTGGTGTTAAGCTTCAAGGGGATGAAGTCACACCTTTTACCCAGGGTTATGGAGCTCAGCGCAGGGTAAGATTCCAGGTTATCCCCCTGGCTGGAGGTGTTAAAGCAAAACACTCCACATGCCCAATAAATTGTATTTCACCCCTTCACAGTATCAGGAAATGCCTGCAAGGCCTTGGGCCTACTTCCAGCCTCCAGACACCAATTGTACTGATACCTGTGACATTTGGTGTTGTTCAACTTCAAGGGGATGAAGTCACACTTTCGACCCAGGGTTATGGAGCTCAGCGCAGGGTAAGATTTCAGGTTATCCCCCTTGGCTTGAGGTGTTAATGCAAAACACTTCACATGCCCAATAAATTGTATTTCACCCCTTCACAGTATCAGGAAAGGCCTGCAAGGCCTTGGGCCTACTTCCAGCCTCCAGACACCAATTGTACTGATACCTGTGACATTTGGTGTTGTTCAACTTCAAGGGGATGAAGTCACACCTTCTACCCAGGGTTATGGAGGTCAGCGGAGGGTAAGATTTCAGCTTTTCACCCCTAGCTGGATGTGTTGAAGCAAAACACTTCTCATTCCCAATAAAGTCAATTTCACCCCTTCACAGTATCAGGAAGGACCTGCAAGGCCTTGGTCCTACTTCCAGCCTCCAGGCACCAATGTTACTGATACCTGTGACATTTGGTGGTGTTGAGCTTCAAGGGGATGAAGGCACACCTTTTACCCAGGGTTATGGAGCTCAGCGCAGGGTAAGATTTCAGATTATCCCCCTGGCTGGAGGTGTTAAAGCAAAACACTTCACATGCCCAATAAAGTCTATTTCACCCCTTCACAGTATCAGGAAAGGCCTGCAAGGCCTTGGGCCTACTTCCATCCTCCAGGCACCAATGTTACTGATACCTGTGACATTTGGTGGTGTTAAGCTTCAAGGGGAAGAAGTCACACCTTCTACCCAGGGTTATGGAGCTCAGTGCGGGGTAACAATTCAGGTTATCCCCCTGGCTGCAGGTGTTAAAGCAAAACACTTCACATGCCCAACACAGTCTATTTCACCCCTTCACAGTATCAGGAAAGGCCTGCAAGGCCTTGTGCCTGTTTCCAGCCTCCAGGCACCTGTTTTTGTGATACTTGAGACATTTGGAGGTTTTCAGCTTCAAGGGGATGAAGTTGCACCTTCTACCCAGGGTTATGGAGCTCAGCGCAGGGTAAGAATTCAGGCTTCACCCCTGACTGGAGGTGTTAAAGCAAAACACACCACATGCCCAATAAAGTCTATTTCACCCCTTCACAGTATCAGGAAAGGCCTGCAAGGCCTTGGGCCTACTTCCAGCCTCCAGGCACCAATGTTACTGATACCTGTGACATTTGGTGGTGTTAAGCTTCAAGGGGATGAAGTCACACCTTTTACCCAGGGTTATGGAGCTCAGCGCAGGGTAAGATTCCAGGTTATCCCCCTGGCTGGAGGTGTTAAAGCAAAACACTCCACATGCCCAATAAATTGTATTTCACCCCTTCACAGTATCAGGAAATGCCTGCAAGGCCTTGGGCCTACTTCCAGCCTCCAGACACCAATTGTACTGATACCTGTGACATTTGGTGTTGTTCAACTTCAAGGGGATGAAGTCACACTTTCGACCCAGGGTTATGGAGCTCAGCGCAGGGTAAGATTTCAGGTTATCCCCCTTGGCTTGAGGTGTTAATGCAAAACACTTCACATGCCCAATAAATTGTATTTCACCCCTTCACAGTATCAGGAAAGGCCTGCAAGGCCTTGGGCCTACTTCCAGCCTCCAGACACCAATTGTACTGATACCTGTGACATTTGGTGTTGTTCAACTTCAAGGGGATGAAGTCACACCTTCTACCCAGGGTTATGGAGCTCAGCGGAGGGTAAGATTTCAGCTTTTCACCCCTAGCTGGATGTGTTGAAGCAAAACACTTCTCATTCCCAATAAAGTCAATTTCACCCCTTCACAGTATCAGGAAGGACCTGCAAGGCCTTGGGCCTACTTCCAGCCTCCAGACACCAATTGTACTGATAACTGTGACATTTGGTGTTGTTCAACTTCAAGGGGATGAAGTCACACCTTCTACCCAGGGTTATGGAGCTCAGCGGAGGGTAAGATTTCAGCTTTTCACCCCTAGCTGGATGTGTTGAAGCAAAACACTTCTCATTCCCAATAAAGTCTATTTCACCCCTTTCACAGTATCAGGAAGGACCTGCAAGGCCTTGGTCCTACTTCCAGCCTCCAGGCACCAATGTTACTGATACCTGTGACATTTGGTGGTGTTGAGCTTCAAGGGGATGAAGGCACACCTTTTATCCAGGGCTATGGAGCTCAGCGCAGGGTAAGATTTCAGATTATCCCCCTGGCTGGAGGTGTTAAAGCAAAACACTTCACATGCCCAATAAAGTCTATTTCACCCCTTCACAGTATCAGGAAAGGCCTGCAAGGCCTTGGGCCTACTTCCATCCTCCAGGCACCAATGTTACTGATACCTGTGACATTTGGTGGTGTTAAGCTTCAAGGGGAAGAAGTCACACCTTCTACCCAGGGTTATGGAGCTCAGCGCAGGGTAAGATTTTAGGTTATCCCCCTGGCTGGAGGTGTTAAAGCAAAACACTCCACATGCCCAATAAAGTCTATTTCACCCCTTCACAGTATCAGTAGAGGCCTGGAAGGCCTTGGGCCCACTTCCAGCCTCCAGGCACCAATTTTACTGATACCTGTGACATTTGGAGGTGCTAAGCTTCAAGGGGATGAAGTCACACCTTCTACCCAGGGTTATGGAGCTCAGTGCAGGGTAAGAATTCAGGTTATCCCCCTGGCTGGAGGTGTTAAAGCAAAACACTCCCCATGCCCAATAAAGTCTATTTCACCCCTTCACAGTATCAGTAGAGGCCTGCAAGGCCTTGGGCCTACTTCCAGCCTCCAGGCACCAATTTTACTGATACCTGTGACATTTGGAGGTGCTAAGCTTCAAGGGGATGAAGTCACACCTTCTACCCAGGGTTATGGAGCTCAGCGCAGGGTAAGAATTCAGGTTATCCCCCTGGCTGGAGGTGTTAAAGCAAAACACTCCACATGCCCAATAAAGTCTATTTCACCCCTTCACAGTATCAGGAAGGACCTGCAAGGCCTTGGGCCTACTTCCAGCCTCCAGGCACCAATTGTACTTATACCTGTGACATTCGGTGGAGTTAAGCGTCAAGGGGATGAAGTCACACCTTTTACCCAGGGTTATGGAGCTCAGCGCAGGGTAAGATTTCAGGTTATGCCCCTGGCTGGAGGTGTTAAAGCAAAACACTCCACATGCCCAATAAAGTCTATTTCACCCTTTCCCAGTATCAGGAAAGGCCTGCAAGGCCTTGTGCCTACTTCAGGCCTCCAGGCACTAATGTTACTGATACCTGTGACATTTGGTGGTGTTAAGCTTCAAGGGAATGAAGTCACACCTTTTACCCAGGGTTCTGGAGCTCAGCGCAGGGTAAGATTCCAGGTTATCCCCCTGGCTTGAGGTGTTAAAGCAAAACACTTCACATGCCCAATAAAGTCTATTTCACCCCTTTCACAGTATCAGGAAAGGCCTGCAAGGCCTTGGGCCTACTTCCAGCCCCCAGGCACCAATGTTACTGACACCTGTGACATTTGGTGGTGTTAAGCTTAAAGGGAAAGAAGTCGCACCTTTTACCCAGGGTTATGGAACTCAGTGCAGGGTAAGATTCCAGGTTATCCCCCTGGCTGGAGGTGTTAAAGCAAAACACTCCACATGCCCAATAAAGTCTATTTCACCCCTTTCATAGTATCAGGAAAGGCCTGCAAGGCCTAGTGCCAGTTTCCAGCCTCCAGGCACCTGTTTTTGTGATACTTGAGACATTTGGAGGTGTTCAGCTTCAAGGGGATGAAGTTGCACCTTCTACCCAGGGTTATGGAGCTCCGTGCAGGGTAAGATTTCAGTTTATCCCCCTGGCTGGAGGTGTTAAAGCAAAACACTTCACATGCCCATTAACGTCTATTTCACCCCTTCACAGTATCAGTAAAAGGCCTACAAGGCCTTGGGCCTACTTCCAGCCTCCTGGCACCAATTACACTGATACCTGTGACATTTGGAAGTGTTAAGCTTCAAGGGGAAGAAGTCACACTTTCTACCCAGGGTTATGGAGCTCAGCGAAGGGTAAGATTTTAAGTTTCAACCCTGGCTGGAGGTGTTAAAGCAAAACACCTCACATGCCCAATAAATTGTATTTCACCCCTTCACAGTATCAGGAAAGGCCTGCAAGGCCTTGGGCCTACTTCCAGCCTCCAGGCACCAATTGTACTCATACCTGTGACATTTGGAGGTGCTAAGCGTCAAGGGGATGAAGTCACACCTTCTACCCAGGGTTATGGAGCTCCGCGCAGGGTAAGAATTCAGGTTATCCCCCTGGCTGGAGGTGTTAAAGCAAAACACTCCACATGCCCATTAAAGTCATTTTTACCCCTTCACAGTATCAGGAAAGGCCTGCAAGACCTTGGGCCTACTTCCAGCCTCCAGGCACCAATTTTACTGATACCTGTGACATTTGGAGGTGCTAAGCTTCAAGGGGATGAAGTCACACCTTTTACCCAGGGTTATGGAGCTCAGCGCAGGGTAAGATTCCAGGTTATCCCCCTGGCTTGAGGTGTTATAGCAAAACACTTCACATGCCCAATAAAGTCTATTTCACCCCTTCACAGTATCAGGAAGGACCTGCAAGGCCTTGGTCCTACTTCCAGCCTCCAGGCACCAATGTTACTGATACCTGTGACATTTGGTGGTGTTAAGCTTCAAGGGGATGAAGTCACACCTTCTACCCAGGGTTATAGAGCTCAGTGCAGGGTAAGATTTCAGGTTATGCCCCTGGCTGGAGGTGTTAAAGCAAAACACTCCACATGCCCAATAAAGTCTATTTCACCCTTTCCCAGTATCAGGAAAGGCCTGCAAGGCCTTGTGCCTACTTCAGGCCTCCAGGCACTAATGTTACTGATACCTGTGACATTTGGTGGTGTTAAGCTTCAAGGGAATGAAGTCACACCTTTTACCCAGGGTTCTGGAGCTCAGCGCAGGGTAAGATTCCAGGTTATCCCCCTGGCTTGAGGTGTTAAAGCAAAACACTTCACATGCCCAATAAAGTCTATTTCACCCCTTTCACAGTATCAGGAAAGGCCTGCAAGGCCTTGGGCCTACTTCCAGCCCCCAGGCACCAATGTTACTGACACCTGTGACATTTGGTGGTGTTAAGCTTAAAGGGGAAGAAGTTGCACCTTTTACCCAGGGTTATGGAACTCAGTGCAGGGTAAGATTCCAGGTTATCCCCCTGGCTGGAGGTGTTAAAGCAAAACACTCCACATGCCCAATAAAGTCTATTTCACCCCTTTCATAGTATCAGGAAAGGCCTGCAAGGCCTAGTGCCAGTTTCCAGCCTCCAGGCACCTGTTTTTGTGATACTTGAGACATTTGGAGGTGTTCAGCTTCAAGGGGATGAAGTTGCACCTTCTACCCAGGGTTATGGAGCTCCGTGCAGGGTAAGATTTCAGTTTATCCCCCTGGCTGGAGGTGTTAAAGCAAAACACTTCACATGCCCATTAACGTCTATTTCACCCCTTCACAGTATCAGTAAAAGGCCTACAAGGCCTTGGGCCTACTTCCAGCCTCCAGGCACCAATGTTACTGATACCTGTGACATTTGGAGGTGTTAAGCTTCAAGGGGAAGAAGTCACACTTTCTACCCAGGGTTATGGAGCTCAGCGAAGGGTAAGATTTCAAGTTTCAACCCTGGCTGGAGGTGTTAAAGCAAAACACCTCACATGCCCAATAAATTGTATTTCACCCCTTCACAGTATCAGGAAAGGCCTGCAAGGCCTTGGGCCTACTTCCAGCCTCCAGGCACCAATGTTACTGATACCTGTGACATTTGGAGGTGCTAAGCGTCAAGGGGATGAAGTCACACCTTCTACCCAGGGTTATGGAGCTCAGCGCATGGTAAGATTCCGGGTTATCCCCCTGTCTTGAGGCGTTAAAGCAAAACACTTCACATGCCCAATAAAGTCTATTTCACCCCTTTCACAGTATCAGGAAAGGCCTGCAAGACCTTGGGCCTACTTCCAGCCTCCAGGCACCAATTGTACTGATACCTGTGACATTTGGAGGTGCTAAGCGTCAAGGGGATGAAGTCACACCTTCTACCCAGGGTTATGGAGCTCCGCGCAGGGTAAGAATTCAGGTTATCCCCCTGGCTGGAGGTGTTAAAGCAAAACACTCCACATGCCCATTAAAGTCTATTTCACCCCTTCACAGTATCAGGAAGGACCTGCAAGGCCTTGGGCCTACTCCCAGCCTCCAGGCACCAATTTTACTGATACCTGTGACATTTGGAGGTGCTAAGCTTCAAGGCGATGAAGTCACACCTTCTACCCAGGGTTATGGAGCTCAGTGCAGGGTAAGATTTCAGGTTATGCCCCTGGCTGGAGGTGTTAAAGCAAAACACTCCACATGCCCAATAAAGTCTATTTCACCCTTTCCCAGTATCAGGAAAGGCCTGCAAGGCCTTGTGCCTACTTCAGGCCTCCAGGCACTAATGTTACTGATACCTGTGACATTTGGTGGTGTTAAGCTTCAAGGGAATGAAGTCACACCTTTTACCCAGGGTTCTGGAGCTCAGCGCAGGGTAAGATTCCAGGTTATCCCCCTGGCTTGAGGTGTTAAAGCAAAACACTTCACATGCCCAATAAAGTCTATTTCACCCATTTCACAGTATCAGGAAAGGCCTGCAAGGCCTTGGGCCTACTTCCAGCCCCCAGGCACCAATGTTACTGACACCTGTGACATTTGGTGGTGTTAAGCTTAAAGGGGAAGAAGTCGCACCTTTTACCCAGGGTTATGGAACTCAGTGCAGGGTAAGATTCCAGGTTATCCCCCTGGCTGGAGGTGTTAAAGCAAAACACTCCACATGCCCAATAACGTCTATTTCACCCCTTTCATAGTATCAGGAAAGGCCTGCAAGGCCTAGTGCCAGTTTCCAGCCTCCAGGCACCTGTTTTTGTGATACTTGAGACATTTGGAGGTGTTCAGCTTCAAGGGGAAGAAGTCACATCTTCTACCCAGGGTTATGGAGCTCCGTGCAGGGTAAGATTTCAGGTTATCCCCCTGGCTGGAGGTGTTTAAGCAAAACACCTCACATGCCCAGTACAGTGTATTTCACCCTTTCCCAGTATCAGGAAAGGCCTGCAAGGCCTTGTGCCTACTTCCAGCCTCAAGTCACCAATGTTACTGATACCTGTGACATGTGGTGGTGTTAAGCTTCAAGGGGATGAGGTAACACCTTTTACCCAGGGTTATGGAGCTCAGCGCAGGGTAAGATTTCAAGTTATACCCCAAGCTTGAGGTGTTAAAGCAAAACACCTCACATGCCCAATAAATTGTATTTCACCCCTTCACAGTATCAGGAAAGGCCTGCAAGGCCTTGGGCCTACTTCCAGCCTCCAGGCACCAATTGTACTCATACCTGTGACATTTGGAGGTGCTAAGCGTCAAGGGGATGAAGTCACACCTTCTACCCAGGGTTATGGAGCTCAGCGCAGGGTAAGAATTCAGGTTATCCCCCTGGCTGGAGGTGTTAAAGCAAAACACTCCACATGCCCATTAAACTCTATTTTACCCCTTCACAGTATCAGGAAAGGCCTGCAAGACCTTGGGCCTACTTCCAGCCTCCAGGCACCAATTTTACTGATACCTGTGACATTTGGAGGTGCTAAGCTTCAAGGGGATGAAGTCACACCTTTTACCCAGGGTTATGGAGCTCAGCGCAGGGTAAGATTCCAGGTTATCCCCCTGGCTTGAGGTGTTAAAGTAAAACACTTCACATGCCCAATAAAGTCTATTTCACCCCTTCACAGTATCAGGAAGGACCTGCAAGGCCTTGGTCCTACTTCCAGCCTCCAGGCACCAATGTTACTGATACCTGTGACATTTGGAGGTGCTAAGCTTCAAGGGGATGAAGTCACACCTTTTACCCAGGGTTATGGAGCTCAGCGCAGGGTAAGATTCCAGGTTATCCCCCTGGCTGGAGGTGTTAAAGCAAAACACTTCACATGCCCAATAAAGTCTATTTCACCCCTTCACAGTATCAGGAAGGACCTGCAAGGCCTTGGTCCTACTTCCAGCCTCCAGGCACCAATGTTACTGATACCTGTGACATTTGGTGGTGTTAAGCTTCAAGGGGATGAAGTCACACCTTCTACCCAGGGTTATGGAGCTCAGTGCAGGGTAAGATTTCAGGTTATGCCCCTGGCTGGAGGTGTTAAAGCAAAACACTCCACATGCCCAATAAAGTCTATTTCACCCTTTCCCAGTATCAGGAAAGGCCTGCAAGGCCTTGTGCCTACTTCAGGCCTCCAGGCACTAATGTTACTGATACCTGTGACATTTGGTGGTGTTAAGCTTCAAGGGAATGAAGTCACACCTTTTACCCAGGGTTCTGGAGCTCAGCGCAGGGTAAGATTCCAGGTTATCCCCCTGGCTTGAGGTGTTAAAGCAAAACACTTCACATGCCCAATAAAGTCTATTTCACCCCTTTCACAGTATCAGGAAAGGCCTGCAAGGCCTTGGGCCTACTTCCAGCCCCCAGGCACCAATGTTACTGACACCTGTGACATTTGGTGGTGTTAAGCTTAAAGGGGAAGAAGTCGCACTTTTACCCAGGGTTATGGAACTCAGTGCAGGGTAAGATTCCAGGTTATCCCCCTGGCTGGAGGTGTTAAAGCAAAACACTCCACATGCCCAATAAAGTCTATTTCACCCCTTTCATAGTATCAGGAAAGGCCTGCAAGGCCTAGTGCCAGTTTCCAGCCTCCAGGCACCTGTTTTTGTGATACTTGAGACATTTGGAGGTGTTCAGCTTCAAGGGGATGAAGTTGCACCTTCTACCCAGGGTTATGGAGCTCCGTGCAGGGTAAGATTTCAGTTTATCCCCCTGGCTGGAGGTGTTAAAGCAAAACACTTCACATGCCCATTAACGTCTATTTCACCCCTTCACAGTATCAGTAAAAGGCCTACAAGGCCTTGGGCCTACTTCCAGCCTCCTGGCACCAATTACACTGATACCTGTGACATTTGGAGGTGTTAAGCTTCAAGGGGAAGAAGTCACACTTTCTACCCAGGGTTATGGAGCTCAGCGAAGGGTAAGATTTCAAGTTTCAACCCTGGCTGGAGGTGTTAAAGCAAAACACCTCACATGCCCAATAAATTGTATTTCACCCCTTCACAGTATCAGGAAAGGCCTGCAAGGCCTTGGGCCTACTTCCAGCCTCCAGGCACCAATGTTACTGATACCTGTGACATTTGGAGGTGCTAAGCGTCAAGGGGATGAAGTCACACCTTCTACCCAGGGTTATGGAGCTCAGCGCAGGGTAAGATTCCGGGTTATCCCCCTGTCTTGAGGCGTTAAAGCAAAACACTTCACATGCCCAATAAAGTCTATTTCACCCCTTTCACAGTATCAGGAAAGGCCTGCAAGACCTTGGGCCTACTTCCAGCCTCCAGGCACCAATTGTACTGATACCTGTGACATTTGGAGGTGCTAAGCGTCAAGGGGATGAAGTCACACCTTCTACCCAGGGTTATGGAGCTCCGCGCAGGGTAAGAATTCAGGTTATCCCCCTGGCTGGAGGTGTTAAAGCAAAACACTCCACATGCCCATTAAAGTCTATTTTACCCCTTCACAGTATCAGGAAAGGCCTGCAAGACCTTGGGCCTACTTCCAGCCTCCAGGCACCAATTTTACTGATACCTGTGACATTTGGAGGTGCTAAGCTTCAAGGGAATGAAGTCACACCTTTTACCCAGGGTTATGGAGCTCAGCGCAGGGTAAGATTCCAGGTTATCCCCCTGGCTTGAGGTGTTAAAGCAAAACACTTCACATGCCCAATAAAGTCTATTTCACCCCTTCACAGTATCAGGAAGGACCTGCAAGGCCTTGGTCCTACTTCCAGCCTCCAGGCACCAATGTTACTGATACCTGTGACATTTGGTGGTGTTAAGCTTCAAGGGGATGAAGTCGCACCTTCTACCCAGGGTTATGGAGCTCCGCGCAGGGTAAGATTTCAGGTTATACCCCAAGCTTGAGGTGTTAAAGCAAAACACTTCACATGCCCAATAAAGTCTATTTCACCCCTTCACAGTATCAGGAAAGGCCTGCAAGGCCTTGTGCCTACTTCCAGCCTCCAGGCACCAATGTTACTGATATCTGTGACATTTGGTGGTGTTAAGCTTCAAGGGGAAGAAGTCACACCTTCTACCCAGGGTTATGGAGCTCAGCGCAGGGTAAGATTTCAGCTTTTCACCCCTAGCTGGATGTGTTGAAGCAAAACACTTCTCATGCCCAATAAAGTCTATTTCACCCCTCCACAGTATCAGGGAAGGCCTGCAAGGCCTTGTGCCTACTTCCAGCCTCCAGGCACCAATGTTACTGATACCTGTGACATTTGGTGGTGTTAAGCTTCAAGGGGAAGAAGTCACATCTTCTACCCAGGGTTATGGAGCTCAGCGCAGGGTAAGAATTCAGGTTATCCCCCTGGCTGGAGGTGTTTAAGCAAAACACCTCACATGCCCAGTACAGTGTATTTCACCCTTTCCCAGTATCAGGAAAGGCCTGCAAGGCCTTGTGCCTACTTCCAGCCTCAAGTCACCAATGTTACTGATACCTGTGACATGTGGTGGTGTTAAGCTTCAAGGGGATGAGGTAACACCTTTTACCCAGGGTTATGGAGCTCAGCGCAGGGTAAGATTTCAAGTTATACCCCAAGCTTGAGGTGTTAAAGCAAAACACTTCACATGCCCAATAAAGTCTATTTCACCCCTTCACAGTATCAGGAAAGGCCTGCAAGGCCTTGTGCCTACTTCCAGCCTCCAGGCACCAATGTTACTGATATCTGTGACATTTGGTGGTGTTAAGCTTCAAGGGGAAGAAGTCACACCTTCTACCGAGGGTTATGGAGCTCAGCGCAGGGTAAGATTTCAGCTTTTCACCCCTAGCTGGATGTGTTGAAGCAAAACACTTCTCATGCCCAATAAAGTCTATTTCACCCCTCCACAGTATCAGGGAAGGCCTGCAAGGCCTTGTGCCTACTTCCAGCCTCCAGGCACCAATGTTACTGATACCTGTGACATTTGGTGGTGTTAAGCTTCAAGGGGAAGAAGTCACATCTTCTACCCAGGGTTATGGAGCTCAGCGCAGGGTAAGAATTCAGGTTATCCCCCTGGCTGGAGGTGTTTAAGCAAAACACCTCACATGCCCAGTACAGTGTATTTCACCCTTTCCCAGTATCAGGAAAGGCCTGCAAGGCCTTGTGCCTACTTCAGGCCTCCAGGCACCAATGTTACTGATACCAGTAACATTTGGTGGTGTTAAGCCTCAAGGGGATGAAGTCACACCTTTTACCCAGGGTTATGGAGCTCAGCGCAGGGTAAGATTCCAGGTTATCCCCCTGGCTTGAGGTGTTAAAGCAAAACACTTCACATGCCCAATAAAGTCTATTTCACCCCTTTCACAGTATCAGGAAAGGCCTGCATTGCCTTGGGCCTACTTCCAGCTTCCAGACACCAATTTTACTGATACCTGTGACATTTGGTGGTGTTAAGCTTCAAGGGGATGAAGTCACACTTTCTACCCAGGGTTATGGAGCTCAGCGCAGGGTAAGATTTTAGGTTATCCCACTGGCTGGAGGTGTTAAAGCAAAACACTCCACATGCCCATTAAAGTCTATTTCACCCCTCCACAGTATCAGGAAAGGCCTGCAAGGCCTTGGGCCTACTTCCAGCCTCCAGGCACCAATTTTACTGATACCTGTGACATTTGGAGGTGCTAAGCGTCAAGGGGATGAAGTCACACCTTCTACCCAGGGTTATGGAGCTCAGTGCAGGGTAAGAATTCGGGTTATCCCCCTGGCTGGAGGTGTTAAAGAAAAACACTTCACATGCCCAATAAAGTCTATTTCACCCCTTCACAGTATCAGGAAAGGCCTGCAAGGCCTTGGGCCTACTTCCATCCTCCAGGCACCAATGTTACTGATACCTGTGACATTTGGTGCTGTTAAGCTTCAAGGGGAAGAAGTCACACCTTCTACCCAGGGTTATGGAGCTCAGCGCAGGGTAAGATTTCAGCTTTTCACCCCTAGCTGGATGTGTTGAAGCAAAACACTTCTCATGCCCAATAAAGTCTATTTCACCCCTCCACAGTATCAGGGAAGGCCTGCAAGGCCTTGTGCCTACTTCCAGCCTCCAGGCACCAATGTTACTGATACCTGTGACATTTGGTGGTGTTAAGCTTCAAGGGGAAGAAGTCACATCTTCTACCCAGGGTTATGGAGCTCAGCGCAGGGTAAGAATTCAGGTTATCCCCCTGGCTGGAGGTGTTTAAGCAAAACACCTCACATGCCCAGTACAGTGTATTTCACCCTTTCCCAGTATCAGGAAAGGCCTGCAAGGCCTTGTGCCTACTTCCAGCCTCCAGGCACCAATGTTACTGACACCTGTGACTTTTGGTGGTGTTAATCTTAAAGGGGAAGAAGTCACACCTTCTACCCAGGGTTACGGAGCTCAGCGCAGGGTAAGATTCCAGGTTATCCCCCTGGCTTGAGGTGTTAAAGCAAAACACTTCACATGCCCAATAAAGTCTATTTCACACCTTTCACAGTATCAGGAAAGGCCTGCAAGGCCTTGGGCCTACTTCCAGCTTCCAGGCACCAATTTTACTGATACCTGTGACATTTGGTGGTGTTAAGCTTCAAGGGGATGAAGTCACACTTTCTACCCAGGGTTATGGAGCTCAGCGCAGGGTAAGATTTTAGGTTATCCCCCTGGCTGGAGGTGTTAAAGCAAAACACTCCACATGCCCAATAAAGTCTATTTCACCCCTTTCACAGTATCAGGAAAGGCCTGCAAGGCCTTGGGCCTACTTCCAGCTTCCAGGCACCAATTTTACTGATACCGGTGACATTTGGTGGTGTTCAGCTTCAAGGGGATGAAGTCACACTTTCTACCCAGGGTTATGGAGCTCAGCGCAGGGTAAGAATTGGGGTTATCCCCCTGGCTGGAGGTGTTAAAGCAAAACACTCCACATGCCCAATAAAGTCTATTTCACCCCTTTCACAGTATCAGGATAGGCCTGCAAGGCCTTGGGCCTACTTCCAGCCTCCAGGCACACATTTTACTGATACCTGTGACATTTGGTGGTGTTAAGCTTCGAGGGGATGAAGTCGCACCTTTTACCCAGGGTTATGGAGCTCAGCGCAGGGTAAGATTTCAGGTTATCCCCCTGGCTGGAGGTGTTAAAGCAAAACACTCCACATGCCCAATAAAGTCTATTTCACCCCTTCACAGTATCAGGAAAGGCCTGCAAGGCCTTGTGCCTGTTTCCAGCCTCCAGGCACCTGTTTTTGTGATACTTGAGACATTTGGAGGTTTTCAGCTTCAAGGGGATGAAGTTGCACCTTCTACCCAGGGTTATGGAGCTCAGCGCAGGGTAAGAATTCAGGCTTCACCCCTGACTGGAGGCGTTAAAGCAAAACACTCCACATGCCCAATAAAGTCTATTTCACCCCTTCACAGTATCAGGAAAGGCCTGCAAGGCCTTGGGCCTACTTCCAGCCTCCAGGCACCAATGTTACTGATACCTGTGACATTTGGTGGTGTTAAGCTTCAAGGGGATGAAGTCACACCTTTTACCCAGGGTTATGGAGCTCAGCGCAGGGTAAGATTCCAGGTTATCCCCCTGGCTGGAGGTGTTAAAGCAAAACACTCCACATGCCCAATAAATTGTATTTCACCCCTTCACAGTATCAGGAAATGCCTGCAAGGCCTTGGGCCTACTTCCAGCCTCCAGACACCAATTGTACTGATACCTGTGACATTTGGTGTTGTTCAACTTCAAGGGGATGAAGTCACACTTTCGACCCAGGGTTATGGAGCTCAGCGCAGGGTAAGATTTCAGGTTATCCCCCTTGGCTTGAGGTGTTAATGCAAAACACTTCACATGCCCAATAAATTGTATTTCACCCCTTCACAGTATCAGGAAAGGCCTGCAAGGCCTTGGGCCTACTTCCAGCCTCCAGACACCAATTGTACTGATACCTGTGACATTTGGTGTTGTTCAACTTCAAGGGGATGAAGTCACACCTTCTACCCAGGGTTATGGAGGTCAGCGGAGGGTAAGATTTCAGCTTTTCACCCCTAGCTGGATGTGTTGAAGCAAAACACTTCTCATTCCCAATAAAGTCAATTTCACCCCTTCACAGTATCAGGAAGGACCTGCAAGGCCTTGGTCCTACTTCCAGCCTCCAGGCACCAATGTTACTGATACCTGTGACTTTTGGTGGTGTTGAGCTTCAAGGGGATGAAGGCACACCTTTTACCCAGGGTTATGGAGCTCAGCGCAGGGTAAGATTTCAGATTATCCCCCTGGCTGGAGGTGTTAAAGCAAAACACTTCACATGCCCAATAAAGTCTATTTCACCCCTTCACAGTATCAGGAAAGGCCTGCAAGGCCTTGGGCCTAGTTCCATCCTCCAGGCACCAATGTTACTGATACCTGTGACATTTGGTGGTGTTAAGCTTCAAGGGGAAGAAGTCACACCTTCTACCCAGGGTTATGGAGCTCAGTGCGGGGTAACAATTCAGGTTATCCCCCTGGCTGCAGGTGTTAAAGCAAAACACTTCACATGCCCAACACAGTCTATTTCACCCCTTCACAGTATCAGGAAAGGCCTGCAAGGCCTTGTGCCTGTTTCCAGCCTCCAGGCACCTGTTTTTGTGATACTTGAGACATTTGGAGGTTTTCAGCTTCAAGGGGATGAAGTTGCACCTTCTACCCAGGGTTATGGAGCTCAGCGCAGGGTAAGAATTCAGGCTTCACCCCTGACTGGAGGTGTTAAAGCAAAACACACCACATGCCCAATAAAGTCTATTTCACCCCTTCACAGTATCAGGAAAGGCCTGCAAGGCCTTGGGCCTACTTCCAGCCTCCAGGCACCAATGTTACTGATACCTGTGACATTTGGTGGTGTTAAGCTTCAAGGGGATGAAGTCACACCTTTTACCCAGGGTTATGGAGCTCAGCGCAGGGTAAGATTCCAGGTTATCCCCCTGGCTGGAGGTGTTAAAGCAAAACACTCCACATGCCCAATAAATTGTATTTCACCCCTTCACAGTATCAGGAAATGCCTGCAAGGCCTTGGGCCTACTTCCAGCCTCCAGACACCAATTGTACTGATACCTGTGACATTTGGTGTTGTTCAACTTCAAGGGGATGAAGTCACACTTTCGACCCAGGGTTATGGAGCTCAGCGCAGGGTAAGATTTCAGGTTATCCCCCTTGGCTTGAGGTGTTAATGCAAAACACTTCACATGCCCAATAAATTGTATTTCACCCCTTCACAGTATCAGGAAAGGCCTGCAAGGCCTTGGGCCTACTTCCAGCCTCCAGACACCAATTGTACTGATACCTGTGACATTTGGTGTTGTTCAACTTCAAGGGGATGAAGTCACACCTTCTACCCAGGGTTATGGAGCTCAGCGGAGGGTAAGATTTCAGCTTTTCACCCCTAGCTGGATGTGTTGAAGCAAAACACTTCTCATTCCCAATAAAGTCAATTTCACCCCTTCACAGTATCAGGAAGGACCTGCAAGGCCTTGGGCCTACTTCCAGCCTCCAGACACCAATTGTACTGATAACTGTGACATTTGGTGTTGTTCAACTTCAAGGGGATGAAGTCACACCTTCTACCCAGGGTTATGGAGCTCAGCGGAGGGTAAGATTTCAGCTTTTCACCCCTAGCTGGATGTGTTGAAGCAAAACACTTCTCATTCCCAATAAAGTCTATTTCACCCCTTTCACAGTATCAGGAAGGACCTGCAAGGCCTTGGTCCTACTTCCAGCCTCCAGGCACCAATGTTACTGATACCTGTGACATTTGGTGGTGTTGAGCTTCAAGGGGATGAAGGCACACCTTTTATCCAGGGCTATGGAGCTCAGCGCAGGGTAAGATTTCAGATTATCCCCCTGGCTGGAGGTGTTAAAGCAAAACACTTCACATGCCCAATAAAGTCTATTTCACCCCTTCACAGTATCAGGAAAGGCCTGCAAGGCCTTGGGCCTACTTCCATCCTCCAGGCACCAATGTTACTGATACCTGTGACATTTGGTGGTGTTAAGCTTCAAGGGGAAGAAGTCACACCTTCTACCCAGGGTTATGGAGCTCAGTGCGGGGTAACAATTCAGGTTATCCCCCTGGCTGCAGGTGTTAAAGCAAAACACTTCACATGCCCAACACAGTCTATTTCACCCCTTCACAGTATCAGGAAAGGCCTGCAAGGCCTTGTGCCTGTTTCCAGCCTCCAGGCACCTGTTTTTGTGATACTTGAGACATTTGGAGGTGTTCAGCTTCAAGGGGATGAAGTTGCACCTTCTACCCAGGGTTATGGAGCTCAGCGCAGGGTAAGAATTCAGGCTTCACCCCTGACTGGAGGTGTTAAAGCAAAACACACCACATGCCCAATAAAGTCTATTTCACCCCTTCACAGTATCAGGAAAGGCCTGCAAGGCCTTGGGCCTACTTCCAGCCTCCAGGCACCAATGTTACTGATACCTGTGACATTTGGTGGTGGTAAGCTTCAAGGGGAAGAAGTCACACCTTCTACCCAGGGTTATGGAGCTCAGCGCAGGGTAAGATTTTAGGTTATCCCCCTGGCTGGAGGTGTTAAAGCAAAACACTCCACATGCCCAATAAAGTCTATTTCACCCCTTCACAGTATCAGTAGAGGCCTGGAAGGCCTTGGGCCTACTTCCAGCCTCCAGGCACCAATTTTACTGATACCTGTGACATTTGGAGGTGCTAAGCTTCAAGGGGATGAAGTCACACCTTCTACCCAGGGTTATGGAGCTCAGTGCAGGGTAAGAATTCAGGTTATCCCCCTGGCTGGAGGTGTTAAAGCAAAACACTCCACATGCCCAATAAAGTCTATTTCACCCCTTCACAGTATCAGTAGAGGCCTGCAAGGCCTTGGGCCTACTTCCAGCCTCCAGGCACCAATTTTACTGATACCTGTGACATTTGGAGGTGCTAAGCTTCAAGGGGATGAAGTCACACCTTTTACCCAGGGTTATGGAGCTCAGCGCAGGGTAAGAATTCAGGTTATCCCCCTGGCTGGAGGTGTTAAAGCAAAACACTCCACATGCCCAATAAAGTCTATTTCACCCCTTCACAGTATCAGGAAGGACCTGCAAGGCCTTGGGCCTACTTCCAGCCTCCAGGCACCAATTGTACTTATACCTGTGATATTCGGTGGTGTTAAGCGTCAAGGGGATGAAGTCACACTTTCTACCCAGGGTTATGGAGCTCAGCGCAGGGTAAGATTTCAGGTTATCCCCCTTGCTGGAGGTGTTAAAGGAAAACACTCTGCATGCCCAATAAAGTCTATTTCACCCCTTCACAGTATCAGGAAAGGCCGGCAAGGCCTTGGGCCTACTTCCAGGCACCAATGTTACTGATACCTGTGACATTTGGTGGTGTTAAGCTTCAAGGGGATGAAGTCACACCTTTTACCCAGGGTTATGGAGCTCAGCGCAGGGTAAGATTCCAGGTTATCCCCCTGGCTTGAGGTGTTAAAGCAAAACACTTCACATGCCCAATAAAGTCTATTTCACCCCTTCACAGTATCAGGAAGGACCTGCAAGGCCTTGGTCCTACTTCCAGCCTCCAGGCACCAATGTTACTGATACCTGTGACATTTGGTGGTGTTAAGCTTCAAGGGGATGAAGTCACACCTTCTACCCAGGGTTATGGAGCTCAGTGCAGGGTAAGATTTCAGGTTATGCCCCTGGCTGGAGGTGTTAAAGCAAAACACTCCACATGCCCAATAAAGTCTATTTCACCCTTTCCCAGTATCAGGAAAGGCCTGCAAGGCCTTGTGCCTACTTCCAGCCTCCAGGCACCAAAGTTACTGATACCTGTGACATTTGGTGGTGTTAAGCTTCAAGGGGAAGAAGTCACACCTCCTACCCAGGCTTATGGAGCTCAGTGCAGGGTAAGAATTCAGGTTATCCCCCAGGCTGGAGATTTTAAAGCAAAACACGTCACATGCCCAATAAAGTCTATTTCACCCCTTCACAGTATCAGGAAAGGCCTGCAAGGCCTTGGGCCTACTTCCAGCCTCCAGGCACCAATGTTACTGATACCTGTGACATTTGGTGGTGTTAAGCTTCAAGGGGATGAAGTCACACCTTCTACCCAGGGTTATGGAGCTCAGTGCAGGGTATGATCTCAGGTTATCCCCTTGGCTTGAGGTGTTAATGCAAAAAACTTCACATGCCCAATAAATTGTATTTCACCCCTTCACAGTATCAGGAAAGTCCTTGGGCCTACTTCCAGCCCCCAGGCACCTGTTTTTGTGATACTTGTGACATTTGGAGGTGTTGAGCTTCAAGGGGATGAAGGCACACCTTTTACCCAGGGTTACGGAGCTCAGCGCAGGGTAAGATTCCAGGTTATCCCCCTGGCTTGAGGTGTTAAAGCAAAACACTTCACATGCCCAATAAAGTCTATTTCACACCTTTCACAGTATCAGGAAAGGCCTGCAAGGCCTTGGGCCTACTTCCAGCTTCCAGGCACCAATTTTACTGATACCTGTGACATTTGGTGGTGTTAAGCTTCAAGGGGATGAAGTCGCACCTTTTACCCAGGGTTATGGAGCTCAGCGCAGGGTAAGATTTCAGGTTATCCCCCTGGCTGGAGGTGTTAAAGCAAAACACCTCACATGCCCAGTACAGTGTATTTCACCCTTTCCCAGTATCAGGAAAGGCCTGCAAGGCCTTGGGCCTACTTCCAGCCTCCAGGCACCAATGTTACTGATACCTGTGACATTTGGTGGTGGTAAGCTTCAAGGGGAAGAAGTCACACCTTCTACCCAGGGTTATGGAGCTCAGCGCAGGGTAAGATTTCAGGCTTCACCCATGACTGGAGGTGTTAAAGCAAAACACTTCACATGTCCAGTAAAGTGTACTTCGCCTGTTCACATTATCAGGAAAGGCTTGCAAGGCCTTGGGAGTGTTTCCAGCCTACAGGCACCAGTTTTAGTTATACCTGTGACAAGCTAGGGATGGGCCAGAGTACCTGAAGGCTAAGATCTGAAACTGTTGATGTACGTTTTGTACTGTGAGAAGTGTTTGATTTGTGGTTCACTCTACCTACATCCAAGGCGAAAACCGGTATTTAGAAGTAGATCTCAATCAGGCTGCCAGGCGCAGAATCTGATTTGTGGGCGCAGGTCGCACTCTTGACAGACCATTTGATTCAGGAGTGGTCCCCACGCCAGCAATCGGGCTCACTACAACGGTGATAGTCACAGGCCTCACTCTGTACTGTGGGATGTATGATGTAAGAATTAGATTGCGGTACATTACATTGCTTTTTTAGGCGCTTTCCACAACTTGCACGGGAGGGCGATCTAGACTTAGGAATAGTATGATTTACTATGCCAGGGAGGGAAGGTGTTGGAATAGTAAATCACACTATTCCTTAGTGTAGAGCGCCCTCCAGTGCAAGTCGTGGAAACGATTTGCGGGGTAAATGCAGAGATCTAAATGTACTGCGGTGTTTTGACCGCGTTGTTAAGGTCGGTTCCCTTCTAGGTACGTCCCCTGAGTGGTAAACCTAACTCCAGCTGTAAAAAAGCAGCTCAGCAGAGTGCCTCCATGCAGGTACTGGGGGGGTCACCATTTCAGGTGCATTCACACCCTCTGCTCTCACTCTGGGTGCCGTTAAACATGCAGGCCTGACTCGGCCGCCTGCCTTCACCGTGCCACTGTGTGTTTATGATGTTGAGTCTGCGCCCGTCTCCTCCAGCTCGGCGCTTGGCAGTGAATGCCCTCTGCCTGCATGTGCAGCTATCAGCGCGCAGCACCCCTGGTGATGCCTGAGCCCGGACCGTGCCCCGCTGCTTGTAAAAGTCCCCCGGCTGGCCCCGACTCGTGGGTGCCAAAGCCGAGGGTGCAGGCGCGCCGTGAGGGCCCCCCTGGCCCCCTGGCATTGTCTCCACTCCCCGCGCTCGGCCGGCGGAGCCCTGTGTTACTTCGGCCCGTTCCAGCACGCGCTCCCCGCGGCCCCCGGAGCCCCACTGCGCCGCCACAGGGCCCGCTCCCTGCAGGAGGCCCCTCCCGCCCGCGGGCCGCCGCTCCCGGCCTCGTAGCGCGAGGGTGGACCGGGGAAAAGGGGCCCGAGGCCCGGGATTCCAGGCTGGGGGGCGTCAGCCATCGGGGGAGGGCAGAGATTCACGGCGCATTACGAGCCTCTGAGGACGGGGGCAGCTGAAACGGGGGCGGGCGCGGGAAGGGGCTGAAGCTGGGCTTCTTTTCATGTGTGCCTGGGAGCGTGTGTTTAACTGATTGTGTTTTAAAACTTAGTTATTCCGATGGTAGGAAACACAAAAGTCAGCTGGGAGCAGGGAGCCGAGTGCGCCTCGCACAGCCCTCTCTCCCCGGGACCAATCAGGGGCTGGCTCCTCCCTATATATGCACGGGGCTCGGCTCGGGCGGTACATTTCTGTTCTCTGACAGTGCCTGCGCCCAGACTTGCGTTACCATGGCAGAAACCGCTCCAGCCGTCGCGGCGCCTCCCGCTGAGGTCGCCCCCAAGAAGAAGCAGCAGAAGAAAGCAGCGGGGGCCTCCAAGGCCAAGAAGCCTTCCGGTCCCAGCGTGTCCGACATGATTATGAAGGTGGTGACTGCCTCGGCCGAGAGGAAGGGAGTCTCCCTGTCGGCCCTGAAGAAGGGGCTGCTCGCCGCCGGCTACGATGCGGACAAGAACAAGGGCCGAGTAAAGGTCTCCCTGAAGAGCCTGGTCAGCAAAGGCGCCCTAGCCCAGCTGAAGGGCACCGGGGCCTCCGGCTCCTTCAAGGTGAACAAGAAGCAGCTGGTGGGCAAGAAGGCGGCAAAGAAGACAGCCACCAAGAAGCCAGCGGCCAAGAAAGCTGCCCCTGCCGCCAAGAAGCCCAAAAAGGCTCCCGCGGGGGTCAAGAAGAGCCCGAAGAAGGTCAAGAAGCCGGCGGCAGCCAAGAGCCCCAAGAAGCCCAAGGCTGCCCCCGCCAAGAAGGCTGCCAAGAGCCCAGCGAAAGCCAAGGCGGCGAAGCCCAAAGTAGCCAAGAAAAGCCCTGCCAAGGTAGTCAAACCCAAGGCAGCCAAGCCCAAAGCAGCCAAGCCCAAAAAGGCAGCACCCAAGAAGAAGTAAGGGCTTGCACCGAGACACTGCAAACACAAAGGCTCTTTTAAGGGCCACCACCCTGTCTAGAAGAGAGCGTGTTCATCCCCACCTTTGCACCCACCCAATGCCCCACTTTTCCAAAAATAAACCGCACAATACATCCCAGCGCACCGTTTCACAGGCGAGTGCTGCGTGTGATCTTGGCCATATAAAACGGCTCTTTCGGTGCTGAGTGGATTGAAATCGTTATCACATAGAAAACAAGGGGGTCCGGGAGTTATAAGACCTCCGTTCATAGTACATGTGCAATAACGTGTTTGTGTCTCGGTGCTTTCACTGTACCCGGGCAGACTCGACATAGTGTCTGCATAAGGCAGACGATTGTGAACTTTAAATGGAGCGCAGGGCACTGCGTGCTCCAGGGTGACATGGGGCGGGTAAAAGGGGGTCTGGGAGTTATGAGACCTCAGTTTATTATAAACGTGTGCTAACGTGTGTGTGTGTGTTGGTGCTTTCACTGTACCCGGGCAGACTCGACATAGTGTCTGCATAAAGCAGACGATTGTGAACTTTCCATCGAGCGCAGGTAACGGGGAGTGTTCCAGGGCGGCGTGCTCATGACATCTCGGGCTCCTCTCCCGGTTGACCGGGGTCGGGTGGACCACCAGTGGACGGACGGACACGGAGACAAAGGCTGGCCGGGGCGCGGGCTCCGGCTACATCATCCAACCGGAGGGTTCTCTTTTATCCACAGCTCATTGGACACCTAGGCTGCAGCCTCCGGTCCAGTAACCAATCGTTGCACACCGCGGGCTATTTTCGAACGTGGGGCGGTCTCCTCAGCCAATCAGAGCAGCCCTCCGTCTGTGAGCGCATAAATAGGGCTCTTTCCCCGTTCGACGCCATTCTTCTCTGCCTTCGCCGAGAGAGACCGCTCCCGCCATGGCCCGCACCAAGCAGACAGCCCGCAAGTCCACCGGCGGCAAAGCGCCCCGCAAGCAGCTGGCCACCAAGGCTGCCCGCAAGAGCGCGCCTGCCACCGGCGGCGTCAAGAAGCCTCACCGCTACCGGCCCGGCACCGTGGCCCTCCGCGAGATCCGCCGCTACCAGAAGTCCACCGAGCTCCTCATCCGCAAGCTGCCCTTCCAGCGCCTGGTGAGGGAGATCGCCCAGGACTTCAAGACGGACCTGCGCTTCCAGAGCTCCGCCGTCATGGCCCTGCAGGAGGCCAGCGAGGCCTACCTGGTCGGGCTCTTCGAGGACACCAACCTGTGCGCCATCCACGCCAAGAGGGTGACCATCATGCCCAAGGACATCCAGCTGGCACGTCGCATCCGAGGCGAGAGGGCCTAAGGCGACGGACCGACCCGAACAACCACCACAACGGCTCTTTTAAGGGCCACCACCCTGTCACCTACGAGCTTATCTTATCTGTCATGGCATGTGTTTTAACACGTCAGGGAGGGTGGGCTGTGAGTACCACGAGCACTGGGCAACTTATACCGCCGGCTCTTGAGAAACCAGAGCACTCTGTGTTCACAGTGCACCAACACCTCTCCAATGTGTCCTTCATTTTAAAGCGTTGTTTGGGTAGAGGGTTGTGGTCGGGATCCGCGGGTCACAAGCCAGCACTATGGGGCATCTGTGCCCCCGGTACGTCGGGTTCTGAGAGTACCTCGATTACTGGGCAACTTATACCGGCTCTGGGGGGGAACCAGAGCACTCCGTGTTCACAGTGCACAAACACCTCTTAAACGTGTCCTTCATTTAATAGAGAGCTTCTTCGGGGGTAGAGGATTGTGTAGGGATCCGCTGGTCACAAGCCAGCGCTATGGCGCATCTGTGCTCCCGGTACATCGGGTTCATGTGTCCGATTTCAGGAACGTTTGCCCCGGGGCGGATTATAGCCGTTCCCCAGGGTCTTAAAAGTACTAACACAACGTTAAACCCGCTCACACAAACACTGTTCGCCCCATACATGGAAAAGAATAAGCCCACGGGCAGATGCGCGAATTCCCAGTGGGTTTATGTAACCTCATCGTTGCAGTGCTTATGTGACACTTGGTCCCAACGAGGGCTCATTCATATACATGTTGATTTAAAGAGGAAAAACGGGTTGACTGCTCTGTCGGCCCTCGGTCTGCAGCAAGCCCCGTGAGAGCGGGCCTTTCTGCACTCAACATTACCCTTCTAAAACACATATTTCTCAAGTGATAACAGAAGCACATTAGCTCTTAGAGGAGGAAGTGATTGGCCCTTAAAAGAGCCGTTGTGTTTGTTGGTGATGCGCCTCGAAGCCTTACTTGGCGCTGGTGTACTTGGTGACGGCCTTGGTGCCCTCCGACACGGCGTGCTTGGCCAGCTCTCCGGGCAGCAGAAGGCGGACTGCGGTCTGGATCTCCCGGGAGGTGATGGTGCGCCGCGAGTTGTAGAGAGCCAGTTTGGAAGACTCGTTAGCGATGCGCTCGAAGATGTCGTTCACGAAGGAGTTCATGATGCCCATGGCCTTGGAGGAAATGCCGGTATCTGGGTGCACCTGCTTCATCACTTTGTAAATGTAGATGGCATAGCTTTCCTTCCTGCTCTTCCTGCGCTTCTTCCCGTCCTTCTTGGGCGGCTTGGAGAGCGCTTTCTTGGAGCCCTTCTTGGGAGCCGGCGCGGACTTGGCTGGTTCAGGCATGGTGGACGCTCTTTCACTGCTTGCTGTGAAGCCGAGAGAAATACGGAAGGAGGGCCCGGCACTTGTATTTATGGGCTTGGCCTGCAAAGCAGTCTCCTTCCCGGCTCTCCCTTCTCATTGGCAGGCTCCCCACTTCCTATGTTAAGCCCTCCTCCAATGAGAAGTACTATCAGCGCCTAGCTGTCAACCAATCAGACGCTCCCGAAGTCTTTATATAACCGAGTCCAGCAGAAAGAGAAGTATTACTTGAAGACCAGCCGCAGGGCACCAGACACAACTTCAAGAAGGCGGACTGGTGCCTATACAAGAGATGCCTGGAGGACACACTGGTCCCAGGTCCCCTGCGAAGCACTGAAGACATTGACCAGGCGATTCACCACTTCACAGCTTCAATCCACACAGCTATTGAGCGCAGCATTCCAGAGCAGAAACTACAACGATGCTCTATCTACGATCTCCCGAAGGGCATCAAGCAGTCAATAGCTGCCAAGAACAGAGCCCGCAGAGAGTGGCAAAGGAACCGCACCCCCGACCTGCTGAAGAAGTATAATGAACTGACAAGACAGCTGAAGATGCAAATAAGCCAGCACAGAGGCGAAAAATGGGAAGCAGCTACAGCTAACCTAAAGGACTCAGACAACTCTCTATGGAGAATGACCCGCCGCCTGACTGGGAAGAAGGAACCAAACCCACCGATACAAGGGACGACTCACCTGGCATGCAGCAGCAGGGATAAGGCTGAGGTCTTCGCTGACACGCTGGAGGCATCATTCAGGCCCAACCAGGCAAGCAAACTGGCAACAGAAGTAGAGCAAGAGGTCGCCAAGCATCACCGGGAGCACCCACCAGAAACAGAAACTGCACACATTGAGGAATGCTCAATGGGCGAATTACTGGCCCTGGCAAAAACACTAAAAAACGGCAAGGCACCAGGGAAGGACAGAATAGTCAACCAAGCCATCAAGATGCTACCAGATACTGCAGTGGATCACCTTGCTGAGATATTTAACGCATGCATGCAGCACCAGTATTTCCCAAACACCTGGAAAGAAGCAAGAGTCGTCGTATTCCCCAAGGCTGGGAAACCACTGCGAGACCCTGCAAATTACCGCCCCATAAGTCTGCTATCTGGCCTATCAAAACTCTTTGAAAAAGTCATCCACGCCCGTCTCGTGGACTTTGCGACAAGCAACAACCTCCTTGCTAAAGAACAGTTTGGGTTCCGGAAAGATCACTCAACCAATCACCAACTCCTCAGAGTTGTGGACATCATCAGCCATGGTTTCAACATCAACAAGTCTACCGGAGTAGTCTTTCTGGATGTAGCCAAAGCATTTGACCGAGTATGGCACGAGGGACTGCTTTACAAATTTATCAAGCTCCAGTTTCCCAGCTACCTGGTCAAGCTACTGTCCAGCTACCTGACAAAACGGACCTTTCACGTGGCAGTGCGAGAAGAATGCTCATCGCCACGCCCAATTCTTGCTGGAGTGCCTCAGGGATCAATCCTAGGACCATTCCTCTTCAACATATTCACAAACGACATCCCCACGGACCTAAAGAAGACTGATCTTGCCCTTTACGCAGATGATGTTGCGGTCATCTCTCAATCCTTCAGCGACAAGGAAGTGGCTAAGAACCTGGAGACATCGCTCTGCAGACTCTCCGAATGGTACAGCGACTGGCAGATCACCTTGAACACGGGCAAAACCACTGCAACATTATTTACCAGGAAGCAGAACAGGAAACACCCACAGATCCTCCTCAACGGGGACGAGGTCAAATGGGAAAACAGCAGCTCCTACCTGGGGGTGACTCTGGACTCTAAACTCAGCTGGAGAAACCACATAGAGAAGACCTGCCAGAAAGCAGCATCCAAACTGGCTGCATTATACCCACTCCTGAAGACTAAGTCGATGCCCATGCAGAGCAAGGTGCGAGTAGTCACTGCAATAATTCGACCAACTATGACATACGCCTCACCAGTTTGGAGTGGCTGCCGCCCACAGCTTCGGATGGACCTACAGAAAGTACAGAACAAGGCCTTACGGATTGCAGCAGGTGCACCTATGTTCACACGAACAGCAGACCTCCACAGAGACTTAGGGATTGAGATGTTGGACGACCATCTCCTCAAACTCAACAGGAAATTCTACACAGGATTAGATCAAAAGGAAAACCCACTGATCAGGAAACTTGCAGACATCTCTACGAACCCATTTGACCGCTACCCGCGTCCCATTGAAGCGCTAACCATGCGAAACTGAAACAGAAACGCAGCATCCAAAAACTCAGCACTGCTTGAAGGCAAACGCCGGCAGGTACACAAAACCCACCGCTGCCAGATGGCATAACAGCCTCGGCAAGCAACCAAAACTCAACACTATCAGAAGGAACTTGATGGACAAAGACAAGACCCTCTGAGGAAACATGCTGACAATTCTGCATACTCAATCGACCGCTACCCGCGGCCCATCACTGAGATGACCATGTGATGCAACCTCAACTGTGACAAAGCGTCACACATCAATAAGACAATCTAAACAGCGACTAAAAAATTCAAAATGATTGTGGAGTAATGAGGCTACTGCCTCGGTATCCAAAAACTCACCACTGTCAGAAGGAATCTGACAGACGAAAACAAGACAGCAGAGTAGAGAAGTATTCTTCTCTCTGTTGTGTGACTGAGACCCTAGATCGATCGCCATGTCTGGAAGAGGAAAGCAGGGAGGAAAGGCCCGCGCCAAGGCCAAGACACGCTCCTCCAGAGCAGGGCTCCAGTTCCCCGTGGGCCGTGTTCACAGGCTGCTCCGGAAGGGAAGCTACGCCGAGAGGGTGGGAGCCGGTGCCCCCGTCTATCTGGCTGCAGTGCTGGAGTACCTGACCGCTGAGATCCTGGAGCTGGCCGGCAACGCCGCCCGGGACAACAAGAAGACCCGCATCATCCCCAGACACCTCCAGTTGGCCATCCGCAACGACGAGGAGCTGAACAAGCTGCTGGGCCGAGTCACCATCGCCCAGGGAGGAGTCCTGCCCAACATCCAGGCCGTGCTGCTGCCCAAGAAAACCGAGAGCCACAAGGCACAGGGCAAAGCAAGCAAGTAAAGGCCCGCAGACCCCCGTGGAAACACACCCTAAACACAAAGGCTCTTTTCAGGGCCATCCACAGACTCCATCAAAGAGCGTATCCGTGCCGAGGTGTTACTCTCTGGCGGCTTCATAGATGCGGCAGCGCCCGCTACCGTAGCTTCATAGGGGGGCATGCCCAAGCTCTGGCCGTGCACTGTTGTTCCTTCCCGAAGCCTAGCATGAGGCCGACCATATTAATGTTTTTTTTTTTAGTATATACATGTATAATTTGAATTTTCAGGGACACATTTTGCAGACTTGCCCCAGCCGAGCGGGCACCGAAGGCGAGGGTTAGGCGGGCCGCGGTGACAAGTGGGGGCCTGGCAGGGAGGAGTGTGCGTGTTTGACTGATCGGTGCACCGGCGGCAGCTGCTGAGCCCGATCGGGAGCCCCTGACAAAGAGGCGGGCTGGGAGCGCGCTCTTTTTCAATCAATATATACATATATATTTTTTCATTTTTGGGGGACACATTGTGCAGGCTTGCCCCAGCCGGGAGCGAGATGTGGGCAGTGTTGCGAGGTTGAAGGCAGGTGGTGCCGGTGAGGACTTTAACGTGTGTTGGGCTCCATTAAAACGTATCCATGTTTTTTTTTCTTCATATTGGGAGGGGCCACCGAACGAGAGGGTTAGGCGGGCCGCGGTCACAAGTGGGGGCCGGGAATGGAGGTGCCTTGGGCGCGAGACGTGGACAGTGTTGCGGGGTTGCAGGCGGTGACACACAGCGGGGTGGTGCCGGTGAGTCCGGTTTAACGTGTGTGGGCTTTATTAAAACATGCCCGAGGCTGTTCATATTGGGAGGGGGGAAGGAAGGAGAGGTTTAGGCGGGCCGCGGTCACAAGTAGGGGCCGGGAAGGGGTGTGTTTGACTGTGATCTGTGCACCGGCGGCAGCTGCTGAGCCAGCCCATGACAAAGGCGGGCTGGGAGCCCGCTCTTTTTCAAACGGCAACGGCCGCTCCAGCCCCCGCTCCCTGCAGAGGGCGGGACGGGGCCGGGCTCTACATGGGCTCCCGCGCAGGTCCGCTGCTCCTCAATATAAGCAGCCGCTGCTGGTCGAGATTTCATTTCTGCTCACATCATCGAGAGGAGAACATGTCTGGACGCGGCAAAGGAGGGAAGGGGCTCGGCAAAGGCGGCGCCAAGAGGCACCGCAAGGTGCTCCGGGACAACATCCAGGGCATCACCAAGCCGGCCATTCGCCGCCTGGCGCGCCGTGGCGGAGTCAAGCGCATCTCCGGCCTCATCTACGAGGAGACCCGCGGGGTGCTCAAGGTTTTCCTGGAGAACGTGATCCGGGACGCCGTCACCTACACCGAGCACGCCAAGCGGAAGACCGTCACCGCCATGGATGTGGTCTATGCCCTGAAGCGCCAGGGCCGCACCCTCTACGGATTCGGCGGTTAAACACTCGACTTGCCCTCGGAAAAACGCAAAACACCAACCCAAAGGCTCTTTTAAGAGCCGACCACGATGTCATGGGAGAGCTGTGTCTATGCACTATTGTTCCCGCAGAGCCGGGATCGGCTACTCGCTAGCCCAATACCAGGGGATTTGCTCCGGTGCCACCCTACCATGTCGGGCGCTGTCCCGTGGCCCCAGGAGCCCGCCATTCAGGAGCCCTGGACTGGGTCCCTAAGGGGGTGTTTAGACCGGCCCAGGTGCCCGCCATTATGGAGCCCTTGCCTGGGGACCTACGGTGGGTTTAGCCCGGCCCAGGGTCCCGTTTTCCTGGAGCTCTAAACTGGGGACCTAAGGCGTGTTTAGCCCGGCCCAGGGGCCCGCAACCATGGAGCCCTAAACTGGTGACCTAAGGCGGGCTCAGCCCGGTCCAGGGGCCCGCCACCACGGAGCCCTGGACTGGGGACCTAATTCGTGTTTAGCCCGTCCCAGGGTCCCGTTATCCTGGAGCCCTTCACTGGGGAGATAAGGCAGGTTTAGCCCGGCCCAGGTGCACGCCAACATGGAGCCCTTGCCTGGGGACCTACTGTGGGTTCAGCCCGGTCCAGCGGCCTGCCATCATGGAGCCCTGGACTGGGGACCTAAGGTGGGTTTAGCACGGCCCAGGGGCCCGCCATCATGGAGCCCTTGCCTGGGGACCTAAGGTGGGTTCAGTCCGGTCCAGGGGCCTGCCATCATGGAGCCCTGGACTGGGGACCTACGGTGGGTTTAGCCCGGCCCAGGGGCCCGCCATCATGGAGCCCTTGCCTGGGGACCTAAGGTGGGTTCAGCCCGGTCCAGGGGCCTGCCATCATGGAGCCCTGGACTGGGGACCTACGGTGGGTTTAGCACGGCCCAGGGGCCCGCCATCATGGAGCCCTTGCCTGGGGACCTAAAGTGGGTTTAGCCCGGCTCAGGGCCCCACGAGTCACGCAGTTCACCGACTATTAAGCCCCCCACGTAGTGGGGGCTTACAGCGCCTGGCTGGGAGACAAAGTTGGAGTTAGCGCGGCCATTCCGCCGCCCGGCCATCTGGTCGCCGCAACTCACTGGGCCATCTGGTCGGCGACCAGATGGCCCAGTCAGCTACGGCGACCAGATGGCCGGGCGGCGGAATGGCCGTGCTAACTCCAACTTTGTCTTCCGCCCAGGAGCATAAGCCCTAGGGGCTTAATAGTCGATACAATAGGGTTCCCATGCAGGCCCATAGGAAGAGGGTGTGGGGTCCTAAATGATGTGGCGAACCACCATGTCCGTTTACGGGTCCCTGTGGGCCTTTAAACAACGCTTTCAGTATTTTTCTTTTTTTGTGTGTGGACATTTTGGTTCAAGGGGACGTGGGCACTACTTCTACCCAGGGCTGGTGAGCTCCGATTCGGGTAAAATTTCCGCATTTCCCCCTTAGCTGGAGGTCGGCAAAAAAAAAAAAAAAAAAAAAAACGATACATACATTTTTTCTTCTTTTTTTCTAACTTTATGTTCAAGGGGACAAAGTCACTTTTTCTACCCAGGGCTGATGAGCTCCGATTCGGGTAACATTTCCGGTTTCCCCCCTTAGCTGGAGGTCGGCAAAAAAAATAACTATATATATATACATATTTTTTTTTTTACTATTTCCTTAGTTTCAAGGGGACAAAGTCACTTGTTCTACCCAGGGCTGGGGAGCTCCGATTCGGGTACAATTTCGGGTTTCCCCCCTTAGCCGGAGGTCGGCAAAAAAAAAATCTAAACTTTTTTTTTTTTTTACTAACTTTAGGTTCAAGGGGACAACGTCACTGTTTCTACCCGAGGATGTGGAGCTCCGATCCGGGTAAAACTTCAGGTTTTCCCCCTAAGCTGAAGGTGGTCCAAAATAAATAAAAAAAATATATATACACATACAATTTTTTTCTTCTTCTTCAAATAACTCTAGGTTGAAGGGGACAAAGTCACTTTTTCTACCCGGCCTATGGATCTCCGATCCGGGTACAATTTACCCATTTAAAACTGTTAATACAAAATATATATATATATATATTTTGCTCAATGTTTAGGTTCTAGGGGACTAAGTCACTTTTTCTACTCAGGGCTATGGAGCTCCGATTAGGGTAATATTTCAGGATTTCCCCTTTGGCTGGAGGCGGAGAAAAAAAAAAAGTCATTCAAAAGGTATATAAAGCCCTTTGCATTATCAGATCCTAGCCTTCAGTGTCCCAAGCCCATTTCTAGCCTGCAGGCACAAAGTGTCTATTTCTGCACAGGGCTATGGAGCTCCGCGCAGGGTGAGATTCCCCCCTGTTACAGTATCAGCACAAGGCTGTGGGCCCATTCCTAGCCTCCAAACACCTCTTTTAGGGATACTTGTAACATTCGGCGGAGTTAATCTTCAAAGGGGATACAGTTGCTCCTACTAACCTGGGCTATGGACCTCCGCGCAGAGTAAGATTTCAGGTTCCACCCCTGGCTGGAGGTGGGAAAACGAAAGAGTTATTTATTCCAACACTGTATCTAACCCCTTTACAGTATCAGACCCAGGCCTGCAAGACCATAGGCACATTTCCAGCCTCCAGGCACCTATTTTCGTGATACTTGTGACATTATGAAGCCTGCAGCTTCAAGGGGACAAAGTCACTCCTCCTACCCAGGGTTAAGGAACTCCGCGCAGGGTAATATTTAGGGTTATACTCCTGGCTGGGGGTGTGAAAACAACACACTTCAAAAGTCCAATAAAGTGTATGTCACCCCTTAACAGTGTCAGGTGAGGCCAGCAAGGCCATGGAACTTCTTCCAGCCTCCAAGCACCAGTTTTACTGATACCTGTGAGATTTGGAGGTGTAAGGCTTCAAGGGGATGAAGTCACACCTTCTACCTAGGGTTAAGGAGCTCTGCGCAGGGTAAGGCTTCAGGCTGACCCCCTGGCTTGAGGTGTGAAAAGGAGACACGTCACGTGGTCAATACAATGTTTTTAACCCCTTTTACAGTATCAGGACAAGGCCTGCTAGGCCATGGGCCTACTTCCAGCCTCCAGGTACCAGTTTAACAAATACCTGTGACATTTGGAGCTGTAAGGCTTCAAGGGGATGAAGTCGCGCCTTCTACCCAGGGTTATGGAGCTCCGCGCAGGGTAAGATTTCAGTTTATCCCCCTGGCTGGAGGTGTTAAAGCCAAACACTTCACATGCCCATTGAAGTCTATTTCACCCCTTCACAGTATCAGGAAAGGCCTGCAAGGCCTTGGGCCTACTTCCATCCTCCAGGCACCAATGTTACTGATACCTGTGACATTTGGTGGTGTTAAGCTTCAAGGGGAAGAAGTCACACCTTCTACCCAGGGTTATGGAGCTCAGTGCAGGGTAACAATTCAGGTTATCCCCCTGGCAACAGGTGTTAAAGCAAAACACTTCACTTGCCCAACACAGTCTATTTCACCCCTTCACAGTATCAGGAAAGGCCTGCAAGGCCTTGGGCGTAGCTACTTCCAGCCCCCAGGCACCAATTTTACTGATACCGATGACATTTGGTGGTGTTCAGCTTCAAGGGGATGAAGTCACACTTTCTACCCAGGGTTATGGAGCTCAGCGCAGGGTAAGAATTGGGGTTATCCCCCTGGCTGGAGGTGTTAAAGCAAAACACTCCACATGCCCAATAAAGTCTATTTCACCCTTTCCCAGTATCAGGAAAGGCCTGCAAGGCCTTGTGCCTACTTCAGGCCTCCAGGCACTAATGTTACTGATACCTGTGACATTTGGTGGTGTTAAGCTTCAAGGGAATGAAGTCACACCTTTTACCCAGGGTTCTGGAGCTCAGCGCAGGGTAAGATTCCAGGTTATCCCCCTGGCTTGAGGTGTTAAAGCAAAACACTTCACATGCCCAATAAAGTCTATTTCACCCCTTTCACAGTATCAGGAAAGGCCTGCAAGGCCTTGGGCCTACTTCCAGCCCCCAGGCACCAATGTTACTGACACCTGTGACATTTGGTGGTGTTAAGCTTAAAGGGGAAGAAGTCGCACCTTTTACCCAGGGTTATGGAACTCAGTGCAGGGTAAGATTCCAGGTTATCCCCCTGGCTGGAGGTGTTAAAGCAAAACACTCCACATGCCCAATAAAGTCTATTTCACCCCTTTCATAGTATCAGGAAAGGCCTGCAAGGCCTAGTGCCAGTTTCCAGCCTCCAGGCACCTGTTTTTGTGATACTTGAGACATTTGGAGGTGTTCAGCTTCAAGGGGATGAAGTTGCACCTTCTACCCAGGGTTATGGAGCTCCGTGCAGGGTAAGATTTCAGTTTATCCCCCTGGCTGGAGGTGTTAAAGCAAAACACTTCACATGCCCATTAACGTCTATTTCACCCCTTCACAGTATCAGTAAAAGGCCTACAAGGCCTTGGGCCTACTTCCAGCCTCCTGGCACCAATTACACTGATACCTGTGACATTTGGAGGTGTTAAGCTTCAAGGGGAAGAAGTCACACTTTCTACCCAGGGTTGTGGAGCTCAGCGAAGGGTAAGATTTCAAGTTTCAACCCTGGCTGGAGGTGTTAAAGCAAAACACCTCACATGCCCAATAAATTGTATTTCACCCCTTCACAGTATCAGGAAAGGCCTGCAAGGCCTTGGGCCTACTTCCAGCCTCCAGGCACCAATTGTACTCATACCTGTGACATTTGGAGGTGCTAAGCGTCAAGGGGATGAAGTCACACCTTCTACCCAGGGTTATGGAGCTCCGCGCAGGGTAAGAATTCAGGTTATCCCCCTGGCTGGAGGTGTTAAAGCAAAACACTCCACATGCCCAATAAAGTCTATTTCACCCCTCCACAGTATCTGGAAAGGCATGCAAGGCCTTGGGCCTACTTCCAGCTTCCAGGCACCAATTTTACTGATACCTGTGACATTTGGTGGTGTTAAGCTTCAGGGGGATGAAGTCACACTTTCTACCCAGGGTTATGGAGCTCAGCGCAGGGTAAGATTTTAGGTTATCCCCCTGGCTGGAGGTGTTAAAGCAAAACACTCCACATGCCCATTAAAGTCTATTTCACCCCTTCACAGTATCAGGAAAGGCATGCAAGGCCTTGGGCCTACTTCCAGCCTCCAGGCACCAATGTTACTCATACCTGTGACATTTGGTGGTGTTAAGCTTCAAGGGGATGAAGTCACACCTTCTACCCAGGGTTATGGAGCTCACCGCAGGGTAAGATTTCAGGTTATCCCCCTGGCTAGAGGTGTTAAAGCAAAACACCTCACATGCCCAGTACAGTGTATTTCACCCTTTCCCAGTATCAGGAAAGGCCTGCAAGGCCTTGTGCCTACTTCAGGCCTCCAGGCACCAATGTTACTGATACCTGTGACATTTGGTGGTGTTAAGCTTCAAGGGGAAGAAGTCACACTTTCTACCCAGGGTTATGGAGCTCAGCGCAGGGTAAGATTTTAGGTTATCCCCCTGGCTGGAGGTGTTAAAGCAAAACACTCCACATGCCCATTAAAGTCTATTTCACCCTTTCCCAGTATCAGGAAAGGCCTGCAAGGCCTTGTGCCTACTTCCAGCCTCCAGGCACCAATGTTACTGACACCTGTGACATTTGGTGGTGTTAAGCTTCAAGGGGAAGAAGTCACACCTTCTACCCAAGGTTATGGAGCTCAGCGCAGGGTAAGATTTCAGGTTATCCCCCTGGCTGGAGGTGTTAAAGCAAAACACTCCACATGCCCAATAACGTCTATTTCACCCCTTCACAGTATCAGGAAAGGCCTGCAAGGCCTTGTGCCTACTTCCAGCCTCCAGGCACCAATGGTACTGATACCTGTGACATTTGGTGGTGTTAAGCTTCAAGGGGATGAAGTCACACCTTCTACCCAGGGTTATGGAGCTCAGCGCAGGGTAAGATTTCAGGTTATCCCCCTGGCTGGAGGTGTTAAAGCAAAACACTCCACATGCCCAATAACGTCTATTTCACCCCTTCACAGTATCAGGAAAGGCCTGCAAGGCCTTGTGCCTACTTCCAGCCTCCAGGCACCAATGTTACTGATACCTGTGACATAAGGTGGTGTTGAGCTTCAAGGGGATGAAGTCACACCTTTTACCCAGGGTTATGGAGCTCAGCGCAGGGTAAGATTTCAGGTTATCCCCCTGGCTGGAGGTGTTAAAGCAAAACACTCCACATGCCCAATAAAGTCTATTTCACCCCTTCACAGTATCAGGAAAGGCCTGCAAGGCCTTGTGCCTGTTTCCAGCCTCCAGGCACCTGTTTTTGTGATACTTGAGACATTTGGAGGTTTTCAGCTTCAAGGGGATGAAGTTGCACCTTCTACCCAGGGTTATGGAGCTCAGCGCAGGGTAAGAATTCAGGCTTCACCCCTGACTGGAGGCGTTAAAGCAAAACACTCCACATGCCCAATAAAGTCTATTTCACCCCTTCACAGTATCAGGAAAGGCCTGCAGGGCCTTGGGCCTACTTCCAGCCTCCAGGCACCAATGTTACTGATACCTGTGACATTTGGTGGTGTTAAGCTTCAAGGGGATGAAGTCACACCTTTTACCCAGGGTTATGGAGCTCAGCGCAGGGTAAGATTCCAGGTTATCCCCCTGGCTGGAGGTGTTAAAGCAAAACACTCCACATGCCCAATAAATTGTATTTCACCCCTTCACAGTATCAGGAAATGCCTGCAAGGCCTTGGGCCTACTTCCAGCCTCCAGACACCAATTGTACTGATACCTGTGACATTTGGTGTTGTTCAACTTCAAGGGGATGAAGTCACACTTTCGACCCAGGGTTATGGAGCTCAGCGCAGGGTAAGATTTCAGGTTATCCCCCTTGGCTTGAGGTGTTAATGCAAAACACTTCACATGCCCAATAAATTGTATTTCACCCCTTCACAGTATCAGGAAAGGCCTGCAAGGCCTTGGGCCTACTTCCAGCCTCCAGACACCAATTGTACTGATACCTGTGACATTTGGTGTTGTTCAACTTCAAGGGGATGAAGTCACACCTTCTACCCAGGGTTATGGAGCTCAGCGGAGGGTAAGATTTCAGCTTTTCACCCCTAGCTGGATGTGTTAAAGCAAAACACTTCTCATTCCCAATAAAGTCAATTTCACCCCTTCACAGTATCAGGAAGGACCTGCAAGGCCTTGGTCCTACTTCCAGCCTCCAGGCACCAATGTTACTGATACCTGTGACATTTGGTGGTGTTGAGCTTCAAGGGGATGAAGGCCCACCTTTTACCCAGGGTTATGGAGCTCAGCGCAGGGTAAGATTTCAGATTATCCCCCTGGCTGGAGGTGTTAAAGCAAAACACTTCACATGCCCAATAAAGTCTATTTCACCCCTTCACAGTATCAGGAAAGGCCTGCAAGGCCTTGGGCCTACTTCCATCCTCCAGGCACCAATGTTACTGATACCTGTGACATTTGGTGGTGTTAAGCTTCAAGGGGAAGAAGTCACACCTTCTACCCAGGGTTATGGAGCTCAGCGCAGGGTAAGATTTTAGGTTATCCCCCTGGCTGGAGGTGTTAAAGCAAAACACTCCACATGCCCAATAAAGTCTATTTCACCCCTTCACAGTATCAGTAGAGGCCTGGAAGGCCTTGGGCCCACTTCCAGCCTCCAGGCACCAATTTTACTGATACCTGTGACATTTGGAGGTGCTAAGCTTCAAGGGGATGAAGTCACACCTTCTACCCAGGGTTATGGAGCTCAGTGCAGGGTAAGAATTCAGGTTATCCCCCTGGCTGGAGGTGTTAAAGCAAAACACTCCCCATGCCCAATAAAGTCTATTTCACCCCTTCACAGTATCAGTAGAGGCCTGCAAGGCCTTGGGCCTACTTCCAGCCTCCAGGCACCAATTTTACTGATACCTGTGACATTTGGAGGTGCTAAGCTTCAAGGGGATGAAGTCACACCTTCTACCCAGGGTTATGGAGCTCAGCGCAGGGTAAGAATTCAGGTTATCCCCCTGGCTGGAGGTGTTAAAGCAAAACACTCCACATGCCCAATAAAGTCTATTTCACCCCTTCACAGTATCAGGAAGGACCTGCAAGGCCTTGGGCCTACTTCCAGCCTCCAGGCACCAATTGTACTTATACCTGTGACATTCGGTGGAGTTAAGCGTCAAGGGGATGAAGTCACACCTTTTACCCAGGGTTATGGAGCTCAGCGCAGGGTAAGATTTCAGGTTATGCCCCTGGCTGGAGGTGTTAAAGCAAAACACTCCACATGCCCAATAAAGTCTATTTCACCCTTTCCCAGTATCAGGAAAGGCCTGCAAGGCCTTGTGCCTACTTCAGGCCTCCAGGCACTAATGTTACTGATACCTGTGACATTTGGTGGTGTTAAGCTTCAAGGGAATGAAGTCACACCTTTTACCCAGGGTTCTGGAGCTCAGCGCAGGGTAAGATTCCAGGTTATCCCCCTGGCTTGAGGTGTTAAAGCAAAACACTTCACATGCCCAATAAAGTCTATTTCACCCCTTTCACAGTATCAGGAAAGGCCTGCAAGGCCTTGGGCCTACTTCCAGCCCCCAGGCACCAATGTTACTGACACCTGTGACATTTGGTGGTGTTAAGCTTAAAGGGGAAGAAGTCGCACCTTTTACCCAGGGTTATGGAACTCAGTGCAGGGTAAGATTCCAGGTTATCCCCCTGGCTGGAGGTGTTAAAGCAAAACACTCCACATGCCCAATAAAGTCTATTTCACCCCTTTCATAGTATCAGGAAAGGCCTGCAAGGCCTAGTGCCAGTTTCCAGCCTCCAGGCACCTGTTTTTGTGATACTTGAGACATTTGGAGGTGTTCAGCTTCAAGGGGATGAAGTTGCACCTTCTACCCAGGGTTATGGAGCTCCGTGCAGGGTAAGATTTCAGTTTATCCCCCTGGCTGGAGGTGTTAAAGCAAAACACTTCACATGCCCATTAACGTCTATTTCACCCCTTCACAGTATCAGTAAAAGGCCTACAAGGCCTTGGGCCTACTTCCAGCCTCCTGGCACCAATTACACTGATACCTGTGACATTTGGAAGTGTTAAGCTTCAAGGGGAAGAAGTCACACTTTCTACCCAGGGTTATGGAGCTCAGCGAAGGGTAAGATTTCAAGTTTCAACCCTGGCTGGAGGTGTTAAAGCAAAACACCTCACATGCCCAATAAATTGTATTTCACCCCTTCACAGTATCAGGAAAGGCCTGCAAGGCCTTGGGCCTACTTCCAGCCTCCAGGCACCAATTGTACTCATACCTGTGACATTTGGAGGTGCTAAGCGTCAAGGGGATGAAGTCACACCTTCTACCCAGGGTTATGGAGCTCCGCGCAGGGTAAGAATTCAGGTTATCCCCCTGGCTGGAGGTGTTAAAGCAAAACACTCCACATGCCCATTAAAGTCATTTTTACCCCTTCACAGTATCAGGAAAGGCCTGCAAGACCTTGGGCCTACTTCCAGCCTCCAGGCACCAATTTTACTGATACCTGTGACATTTGGAGGTGCTAAGCTTCAAGGGGATGAAGTCACACCTTTTACCCAGGGTTATGGAGCTCAGCGCAGGGTAAGATTCCAGGTTATCCCCCTGGCTTGAGGTGTTAAAGCAAAACACTTCACATGCCCAATAACGTCTATTTCACCCCTTCACAGTATCAGTAAAAGGCCTACAAGGCCTTGGGCCTACTTCCAGCCTCCAGGCACCAATGTTACTGATACCTGTGACATTTGGAGGTGTTAAGCTTCAAGGGGAAGAAGTCACACTTTCTACCCAGGGTTATGGAGCTCAGCGAAGGGTAAGATTTCAAGTTTCAACCCTGGCT
The DNA here is from genome assembly GCF_964261635.1 of Lissotriton helveticus. Classification (NCBI taxonomy): domain Eukaryota; kingdom Metazoa; phylum Chordata; class Amphibia; order Caudata; family Salamandridae; genus Lissotriton; species Lissotriton helveticus. Next base: position 82,105,144 of record NC_136063.1, read on the forward strand.
GGAGGTGTTAAAGCAAAACACCTCACATGCCCAATAAATTGTATTTCACCCCTTCACAGTATCAGGAAAGGCCTGCAAGGCCTTGGGCCTACTTCCAGCCTCCAGGCACCAATGTTACTGATACCTGTGACATTTGGAGGTGCTAAGCGTCAAGGGGATGAAGTCACACCTTCTACCCAGGGTTATGGAGCTCAGCGCATGGTAAGATTCCGGGTTATCCCCCTGTCTTGAGGCGTTAAAGCAAAACACTTCACATGCCCAATAAAGTCTATTTCACCCCTTTCACAGTATCAGGAAAGGCCTGCAAGACCTTGGGCCTACTTCCAGCCTCCAGGCACCAATTGTACTGATACCTGTGACATTTGGAGGTGCTAAGCGTCAAGGGGATGAAGTCACACCTTCTACCCAGGGTTATGGAGCTCCGCGCAGGGTAAGAATTCAGGTTATCCCCCTGGCTGGAGGTGTTAAAGCAAAACACTCCACATGCCCATTAAAGTCTATTTCACCCCTTCACAGTATCAGGAAGGACCTGCAAGGCCTTGGGCCTACTCCCAGCCTCCAGGCACCAATTTTACTGATACCTGTGACATTTGGAGGTGCTAAGCTTCAAGGGGATGAAGTCACACCTTCTACCCAGGGTTATGGAGCTCAGTGCAGGGTAAGATTTCAGGTTATGCCCCTGGCTGGAGGTGTTAAAGCAAAACACTCCACATGCCCAATAAAGTCTATTTCACCCTTTCCCAGTATCAGGAAAGGCCTGCAAGGCCTTGTGCCTACTTCAGGCCTCCAGGCACTAATGTTACTGATACCTGTGACATTTGGTGGTGTTAAGCTTCAAGGGAATGAAGTCACACCTTTTACCCAGGGTTCTGGAGCTCAGCGCAGGGTAAGATTCCAGGTTATCCCCCTGGCTTGAGGTGTTAAAGCAAAACACTTCACATGCCCAATAAAGTCTATTTCACCCATTTCACAGTATCAGGAAAGGCCTGCAAGGCCTTGGGCCTACTTCCAGCCCCCAGGCACCAATGTTACTGACACCTGTGACATTTGGTGGTGTTAAGCTTAAAGGGGAAGAAGTCGCACCTTTTACCCAGGGTTATGGAACTCAGTGCAGGGTAAGATTCCAGGTTATCCCCCTGGCTGGAGGTGTTAAAGCAAAACACTCCACATGCCCAATAAAGTCTATTTCACCCCTTTCATAGTATCAGGAAAGGCCTGCAAGGCCTAGTGCCAGTTTCCAGCCTCCAGGCACCTGTTTTTGTGATACTTGAGACATTTGGAGGTGTTCAGCTTCAAGGGGAAGAAGTCACATCTTCTACCCAGGGTTATGGAGCTCCGTGCAGGGTAAGATTTCAGGTTATCCCCCTGGCTGGAGGTGTTTAAGCAAAACACCTCACATGCCCAGTACAGTGTATTTCACCCTTTCCCAGTATCAGGAAAGGCCTGCAAGGCCTTGTGCCTACTTCCAGCCTCAAGTCACCAATGTTACTGATACCTGTGACATGTGGTGGTGTTAAGCTTCAAGGGGATGAAGTCACACTTTCTACCCAGGGTTATGGAGCTCAGCGCAGGGTAAGAATTGGGGTTATCCCCCTGGCTGGAGGTGTTAAAGCAAAACACTCCACATGCCCAATAAAGTCTATTTCACCCTTTCCCAGTATCAGGAAAGGCCTGCAAGGCCTTGGGCCTACTTCAGGCCTCCAGGCACTAATGTTACTGATACCTGTGACATTTGGTGGTGTTAAGCTTCAAGGGAATGAAGTCACACCTTTTACCCAGGGTTCTGGAGCTCAGCGCAGGGTAAGATTCCAGGTTATCCCCCTGGCTTGAGGTGTTAAAGCAAAACACTTCACATGCCCAATAAAGTCTATTTCACCCCTTTCACAGTATCAGGAAAGGCCTGCAAGGCCTTGGGCCTACTTCCAGCCCCCAGGCACCAATGTTACTGACACCTGTGACATTTGGTGGTGTTAAGCTTAAAGGGGAAGAAGTCGCACCTTTTACCCAGGGTTATGGAACTCAGTGCAGGGTAAGATTCCAGGTTATCCCCCTGGCTGGAGGTGTTAAAGCAAAACACTCCACATGCCCAATAAAGTCTATTTCACCCCTTTCATAGTATCAGGAAAGGCCTGCAAGGCCTAGTGCCAGTTTCCAGCCTCCAGGCACCTGTTTTTGTGATACTTGAGACATTTGGAGGTGTTCAGCTTCAAGGGGATGAAGTTGGACCTTCTACCCAGGGTTATGGAGCTCCGTGCAGGGTAAGATTTCAGTTTATCCCCCTGGCTGGAGGTGTTAAAGCAAAACACTTCACATGCCCATTAACGTCTATTTCACCCCTTCACAGTATCAGTAAAAGGCCTACAAGGCCTTGGGCCTACTTCCAGCCTCCTGGCACCAATTACACTGATACCTGTGACATTTGGAGGTGTTAAGCTTCAAGGGGAAGAAGTCACACTTTCTACCCAGGGTTATGGAGCTCAGCGAAGGGTAAGATTTCAAGTTTCAACCCTGGCTGGAGGTGTTAAAGCAAAACACCTCACATGCCCAATAAATTGTATTTCACCCCTTCACAGTATCAGGAAAGGCCTGCAAGGCCTTGGGCCTACTTCCAGCCTCCAGGCACCAATTGTACTCATACCTGTGACATTTGGAGGTGCTAAGCGTCAAGGGGATGAAGTCACACCTTCTACCCAGGGTTATGGAGCTCCGCGCAGGGTAAGAATTCAGGTTATCCCCCTGGCTGGAGGTGTTAAAGCAAAACACTCCACATGCCCAATAAAGTCTATTTCACCCCTCCACAGTATCTGGAAAGGCATGCAAGGCCTTGGGCCTACTTCCAGCTTCCAGGCACCAATTTTACTGATACCTGTGACATTTGGTGGTGTTAAGCTTCAGGGGGATGAAGTCACACTTTCTACCCAGGGTTATGGAGCTCAGCGCAGGGTAAGATTTTAGGTTATCCCCCTGGCTGGAGGTGTTAAAGCAAAACACTCCACATGCCCATTAAAGTCTATTTCACCCCTTCACAGTATCAGGAAAGGCATGCAAGGCCTTGGGCCTACTTCCAGCCTCCAGGCACCAATGTTACTCATACCTGTGACATTTGGTGGTGTTAAGCTTCAAGGGGATGAAGTCACACCTTCTACCCAGGGTTATGGAGCTCAGCGCAGGGTAAGATTTCAGGTTATCCCCCTGGCTAGAGGTGTTAAAGCAAAACACCTCACATGCCCAGTACAGTGTATTTCACCCTTTCCCAGTATCAGGAAAGGCCTGCAAGGCCTTGTGCCTACTTCAGGCCTCCAGGCACCAATGTTACTGATACCTGTGACATTTGGTGGTGTTAAGCTTCAAGGGGAAGAAGTCACACTTTCTACCCAGGGTTATGGAGCTCAGCGCAGGGTAAGATTTTAGGTTATCCCCCTGGCTGGAGGTGTTAAAGCAAAACACTTCACATGCCCATTAACGTCTATTTCACCCCTTCACAGTATCAGTAAAAGGCCTACAAGGCCTTGGGCCTACTTCCAGCCTCCTGGCACCAATTACACTGATACCTGTGACATTTGGAGGTGTTAAGCTTCAAGGGGAAGAAGTCACACTTTCTACCCAGGGTTATGGAGCTCAGCGAAGGGTAAGATTTCAAGTTTCAACCCTGGCTGGAGGTGTTAAAGCAAAACACCTCACATGCCCAATAAATTGTATTTCACCCCTTCACAGTATCAGGAAAGGCCTGCAAGGCCTTGGGCCTACTTCCAGCCTCCAGGCACCAATGTTACTGATACCTGTGACATTTGGAGGTGCTAAGCGTCAAGGGGATGAAGTCACACCTTCTACCCAGGGTTATGGAGCTCAGCGCAGGGTAAGATTCCGGGTTATCCCCCTGTCTTGAGGCGTTAAAGCAAAACACTTCACATGCCCAATAAAGTCTATTTCACCCCTTTCACAGTATCAGGAAAGGCCTGCAAGACCTTGGGCCTACTTCCAGCCTCCAGGCACCAATTGTACTGAAAACTGTGACATTTGGAGGTGCTAAGCGTCAAGGGGATGAAGTCACACCTTCTACCCAGGGTTATGGAGCTCCGCGCAGGGTAAGAATTCAGGTTATCCCCCTGGCTGGAGGTGTTAAAGCAAAACACTCCACATGCCCATTAAAGTCTATTTTACCCCTTCACAGTATCAGGAAAGGCCTGCAAGACCTTGGGCCTACTTCCAGCCTCCAGGCACCAATTTTACTGATACCTGTGACATTTGGAGGTGCTAAGCTTCAAGGGAATGAAGTCACACCTTTTACCCAGGGTTATGGAGCTCAGCGCAGGGTAAGATTCCAGGTTATCCCCCTGGCTTGAGGTGTTAAAGCAAAACACTTCACATGCCCAATAAAGTCTATTTCACCCCTTCACAGTATCAGGAAGGACCTGCAAGGCCTTGGTCCTACTTCCAGCCTCCAGGCACCAATGTTACTGATACCTGTGACATTTGGTGGTGTTAAGCTTCAAGGGGATGAAGTCGCACCTTCTACCCAGGGTTATGGAGCTCCGCGCAGGGTAAGATTTCAGGTTATACCCCAAGCTTGAGGTGTTAAAGCAAAACACTTCACATGCCCAATAAAGTCTATTTCACCCCTTCACAGTATCAGGAAAGGCCTGCAAGGCCTTGTGCCTACTTCCAGCCTCCAGGCACCAATGTTACTGATATCTGTGACATTTGGTGGTGTTAAGCTTCAAGGGGAAGAAGTCACACCTTCTACCCAGGGTTATGGAGCTCAGCGCAGGGTAAGATTTCAGCTTTTCACCCCTAGCTGGATGTGTTGAAGCAAAACACTTCTCATGCCCAATAAAGTCTATTTCACCCCTCCACAGTATCAGGGAAGGCCTGCAAGGCCTTGTGCCTACTTCCAGCCTCCAGGCACCAATGTTACTGATACCTGTGACATTTGGTGGTGTTAAGCTTCAAGGGGAAGAAGTCACATCTTCTACCCAGGGTTATGGAGCTCAGCGCAGGGTAAGAATTCAGGTTATCCCCCTGGCTGGAGGTGTTTAAGCAAAACACCTCACATGCCCAGTACAGTGTATTTCACCCTTTCCCAGTATCAGGAAAGGCCTGCAAGGCCTTGTGCCTACTTCCAGCCTCAAGTCACCAATGTTACTGATACCTGTGACATGTGGTGGTGTTAAGCTTCAAGGGGATGAGGTAACACCTTTTACCCAGGGTTATGGAGCTCAGCGCAGGGTAAGATTTCAAGTTATACCCCAAGCTTGAGGTGTTAAAGCAAAACACTTCACATGCCCAATAAAGTCTATTTCACCCCTTCACAGTATCAGGAAAGGCCTGCAAGGCCTTGTGCCTACTTCCAGCCTCCAGGCACCAATGTTACTGATATCTGTGACATTTGGTGGTGTTAAGCTTCAAGGGGAAGAAGTCACACCTTCTACCGAGGGTTTTGGAGCTCAGCGCAGGGTAAGATTTCAGCTTTTCACCCCTAGCTGGATGTGTTGAAGCAAAACACTTCTCATGCCCAATAAAGTCTATTTCACCCCTCCACAGTATCAGGGAAGGCCTGCAAGGCCTTGTGCCTACTTCCAGCCTCCAGGCACCAATGTTACTGATACCTGTGACATTTGGTGGTGTTAAGCTTCAAGGGGAAGAAGTCACATCTTCTACCCAGGGTTATGGAGCTCAGCGCAGGGTAAGAATTCAGGTTATCCCCCTGGCTGGAGGTGTTTAAGCAAAACACCTCACATGCCCAGTACAGTGTATTTCACCCTTTCCCAGTATCAGGAAAGGCCTGCAAGGCCTTGTGCCTACTTCAGGCCTCCAGGCACCAATGTTACTGATACCAGTAACATTTGGTGGTGTTAAGCCTCAAGGGGATGAAGTCACACCTTTTACCCAGGGTTATGGAGCTCAGCGCAGGGTAAGATTCCAGGTTATCCCCCTGGCTTGAGGTGTTAAAGCAAAACACTTCACATGCCCAATAAAGTCTATTTCACCCCTTTCACAGTATCAGGAAAGGCCTGCATTGCCTTGGGCCTGCTTCCAGACACCAATTTTACTGATACCTGTGACATTTGGTGGTGTTAAGCTTCAAGGGGATGAAGTCACACTTTCTACCCAGGGTTATGGAGCTCAGCGCAGGGTAAGATTTTAGGTTATCCCACTGGCTGGAGGTGTTAAAGCAAAACACTCCACATGCCCATTAAAGTCTATTTCACCCCTCCACAGTATCAGGAAAGGCCTGCAAGGCCTTGGGCCTACTTCCAGCCTCCAGGCACCAATTTTACTGATACCTGTGACATTTGGAGGTGCTAAGCGTCAAGGGGATGAAGTCACACCTTCTACCCAGGGTTATGGAGCTCAGTGCAGGGTAAGAATTCGGGTTATCCCCCTGGCTGGAGGTGTTAAAGAAAAACACTTCACATGCCCAATAAAGTCTATTTCACCCCTTCACAGTATCAGGAAAGGCCTGCAAGGCCTTGGGCCTACTTCCATCCTCCAGGCACCAATGTTACTGATACCTGTGACATTTGGTGCTGTTAAGCTTCAAGGGGAAGAAGTCACACCTTCTACCCAGGGTTATGGAGCTCAGCGCAGGGTAAGATTTCAGCTTTTCACCCCTAGCTGGATGTGTTGAAGCAAAACACTTCTCATGCCCAATAAAGTCTATTTCACCCCTCCACAGTATCAGGGAAGGCCTGCAAGGCCTTGTGCCTACTTCCAGCCTCCAGGCACCAATGTTACTGATACCTGTGACATTTGGTGGTGTTAAGCTTCAAGGGGAAGAAGTCACATCTTCTACCCAGGGTTATGGAGCTCAGCGCAGGGTAAGAATTCAGGTTATCCCCCTGGCTGGAGGTGTTTAAGCAAAACACCTCACATGCCCAGTACAGTGTATTTCACCCTTTCCCAGTATCAGGAAAGGCCTGCAAGGCCTTGTGCCTACTTCCAGCCTCCAGGCACCAATGTTACTGACACCTGTGACTTTTGGTGGTGTTAATCTTAAAGGGGAAGAAGTCACACCTTCTACCCAGGGTTACGGAGCTCAGCGCAGGGTAAGATTCCAGGTTTTCCCCCTGGCTTGAGGTGTTAAAGCAAAACACTTCACATGCCCAATAAAGTCTATTTCACACCTTTCACAGTATCAGGAAAGGCCTGCAAGGCCTTGGGCCTACTTCCAGCTTCCAGGCACCAATTTTACTGATACCTGTGACATTTGGTGGTGTTAAGCTTCAAGGGGATGAAGTCACACTTTCTACCCAGGGTTATGGAGCTCAGCGCAGGGTAAGATTTTAGGTTATCCCCCTGGCTGGAGGTGTTAAAGCAAAACACTCCACATGCCCAATAAAGTCTATTTCACCCCTTTCACAGTATCAGGAAAGGCCTGCAAGGCCTTGGGCCTACTTCCAGCCTCCAGGCACACATTTTACTGATACCTGTGACATTTGGTGGTGTTAAGCTTCGAGGGGATGAAGTCGCACCTTTTACCCAGGGTTATGGAGCTCAGCGCAGGGTAAGATTTCAGGTTATCCCCCTGGCTGGAGGTGTTAAAGCAAAACACTCCACATGCCCAATAAAGTCTATTTCACCCCTTCACAGTATCAGGAAAGGCCTGCAAGGCCTTGTGCCTGTTTCCAGCCTCCAGGCACCTGTTTTTGTGATACTTGAGACATTTGGAGGTTTTCAGCTTCAAGGGGATGAAGTTGCACCTTCTACCCAGGGTTATGGAGCTCAGCGCAGGGTAAGAATTCAGGCTTCACCCCTGACTGGAGGCGTTAAAGCAAAACACTCCACATGCCCAATAAAGTCTATTTCACCCCTTCACAGTATCAGGAAAGGCCTGCAAGGCCTTGGGCCTACTTCCAGCCTCCAGGCACCAATGTTACTGATACCTGTGACATTTGGTGGTGTTAAGCTTCAAGGGGATGAAGTCACACCTTTTACCCAGGGTTATGGAGCTCAGCGCAGGGTAAGATTCCAGGTTATCCCCCTGGCTGGAGGTGTTAAAGCAAAACACTCCACATGCCCAATAAATTGTATTTCACCCCTTCACAGTATCAGGAAATGCCTGCAAGGCCTTGGGCCTACTTCCAGCCTCCAGACACCAATTGTACTGATACCTGTGACATTTGGTGTTGTTCAACTTCAAGGGGATGAAGTCACACTTTCGACCCAGGGTTATGGAGCTCAGCGCAGGGTAAGATTTCAGGTTATCCCCCTTGGCTTGAGGTGTTAATGCAAAACACTTCACATGCCCAATAAATTGTATTTCACCCCTTCACAGTATCAGGAAAGGCCTGCAAGGCCTTGGGCCTACTTCCAGCCTCCAGACACCAATTGTACTGATACCTGTGACATTTGGTGTTGTTCAACTTCAAGGGGATGAAGTCACACCTTCTACCCAGGGTTATGGAGGTCAGCGGAGGGTAAGATTTCAGCTTTTCACCCCTAGCTGGATGTGTTGAAGCAAAACACTTCTCATTCCCAATAAAGTCAATTTCACCCCTTCACAGTATCAGGAAGGACCTGCAAGGCCTTGGTCCTACTTCCAGCCTCCAGGCACCAATGTTACTGATACCTGTGACATTTGGTGGTGTTGAGCTTCAAGGGGATGAAGGCACACCTTTTACCCAGGGTTATGGAGCTCAGCGCAGGGTAAGATTTCAGATTATCCCCCTGGCTGGAGGTGTTAAAGCAAAACACTTCACATGCCCAATAAAGTCTATTTCACCCCTTCACAGTATCAGGAAAGGCCTGCAAGGCCTTGGGCCTACTTCCATCCTCCAGGCACCAATGTTACTGATACCTGTGACATTTGGTGGTGTTAAGCTTCAAGGGGAAGAAGTCACACCTTCTACCCAGGGTTATGGAGCTCAGTGCGGGGTAACAATTCAGGTTATCCCCCTGGCTGCAGGTGTTAAAGCAAAACACTTCACATGCCCAACACAGTCTATTTCACCCCTTCACAGTATCAGGAAAGGCCTGCAAGGCCTTGTGCCTGTTTCCAGCCTCCAGGCACCTGTTTTTGTGATACTTGAGACATTTGGAGGTTTTCAGCTTCAAGGGGATGAAGTTGCACCTTCTACCCAGGGTTATGGAGCTCAGCGCAGGGTAAGAATTCAGGCTTCACCCCTGACTGGAGGTGTTAAAGCAAAACACACCACATGCCCAATAAAGTCTATTTCACCCCTTCACAGTATCAGGAAAGGCCTGCAAGGCCTTGGGCCTACTTCCAGCCTCCAGGCACCAATGTTACTGATACCTGTGACATTTGGTGGTGTTAAGCTTCAAGGGGATGAAGTCACACCTTTTACCCAGGGTTATGGAGCTCAGCGCAGGGTAAGATTCCAGGTTATCCCCCTGGCTGGAGGTGTTAAAGCAAAACACTCCACATGCCCAATAAATTGTATTTCACCCCTTCACAGTATCAGGAAATGCCTGCAAGGCCTTGGGCCTACTTCCAGCCTCCAGACACCAATTGTACTGATACCTGTGACATTTGGTGTTGTTCAACTTCAAGGGGATGAAGTCACACTTTCGACCCAGGGTTATGGAGCTCAGCGCAGGGTAAGATTTCAGGTTATCCCCCTTGGCTTGAGGTGTTAATGCAAAACACTTCACATGCCCAATAAATTGTATTTCACCCCTTCACAGTATCAGGAAAGGCCTGCAAGGCCTTGGGCCTACTTCCAGCCTCCAGACACCAATTGTACTGATACCTGTGACATTTGGTGTTGTTCAACTTCAAGGGGATGAAGTCACACCTTCTACCCAGGGTTATGGAGCTCAGCGGAGGGTAAGATTTCAGCTTTTCACCCCTAGCTGGATGTGTTGAAGCAAAACACTTCTCATTCCCAATAAAGTCAATTTCACCCCTTCACAGTATCAGGAAGGACCTGCAAGGCCTTGGGCCTACTTCCAGCCTCCAGACACCAATTGTACTGATAACTGTGACATTTGGTGTTGTTCAACTTCAAGGGGATGAAGTCACACCTTCTACCCAGGGTTATGGAGCTCAGCGGAGGGTAAGATTTCAGCTTTTCACCCCTAGCTGGATGTGTTGAAGCAAAACACTTCTCATTCCCAATAAAGTCTATTTCACCCCTTTCACAGTATCAGGAAGGACCTGCAAGGCCTTGGTCCTACTTCCAGCCTCCAGGCACCAATGTTACTGATACCTGTGACATTTGGTGGTGTTGAGCTTCAAGGGGATGAAGGCACACCTTTTATCCAGGGCTATGGAGCTCAGCGCAGGGTAAGATTTCAGATTATCCCCCTGGCTGGAGGTGTTAAAGCAAAACACTTCACATGCCCAATAAAGTCTATTTCACCCCTTCACAGTATCAGGAAAGGCCTGCAAGGCCTTGGGCCTACTTCCATCCTCCAGGCACCAATGTTACTGATACCTGTGACATTTGGTGGTGTTAAGCTTCAAGGGGAAGAAGTCACACCTTCTACCCAGGGTTATGGAGCTCAGTGCGGGGTAACAATTCAGGTTATCCCCCTGGCTGCAGGTGTTAAAGCAAAACACTTCACATGCCCAACACAGTCTATTTCACCCCTTCACAGTATCAGGAAAGGCCTGCAAGGCCTTGTGCCTGTTTCCAGCCTCCAGGCACCTGTTTTTGTGATACTTGAGACATTTGGAGGTGTTCAGCTTCAAGGGGATGAAGTTGCACCTTCTACCCAGGGTTATGGAGCTCAGCGCAGGGTAAGAATTCAGATTATCCCCCTGGCTGGAGGTGTTAAAGCAAAACACTTCACATGCCCAATAAAGTCTATTTCACCCCTTCACAGTATCAGGAAAGGCCTGCAAGGCCTTGGGCCTACTTCCATTCTCCAGGCACCAATGTTACTGATACCTGTGATATTTGGTGGTGTTAAGCTTCAAGGGGAAGAAGTCACACCTTCTACCCAGGGTTATGGAGCTCAGCGCAGGGTAAGATTTTAGGTTATCCCCCTGGCTGGAGGTGTTAAAGCAAAACACTCCACATGCCCAATAAAGTCTATTTCACCCCTTCACAGTATCAGTAGAGGCCTGGAAGGCCTTGGGCCCACTTCCAGCCTCCAGGCACCAATTTTACTGATACCTGTGACATTTGGAGGTGCTAAGCTTCAAGGGGATGAAGTCACACCTTCTACCCAGGGTTATGGAGCTCAGCGCAGGGTAAGAATTCAGGTTATCCCCCTGGCTGGAGGTGTTAAAGCAAAACACTCCACATGCCCAATAAAGTCTATTTCACCCCTTCACAGTATCAGGAAGGACCTGCAAGGCCTTGGGCCTACTTCCAGCCTCCAGGCACCAATTGTACTTATACCTGTGACATTCGGTGGAGTTAAGCGTCAAGGGGATGAAGTCACACCTTTTACCCAGGGTTATGGAGCTCAGCGCAGGGTAAGATTTCAGGTTATGCCCCTGGCTGGAGGTGTTAAAGCAAAACACTCCACATGCCCAATAAAGTCTATTTCACCCTTTCCCAGTATCAGGAAAGGCCTGCAAGGCCTTGTGCCTACTTCAGGCCTCCAGGCACTAATGTTACTGATACCTGTGACATTTGGTGGTGTTAAGCTTCAAGGGAATGAAGTCACACCTTTTACCCAGGGTTCTGGAGCTCAGCGCAGGGTAAGATTCCAGGTTATCCCCCTGGCTTGAGGTGTTAAAGCAAAACACTTCACATGCCCAATAAAGTCTATTTCACCCCTTTCACAGTATCAGGAAAGGCCTGCAAGGCCTTGGGCCTACTTCCAGCCCCCAGGCACCAATGTTACTGACACCTGTGACATTTGGTGGTGTTAAGCTTAAAGGGGAAGAAGTCGCACCTTTTACCCAGGGTTATGGAACTCAGTGCAGGGTAAGATTCCAGGTTATCCCCCTGGCTGGAGGTGTTAAAGCAAAACACTCCACATGCCCAATAAAGTCTATTTCACCCCTTTCATAGTATCAGGAAAGGCCTGCAAGGCCTAGTGCCAGTTTCCAGCCTCCAGGCACCTGTTTTTGTGATACTTGAGACATTTGGAGGTGTTCAGCTTCAAGGGGATGAAGTTGCACCTTCTACCCAGGGTTATGGAGCTCCGTGCAGGGTAAGATTTCAGTTTATCCCCCTGGCTGGAGGTGTTAAAGCAAAACACTTCACATGCCCATTAACGTCTATTTCACCCCTTCACAGTATCAGTAAAAGGCCTACAAGGCCTTGGGCCTACTTCCAGCCTCCTGGCACCAATTACACTGATACCTGTGACATTTGGAAGTGTTAAGCTTCAAGGGGAAGAAGTCACACTTTCTACCCAGGGTTATGGAGCTCAGCGAAGGGTAAGATTTCAAGTTTCAACCCTGGCTGGAGGTGTTAAAGCAAAACACCTCACATGCCCAATAAATTGTATTTCACCCCTTCACAGTATCAGGAAAGGCCTGCAAGGCCTTGGGCCTACTTCCAGCCTCCAGGCACCAATTGTACTCATACCTGTGACATTTGGAGGTGCTAAGCGTCAAGGGGATGAAGTCACACCTTCTACCCAGGGTTATGGAGCTCCGCGCAGGGTAAGAATTCAGGTTATCCCCCTGGCTGGAGGTGTTAAAGCAAAACACTCCACATGCCCATTAAAGTCATTTTTACCCCTTCACAGTATCAGGAAAGGCCTGCAAGACCTTGGGCCTACTTCCAGCCTCCAGGCACCAATTTTACTGATACCTGTGACATTTGGAGGTGCTAAGCTTCAAGGGAATGAAGTCACACCTTTTACCCAGGGTTATGGAGCTCAGCGCAGGGTAAGATTCCAGGTTATCCCCCTGGCTTGAGGTGTTAAAGCAAAACACTTCACATGCCCAATAAAGTCTATTTCACCCCTTCACAGTATCAGGAAGGACCTGCAAGGCCTTGGTCCTACTTCCAGCCTCCAGGCACCAATGTTACTGATACCTGTGACATTTGGTGGTGTTAAGCTTCAAGGGGATGAAGTCACACCTTCTACCCAGGGTTATAGAGCTCAGTGCAGGGTAAGATTTCAGGTTATGCCCCTGGCTGGAGGTGTTAAAGCAAAACACTCCACATGCCCAATAAAGTCTATTTCACCCTTTCCCAGTATCAGGAAAGGCCTGCAAGGCCTTGTGCCTACTTCAGGCCTCCAGGCACTAATGTTACTCAATCAATCAATCAATCAATCAATCAGGTCATTTGTAGAGCGCACTACTCACCCGTAGGGTCTCAAGGCGCTGGGAGGGGGGGGGGGGGGGTGCCGCTACTGCTCGAACAGCCAGGTCTTGAGCTTCTTCCTGAAGGAGAGGTGGTCTTGGGTCAGGCGCAGATTGGTGGGAAGTGAGTTCCAGGTCTTGGCGGCCAGGTAGGAGAAGGATCTTCCTCCTGTTGTCGCTCTTCGGATGCGGGGGACGGCGGCGAGGGCGTGGTTGGTTGATCTGAGGAGGCGCTTGGGAGTGTAGAAGTTGATCCGGTTGTTGAGGTAGCTCGGGCCTTGGTCGTGTAGGGCTTTGTGTGCGTGGGTGAGGAGACGGAAGGTGATTCTCTTGTTGACCGGGAGCCAGTGCAGATCTCTCAGGTGTCCGGAGATGTGGCTGCGTCGGGGGATGTCGAGGATGAGTCTCGCCGAGGCGTTCTGGATCCGCTGGAGTCTCTTCTGGAGTTTGGCAGTGGTTCCGGCGTAGAGGGCGTTGCCGTAGTCCAGTCGGCTGGTGACGAGGGCTTGGGTGACCGTCTTCCTCGTCTCGGTGGGGATCCACCGGAAGATCTTACGTAGCATGCGCAGGATGTTGAAGCATGATGAGGAGACGGCGTTGACTTGTCTGGTCATGGAGAGGGAGGAGTCCAGGATGAAGCCCAGGTTGCGTGCGTGGTCCGTCGGTTTGGGTGCGGTGCCCAGGGCGGGGGGCCACCAGGAGTCGTCCCAGGCGGAGGGCGTGGAGCCCAGGATGAGGACCTCCGTCTTGTCTGAGTTCAGTTTCAGGCGGCTGGTCGTCATCCATTCGGCTACGTCTCTCATCCCTTCGTGCAGGTTGGCTCTGGCGGTGGCGGGGTCGTTGGTCAGGGAGAGGATCAGCTGGGTGTCGTCAGCGTAGGAGATTATGTTGAGGTTGTGTTGGCGTGCGATGGCCGCGAGGGGGCTCATGTAGACGTTGAAGAGGGTGGGGCTCAGTGAGGATCCTTGAGGGACGCCGCAGATGACTTTGGTGGCCTCTGACTTGTACGGTGGTAGGCGGACTCTTTGTGTTCTTCCGTCGAGGAAGGAGGTGATCCATTCCAGTGCCTTCTCCTGGATTCCGATGTTGCTGAGGCGCTGTACTAGGGTGCGGTGGCAGACAGTGTCGAAAGCCGCGGAGAGGTCCAGGAGGATGAGGGCCGCTGTTTCTCCGTTGTCCATCAGGGTTCGAAGGTCGTCGGTGGCGGCGATGAGGGCGGTCTCGGTGCTGTGGTTCGCTCGGAAGCCAGACTGTGAGGGGTCGAGGGATCCATTCGTCTCGAGGAAGGCGGCCAGCTGTTTGTTGACGGTCTTCTCGATGACTTTGGCCGGGAACGGGAGGAGCGAGATGGGACGGTAGTTCTTGAGGTCGGTGGGGTCTGCTGTGGGTTTCTTGAGGAGAGCGCTGAGTTCGGCGTGCTTCCAGCTCTCAGGGAAGGTGGCGGAGTCGAAGGAGGTGTTGATGATGTCCCGTAGGTGGGGTGCGAGGACAGTGTCGGCTTTGTTGAAGACGTGGTGAGGGTAGGGGTCAGTCGGAGATCCGGAATGGATGGAGTTCATGGTGCGGATGGTGTCTTCGGTGCTGATCGGGGTCCAGGTGCGGAGGGTGGTGGTGGGTGGCGTCGTTGCGGTTGTGGCTTGCGTTGGTTGGTTGTTGAAGCTGTTGTGTATGTCCGTGATCTTGTTGTGGAAGTAGGACGCGAGGGAGTTGCAGAGTTCTTGCGACGGGGTGATGTCATTGTTTCCGGCGTTGGGGTTGGATAGCTCTTTCACGATGTTGAAGAGTTCCTTGCAGTTGTGTGCGTTGTTGTCCAGCCGGTCCTTGTATGCATTTTTCTTGGTGGCGCGGATCAGTTGGTGGTGCTTCCGGGTGGCGAGCTTGAGGGTGGTCATGTTGTCCGTCGTTGGTTCCCTTCTCCAGGCTTTCTCGAGGGCTCGACAGTTCTTCTTGGAGCTCTTGAGTTCGTCGGTGAACCATGGTGTTTTTCTGCTGCAGGATCTGCTGGGTGGGGTTCTCAGAGGGGCGAGTTCGTCCGCGCAGTCGTTGATCCATTTCGTGAGGTTGTCGGCGGCCTGGCTGGGGTTCGCTGAGTTGGCGGGAGGGTGCTGGCTCAGGGAAGCGGTGAGCTGGTCGGCTGTGATCTTGTTCCAGCTTCTTCGAGCAACCTGTTGCTGGTGGTGGTGGATCGTCGTTCTTCTGAAGGTGAAGTGGACGCAGCTGTGGTCCGTCCAGTGGAGTCCTGTTGCGTGACTGAAGGTGACGTCTTTGCTGGATGAGAAGACGGCGTCGAGTGTGTGTCCGGCGTAGTGGGTGGGGGTGGTCACCAGTTGCTTGAGTCCTAGGTTGTCGAGGTTGTCGAGCAGGCTGATGGTGTTGCGGTCGTTGTTGTTCTCCAGGTGGAAGTTGAGGTCCCCCAGGAGGATGTAGTCGGCGGAGGGGAGAGCGTGCGGGCTGACGAAGTCGGCGATGTCCTCGCTGAATCGTGTGCGTGGTCCCGGGGGTCGGTAGATCAGGGTGCCTCTGAGGGTGGTCTTTGGGTTGGTGTGGATCTGGAAGTGCAGGTGTTCAGCGGTGGTGAGGGTGTCATCGGTGTTGGTAGTGATGCGGATGGTGTCTCTGTGGATGATGGCGATGCCTCCTCCGGTCTGGTTGTCGCGGTCCCTCCGGGTGATCTTGTAGCCCTCTGGGATGGCGATGACGATGTCTGGGGCTGAGGAGGCGTTCATCCAGGTCTCGGTGATGAAGGCAACGTCGGGGGCGGTGGTGTCGAGCAGGTTCCAGAGTTCTACGGCGTGTCTGTGGACGGAGCGGGTGTTGAGCAGGATACACTTGAGGTGGGTGCTGCTGGAGTTCGGCTTGGCGGGTGCAGGGAAGGTCCGGATGCAGGTGAACTTGCAGGCGTGGCAGCTGAAGGGTCCGTGGGTGTGCTTCGGGGCGGCTCGGTGACATCCTGGGATGTGGCCGGTGTTGAGTGCGATGAGGTCGGCGGCGCTGTAGGTTCGTCGGGTCGGCTTCCGTCGGTGGGGGCCAGGGGTCCTGGCGCTGGTCGCGGTCCGGTCGCGGACGGGCGCAGACGGGCTTACCTTTGGCGCGCCTTCGGCGCACAATCGGCGCGCCCGCTGCGCGTGACCGCTGCGCGTTCGCACGGTCGCCATTTAAGGCGAAGTGCGCGGGTGGGCGGAGCAGCTGGGAGGCGGGAGCGGGGAGGGAAACAGAAGAGAAAAGGGGCGGGGCTAAAGGCGGTGGTGGGAAGCGGGAGCGGGGGGCGGCGAGGTGGCCAAGCACGACGAGAAGCGGCAAAAAACAAGCACAATTCCAAGTCAAAACAGGGGAAAAAGACAGCGACACACGATCTGGGGAAGAAAAAACAAGCACAACTACAGGCAAAAACACGGGGGGAAAAAGACAGTGACACGATCTGGGGAAGAAAAAAACAAGCACAATAACAGGCAAAAACACGGGGGAAAAAAGACAGTGACACGATCTGGGGAAGAAAAAACAAGCACAATTTCAGGCAAAAACGAGGGAAAAACCAAACTGATACCTGTGACATTTGGTGGTGTTAAGCTTCAAGGGAATGAAGTCACACCTTTTACCCAGGGTTCTGGAGCTCAGCGCAGGGTAAGATTCCAGGTTATCCCCCTGGCTTGAGGTGTTAAAGCAAAACACTTCACATGCCCAATAAAGTCTATTTCACCCCTTTCACAGTATCAGGAAAGGCCTGCAAGGCCTTGGGCCTACTTCCAGCCCCCAGGCACCAATGTTACTGACACCTGTGACATTTGGTGGTGTTAAGCTTAAAGGGGAAGAAGTCGCACCTTTTACCCAGGGTTATGGAACTCAGTGCAGGGTAAGATTCCAGGTTATCCCCCTGGCTGGAGGTGTTAAAGCAAAACACTCCACATGCCCAATAAAGTCTATTTCACCCCTTTCATAGTATCAGGAAAGGCCTGCAAGGCCTAGTGCCAGTTTCCAGCCTCCAGGCACCTGTTTTTGTGATACTTGAGACATTTGGAGGTGTTCAGCTTCAAGGGGATGAAGTTGCACCTTCTACCCAGGGTTATGGAGCTCCGTGCAGGGTAAGATTTCAGTTTATCCCCCTGGCTGGAGGTGTTAAAGCAAAACACTTCACATGCCCATTAACGTCTATTTCACCCCTTCACAGTATCAGTAAAAGGCCTACAAGGCCTTGGGCCTACTTCCAGCCTCCAGGCACCAATGTTACTGATACCTGTGACATTTGGAGGTGTTAAGCTTCAAGGGGAAGAAGTCACACTTTCTACCCAGGGTTATGGAGCTCAGCGAAGGGTAAGATTTCAAGTTTCAACCCTGGCTGGAGGTGTTAAAGCAAAACACCTCACATGCCCAATAAATTGTATTTCACCCCTTCACAGTAT
This sequence comes from Lissotriton helveticus, assembly GCF_964261635.1. Lineage (NCBI taxonomy): Eukaryota > Metazoa > Chordata > Amphibia > Caudata > Salamandridae > Lissotriton > Lissotriton helveticus. The sequence goes on from NC_136063.1 coordinate 82,122,721, forward strand.
CAGGAAAGGCCTGCAAGGCCTTGGGCCTACTTCCAGCCTCCAGGCACCAATGTTACTGATACCTGTGACATTTGGAGGTGCTAAGCGTCAAGGGGATGAAGTCACACCTTCTACCCAGGGTTATGGAGCTCAGCGCATGGTAAGATTCCGGGTTATCCCCCTGTCTTGAGGCGTTAAAGCAAAACACTTCACATGCCCAATAAAGTCTATTTCACCCCTTTCACAGTATCAGGAAAGGCCTGCAAGACCTTGGGCCTACTTCCAGCCTCCAGGCACCAATTGTACTGATACCTGTGACATTTGGAGGTGCTAAGCGTCAAGGGGATGAAGTCACACCTTCTACCCAGGGTTATGGAGCTCCGCGCAGGGTAAGAATTCAGGTTATCCCCCTGGCTGGAGGTGTTAAAGCAAAACACTCCACATGCCCATTAAAGTCTATTTCACCCCTTCACAGTATCAGGAAGGACCTGCAAGGCCTTGGGCCTACTCCCAGCCTCCAGGCACCAATTTTACTGATACCTGTGACATTTGGAGGTGCTAAGCTTCAAGGGGATGAAGTCACACCTTCTACCCAGGGTTATGGAGCTCAGTGCAGGGTAAGATTTCAGGTTATGCCCCTGGCTGGAGGTGTTAAAGCAAAACACTCCACATGCCCAATAAAGTCTATTTCACCCTTTCCCAGTATCAGGAAAGGCCTGCAAGGCCTTGTGCCTACTTCAGGCCTCCAGGCACTAATGTTACTGATACCTGTGACATTTGGTGGTGTTAAGCTTCAAGGGAATGAAGTCACACCTTTTACCCAGGGTTCTGGAGCTCAGCGCAGGGTAAGATTCCAGGTTATCCCCCTGGCTTGAGGTGTTAAAGCAAAACACTTCACATGCCCAATAAAGTCTATTTCACCCATTTCACAGTATCAGGAAAGGCCTGCAAGGCCTTGGGCCTACTTCCAGCCCCCAGGCACCAATGTTACTGACACCTGTGACATTTGGTGGTGTTAAGCTTAAAGGGGAAGAAGTCGCACCTTTTACCCAGGGTTATGGAACTCAGTGCAGGGTAAGATTCCAGGTTATCCCCCTGGCTGGAGGTGTTAAAGCAAAACACTCCACATGCCCAATAAAGTCTATTTCACCCCTTTCATAGTATCAGGAAAGGCCTGCAAGGCCTAGTGCCAGTTTCCAGCCTCCAGGCACCTGTTTTTGTGATACTTGAGACATTTGGAGGTGTTCAGCTTCAAGGGGAAGAAGTCACATCTTCTACCCAGGGTTATGGAGCTCCGTGCAGGGTAAGATTTCAGGTTATCCCCCTGGCTGGAGGTGTTTAAGCAAAACACCTCACATGCCCAGTACAGTGTATTTCACCCTTTCCCAGTATCAGGAAAGGCCTGCAAGGCCTTGTGCCTACTTCCAGCCTCAAGTCACCAATGTTACTGATACCTGTGACATGTGGTGGTGTTAAGCTTCAAGGGGATGAAGTCACACTTTCTACCCAGGGTTATGGAGCTCAGCGCAGGGTAAGAATTGGGGTTATCCCCCTGGCTGGAGGTGTTAAAGCAAAACACTCCACATGCCCAATAAAGTCTATTTCACCCTTTCCCAGTATCAGGAAAGGCCTGCAAGGCCTTGTGCCTACTTCAGGCCTCCAGGCACTAATGTTACTGATACCTGTGACATTTGGTGGTGTTAAGCTTCAAGGGAATGAAGTCACACCTTTTACCCAGGGTTCTGGAGCTCAGCGCAGGGTAAGATTCCAGGTTATCCCCCTGGCTTGAGGTGTTAAAGCAAAACACTTCACATGCCCAATAAAGTCTATTTCACCCCTTTCACAGTATCAGGAAAGGCCTGCAAGGCCTTGGGCCTACTTCCAGCCCCCAGGCACCAATGTTACTGACACCTGTGACATTTGGTGGTGTTAAGCTTAAAGGGGAAGAAGTCGCACCTTTTACCCAGGGTTATGGAACTCAGTGCAGGGTAAGATTCCAGGTTATCCCCCTGGCTGGAGGTGTTAAAGCAAAACACTCCACATGCCCAATAAAGTCTATTTCACCCCTTTCATAGTATCAGGAAAGGCCTGCAAGGCCTAGTGCCAGTTTCCAGCCTCCAGGCACCTGTTTTTGTGATACTTGAGACATTTGGAGGTGTTCAGCTTCAAGGGGATGAAGTTGCACCTTCTACCCAGGGTTATGGAGCTCCGTGCAGGGTAAGATTTCAGTTTATCCCCCTGGCTGGAGGTGTTAAAGCAAAACACTTCACATGCCCATTAACGTCTATTTCACCCCTTCACAGTATCAGTAAAAGGCCTACAAGGCCTTGGGCCTACTTCCAGCCTCCTGGCACCAATTACACTGATACCTGTGACATTTGGAGGTGTTAAGCTTCAAGGGGAAGAAGTCACACTTTCTACCCAGGGTTATGGAGCTCAGCGAAGGGTAAGATTTCAAGTTTCAACCCTGGCTGGAGGTGTTAAAGCAAAACACCTCACATGCCCAATAAATTGTATTTCACCCCTTCACAGTATCAGGAAAGGCCTGCAAGGCCTTGGGCCTACTTCCAGCCTCCAGGCACCAATTGTACTCATACCTGTGACATTTGGAGGTGCTAAGCGTCAAGGGGATGAAGTCACACCTTCTACCCAGGGTTATGGAGCTCCGCGCAGGGTAAGAATTCAGGTTATCCCCCTGGCTGGAGGTGTTAAAGCAAAACACTCCACATGCCCAATAAAGTCTATTTCACCCCTCCACAGTATCTGGAAAAGCATGCAAGGCCTTGGGCCTACTTCCAGCTTCCAGGCACCAATTTTACTGATACCTGTGACATTTGGTGGTGTTAAGCTTCAGGGGGATGAAGTCACACTTTCTACCCAGGGTTATGGAGCTCAGCGCAGGGTAAGATTTTAGGTTATCCCCCTGGCTGGAGGTGTTAAAGCAAAACACTCCACATGCCCATTAAAGTCTATTTCACCCCTTCACAGTATCAGGAAAGGCATGCAAGGCCTTGGGCCTACTTCCAGCCTCCAGGCACCAATGTTACTCATACCTGTGACATTTGGTGGTGTTAAGCTTCAAGGGGATGAAGTCACACCTTCTACCCAGGGTTATGGAGCTCAGCGCAGGGTAAGATTTCAGGTTATCCCCCTGGCTAGAGGTGTTAAAGCAAAACACCTCACATGCCCAGTACAGTGTATTTCACCCTTTCCCAGTATCAGGAAAGGCCTGCAAGGCCTTGTGCCTACTTCAGGCCTCCAGGCACCAATGTTACTGATACCTGTGACATTTGGTGGTGTTAAGCTTCAAGGGGAAGAAGTCACACTTTCTACCCAGGGTTATGGAGCTCAGCGCAGGGTAAGATTTTAGGTTATCCCCCTGGCTGGAGGTGTTAAAGCAAAACACTTCACATGCCCATTAACGTCTATTTCACCCCTTCACAGTATCAGTAAAAGGCCTACAAGGCCTTGGGCCTACTTCCAGCCTCCTGGCACCAATTACACTGATACCTGTGACATTTGGAGGTGTTAAGCTTCAAGGGGAAGAAGTCACACTTTCTACCCAGGGTTATGGAGCTCAGCGAAGGGTAAGATTTCAAGTTTCAACCCTGGCTGGAGGTGTTAAAGCAAAACACCTCACATGCCCAATAAATTGTATTTCACCCCTTCACAGTATCAGGAAAGGCCTGCAAGGCCTTGGGCCTACTTCCAGCCTCCAGGCACCAATGTTACTGATACCTGTGACATTTGGAGGTGCTAAGCGTCAAGGGGATGAAGTCACACCTTCTACCCAGGGTTATGGAGCTCAGCGCAGGGTAAGATTCCGGGTTATCCCCCTGTCTTGAGGCGTTAAAGCAAAACACTTCACATGCCCAATAAAGTCTATTTCACCCCTTTCACAGTATCAGGAAAGGCCTGCAAGACCTTGGGCCTACTTCCAGCCTCCAGGCACCAATTGTACTGATACCTGTGACATTTGGAGGTGCTAAGCGTCAAGGGGATGAAGTCACACCTTCTACCCAGGGTTATGGAGCTCCGCGCAGGGTAAGAATTCAGGTTATCCCCCTGGCTGGAGGTGTTAAAGCAAAACACTCCACATGCCCATTAAAGTCTATTTTACCCCTTCACAGTATCAGGAAAGGCCTGCAAGACCTTGGGCCTACTTCCAGCCTCCAGGCACCAATTTTACTGATACCTGTGACATTTGGAGGTGCTAAGCTTCAAGGGAATGAAGTCACACCTTTTACCCAGGGTTATGGAGCTCAGCGCAGGGTAAGATTCCAGGTTATCCCCCTGGCTTGAGGTGTTAAAGCAAAACACTTCACATGCCCAATAAAGTCTATTTCACCCCTTCACAGTATCAGGAAGGACCTGCAAGGCCTTGGTCCTACTTCCAGCCTCCAGGCACCAATGTTACTGATACCTGTGACATTTGGTGGTGTTAAGCTTCAAGGGGATGAAGTCGCACCTTCTACCCAGGGTTATGGAGCTCCGCGCAGGGTAAGATTTCAGGTTATACCCCAAGCTTGAGGTGTTAAAGCAAAACACTTCACATGCCCAATAAAGTCTATTTCACCCCTTCACAGTATCAGGAAAGGCCTGCAAGGCCTTGTGCCTACTTCCAGCCTCCAGGCACCAATGTTACTGATATCTGTGACATTTGGTGGTGTTAAGCTTCAAGGGGAAGAAGTCACACCTTCTACCCAGGGTTATGGAGCTCAGCGCAGGGTAAGATTTCAGCTTTTCACCCCTAGCTGGATGTGTTGAAGCAAAACACTTCTCATGCCCAATAAAGTCTATTTCACCCCTCCACAGTATCAGGGAAGGCCTGCAAGGCCTTGTGCCTACTTCCAGCCTCCAGGCACCAATGTTACTGATACCTGTGACATTTGGTGGTGTTAAGCTTCAAGGGGAAGAAGTCACATCTTCTACCCAGGGTTATGGAGCTCAGCGCAGGGTAAGAATTCAGGTTATCCCCCTGGCTGGAGGTGTTTAAGCAAAACACCTCACATGCCCAGTACAGTGTATTTCACCCTTTCCCAGTATCAGGAAAGGCCTGCAAGGCCTTGTGCCTACTTCCAGCCTCAAGTCACCAATGTTACTGATACCTGTGACATGTGGTGGTGTTAAGCTTCAAGGGGATGAGGTAACACCTTTTACCCAGGGTTATGGAGCTCAGCGCAGGGTAAGATTTCAAGTTATACCCCAAGCTTGAGGTGTTAAAGCAAAACACTTCACATGCCCAATAAAGTCTATTTCACCCCTTCACAGTATCAGGAAAGGCCTGCAAGGCCTTGTGCCTACTTCCAGCCTCCAGGCACCAATGTTACTGATATCTGTGACATTTGGTGGTGTTAAGCTTCAAGGGGAAGAAGTCACACCTTCTACCGAGGGTTATGGAGCTCAGCGCAGGGTAAGATTTCAGCTTTTCACCCCTAGCTGGATGTGTTGAAGCAAAACACTTCTCATGCCCAATAAAGTCTATTTCACCCCTCCACAGTATCAGGGAAGGCCTGCAAGGCCTTGTGCCTACTTCCAGCCTCCAGGCACCAATGTTACTGATACCTGTGACATTTGGTGGTGTTAAGCTTCAAGGGGAAGAAGTCACATCTTCTACCCAGGGTTATGGAGCTCAGCGCAGGGTAAGAATTCAGGTTATCCCCCTGGCTGGAGGTGTTTAAGCAAAACACCTCACATGCCCAGTACAGTGTATTTCACCCTTTCCCAGTATCAGGAAAGGCCTGCAAGGCCTTGTGCCTACTTCAGGCCTCCAGGCACCAATGTTACTGATACCAGTAACATTTGGTGGTGTTAAGCCTCAAGGGGATGAAGTCACACCTTTTACCCAGGGTTATGGAGCTCAGCGCAGGGTAAGATTCCAGGTTATCCCCCTGGCTTGAGGTGTTAAAGCAAAACACTTCACATGCCCAATAAAGTCTATTTCACCCCTTTCACAGTATCAGGAAAGGCCTGCATTGCCTTGGGCCTACTTCCAGCTTCCAGACACCAATTTTACTGATACCTGTGACATTTGGTGGTGTTAAGCTTCAAGGGGATGAAGTCACACTTTCTACCCAGGGTTATGGAGCTCAGCGCAGGGTAAGATTTTAGGTTATCCCACTGGCTGGAGGTGTTAAAGCAAAACACTCCACATGCCCATTAAAGTCTATTTCACCCCTCCACAGTATCAGGAAAGGCCTGCAAGGCCTTGGGCCTACTTCCAGCCTCCAGGCACCAATTTTACTGATACCTGTGACATTTGGAGGTGCTAAGCGTCAAGGGGATGAAGTCACACCTTCTACCCAGGGTTATGGAGCTCAGTGCAGGGTAAGAATTCGGGTTATCCCCCTGGCTGGAGGTGTTAAAGAAAAACACTTCACATGCCCAATAAAGTCTATTTCACCCCTTCACAGTATCAGGAAAGGCCTGCAAGGCCTTGGGCCTACTTCCATCCTCCAGGCACCAATGTTACTGATACCTGTGACATTTGGTGCTGTTAAGCTTCAAGGGGAAGAAGTCACACCTTCTACCCAGGGTTATGGAGCTCAGCGCAGGGTAAGATTTCAGCTTTTCACCCCTAGCTGGATGTGTTGAAGCAAAACACTTCTCATGCCCAATAAAGTCTATTTCACCCCTCCACAGTATCAGGGAAGGCCTGCAAGGCCTTGTGCCTACTTCCAGCCTCCAGGCACCAATGTTACTGATACCTGTGACATTTGGTGGTGTTAAGCTTCATGGGGAAGAAGTCACATCTTCTACCCAGGGTTATGGAGCTCAGCGCAGGGTAAGAATTCAGGTTATCCCCCTGGCTGGAGGTGTTTAAGCAAAACACCTCACATGCCCAGTACAGTGTATTTCACCCTTTCCCAGTATCAGGAAAGGCCTGCAAGGCCTTGTGCCTACTTCCAGCCTCCAGGCACCAATGTTACTGACACCTGTGACTTTTGGTGGTGTTAATCTTAAAGGGGAAGAAGTCACACCTTCTACCCAGGGTTACGGAGCTCAGCGCAGGGTAAGATTCCAGGTTATCCCCCTGGCTTGAGGTGTTAAAGCAAAACACTTCACATGCCCAATAAAGTCTATTTCACACCTTTCACAGTATCAGGAAAGGCCTGCAAGGCCTTGGGCCTACTTCCAGCTTCCAGGCACCAATTTTACTGATACCTGTGACATTTGGTGGTGTTAAGCTTCAAGGGGATGAAGTCACACTTTCTACCCAGGGTTATGGAGCTCAGCGCAGGGTAAGATTTTAGGTTATCCCCCTGGCTGGAGGTGTTAAAGCAAAACACTCCACATGCCCAATAAAGTCTATTTCACCCCTTTCACAGTATCAGGAAAGGCCTGCAAGGCCTTGGGCCTACTTCCAGCTTCCAGGCACCAATTTTACTGATACCGGTGACATTTGGTGGTGTTCAGCTTCAAGGGGATGAAGTCACACTTTCTACCCAGGGTTATGGAGCTCAGCGCAGGGTAAGAATTGGGGTTATCCCCCTGGCTGGAGGTGTTAAAGCAAAACACTCCACATGCCCAATAAAGTCTATTTCACCCCTTTCACAGTATCAGGATAGGCCTGCAAGGCCTTGGGCCTACTTCCAGCCTCCAGGCACACATTTTACTGATACCTGTGACATTTGGTGGTGTTAAGCTTCGAGGGGATGAAGTCGCACCTTTTACCCAGGGTTATGGAGCTCAGCGCAGGGTAAGATTTCAGGTTATCCCCCTGGCTGGAGGTGTTAAAGCAAAACACTCCACATGCCCAATAAAGTCTATTTCACCCCTTCACAGTATCAGGAAAGGCCTGCAAGGCCTTGTGCCTGTTTCCAGCCTCCAGGCACCTGTTTTTGTGATACTTGAGACATTTGGAGGTTTTCAGCTTCAAGGGGATGAAGTTGCACCTTCTACCCAGGGTTATGGAGCTCAGCGCAGGGTAAGAATTCAGGCTTCACCCCTGACTGGAGGCGTTAAAGCAAAACACTCCACATGCCCAATAAAGTCTATTTCACCCCTTCACAGTATCAGGAAAGGCCTGCAAGGCCTTGGGCCTACTTCCAGCCTCCAGGCACCAATGTTACTGATACCTGTGACATTTGGTGGTGTTAAGCTTCAAGGGGATGAAGTCACACCTTTTACCCAGGGTTATGGAGCTCAGCGCAGGGTAAGATTCCAGGTTATCCCCCTGGCTGGAGGTGTTAAAGCAAAACACTCCACATGCCCAATAAATTGTATTTCACCCCTTCACAGTATCAGGAAATGCCTGCAAGGCCTTGGGCCTACTTCCAGCCTCCAGACACCAATTGTACTGATACCTGTGACATTTGGTGTTGTTCAACTTCAAGGGGATGAAGTCACACTTTCGACCCAGGGTTATGGAGCTCAGCGCAGGGTAAGATTTCAGGTTATCCCCCTTGGCTTGAGGTGTTAATGCAAAACACTTCACATGCCCAATAAATTGTATTTCACCCCTTCACAGTATCAGGAAAGGCCTGCAAGGCCTTGGGCCTACTTCCAGCCTCCAGACACCAATTGTACTGATACCTGTGACATTTGGTGTTGTTCAACTTCAAGGGGATGAAGTCACACCTTCTACCCAGGGTTATGGAGGTCAGCGGAGGGTAAGATTTCAGCTTTTCACCCCTAGCTGGATGTGTTGAAGCAAAACACTTCTCATTCCCAATAAAGTCAATTTCACCCCTTCACAGTATCAGGAAGGACCTGCAAGGCCTTGGTCCTACTTCCAGCCTCCAGGCACCAATGTTACTGATACCTGTGACATTTGGTGGTGTTGAGCTTCAAGGGGATGAAGGCACACCTTTTACCCAGGGTTATGGAGCTCAGCGCAGGGTAAGATTTCAGATTATCCCCCTGGCTGGAGGTGTTAAAGCAAAACACTTCACATGCCCAATAAAGTCTATTTCACCCCTTCACAGTATCAGGAAAGGCCTGCAAGGCCTTGGGCCTACTTCCATCCTCCAGGCACCAATGTTACTGATACCTGTGACATTTGGTGGTGTTAAGCTTCAAGGGGAAGAAGTCACACCTTCTACCCAGGGTTATGGAGCTCAGTGCGGGGTAACAATTCAGGTTATCCCCCTGGCTGCAGGTGTTAAAGCAAAACACTTCACATGCCCAACACAGTCTATTTCACCCCTTCACAGTATCAGGAAAGGCCTGCAAGGCCTTGTGCCTGTTTCCAGCCTCCAGGCACCTGTTTTTGTGATACTTGAGACATTTGGAGGTTTTCAGCTTCAAGGGGATGAAGTTGCACCTTCTACCCAGGGTTATGGAGCTCAGCGCAGGGTAAGAATTCAGGCTTCACCCCTGACTGGAGGTGTTAAAGCAAAACACACCACATGCCCAATAAAGTCTATTTCACCCCTTCACAGTATCAGGAAAGGCCTGCAAGGCCTTGGGCCTACTTCCAGCCTCCAGGCACCAATGTTACTGATACCTGTGACATTTGGTGGTGTTAAGCTTCAAGGGGATGAAGTCACACCTTTTACCCAGGGTTATGGAGCTCAGCGCAGGGTAAGATTCCAGGTTATCCCCCTGGCTGGAGGTGTTAAAGCAAAACACTCCACATGCCCAATAAATTGTATTTCACCCCTTCACAGTATCAGGAAATGCCTGCAAGGCCTTGGGCCTACTTCCAGCCTCCAGACACCAATTGTACTGATACCTGTGACATTTGGTGTTGTTCAACTTCAAGGGGATGAAGTCACACTTTCGACCCAGGGTTATGGAGCTCAGCGCAGGGTAAGATTTCAGGTTATCCCCCTTGGCTTGAGGTGTTAATGCAAAACACTTCACATGCCCAATAAATTGTATTTCACCCCTTCACAGTATCAGGAAAGGCCTGCAAGGCCTTGGGCCTACTTCCAGCCTCCAGACACCAATTGTACTGATACCTGTGACATTTGGTGTTGTTCAACTTCAAGGGGATGAAGTCACACCTTCTACCCAGGGTTATGGAGCTCAGCGGAGGGTAAGATTTCAGCTTTTCACCCCTAGCTGGATGTGTTGAAGCAAAACACTTCTCATTCCCAATAAAGTCAATTTCACCCCTTCACAGTATCAGGAAGGACCTGCAAGGCCTTGGGCCTACTTCCAGCCTCCAGACACCAATTGTACTGATAACTGTGACATTTGGTGTTGTTCAACTTCAAGGGGATGAAGTCACACCTTCTACCCAGGGTTATGGAGCTCAGCGGAGGGTAAGATTTCAGCTTTTCACCCCTAGCTGGATGTGTTGAAGCAAAACACTTCTCATTCCCAATAAAGTCTATTTCACCCCTTTCACAGTATCAGGAAGGACCTGCAAGGCCTTGGTCCTACTTCCAGCCTCCAGGCACCAATGTTACTGATACCTGTGACATTTGGTGGTGTTGAGCTTCAAGGGGATGAAGGCACACCTTTTATCCAGGGCTATGGAGCTCAGCGCAGGGTAAGATTTCAGATTATCCCCCTGGCTGGAGGTGTTAAAGCAAAACACTTCACATGCCCAATAAAGTCTATTTCACCCCTTCACAGTATCAGGAAAGGCCTGCAAGGCCTTGGGCCTACTTCCATCCTCCAGGCACCAATGTTACTGATACCTGTGACATTTGGTGGTGTTAAGCTTCAAGGGGAAGAAGTCACACCTTCTACCCAGGGTTATGGAGCTCAGTGCGGGGTAACAATTCAGGTTATCCCCCTGGCTGCAGGTGTTAAAGCAAAACACTTCACATGCCCAACACAGTCTATTTCACCCCTTCACAGTATCAGGAAAGGCCTGCAAGGCCTTGTGCCTGTTTCCAGCCTCCAGGCACCTGTTTTTGTGATACTTGAGACATTTGGAGGTGTTCAGCTTCAAGGGGATGAAGTTGCACCTTCTACCCAGGGTTATGGAGCTCAGCGCAGGGTAAGAATTCAGGCTTCACCCCTGACTGGAGGTGTTAAAGCAAAACACACCACATGCCCAATAAAGTCTATTTCACCCCTTCACAGTATCAGGAAAGGCCTGCAAGGCCTTGGGCCTACTTCCAGCCTCCAGGCACCAATGTTACTGATACCTGTGACATTTGGTGGTGGTAAGCTTCAAGGGGAAGAAGTCACACCTTCTACCCAGGGTTATGGAGCTCAGCGCAGGGTAAGATTTTAGGTTATCCCCCTGGCTGGAGGTGTTAAAGCAAAACACTCCACATGCCCAATAAAGTCTATTTCACCCCTTCACAGTATCAGTAGAGGCCTGGACGGCCTTGGGCCTACTTCCAGCCTCCAGTCACCAATTTTACTGATACCTGTGACATTTGGAGGTGCTAAGCTTCAAGGGGATGAAGTCACACCTTCTACCCAGGGTTATGGAGCTCAGTGCAGGGTAAGAATTCAGGTTATCCCCCTGGCTGGAGGTGTTAAAGCAAAACACTCCACATGCCCAATAAAGTCTATTTCACCCCTTCACAGTATCAGTAGAGGCCTGCAAGGCCTTGGGCCTACTTCCAGCCTCCAGGCACCAATTTTACTGATACCTGTGACATTTGGAGGTGCTAAGCTTCAAGGGGATGAAGTCACACCTTCTACCCAGGGTTATGGAGCTCAGCGCAGGGTAAGAATTCAGGTTATCCCCCTGGCTGGAGGTGTTAAAGCAAAACACTCCACATGCCCAATAAAGTCTATTTCACCCCTTCACAGTATCAGGAAGGACCTGCAAGGCCTTGGGCCTACTTCCAGCCTCCAGGCACCAATTGTACTTATACCTGTGATATTCGGTGGTGTTAAGCGTCAAGGGGATGAAGTCACACTTTCTACCCAGGGTTATGGAGCTCAGCGCAGGGTAAGATTTCAGGTTATCCCCCTTGCTGGAGGTGTTAAAGGAAAACACTCTGCATGCCCAATAAAGTCTATTTCACCCCTTCACAGTATCAGGAAAGGCCGGCAAGGCCTTGGGCCTACTTCCAGCCTCCAGGCACCAATGTTACTGATACCTGTGACATTTGGTGGTGTTAAGCTTCAAGGGGATGAAGTCACACCTTTTACCCAGGGTTATGGAGCTCAGCGCAGGGTAAGATTCCAGGTTATCCCCCTGGCTTGAGGTGTTAAAGCAAAACACTTCACATGCCCAATAAAGTCTATTTCACCCCTTCACAGTATCAGGAAGGACCTGCAAGGCCTTGGTCCTACTTCCAGCCTCCAGGCACCAATGTTACTGATACCTGTGACATTTGGTGGTGTTAAGCTTCAAGGGGATGAAGTCACACCTTCTACCCAGGGTTATGGAGCTCAGTGCAGGGTAAGATTTCAGGTTATGCCCCTGGCTGGAGGTGTTAAAGCAAAACACTCCACATGCCCAATAAAGTCTATTTCACCCTTTCCCAGTATCAGGAAAGGCCTGCAAGGCCTTGTGCCTACTTCCAGCCTCCAGGCACCAAAGTTACTGATACCTGTGACATTTGGTGGTGTTAAGCTTCAAGGGGAAGAAGTCACACCTCCTACCCAGGCTTATGGAGCTCAGTGCAGGGTAAGAATTCAGGTTATCCCCCAGGCTGGAGATTTTAAAGCAAAACACGTCACATGCCCAATAAAGTCTATTTCACCCCTTCACAGTATCAGGAAAGGCCTGCAAGGCCTTGGGCCTACTTCCAGCCTCCAGGCACCAATGTTACTGATACCTGTGACATTTGGTGGTGTTAAGCTTCAAGGGGATGAAGTCACACCTTCTACCCAGGGTTATGGAGCTCAGTGCAGGGTATGATCTCAGGTTATCCCCTTGGCTTGAGGTGTTAATGCAAAAAACTTCACATGCCCAATAAATTGTATTTCACCCCTTCACAGTATCAGGAAAGTCCTTGGGCCTACTTCCAGCCCCCAGGCACCTGTTTTTGTGATACTTGTGACATTTGGAGGTGTTGAGCTTCAAGGGGATGAAGGCACACCTTTTACCCAGGGTTACGGAGCTCAGCGCAGGGTAAGATTCCAGGTTATCCCCCTGGCTTGAGGTGTTAAAGCAAAACACTTCACATGCCCAATAAAGTCTATTTCACACCTTTCACAGTATCAGGAAAGGCCTGCAAGGCCTTGGGCCTACTTCCAGCTTCCAGGCACCAATTTTACTGATACCTGTGACATTTGGTGGTGTTAAGCTTCAAGGGGATGAAGTCGCACCTTTTACCCAGGGTTATGGAGCTCAGCGCAGGGTAAGATTTCAGGTTATCCCCCTGGCTGGAGGTGTTAAAGCAAAACACCTCACATGCCCAGTACAGTGTATTTCACCCTTTCCCAGTATCAGGAAAGGCCTGCAAGGCCTTGGGCCTACTTCCAGCCTCCAGGCACCAATGTTACTGAGTGAAGTAGTGTGGCTCACTGGTTAGAGGCGGCAGACCCGAGAGCAGAGGACGGCCCGGGACCAGGGTTCGATTCCCGGCGCGGCAGGTTTCTGGACCAGGGTCAGCGGACTCGATAATTCTCTCGCCTCGGTGCCCACTCTGATCAGCGTTCACACTCGGCAACTCTGGGCATTAGCTTGCCTCATCTTCACTAACGGCCCCACCAGACCGCCGGGGATGCCTGGTCTCACCCTGGAGATACCCATTAAGGGACCATCTCTCAGGGAAGCCAGGAAGGGTTTCGCAGCGGTCGAAGCGCCTTGGGACCCTACGGGTAAGTAGTGCGCTATATAAATGCCTATACATTTACATACATTTACATACCTGTGACATTTGGTGGTGGTAAGCTTCAAGGGGAAGAAGTCACACCTTCTACCCAGGGTTATGGAGCTAAGCGCAGGGTAAGATTTCAGGCTTCACCCATGACTGGAGGTGTTAAAGCAAAACACTTCACATGTCCAGTAAAGTGTACTTCGCCTGTTCACATTATCAGGAAAGGCTTGCAAGGCCTTGGGAGTGTTTCCAGCCTACAGGCACCAGTTTTAGTTATACCTGTGACAAGCTAGGGATGGGCCAGAGTACCTGAAGGCTAAGATCTGAAACTGTTGATGTACGTTTTGTACTGTGAGAAGTGTTTGATTTGTGGTTCACTCTACCTACATCCAAGGCGAAAACCGGTATTTAGAAGTAGATCTCAATCAGGCTGCCAGGCGCAGAATCTGATTTGTGGGCGCAGGTCGCACTCTTGACAGACCATTTGATTCAGGAGTGGTCCCCACGCCAGCAATCGGGCTCACTACAACGGTGATAGTCACAGGCCTCACTCTGTACTGTGGGATGTATGATGTAAGAATTAGATTGCGGTACATTACATTGCTTTTTTAGGCGCTTTCCACAACTTGCACGGGAGGGCGATCTAGACTTAGGAATAGTATGATTTACTATGCCAGGGAGGGAAGGTGTTGGAATAGTAAATCACACTATTCCTTAGTGTAGAGCGCCCTCCAGTGCAAGTCGTGGAAACGATTTGCGGGGTAAATGCAGAGATCTAAATGTACTGCGGTGTTTTGACCGCGTTGTTAAGGTCGGTTCCCTTCTAGGTACGTCACCTGAGTGGTAAACCTAACTCCAGCTGTAAAAAAGCAGCTCAGCAGAGTGCCTCCATGCAGGTACTGGGGGGGTCACCATTTCAGGTGCATTCACACCCTCTGCTCTCACTCTGGGTGCCGTTAAACATGCAGGCCTGACTCGGCCGCCTGCCTTCACCGTGCCACTGTGTGTTTATGATGTTGAGTCTGCGCCCGTCTCCTCCAGCTCGGCGCTTGGCAGTGAATGCCCTCCGCCTCCATGTGCAGCTATCAGCGCACAGCCCCCTGGTGATGACTGAGCCCGGACCTTGCCCCGCTGCTTGTGAAAGTCCCCCGGCTGCCCCCGACTCGTGGGTGCCACAGCCGAGGGTGCGGGCGCGCGGCGAGGGCCCCCCTGGACCCCGGGCATTGTCTCCACTCCCCGCGCTCGGCCGGCGGAGCCCTGTGTTACTTCGGCCCGTTCCAGAACCCGCTCCCCGCGGCCCCCGGAGCCCCACTGCGCCGCCACAGGGCCCGCTCCCTGCAGGAGGCCCCTCCCGCCCGCGGGCCGCCGCTCCCGGCCTCGGAGCGCGAGGGTGGACCGGGGAAAAGGGGCCCGGGGCCCGGGATTCCAGGCTCGGGGGCGTCAGCCATCGGGGGAGGGCAGAGATTCACGGCGGATTACGAGCCTCTGAGGACGGGGGCAGCTGAAACGGGGGCGGGAGCGGGAAGGGGCTGAAGCTGGGCTTCTTTTCATGTGTGCCTGGGAGCGTGTGTTTAACTGGTTGTGTTTTTAAACTTAGTTATTCCGATGGTAGGAAACACAAAAGTCAGCTGGGAGCAGGGAGCCGAGTGCGCCTCGCACAGCCCTCTCTCCCCGGGACCAATCAGGGGCTGGCTCCTCCCTATATATGCACGGGGCTCGGGTCGGGCGGTACATTTCTGTTCTCTGACAGTGCCTGCGCCCAGACTTGCGTTACCATGGCAGAAACCGCTCCAGCCGTCGCGGCGCCTCCCGCTGAGGTCGCCCCCAAGAAGAAGCAGCAGAAGAAAGCAGCGGGGGCCTCCAAGGCCAAGAAGCCTTCCGGTCCCAGCGTGTCCGACATGATTATGAAGGTGGTGACTGCCTCGGCCGAGAGGAAGGGAGTCTCCCTGTCGGCCCTGAAGAAGGGGCTGCTCGCCGCCGGCTACGATGCGGACAAGAACAAGGGCCGAGTAAAGGTCTCCCTGAAGAGCCTGGTCAGCAAAGGCGCCCTAGCCCAGCTGAAGGGCACCGGGGCCTCCGGCTCCTTCAAGGTGAACAAGAAGCAGCTGGTGGGCAAGAAGGCGGCAAAGAAGACAGCCACCAAGAAGCCAGCGGCCAAGAAAGCTGCCCCTGCCGCCAAGAAGCCCAAAAAGGCTCCCGCGGGGGTCAAGAAGAGCCCGAAGAAGGTCAAGAAGCCGGCGGCAGCCAAGAGCCCCAAGAAGCCCAAGGCTGCCCCCGCCAAGAAGGCTGCCAAGAGCCCAGCGAAAGCCAAGGCGGCGAAGCCCAAAGTAGCCAAGAAAAGCCCTGCCAAGGTAGTCAAACCCAAGGCAGCCAAGCCCAAAGCAGCCAAGCCCAAAAAGGCAGCACCCAAGAAGAAGTAAGGGCTTGCACCGAGACACTGCAAACACAAAGGCTCTTTTAAGGGCCACCACCCTGTCTAGAAGAGAGCGTGTTCATCCCCACCTTTGCACCCACCCAATGCCCCACTTTTCCAAAAATAAACCGCACAATACATCCCAGCGCACCGTTTCACAGGCGAGTGCTGCGTGTGATCTTGGCCATATAAAACGGCTCTTTCGGTGCTGAGTGGATTGAAATCGTTATCACATAGAAAACAAGGGGGTCCGGGAGTTATAAGACCTCCGTTCATAGTACATGTGCAATAACGTGTTTGTGTCTCGGTGCTTTCACTGTACCCGGGCAGACTCGACATAGTGTCTGCATAAGGCAGACGATTGTGAACTTTAAATGGAGCGCAGGGCACTGCGTGCTCCAGGGTGACATGGGGCGGGTAAAAGGGGGTCTGGGAGTTATGAGACCTCAGTTTATTATAAACGTGTGTGTGTGTTGGTGCTTTCACTGTACCCGGGCAAACTCGACATAGTGTCTGCATAAAGCAGACGATTGTGAACTTTAAATGGAGCGCAGGGCACTGCGTGCTCCAGGGTGACATGGGGCGGGTAAAAGGGGGTCTGGGAGTTATGAGACCTCAGTTTATTATAAACGTGTGCTAACGTGTGTGTGTGTGTGTTGGTGCTTTCACTGTACCCGGGCAAACTCGACATAGTGTCTGCATAAAGCAGACGATTGTGAACTTTCCATCGAGCGCAGGTAACGGGGAGTGTTCCAGGGCGGCGTGCTCATGACATCTCGGGCTCCTCTCCCGGTTGACCGGGGTCGGGTGGACCACCAGTGGACGGACGGACACGGAGACAAAGGCTGGCCGGGGCGCGGGCTCCGGCTACATCATCCAACCGGACTGTTCTCTTTTATCCACAGCTCATTGGACACCTAGGCTGCAGCCTCCGGTCCAGTAACCAATCGTTGCACACCGCGGGCTATTTTCGAACGTGGGGCGGTCTCCTCAGCCAATCAGAGCAGCCCTCCGTCTGTGAGCGCATAAATAGGGCTCTTTCCCCGTTCGACGCCATTCTTCTCTGCCTTCGCCGAGAGAGACCGCTCCCGCCATGGCCCGCACCAAGCAGACAGCCCGCAAGTCCACCGGCGGCAAAGCGCCCCGCAAGCAGCTGGCCACCAAGGCTGCCCGCAAGAGCGCGCCTGCCACCGGCGGCGTCAAGAAGCCTCACCGCTACCGGCCCGGCACCGTGGCCCTCCGCGAGATCCGCCGCTACCAGAAGTCCACCGAGCTCCTCATCCGCAAGCTGCCCTTCCAGCGCCTGGTGAGGGAGATCGCCCAGGACTTCAAGACCGACCTGCGCTTCCAGAGCTCCGCCGTCATGGCCCTGCAGGAGGCCAGCGAGGCCTACCTGGTCGGGCTCTTCGAGGACACCAACCTGTGCGCCATCCACGCCAAGAGGGTGACCATCATGCCCAAGGACATCCAGCTGGCCCGTCGCATCCGAGGCGAGAGGGCCTAAGGCGACGGACCGACCCGAACAACCACCACAACGGCTCTTTTAAGGGCCACCACCCTGTCACCTACGAGCTTATCTTATCTGTCATGGCACGTGTTTTAACACGTCAGGGAGGGTGGGCTGTGAGTACCACGAGCACTGGGCAACTTATACCGCCGGCTCTTGAGAAACCAGAGCACTCTGTGTTCACAGTGCACCAACACCTCTCCAATGTGTCCTTCATTTTAAAGCGTTGTTTGGGTAGAGGGTTGTGGTCGGGATCCGCGGGTCACAAGCCAGCACTATGGGGCATCTGTGCCCCCGGTACGTCGGGTTCTGAGAGTACCTCGATTACTGGGCAACTTATACCGGCTCTGGGGGGGAACCAGAGCACTCCGTGTTCACAGTGCACAAACACCTCTTAAACGTGTCCTTCATTTAATAGAGAGCTTCTTCGGGGGTAGAGGATTGTGTAGGGATCCGCTGGTCACAAGCCAGCGCTATGGCGCATCTGTGCTCCCGGTACATCGGGTTCATGTGTCCGATTTCAGGAACGTTTGCCCCGGGGCGGATTATAGCCGTTCCCCAGGGTCTTAAAAGTACTAACACAACGTTAAACCCGCTCACACAAACACTGTTCGCCCCATACATGGAAAAGAATAAGCCCACGGGCAGATGCGCGAATTCCCAGTGGGTTTATGTAACCTCATCGTTGCAGTGCTTATGTGACACTTGGTCCCAACGAGGGCTCATTCATATACATGTTGATTTAAAGAGGAAAAACGGGTTGACTGCTCTGTCGGCCCTCGGTCTGCAGCAAGCCCCGTGAGAGCGGGCCTTTCTGCACTCAACATTACCCTTCTAAAACACATATTTCTCAAGTGATAACAGAAGCACATTAGCTCTTAGAGGAGGAAGTGATTGGCCCTTAAAAGAGCCGTTGTGTTTGTTGGTGATGCGCCTCGAAGCCTTACTTGGCGCTGGTGTACTTGGTGACGGCCTTGGTGCCCTCCGACACGGCGTGCTTGGCCAGCTCTCCGGGCAGCAGAAGGCGGACTGCGGTCTGGATCTCCCGGGAGGTGATGGTGCGCCGCGAGTTGTAGAGAGCCAGTTTGGAAGACTCGTTAGCGATGCGCTCGAAGATGTCGTTCACGAAGGAGTTCATGATGCCCATGGCCTTGGAGGAAATGCCGGTATCTGGGTGCACCTGCTTCATCACTTTGTAAATGTAGATGGCATAGCTTTCCTTCCTGCTCTTCCTGCGCTTCTTCCCGTCCTTCTTGGGCGGCTTGGAGAGCGCTTTCTTGGAGCCCTTCTTGGGAGCCGGCGCGGACTTGGCTGGTTCAGGCATGGTGGACGCTCTTTCACTGCTTGCTGTGAAGCCGAGAGAAATACGGAAGGAGGGCCCGGCACTTGTATTTATGGGCTTGGCCTGCAAAGCAGTCTCCTTCCCGGCTCTCCCTTCTCATTGGCAGGCTCCCCACTTCCTATGTTAAGCCCTCCTCCAATGAGAAGTACTATCAGCGCCTAGCTGTCAACCAATCAGACGCTCCCGAAGTCTTTATATAACCGAGTCCAGCAGAAAGAGAAGTATTCTTCTCTCTGTTGTGTGACTGAGACCCTCGATCGATCGCCATGTCTGGAAGAGGAAAGCAGGGAGGAAAGGCCCGCGCCAAGGCCAAGACACGCTCCTCCAGAGCAGGGCTCCAGTTCCCCGTGGGCCGTGTTCACAGGCTGCTCCGGAAGGGAAGCTACGCCGAGAGGGTGGGAGCCGGTGCCCCCGTCTATCTGGCTGCAGTGCTGGAGTACCTGACCGCTGAGATCCTGGAGCTGGCCGGCAACGCCGCCCGGGACAACAAGAAGACCCGCATCATCCCCAGACACCTCCAGTTGGCCATCCGCAACGACGAGGAGCTGAACAAGCTGCTGGGCCGAGTCACCATCGCCCAGGGAGGAGTCCTGCCCAACATCCAGGCCGTGCTGCTGCCCAAGAAAACCGAGAGCCACAAGGCACAGGGCAAAGCAAGCAAGTAAAGGCCCGCAGACCCCCGTGGAAACACACCCTAAACACAAAGGCTCTTTTCAGGGCCATCCACAGACTCCATCAAAGAGCGTATCCGTGCCGAGGTGTTACTCTCTGGCGGCTTCATAGATGCGGCAGCGCCCGCTACCGTAGCTTCATAGGGGGGCATGCCCAAGCTCTGGCCGTGCACTGTTGTTCCTTCCCGAAGCCTAGCATGAGGCCGACCATATTAATGTTTTTTTTTTTAGTATATACATGTATAATTTGAATTTTCAGGGACACATTTTGCAGACTTGCCCCAGCCGAGCGGGCACCGAAGGCGAGGGTTAGGCGGGCCGCGGTGACAAGTGGGGGCCTGGCAGGGAGGAGTGTGCGTGTTTGACTGATCGGTGCACCGGCGGCAGCTGCTGAGCCCGATCGGGAGCCCCTGACAAAGAGGCGGGCTGGGAGCGCGCTCTTTTTCAATCAATATATACATATATATTTTTTCATTTTTGGGGGACACATTGTGCAGGCTTGCCCCAGCCGGGAGCGAGATGTGGGCAGTGTTGCGAGGTTGAAGGCAGGTGGTGCCGGTGAGGACTTTAACGTGTGTTGGGCTCCATTAAAACGTATCCATGTTTTTTTTTCTTCATATTGGGAGGGGCCACCGAACGAGAGGGTTAGGCGGGCCGCGGTCACAAGTGGGGGCCGGGAAGGGAGGTGCCTTGGGCGCGAGACGTGGACAGTGTTGCGGGGTTGCAGGCGGTGACACACAGCGGGGTGGTGCCGGTGAGTCCGGTTTAACGTGTGTGGGCTTTATTAAAACATGCCCGAGGCTGTTCATATTGGGAGGGGGGAAGGAAGGAGAGGTTTAGGCGGGCCGCGGTCACAAGTAGGGGCCGGGAAGGGGTGTGTTTGACTGTGATCTGTGCACCGGCGGCAGCTGCTGAGCCAGCCCATGACAAAGGCGGGCTGGGAGCCCGCTCTTTTTCAAACGGCAACGGCCGCTCCAGCCCCCGCTCCCTGCAGAGGGCGGGACGGGGCCGGGCTCTACATGGGCTCCCGCGCAGGTCCGCTGCTCCTCAATATAAGCAGCCGCTGCTGGTCGAGATTTCATTTCTGCTCACATCATCGAGAGGAGAACATGTCTGGACGCGGCAAAGGAGGGAAGGGGCTCGGCAAAGGCGGCGCCAAGAGGCACCACAAGGTGCTCCGGGACAACATCCAGGGCATCACCAAGCCGGCCATTCGCCGCCTGGCGCGCCGTGGCGGAGTCAAGCGCATCTCCGGCCTCATCTACGAGGAGACCCGCGGGGTGCTCAAGGTTTTCCTGGAGAACGTGATCCGGGACGCCGTCACCTACACCGAGCACGCCAAGCGGAAGACCGTCACCGCCATGGATGTGGTCTATGCCCTGAAGCGCCAGGGCCGCACCCTCTACGGATTCGGCGGTTAAACACTCGACTTGCCCACGGAAAAACGCAAAACACCAACCCAAAGGCTCTTTTAAGAGCCGACCACGATGTCATGGGAGAGCTGTGTCTATGCACTATTGTTCCCGCAGAGCCGGGATCGGCTACTCGCTAGCCCAATACCAGGGGATTTGCTCCGGTGCCACCCTACCATGTCGGGCGCTGTCCCGTGGCCCCAGGAGCCCGCCATTCAGGAGCCCTGGACTGGGTCCCTAAGGGGGTGTTTAGACCGGCCCAGGTGCCCGCCATTATGGAGCCCTTGCCTGGGGACCTACGGTGGGTTTAGCCCGGCCCAGGGTCCCGTTTTCCTGGAGCTCTAAACTGGGGACCTAAGGCGTGTTTAGCCCGGCCCAGGGGCCCGCAACCATGGAGCCCTAAACTGGTGACCTAAGGCGGGCTCAGCCCGGTCCAGGGGCCCGCCACCACGGAGCCCTGGACTGGGGACCTAATTCGTGTTTAGCCCGTCCCAGGGTCCCGTTATCCTGGAGCCCTTCACTGGGGAGATAAGGCAGGTTTAGCCCGGCCCAGGTGCACGCCAACATGGAGCCCTTGCCTGGGGACCTACTGTGGGTTCAGCCCGGTCCAGCGGCCTGCCATCATGGAGCCCTGGACTGGGGACCTAAGGTGGGTTTAGCACGGCCCAGGGGCCCGCCATCATGGAGCCCTTGCCTGGGGACCTAAGGTGGGTTCAGTCCGGTCCAGGGGCCTGCCATCATGGAGCCCTGGACTGGGGACCTACGGTGGGTTTAGCCCGGCCCAGGGGCCCGCCATCATGGAGCCCTTGCCTGGGGACCTAAGGTGGGTTCAGCCCGGTCCAGGGGCCTGCCATCATGGAGCCCTGGACTGGGGACCTACGGTGGGTTTAGCACGGCCCAGGGGCCCGCCATCATGGAGCCCTTGCCTGGGGACCTAAAGTGGGTTTAGCCCGGCTCAGGGCCCCACGAGTCACGCAGTTCACCGACTATTAAGCCCCCCACATAGTGGGGGCTTACAGCGCCTGGCTGGGAGACAAAGTTGGAGTTAGCGCGGCCATTCCGCCGCCCGGCCATCTGGTCGCCGCAACTCACTGGGCCATCTGGTCGGCGACCAGATGGCCCAGTCAGCTACGGCGACCAGATGGCCGGGCGGCGGAATGGCCGTGCTAACTCCAACTTTGTCTTCCGCCCAGGAGCATAAGCCCTAGGGGCTTAATAGTCGATACAATAGGGTTCCCATGCAGGCCCATAGGAAGAGGGTGTGGGGTCCTAAATGATGTGGCGAACCACCATGTCCGTTTACGGGTCCCTGTGGGCCTTTAAACAACGCTTTCAGTATTTTTCTTTTTTTGTGTGTGGACATTTTGGTTCAAGGGGACGTGGGCACTACTTCTACCCAGGGCTGGTGAGCTCCGATTCGGGTAAAATTTCCGCATTTCCCCCTTAGCTGGAGGTCGGCAAAAAAAAAAAAAAAAAAAAAAACGATACATACATTTTTTCTTCTTTTTTTCTAACTTTATGTTCAAGGGGACAAAGTCACTTTTTCTACCCAGGGCTGATGAGCTCCGATTCGGGTAACATTTCCGGTTTCCCCCCTTAGCTGGAGGTCGGCAAAAAAAATAACTATATATATATACATATTTTTTTTTTTTTACTATTTCCTTAGTTTCAAGGGGACAAAGTCACTTGTTCTACCCAGGGCTGGGGAGCTCCGATTCGGGTACAATTTCGGGTTTCCCCCCTTAGCCGGAGGTCGGCAAAAAAAAAAAATCTAAACTTTTTTTTTTTTTTACTAACTTTAGGTTCAAGGGGACAACGTCACTGTTTCTACCCGAGGATGTGGAGCTCCGATCCGGGTAAAACTTCAGGTTTTCCCCCTAAGCTGAAGGTGGTCCAAAATAAATAAATAAATAAAAATATATACACATACAATTTTTTTCTTCTTCTTCAAATAACTCTAGGTTGAAGGGGACAAAGTCACTTTTTCTACCCGGCCTATGGATCTCCGATCCGGGTACAATTTACCCATTTAAAACTGTTAATACAAAATATATATATATATTTTGCTCAATGTTTAGGTTCTAGGGGACTAAGTCACTTTTTCTACACAGGGCTATGGAGCTCCGATTAGGGTAATATTTCAGGATTTCCCCTTTGGCTGGAGGCGGAGAAAAAAAAAACGTCATTCAAAAGGTATATAAAGCCCTTTGCATTATCAGATCCTAGCCTTCAGTGTCCCAAGCCCATTTCTAGCCTGCAGGCACAAAGTGTCTATTTCTGCACAGGGCTATGGAGCTCCGCGCAGGGTGAGATTCCCCCCTGTTACAGTATCAGCACAAGGCTGTGGGCCCATTCCTAGCCTCCAAACACCTCTTTTAGGGATACTTGTAACATTCGGCGGAGTTAATCTTCAAAGGGGATACAGTTGCTCCTACTAACCTGGGCTATGGACCTCCGCGCAGAGTAAGATTTCAGGTTCCACCCCTGGCTGGAGGTGGGAAAACGAAAGAGTTATTTATTCCAACACTGTATCTAACCCCTTTACAGTATCAGACCCAGGCCTGCAAGACCATAGGCACATTTCCAGCCTCCAGGCACCTATTTTCGTGATACTTGTGACATTATGAAGCCTGCAGCTTCAAGGGGACAAAGTCACTCCTCCTACCCAGGGTTAAGGAACTCCGCGCAGGGTAATATTTAGGGTTATACTCCTGGCTGGGGGTGTGAAAACAACACACTTCAAAAGTCCAATAAAGTGTATGTCACCCCTTAACAGTGTCAGGTGAGGCCAGCAAGGCCATGGAACTTCTTCCAGCCTCCAAGCACCAGTTTTACTGATACCTGTGAGATTTGGAGGTGTAAGGCTTCAAGGGGATGAAGTCACACCTTCTACCTAGGGTTAAGGAGCTCTGCGCAGGGTAAGGCTTCAGGCTGACCCCCTGGCTTGAGGTGTGAAAAGGAGACACGTCACGTGGTCAATACAATGTTTTTAACCCCTTTTACAGTATCAGGACAAGGCCTGCTAGGCCATGGGCCTACTTCCAGCCTCCAGGTACCAGTTTAACAAATACCTGTGACATTTGGAGCTGTAAGGCTTCAAGGGGATGAAGTCGCGCCTTCTACCCAGGGTTATGGAGCTCCGCGCAGGGTAAGATTTCAGTTTATCCCCCTGGCTGGAGGTGTTAAAGCCAAACACTTCACATGCCCATTGAAGTCTATTTCACCCCTTCACAGTATCAGGAAAGGCCTGCAAGGCCTTGGGCCTACTTCCATCCTCCAGGCACCAATGTTACTGATACCTGTGACATTTGGTGGTGTTAAGCTTCAAGGGGAAGAAGTCACACCTTCTACCCAGGGTTATGGAGCTCAGTGCAGGGTAACAATTCAGGTTATCCCCCTGGCAACAGGTGTTAAAGCAAAACACTTCACTTGCCCAACACAGTCTATTTCACCCCTTCACAGTATCAGGAAAGGCCTGCAAGGCCTTGGGCGTAGCTACTTCCAGCCCCCAGGCACCAATTTTACTGATACCGGTGACATTTGGTGGTGTTCAGCTTCAAGGGGATGAAGTCACACTTTCTACCCAGGGTTATGGAGCTCAGCGCAGGGTAAGAATTGGGGTTATCCCCCTGGCTGGAGGTGTTAAAGCAAAACACTCCACATGCCCAATAAAGTCTATTTCACCCTTTCCCAGTATCAGGAAAGGCCTGCAAGGCCTTGTGCCTACTTCAGGCCTCCAGGCACTAATGTTACTGATACCTGTGACATTTGGTGGTGTTAAGCTTCAAGGGAATGAAGTCACACCTTTTACCCAGGGTTCTGGAGCTAAGCGCAGGGTAAGATTCCAGGTTATCCCCCTGGCTTGAGGTGTTAAAGCAAAACACTTCACATGCCCAATAAAGTCTATTTCACCCCTTTCACAGTATCAGGAAAGGCCTGCAAGGCCTTGGGCCTACTTCCAGCCCCCAGGCACCAATGTTACTGACACCTGTGACATTTGGTGGTGTTAAGCTTAAAGGGGAAGAAGTCGCACCTTTTACCCAGGGTTATGGAACTCAGTGCAGGGTAAGATTCCAGGTTATCCCCCTGGCTGGAGGTGTTAAAGCAAAACACTCCACATGCCCAATAAAGTCTATTTCACCCCTTTCATAGTATCAGGAAAGGCCTGCAAGGCCTAGTGCCAGTTTCCAGCCTCCAGGCACCTGTTTTTGTGATACTTGAGACATTTGGAGGTGTTCAGCTTCAAGGGGATGAAGTTGCACCTTCTACCCAGGGTTATGGAGCTCCGTGCAGGGTAAGATTTCAGTTTATCCCCCTGGCTGGAGGTGTTAAAGCAAAACACTTCACATGCCCATTAACGTCTATTTCACCCCTTCACAGTATCAGTAAAAGGCCTACAAGGCCTTGGGCCTACTTCCAGCCTCCTGGCACCAATTACACTGATACCTGTGACATTTGGAGGTGTTAAGCTTCAAGGGGAAGAAGTCACACTTTCTACCCAGGGTTATGGAGCTCAGCGAAGGGTAAGATTTCAAGTTTCAACCCTGGCTGGAGGTGTTAAAGCAAAACACCTCACATGCCCAATAAATTGTATTTCACCCCTTCACAGTATCAGGAAAGGCCTGCAAGGCCTTGGGCCTACTTCCAGCCTCCAGGCACCAATTGTACTCATACCTGTGACATTTGGAGGTGCTAAGCGTCAAGGGGATGAAGTCACACCTTCTACCCAGGGTTATGGAGCTCCGCGCAGGGTAAGAATTCAGGTTATCCCCCTGGCTGGAGGTGTTAAAGCAAAACACTCCACATGCCCAATAAAGTCTATTTTACCCCTCCACAGTATCTGGAAAGGCATGCAAGGCCTTGGGCCTACTTCCAGCTTCCAGGCACCAATTTTACTGATACCTGTGACATTTGGTGGTGTTAAGCTTCAGGGGGATGAAGTCACACTTTCTACCCAGGGTTATGGAGCTCAGCGCAGGGTAAGATTTTAGGTTATCCCCCTGGCTGGAGGTGTTAAAGCAAAACACTCCACATGCCCATTAAAGTCTATTTCACCCCTTCACAGTATCAGGAAAGGCATGCAAGGCCTTGGGCCTACTTCCAGCCTCCAGGCACCAATGTTACTCATACCTGTGACATTTGGTGGTGTTAAGCTTCAAGGGGATGAAGTCACACCTTCTACCCAGGGTTATGGAGCTCAGCGCAGGGTAAGATTTCAGGTTATCCCCCTGGCTAGAGGTGTTAAAGCAAAACACCTCACATGCCCAGTACAGTGTATTTCACCCTTTCCCAGTATCAGGAAAGGCCTGCAAGGCCTTGTGCCTACTTCAGGCCTCCAGGCACCAATGTTACTGATACCTGTGACATTTGGTGGTGTTAAGCTTCAAGGGGAAGAAGTCACACTTTCTACCCAGGGTTATGGAGCTCAGCGCAGGGTAAGATTTTAGGTTATCCCCCTGGCTGGAGGTGTTAAAGCAAAACACTCCACATGCCCATTAAAGTCTATTTCACCCTTTCCCAGTATCAGGAAAGGCCTGCAAGGCCTTGTGCCTACTTCCAGCCTCCAGGCACCAATGTTACTGACACCTGTGACATTTGGTGGTGTTAAGCTTCAAGGGGAAGAAGTCACACCTTCTACCCAAGGTTATGGAGCTCAGCGCAGGGTAAGATTTCAGGTTATCCCCCTGGCTGGAGGTGTTAAAGCAAAACACTCCACATGCCCAATAACGTCTATTTCACCCCTTCACAGTATCAGGAAAGGCCTGCAAGGCCTTGTGCCTACTTCCAGCCTCCAGGCACCAATGGTACTGATACCTGTGACATTTGGTGGTGTTAAGCTTCAAGGGGATGAAGTCACACCTTCTACCCAGGGTTATGGAGCTCAGCGCAGGGTAAGATTTCAGGTTATCCCCCTGGCTGGAGGTGTTAAAGCAAAACACTCCACATGCCCAATAACGTCTATTTCACCCCTTCACAGTATCAGGAAAGGCCTGCAAGGCCTTGTGCCTACTTCCAGCCTCCAGGCACCAATGTTACTGATACCTGTGACATAAGGTGGTGTTGAGCTTCAAGGGGATGAAGTCACACCTTTTACCCAGGGTTATGGAGCTCAGCGCAGGGTAAGATTTCAGGTTATCCCCCTGGCTGGAGGTGTTAAAGCAAAACACTCCACATGCCCAATAAAGTCTATTTCACCCCTTCACAGTATCAGGAAAGGCCTGCAAGGCCTTGTGCCTGTTTCCAGCCTCCAGGCACCTGTTTTTGTGATACTTGAGACATTTGGAGGTTTTCAGCTTCAAGGGGATGAAGTTGCACCTTCTACCCAGGGTTATGGAGCTCAGCGCAGGGTAAGAATTCAGGCTTCACCCCTGACTGGAGGCGTTAAAGCAAAACACTCCACATGCCCAATAAAGTCTATTTCACCCCTTCACAGTATCAGGAAAGGCCTGCAAGGCCTTGGGCCTACTTCCAGCCTCCAGGCACCAATGTTACTGATACCTGTGACATTTGGTGGTGTTAAGCTTCAAGAGGATGAAGTCACACCTTTTACCCAGGGTTATGGAGCTCAGCACAGGGTAAGATTCCAGGTTATCCCCCTGGCTGGAGGTGTTAAAGCAAAACACTCCACATGCCCAATAAATTGTATTTCACCCCTTCACAGTATCAGGAAATGCCTGCAAGGCCTTGGGCCTACTTCCAGCCTCCAGACACCAATTGTACTGATACCTGTGACATTTGGTGTTGTTCAACTTCAAGGGGATGAAGTCACACTTTCGACCCAGGGTTATGGAGCTCAGCGCAGGGTAAGATTTCAGGTTATCCCCCTTGGCTTGAGGTGTTAATGCAAAACACTTCACATGCCCAATAAATTGTATTTCACCCCTTCACAGTATCAGGAAAGGCCTGCAAGGCCTTGGGCCTACTTCCAGCCTCCAGACACCAATTGTACTGATACCTGTGACATTTGGTGTTGTTCAACTTCAAGGGGATGAAGTCACACCTTCTACCCAGGGTTATGGAGCTCAGCGGAGGGTAAGATTTCAGCTTTTCACCCCTAGCTGGATGTGTTAAAGCAAAACACTTCTCATTCCCAATAAAGTCAATTTCACCCCTTCACAGTATCAGGAAGGACCTGCAAGGCCTTGGTCCTACTTCCAGCCTCCAGGCACCAATGTTACTGATACCTGTGACATTTGGTGGTGTTGAGCTTCAAGGGGATGAAGGCACACCTTTTACCCAGGGTTATGGAGCTCAGCGCAGGGTAAGATTTCAGATTATCCCCCTGGCTGGAGGTGTTAAAGCAAAACACTTCACATGCCCAATAAAGTCTATTTCACCCCTTCACAGTATCAGGAAAGGCCTGCAAGGCCTTGGGCCTACTTCCATCCTCCAGGCACCAATGTTACTGATACCTGTGACATTTGGTGGTGTTAAGCTTCAAGGGGAAGAAGTCACACCTTCTACCCAGGGTTATGGAGCTCAGCGCAGGGTAAGATTTTAGGTTATCCCCCTGGCTGGAGGTGTTAAAGCAAAACACTCCACATGCCCAATAAAGTCTATTTCACCCCTTCACAGTATCAGTAGAGGCCTGGAAGGCCTTGGGCCCACTTCCAGCCTCCAGGCACCAATTTTACTGATACCTGTGACATTTGGAGGTGCTAAGCTTCAAGGGGATGAAGTCACACCTTCTACCCAGGGTTATGGAGCTCAGTGCAGGGTAAGAATTCAGGTTATCCCCCTGGCTGGAGGTGTTAAAGCAAAACACTCCCCATGCCCAATAAAGTCTATTTCACCCCTTCACAGTATCAGTAGAGGCCTGCAAGGCCTTGGGCCTACTTCCAGCCTCCAGGCACCAATTTTACTGATACCTGTGACATTTGGAGGTGCTAAGCTTCAAGGGGATGAAGTCACACCTTCTACCCAGGGTTATGGAGCTCAGCGCAGGGTAAGAATTCAGGTTATCCCCCTGGCTGGAGGTGTTAAAGCAAAACACTCCACATGCCCAATAAAGTCTATTTCACCCCTTCACAGTATCAGGAAGGACCTGCAAGGCCTTGGGCCTACTTCCAGCCTCCAGGCACCAATTGTACTTATACCTGTGACATTCGGTGGAGTTAAGCGTCAAGGGGATGAAGTCACACCTTTTACCCAGGGTTATGGAGCTCAGCGCAGGGTAAGATTTCAGGTTATGCCCCTGGCTGGAGGTGTTAAAGCAAAACACTCCACATGCCCAATAAAGTCTATTTCACCCTTTCCCAGTATCAGGAAAGGCCTGCAAGGCCTTGTGCCTACTTCAGGCCTCCAGGCACTAATGTTACTGATACCTGTGACATTTGGTGGTGTTAAGCTTCAAGGGAATGAAGTCACACCTTTTACCCAGGGTTCTGGAGCTCAGCGCAGGGTAAGATTCCAGGTTATCCCCCTGGCTTGAGGTGTTAAAGCAAAACACTTCACATGCCCAATAAAGTCTATTTCACCCCTTTCACAGTATCAGGAAAGGCCTGCAAGGCCTTGGGCCTACTTCCAGCCCCCAGGCACCAATGTTACTGACACCTGTGACATTTGGTGGTGTTAAGCTTAAAGGGGAAGAAGTCGCACCTTTTACCCAGGGTTATGGAACTCAGTGCAGGGTAAGATTCCAGGTTATCCCCCTGGCTGGAGGTGTTAAAGCAAAACACTCCACATGCCCAATAAAGTCTATTTCACCCCTTTCATAGTATCAGGAAAGGCCTGCAAGGCCTAGTGCCAGTTTCCAGCCTCCAGGCACCTGTTTTTGTGATACTTGAGACATTTGGAGGTGTTCAGCTTCAAGGGGATGAAGTTGCACCTTCTACCCAGGGTTATGGAGCTCCGTGCAGGGTAAGATTTCAGTTTATCCCCCTGGCTGGAGGTGTTAAAGCAAAACACTTCACATGCCCATTAACGTCTATTTCACCCCTTCACAGTATCAGTAAAAGGCCTACAAGGCCTTGGGCCTACTTCCAGCCTCCTGGCACCAATTACACTGATACCTGTGACATTTGGAAGTGTTAAGCTTCAAGGGGAAGAAGTCACACTTTCTACCCAGGGTTATGGAGCTCAGCGAAGGGTAAGATTTCAAGTTTCAACCCTGGCTGGAGGTGTTAAAGCAAAACACCTCACATGCCCAATAAATTGTATTTCACCCCTTCACAGTATCAGGAAAGGCCTGCAAGGCCTTGGGCCTACTTCCAGCCTCCAGGCACCAATTGTACTCATACCTGTGACATTTGGAGGTGCTAAGCGTCAAGGGGATGAAGTCACACCTTCTACCCAGGGTTATGGAGCTCCGCGCAGGGTAAGAATTCAGGTTATCCCCCTGGCTGGAGGTGTTAAAGCAAAACACTCCACATGCCCATTAAAGTCATTTTTACCCCTTCACAGTATCAGGAAAGGCCTGCAAGACCTTGGGCCTACTTCCAGCCTCCAGGCACCAATTTTACTGATACCTGTGACATTTGGAGGTGCTAAGCTTCAAGGGAATGAAGTCACACCTTTTACCCAGGGTTATGGAGCTCAGCGCAGGGTAAGATTCCAGGTTATCCCCCTGGCTTGAGGTGTTAAAGCAAAACACTTCACATGCCCAATAAAGTCTATTTCACCCCTTCACAGTATCAGGAAGGACCTGCAAGGCCTTGGTCCTACTTCCAGCCTCCAGGCACCAATGTTACTGATACCTGTGACATTTGGTGGTGTTAAGCTTCAAGGGGATGAAGTCACACCTTCTACCCAGGGTTATAGAGCTCAGTGCAGGGTAAGATTTCAGGTTATGCCCCTGGCTGGAGGTGTTAAAGCAAAACACTCCACATGCCCAATAAAGTCTATTTCACCCTTTCCCAGTATCAGGAAAGGCCTGCAAGGCCTTGTGCCTACTTCAGGCCTCCAGGCACTAATGTTACTGATACCTGTGACATTTGGTGGTGTTAAGCTTCAAGGGAATGAAGTCACACCTTTTACCCAGGGTTCTGGAGCTCAGCGCAGGGTAAGATTCCAGGTTATCCCCCTGGCTTGAGGTGTTAAAGCAAAACACTTCACATGCCCAATAAAGTCTATTTCACCCCTTTCACAGTATCAGGAAAGGCCTGCAAGGCCTTGGGCCTACTTCCAGCCCCCAGGCACCAATGTTACTGACACCTGTGACATTTGGTGGTGTTAAGCTTAAAGGGGAAGAAGTCGCACCTTTTACCCAGGGTTATGGAACTCAGTGCAGGGTAAGATTCCAGGTTATCCCCCTGGCTGGAGGTGTTAAAGCAAAACACTCCACATGCCCAATAAAGTCTATTTCACCCCTTTCATAGTATCAGGAAAGGCCTGCAAGGCCTAGTGCCAGTTTCCAGCCTCCAGGCACCTGTTTTTGTGATACTTGAGACATTTGGAGGTGTTCAGCTTCAAGGGGATGAAGTTGCACCTTCTACCCAGGGTTATGGAGCTCCGTGCAGGGTAAGATTTCAGTTTATCCCCCTGGCTGGAGGTGTTAAAGCAAAACACTTCACATGCCCATTAACGTCTATTTCACCCCTTCACAGTATCAGTAAAAGGCCTACAAGGCCTTGGGCCTACTTCCAGCCTCCAGGCACCAATGTTACTGATACCTGTGACATTTGGAGGTGTTAAGCTTCAAGGGGAAGAAGTCACACTTTCTACCCAGGGTTATGGAGCTCAGCGAAGGGTAAGATTTCAAGTTTCAACCCTGGCTGGAGGTGTTAAAGCAAAACACCTCACATGCCCAATAAATTGTATTTCACCCCTTCACAGTATCAGGAAAGGCCTGCAAGGCCTTGGGCCTACTTCCAGCCTCCAGGCACCAATGTTACTGATACCTGTGACATTTGGAGGTGCTAAGCGTCAAGGGGATGAAGTCACACCTTCTACCCAGGGTTATGGAGCTCAGCGCATGGTAAGATTCCGGGTTATCCCCCTGTCTTGAGGCGTTAAAGCAAAACACTTCACATGCCCAATAAAGTCTATTTCACCCCTTTCACAGTATCAGGAAAGGCCTGCAAGACCTTGGGCCTACTTCCAGCCTCCAGGCACCAATTGTACTGATACCTGTGACATTTGGAGGTGCTAAGCGTCAAGGGGATGAAGTCACACCTTCTACCCAGGGTTATGGAGCTCCGCGCAGGGTAAGAATTCAGGTTATCCCCCTGGCTGGAGGTGTTAAAGCAAAACACTCCACATGCCCATTAAAGTCTATTTCACCCCTTCACAGTATCAGGAAGGACCTGCAAGGCCTTGGGCCTACTCCCAGCCTCCAGGCACCAATTTTACTGATACCTGTGACATTTGGAGGTGCTAAGCTTCAAGGGGATGAAGTCACACCTTCTACCCAGGGTTATGGAGCTCAGTGCAGGGTAAGATTTCAGGTTATGCCCCTGGCTGGAGGTGTTAAAGCAAAACACTTCACATGCCCAATAAAGTCTATTTCACCCCTTTCACAGTATCAGGAAAGGCCTGCAAGGCCTTGGGCCTACTTCCAGCCCCCAGGCACCAATGTTACTGACACCTGTGACATTTGGTGGTGTTAAGCTTAAAGGGGAAGAAGTCGCACCTTTTACCCAGGGTTATGGAACTCAGTGCAGGGTAAGATTCCAGGTTATCCCCCTGGCTGGAGGTGTTAAAGCAAAACACTCCACATGCCCAATAAAGTCTATTTCACCCCTTTCATAGTATCAGGAAAGGCCTGCAAGGCCTAGTGCCAGTTTCCAGCCTCCAGGCACCTGTTTTTGTGATACTTGAGACATTTGGAGGTGTTCAGCTTCAAGGGGATGAAGTTGCACCTTCTACCCAGGGTTATGGAGCTCCGTGCAGGGTAAGATTTCAGTTTATCCCCCTGGCTGGAGGTGTTAAAGCAAAACACTTCACATGCCCATTAACGTCTATTTCACCCCTTCACAGTATCAGTAAAAGGCCTACAAGGCCTTGGGCCTACTTCCAGCCTCCTGGCACCAATTACACTGATACCTGTGACATTTGGAGGTGTTAAGCTTCAAGGGGAAGAAGTCACACTTTCTACCCAGGGTTATGGAGCTCAGCGAAGGGTAAGATTTCAAGTTTCAACCCTGGCTGGAGGTGTTAAAGCAAAACACCTCACATGCCCAATAAATTGTATTTCACCCCTTCACAGTATCAGGAAAGGCCTGCAAGGCCTTGGGCCTACTTCCAGCCTCCAGGCACCAATTGTACTCATACCTGTGACATTTGGAGGTGCTAAGCGTCAAGGGGATGAAGTCACACCTTCTACCCAGGGTTATGGAGCTCCGCGCAGGGTAAGAATTCAGGTTATCCCCCTGGCTGGAGGTGTTAAAGCAAAACACTCCACATGCCCAATAAAGTCTATTTCACCCCTCCACAGTATCTGGAAAGGCATGCAAGGCCTTGGGCCTACTTCCAGCTTCCAGGCACCAATTTTACTGATACCTGTGACATTTGGTGGTGTTAAGCTTCAGGGGGATGAAGTCACACTTTCTACCCAGGGTTATGGAGCTCAGCGCAGGGTAAGATTTTAGGTTATCCCCCTGGCTGGAGGTGTTAAAGCAAAACACTCCACATGCCCATTAAAGTCTATTTCACCCCTTCACAGTATCAGGAAAGGCATGCAAGGCCTTGGGCCTACTTCCAGCCTCCAGGCACCAATGTTACTCATACCTGTGACATTTGGTGGTGTTAAGCTTCAAGGGGATGAAGTCACACCTTCTACCCAGGGTTATGGAGCTCAGCGCAGGGTAAGATTTCAGGTTATCCCCCTGGCTAGAGGTGTTAAAGCAAAACACCTCACATGCCCAGTACAGTGTATTTCACCCTTTCCCAGTATCAGGAAAGGCCTGCAAGGCCTTGTGCCTACTTCAGGCCTCCAGGCACCAATGTTACTGATACCTGTGACATTTGGTGGTGTTAAGCTTCAAGGGGAAGAAGTCACACTTTCTACCCAGGGTTATGGAGCTCAGCGCAGGGTAAGATTTTAGGTTATCCCCCTGGCTGGAGGTGTTAAAGCAAAACACTCCACATGCCCATTAAAGTCTATTTCACCCTTTCCCAGTATCAGGAAAGGCCTGCAAGGCCTTGTGCCTACTTCCAGCCTCCAGGCACCAATGTTACTGACACCTGTGACATTTGGTGGTGTTAAGCTTCAAGGGGAAGAAGTCACACCTTCTACCCAAGGTTATGGAGCTCAGCGCAGGGTAAGATTTCAGGTTATCCCCCTGGCTGGAGGTGTTAAAGCAAAACACTCCACATGCCCAATAACGTCTATTTCACCCCTTCACAGTATCAGGAAAGGCCTGCAAGGCCTTGTGCCTACTTCCAGCCTCCAGGCACCAATGGTACTGATACCTGTGACATTTGGTGGTGTTAAGCTTCAAGGGGATGAAGTCACACCTTCTACCCAGGGTTATGGAGCTCAGCGCAGGGTAAGATTTCAGGTTATCCCCCTGGCTGGAGGTGTTAAAGCAAAACACTCCACATGCCCAATAACGTCTATTTCACCCCTTCACAGTATCAGGAAAGGCCTGCAAGGCCTTGTGCCTACTTCCAGCCTCCAGGCACCAATGTTACTGATACCTGTGACATAAGGTGGTGTTGAGCTTCAAGGGGATGAAGTCACACCTTTTACCCAGGGTTATGGAGCTCAGCGCAGGGTAAGATTTCAGGTTATCCCCCTGGCTGGAGGTGTTAAAGCAAAACACTCCACATGCCCAATAAAGTCTATTTCACCCCTTCACAGTATCAGGAAAGGCCTGCAAGGCCTTGTGCCTGTTTCCAGCCTCCAGGCACCTGTTTTTGT
Organism: Lissotriton helveticus; assembly: GCF_964261635.1. Lineage (NCBI taxonomy): Eukaryota > Metazoa > Chordata > Amphibia > Caudata > Salamandridae > Lissotriton > Lissotriton helveticus. The sequence goes on from NC_136063.1 coordinate 82,157,477, forward strand.
GATACTTGAGACATTTGGAGGTTTTCAGCTTCAAGGGGATGAAGTTGCACCTTCTACCCAGGGTTATGGAGCTCAGCGCAGGGTAAGAATTCAGGCTTCACCCCTGACTGGAGGCGTTAAAGCAAAACACTCCACATGCCCAATAAAGTCTATTTCACCCCTTCACAGTATCAGGAAAGGCCTGCAAGGCCTTGGGCCTACTTCCAGCCTCCAGGCACCAATGTTACTGATACCTGTGACATTTGGTGGTGTTAAGCTTCAAGGGGATGAAGTCACACCTTTTACCCAGGGTTATGGAGCTCAGCGCAGGGTAAGATTCCAGGTTATCCCCCTGGCTGGAGGTGTTAAAGCAAAACACTCCACATGCCCAATAAATTGTATTTCACCCCTTCACAGTATCAGGAAATGCCTGCAAGGCCTTGGGCCTACTTCCAGCCTCCAGACACCAATTGTACTGATACCTGTGACATTTGGTGTTGTTCAACTTCAAGGGGATGAAGTCACACTTTCGACCCAGGGTTATGGAGCTCAGCGCAGGGTAAGATTTCAGGTTATCCCCCTTGGCTTGAGGTGTTAATGCAAAACACTTCACATGCCCAATAAATTGTATTTCACCCCTTCACAGTATCAGGAAAGGCCTGCAAGGCCTTGGGCCTACTTCCAGCCTCCAGACACCAATTGTACTGATACCTGTGACATTTGGTGTTGTTCAACTTCAAGGGGATGAAGTCACACCTTCTACCCAGGGTTATGGAGCTCAGCGGAGGGTAAGATTTCAGCTTTTCACCCCTAGCTGGATGTGTTAAAGCAAAACACTTCTCATTCCCAATAAAGTCAATTTCACCCCTTCACAGTATCAGGAAGGACCTGCAAGGCCTTGGTCCTACTTCCAGCCTCCAGGCACCAATGTTACTGATACCTGTGACATTTGGTGGTGTTGAGCTTCAAGGGGATGAAGGCACACCTTTTACCCAGGGTTATGGAGCTCAGCGCAGGGTAAGATTTCAGATTATCCCCCTGGCTGGAGGTGTTAAAGCAAAACACTTCACATGCCCAATAAAGTCTATTTCACCCCTTCACAGTATCAGGAAAGGCCTGCAAGGCCTTGGGCCTACTTCCATCCTCCAGGCACCAATGTTACTGATACCTGTGACATTTGGTGGTGTTAAGCTTCAAGGGGAAGAAGTCACACCTTCTACCCAGGGTTATGGAGCTCAGCGCAGGGTAAGATTTTAGGTTATCCCCCTGGCTGGAGGTGTTAAAGCAAAACACTCCACATGCCCAATAAAGTCTATTTCACCCCTTCACAGTATCAGTAGAGGCCTGGAAGGCCTTGGGCCCACTTCCAGCCTCCAGGCACCAATTTTACTGATACCTGTGACATTTGGAGGTGCTAAGCTTCAAGGGGATGAAGTCACACCTTCTACCCAGGGTTATGGAGCTCAGTGCAGGGTAAGAATTCAGGTTATCCCCCTGGCTGGAGGTGTTAAAGCAAAACACTCCCCATGCCCAATAAAGTCTATTTCACCCCTTCACAGTATCAGTAGAGGCCTGCAAGGCCTTGGGCCTACTTCCAGCCTCCAGGCACCAATTTTACTGATACCTGTGACATTTGGAGGTGCTAAGCTTCAAGGGGATGAAGTCACACCTTCTACCCAGGGTTATGGAGCTCAGCGCAGGGTAAGAATTCAGGTTATCCCCCTGGCTGGAGGTGTTAAAGCAAAACACTCCACATGCCCAATAAAGTCTATTTCACCCCTTCACAGTATCAGGAAGGACCTGCAAGGCCTTGGGCCTACTTCCAGCCTCCAGGCACCAATTGTACTTATACCTGTGACATTCGGTGGAGTTAAGCGTCAAGGGGATGAAGTCACACCTTTTACCCAGGGTTATGGAGCTCAGCGCAGGGTAAGATTTCAGGTTATGCCCCTGGCTGGAGGTGTTAAAGCAAAACACTCCACATGCCCAATAAAGTCTATTTCACCCTTTCCCAGTATCAGGAAAGGCCTGCAAGGCCTTGTGCCTACTTCAGGCCTCCAGGCACTAATGTTACTGATACCTGTGACATTTGGTGGTGTTAAGCTTCAAGGGAATGAAGTCACACCTTTTACCCAGGGTTCTGGAGCTCAGCGCAGGGTAAGATTCCAGGTTATCCCCCTGGCTTGAGGTGTTAAAGCAAAACACTTCACATGCCCAATAAAGTCTATTTCACCCCTTTCACAGTATCAGGAAAGGCCTGCAAGGCCTTGGGCCTACTTCCAGCCCCCAGGCACCAATGTTACTGACACCTGTGACATTTGGTGGTGTTAAGCTTAAAGGGGAAGAAGTCGCACCTTTTACCCAGGGTTATGGAACTCAGTGCAGGGTAAGATTCCAGGTTATCCCCCTGGCTGGAGGTGTTAAAGCAAAACACTCCACATGCCCAATAAAGTCTATTTCACCCCTTTCATAGTATCAGGAAAGGCCTGCAAGGCCTAGTGCCAGTTTCCAGCCTCCAGGCACCTGTTTTTGTGATACTTGAGACATTTGGAGGTGTTCAGCTTCAAGGGGATGAAGTTGCACCTTCTACCCAGGGTTATGGAGCTCCGTGCAGGGTAAGATTTCAGTTTATCCCCCTGGCTGGAGGTGTTAAAGCAAAACACTTCACATGCCCATTAACGTCTATTTCACCCCTTCACAGTATCAGTAAAAGGCCTACAAGGCCTTGGGCCTACTTCCAGCCTCCTGGCACCAATTACACTGATACCTGTGACATTTGGAAGTGTTAAGCTTCAAGGGGAAGAAGTCACACTTTCTACCCAGGGTTATGGAGCTCAGCGAAGGGTAAGATTTCAAGTTTCAACCCTGGCTGGAGGTGTTAAAGCAAAACACCTCACATGCCCAATAAATTGTATTTCACCCCTTCACAGTATCAGGAAAGGCCTGCAAGGCCTTGGGCCTACTTCCAGCCTCCAGGCACCAATTGTACTCATACCTGTGACATTTGGAGGTGCTAAGCGTCAAGGGGATGAAGTCACACCTTCTACCCAGGGTTATGGAGCTCCGCGCAGGGTAAGAATTCAGGTTATCCCCCTGGCTGGAGGTGTTAAAGCAAAACACTCCACATGCCCATTAAAGTCATTTTTACCCCTTCACAGTATCAGGAAAGGCCTGCAAGACCTTGGGCCTACTTCCAGCCTCCAGGCACCAATTTTACTGATACCTGTGACATTTGGAGGTGCTAAGCTTCAAGGGAATGAAGTCACACCTTTTACCCAGGGTTATGGAGCTCAGCGCAGGGTAAGATTCCAGGTTATCCCCCTGGCTTGAGGTGTTAAAGCAAAACACTTCACATGCCCAATAAAGTCTATTTCACCCCTTCACAGTATCAGGAAGGACCTGCAAGGCCTTGGTCCTACTTCCAGCCTCCAGGCACCAATGTTACTGATACCTGTGACATTTGGTGGTGTTAAGCTTCAAGGGGATGAAGTCACACCTTCTACCCAGGGTTATAGAGCTCAGTGCAGGGTAAGATTTCAGGTTATGCCCCTGGCTGGAGGTGTTAAAGCAAAACACTCCACATGCCCAATAAAGTCTATTTCACCCTTTCCCAGTATCAGGAAAGGCCTGCAAGGCCTTGTGCCTACTTCAGGCCTCCAGGCACTAATGTTACTGATACCTGTGACATTTGGTGGTGTTAAGCTTCAAGGGAATGAAGTCACACCTTTTACCCAGGGTTCTGGAGCTCAGCGCAGGGTAAGATTCCAGGTTATCCCCCTGGCTTGAGGTGTTAAAGCAAAACACTTCACATGCCCAATAAAGTCTATTTCACCCCTTTCACAGTATCAGGAAAGGCCTGCAAGGCCTTGGGCCTACTTCCAGCCCCCAGGCACCAATGTTACTGACACCTGTGACATTTGGTGGTGTTAAGCTTAAAGGGGAAGAAGTCGCACCTTTTACCCAGGGTTATGGAACTCAGTGCAGGGTAAGATTCCAGGTTATCCCCCTGGCTGGAGGTGTTAAAGCAAAACACTCCACATGCCCAATAAAGTCTATTTCACCCCTTTCATAGTATCAGGAAAGGCCTGCAAGGCCTAGTGCCAGTTTCCAGCCTCCAGGCACCTGTTTTTGTGATACTTGAGACATTTGGAGGTGTTCAGCTTCAAGGGGATGAAGTTGCACCTTCTACCCAGGGTTATGGAGCTCCGTGCAGGGTAAGATTTCAGTTTATCCCCCTGGCTGGAGGTGTTAAAGCAAAACACTTCACATGCCCATTAACGTCTATTTCACCCCTTCACAGTATCAGTAAAAGGCCTACAAGGCCTTGGGCCTACTTCCAGCCTCCAGGCACCAATGTTACTGATACCTGTGACATTTGGAGGTGTTAAGCTTCAAGGGGAAGAAGTCACACTTTCTACCCAGGGTTATGGAGCTCAGCGAAGGGTAAGATTTCAAGTTTCAACCCTGGCTGGAGGTGTTAAAGCAAAACACCTCACATGCCCAATAAATTGTATTTCACCCCTTCACAGTATCAGGAAAGGCCTGCAAGGCCTTGGGCCTACTTCCAGCCTCCAGGCACCAATGTTACTGATACCTGTGACATTTGGAGGTGCTAAGCGTCAAGGGGATGAAGTCACACCTTCTACCCAGGGTTATGGAGCTCAGCGCATGGTAAGATTCCGGGTTATCCCCCTGTCTTGAGGCGTTAAAGCAAAACACTTCACATGCCCAATAAAGTCTATTTCACCCCTTTCACAGTATCAGGAAAGGCCTGCAAGACCTTGGGCCTACTTCCAGCCTCCAGGCACCAATTGTACTGATACCTGTGACATTTGGAGGTGCTAAGCGTCAAGGGGATGAAGTCACACCTTCTACCCAGGGTTATGGAGCTCCGCGCAGGGTAAGAATTCAGGTTATCCCCCTGGCTGGAGGTGTTAAAGCAAAACACTCCACATGCCCATTAAAGTCTATTTCACCCCTTCACAGTATCAGGAAGGACCTGCAAGGCCTTGGGCCTACTCCCAGCCTCCAGGCACCAATTTTACTGATACCTGTGACATTTGGAGGTGCTAAGCTTCAAGGGGATGAAGTCACACCTTCTACCCAGGGTTATGGAGCTCAGTGCAGGGTAAGATTTCAGGTTATGCCCCTGGCTGGAGGTGTTAAAGCAAAACACTCCACATGCCCAATAAAGTCTATTTCACCCTTTCCCAGTATCAGGAAAGGCCTGCAAGGCCTTGTGCCTACTTCAGGCCTCCAGGCACTAATGTTACTGATACCTGTGACATTTGGTGGTGTTAAGCTTCAAGGGAATGAAGTCACACCTTTTACCCAGGGTTCTGGAGCTCAGCGCAGGGTAAGATTCCAGGTTATCCCCCTGGCTTGAGGTGTTAAAGCAAAACACTTCACATGCCCAATAAAGTCTATTTCACCCCTTTCACAGTATCAGGAAAGGCCTGCAAGGCCTTGGGCCTACTTCCAGCCCCCAGGCACCAATGTTACTGACACCTGTGACATTTGGTGGTGTTAAGCTTAAAGGGGAAGAAGTCGCACCTTTTACCCAGGGTTATGGAACTCAGTGCAGGGTAAGATTCCAGGTTATCCCCCTGGCTGGAGGTGTTAAAGCAAAACACTCCACATGCCCAATAAAGTCTATTTCACCCCTTTCATAGTATCAGGAAAGGCCTGCAAGGCCTAGTGCCAGTTTCCAGCCTCCAGGCACCTGTTTTTGTGATACTTGAGACATTTGGAGGTGTTCAGCTTCAAGGGGATGAAGTTGCACCTTCTACCCAGGGTTATGGAGCTCCGTGCAGGGTAAGATTTCAGTTTATCCCCCTGGCTGGAGGTGTTAAAGCAAAACACTTCACATGCCCATTAACGTCTATTTCACCCCTTCACAGTATCAGTAAAAGGCCTACAAGGCCTTGGGCCTACTTCCAGCCTCCTGGCACCAATTACACTGATACCTGTGACATTTGGAGGTGTTAAGCTTCAAGGGGAAGAAGTCACACTTTCTACCCAGGGTTATGGAGCTCAGCGAAGGGTAAGATTTCAAGTTTCAACCCTGGCTGGAGGTGTTAAAGCAAAACACCTCACATGCCCAATAAATTGTATTTCACCCCTTCACAGTATCAGGAAAGGCCTGCAAGGCCTTGGGCCTACTTCCAGCCTCCAGGCACCAATTGTACTCATACCTGTGACATTTGGAGGTGCTAAGCGTCAAGGGGATGAAGTCACACCTTCTACCCAGGGTTATGGAGCTCCGCGCAGGGTAAGAATTCAGGTTATCCCCCTGGCTGGAGGTGTTAAAGCAAAACACTCCACATGCCCAATAAAGTCTATTTCACCCCTCCACAGTATCTGGAAAGGCATGCAAGGCCTTGGGCCTACTTCCAGCTTCCAGGCACCAATTTTACTGATACCTGTGACATTTGGTGGTGTTAAGCTTCAGGGGGATGAAGTCACACTTTCTACCCAGGGTTATGGAGCTCAGCGCAGGGTAAGATTTTAGGTTATCCCCCTGGCTGGAGGTGTTAAAGCAAAACACTCCACATGCCCATTAAAGTCTATTTCACCCCTTCACAGTATCAGGAAAGGCATGCAAGGCCTTGGGCCTACTTCCAGCCTCCAGGCACCAATGTTACTCATACCTGTGACATTTGGTGGTGTTAAGCTTCAAGGGGATGAAGTCACACCTTCTACCCAGGGTTATGGAGCTCAGCGCAGGGTAAGATTTCAGGTTATCCCCCTGGCTAGAGGTGTTAAAGCAAAACACCTCACATGCCCAGTACAGTGTATTTCACCCTTTCCCAGTATCAGGAAAGGCCTGCAAGGCCTTGTGCCTACTTCAGGCCTCCAGGCACCAATGTTACTGATACCTGTGACATTTGGTGGTGTTAAGCTTCAAGGGGAAGAAGTCACACTTTCTACCCAGGGTTATGGAGCTCAGCGCAGGGTAAGATTTTAGGTTATCCCCCTGGCTGGAGGTGTTAAAGCAAAACACTTCACATGCCCATTAACGTCTATTTCACCCCTTCACAGTATCAGTAAAAGGCCTACAAGGCCTTGGGCCTACTTCCAGCCTCATGGCACCAATTACACTGATACCTGTGACATTTGGAGGTGTTAAGCTTCAAGGGGAAGAAGTCACACTTTCTACCCAGGGTTATGGAGCTCAGCGAAGGGTAAGATTTCAAGTTTCAACCCTGGCTGGAGGTGTTAAAGCAAAACACCTCACATGCCCAATAAATTGTATTTCACCCCTTCACAGTATCAGGAAAGGCCTGCAAGGCCTTGGGCCTACTTCCAGCCTCCAGGCACCAATGTTACTGATACCTGTGACATTTGGAGGTGCTAAGCGTCAAGGGGATGAAGTCACACCTTCTACCCAGGGTTATGGAGCTCAGCGCAGGGTAAGATTCCGGGTTATCCCCCTGTCTTGAGGCGTTAAAGCAAAACACTTCACATGCCCAATAAAGTCTATTTCACCCCTTTCACAGTATCAGGAAAGGCCTGCAAGACCTTGGGCCTACTTCCAGCCTCCAGGCACCAATTGTACTGATACCTGTGACATTTGGAGGTGCTAAGCGTCAAGGGGATGAAGTCACACCTTCTACCCAGGGTTATGGAGCTCCGCGCAGGGTAAGAATTCAGGTTATCCCCCTGGCTGGAGGTGTTAAAGCAAAACACTCCACATGCCCATTAAAGTCTATTTTACCCCTTCACAGTATCAGGAAAGGCCTGCAAGACCTTGGGCCTACTTCCAGCCTCCAGGCACCAATTTTACTGATACCTGTGACATTTGGAGGTGCTAAGCTTCAAGGGAATGAAGTCACACCTTTTACCCAGGGTTATGGAGCTCAGCGCAGGGTAAGATTCCAGGTTATCCCCCTGGCTTGAGGTGTTAAAGCAAAACACTTCACATGCCCAATAAAGTCTATTTCACCCCTTCACAGTATCAGGAAGGACCTGCAAGGCCTTGGTCCTACTTCCAGCCTCCAGGCACCAATGTTACTGATACCTGTGACATTTGGTGGTGTTAAGCTTCAAGGGGATGAAGTCGCACCTTCTACCCAGGGTTATGGAGCTCCGCGCAGGGTAAGATTTCAGGTTATACCCCAAGCTTGAGGTGTTAAAGCAAAACACTTCACATGCCCAATAAAGTCTATTTCACCCCTTCACAGTATCAGGAAAGGCCTGCAAGGCCTTGTGCCTACTTCCAGCCTCCAGGCACCAATGTTACTGATATCTGTGACATTTGGTGGTGTTAAGCTTCAAGGGGAAGAAGTCACACCTTCTACCCAGGGTTATGGAGCTCAGCGCAGGGTAAGATTTCAGCTTTTCACCCCTAGCTGGATGTGTTGAAGCAAAACACTTCTCATGCCCAATAAAGTCTATTTCACCCCTCCACAGTATCAGGGAAGGCCTGCAAGGCCTTGTGCCTACTTCCAGCCTCCAGGCACCAATGTTACTGATACCTGTGACATTTGGTGGTGTTAAGCTTCAAGGGGAAGAAGTCACATCTTCTACCCAGGGTTATGGAGCTCAGCGCAGGGTAAGAATTCAGGTTATCCCCCTGGCTGGAGGTGTTTAAGCAAAACACCTCACATGCCCAGTACAGTGTATTTCACCCTTTCCCAGTATCAGGAAAGGCCTGCAAGGCCTTGTGCCTACTTCCAGCCTCAAGTCACCAATGTTACTGATACCTGTGACATGTGGTGGTGTTAAGCTTCAAGGGGATGAGGTAACACCTTTTACCCAGGGTTATGGAGCTCAGCGCAGGGTAAGATTTCAAGTTATACCCCAAGCTTGAGGTGTTAAAGCAAAACACTTCACATGCCCAATAAAGTCTATTTCACCCCTTCACAGTATCAGGAAAGGCCTGCAAGGCCTTGTGCCTACTTCCAGCCTCCAGGCACCAATGTTACTGATATCTGTGACATTTGGTGGTGTTAAGCTTCAAGGGGAAGAAGTCACACCTTCTACCGAGGGTTATGGAGCTCAGCGCAGGGTAAGATTTCAGCTTTTCACCCCTAGCTGGATGTGTTGAAGCAAAACACTTCTCATGCCCAATAAAGTCTATTTCACCCCTCCACAGTATCAGGGAAGGCCTGCAAGGCCTTGTGCCTACTTCCAGCCTCCAGGCACCAATGTTACTGATACCTGTGACATTTGGTGGTGTTAAGCTTCAAGGGGAAGAAGTCACATCTTCTACCCAGGGTTATGGAGCTCAGCGCAGGGTAAGAATTCAGGTTATCCCCCTGGCTGGAGGTGTTTAAGCAAAACACCTCACATGCCCAGTACAGTGTATTTCACCCTTTCCCAGTATCAGGAAAGGCCTGCAAGGCCTTGTGCCTACTTCAGGCCTCCAGGCACCAATGTTACTGATACCAGTAACATTTGGTGGTGTTAAGCCTCAAGGGGATGAAGTCACACCTTTTACCCAGGGTTATGGAGCTCAGCGCAGGGTAAGATTCCAGGTTATCCCCCTGGCTTGAGGTGTTAAAGCAAAACACTTCACATGCCCAATAAAGTCTATTTCACCCCTTTCACAGTATCAGGAAAGGCCTGCAAGGCCTTGGGCCTACTTCCAGCCTCCAGGCACCAATTTTACTGATACCTGTGACATTTGGAGGTGCTAAGCGTCAAGGGGATGAAGTCACACCTTCTACCCAGGGTTATGGAGCTCAGTGCAGGGTAAGAATTCGGGTTATCCCCCTGGCTGGAGGTGTTAAAGAAAAACACTTCACATGCCCAATAAAGTCTATTTCACCCCTTCACAGTATCAGGAAAGGCCTGCAAGGCCTTGGGCCTACTTCCATCCTCCAGGCACCAATGTTACTGATACCTGTGACATTTGGTGCTGTTAAGCTTCAAGGGGAAGAAGTCACACCTTCTACCCAGGGTTATGGAGCTCAGCGCAGGGTAAGATTTCAGCTTTTCACCCCTAGCTGGATGTGTTGAAGCAAAACACTTCTCATGCCCAATAAAGTCTATTTCACCCCTCCACAGTATCAGGGAAGGCCTGCAAGGCCTTGTGCCTACTTCCAGCCTCCAGGCACCAATGTTACTGATACCTGTGACATTTGGTGGTGTTAAGCTTCAAGGGGAAGAAGTCACATCTTCTACCCAGGGTTATGGAGCTCAGCGCAGGGTAAGAATTCAGGTTATCCCCCTGGCTGGAGGTGTTTAAGCAAAACACCTCACATGCCCAGTACAGTGTATTTCACCCTTTCCCAGTATCAGGAAAGGCCTGCAAGGCCTTGTGCCTACTTCCAGCCTCCAGGCACCAATGTTACTGACACCTGTGACTTTTGGTGGTGTTAATCTTAAAGGGGAAGAAGTCACACCTTCTACCCAGGGTTACGGAGCTCAGCGCAGGGTAAGATTCCAGGTTATCCCCCTGGCTTGAGGTGTTAAAGCAAAACACTTCACATGCCCAATAAAGTCTATTTCACACCTTTCACAGTATCAGGAAAGGCCTGCAAGGCCTTGGGCCTACTTCCAGCTTCCAGGCACCAATTTTACTGATACCTGTGACATTTGGTGGTGTTAAGCTTCAAGGGGATGAAGTCACACTTTCTACCCAGGGTTATGGAGCTCAGCGCAGGGTAAGATTTTAGGTTATCCCCCTGGCTGGAGGTGTTAAAGCAAAACACTCCACATGCCCAATAAAGTCTATTTCACCCCTTTCACAGTATCAGGAAAGGCCTGCAAGGCCTTGGGCCTACTTCCAGCTTCCAGGCACCAATTTTACTGATACCGGTGACATTTGGTGGTGTTCAGCTTCAAGGGGATGAAGTCACACTTTCTACCCAGGGTTATGGAGCTCAGCGCAGGGTAAGAATTGGGGTTATCCCCCTGGCTGGAGGTGTTAAAGCAAAACACTCCACATGCCCAATAAAGTCTATTTCACCCCTTTCACAGTATCAGGATAGGCCTGCAAGGCCTTGGGCCTACTTCCAGCCTCCAGGCACACATTTTACTGATACCTGTGACATTTGGTGGTGTTAAGCTTCGAGGGGATGAAGTCGCACCTTTTACCCAGGGTTATGGAGCTCAGCGCAGGGTAAGATTTCAGGTTATCCCCCTGGCTGGAGGTGTTAAAGCAAAACACTCCACATGCCCAATAAAGTCTATTTCACCCCTTCACAGTATCAGGAAAGGCCTGCAAGGCCTTGTGCCTGTTTCCAGCCTCCAGGCACCTGTTTTTGTGATACTTGAGACATTTGGAGGTTTTCAGCTTCAAGGGGATGAAGTTGCACCTTCTACCCAGGGTTATGGAGCTCAGCGCAGGGTAAGAATTCAGGCTTCACCCCTGACTGGAGGCGTTAAAGCAAAACACTCCACATGCCCAATAAAGTCTATTTCACCCCTTCACAGTATCAGGAAAGGCCTGCAAGGCCTTGGGCCTACTTCCAGCCTCCAGGCACCAATGTTACTGATACCTGTGACATTTGGTGGTGTTAAGCTTCAAGGGGATGAAGTCACACCTTTTACCCAGGGTTATGGAGCTCAGCGCAGGGTAAGATTCCAGGTTATCCCCCTGGCTGGAGGTGTTAAAGCAAAACACTCCACATGCCCAATAAATTGTATTTCACCCCTTCACAGTATCAGGAAATGCCTGCAAGGCCTTGGGCCTACTTCCAGCCTCCAGACACCAATTGTACTGATACCTGTGACATTTGGTGTTGTTCAACTTCAAGGGGATGAAGTCACACTTTCGACCCAGGGTTATGGAGCTCAGCGCAGGGTAAGATTTCAGGTTATCCCCCTTGGCTTGAGGTGTTAATGCAAAACACTTCACATGCCCAATAAATTGTATTTCACCCCTTCACAGTATCAGGAAAGGCCTGCAAGGCCTTGGGCCTACTTCCAGCCTCCAGACACCAATTGTACTGATACCTGTGACATTTGGTGTTGTTCAACTTCAAGGGGATGAAGTCACACCTTCTACCCAGGGTTATGGAGGTCAGCGGAGGGTAAGATTTCAGCTTTTCACCCCTAGCTGGATGTGTTGAAGCAAAACACTTCTCATTCCCAATAAAGTCAATTTCACCCCTTCACAGTATCAGGAAGGACCTGCAAGGCCTTGGTCCTACTTCCAGCCTCCAGGCACCAATGTTACTGATACCTGTGACATTTGGTGGTGTTGAGCTTCAAGGGGATGAAGGCACACCTTTTACCCAGGGTTATGGAGCTCAGCGCAGGGTAAGATTTCAGATTATCCCCCTGGCTGGAGGTGTTAAAGCAAAACACTTCACATGCCCAATAAAGTCTATTTCACCCCTTCACAGTATCAGGAAAGGCCTGCAAGGCCTTGGGCCTACTTCCATCCTCCAGGCACCAATGTTACTGATACCTGTGACATTTGGTGGTGTTAAGCTTCAAGGGGAAGAAGTCACACCTTCTACCCAGGGTTATGGAGCTCAGCGCAGGGTAAGATTTTAGGTTATCCCCCTGGCTGGAGGTGTTAAAGCAAAACACTCCACATGCCCAATAAAGTCTATTTCACCCCTCCACAGTATCAGGGAAGGCCTGCAAGGCCTTGTGCCTACTTCCAGCCTCCAGGCACCAATGTTACTGATACCTGTGACATTTGGTGGTGTTAAGCTTCAAGGGGAAGAAGTCACATCTTCTACCCAGGGTTATGGAGCTCAGCGCAGGGTAAGAATTCAGGTTATCCCCCTGGCTGGAGGTGTTTAAGCAAAACACCTCACATGCCCAGTACAGTGTATTTCACCCTTTCCCAGTATCAGGAAAGGCCTGCAAGGCCTTGTGCCTACTTCCAGCCTCCAGGCACCAATGTTACTGACACCTGTGACTTTTGGTGGTGTTAATCTTAAAGGGGAAGAAGTCACACCTTCTACCCAGGGTTACGGAGCTCAGCGCAGGGTAAGATTCCAGGTTATCCCCCTGGCTTGAGGTGTTAAAGCAAAACACTTCACATGCCCAATAAAGTCTATTTCACACCTTTCACAGTATCAGGAAAGGCCTGCAAGGCCTTGGGCCTACTTCCAGCTTCCAGGCACCAATTTTACTGATACCTGTGACATTTGGTGGTGTTAAGCTTCAAGGGGATGAAGTCACACTTTCTACCCAGGGTTATGGAGCTCAGCGCAGGGTAAGATTTTAGGTTATCCCCCTGGCTGGAGGTGTTAAAGCAAAACACTCCACATGCCCAATAAAGTCTATTTCACCCCTTTCACAGTATCAGGAAAGGCCTGCAAGGCCTTGGGCCTACTTCCAGCTTCCAGGCACCAATTTTACTGATACCGGTGACATTTGGTGGTGTTCAGCTTCAAGGGGATGAAGTCACACTTTCTACCCAGGGTTATGGAGCTCAGCGCAGGGTAAGAATTGGGGTTATCCCCCTGGCTGGAGGTGTTAAAGCAAAACACTCCACAAGCCCAATAAAGTCTATTTCACCCCTTTCACAGTATCAGGATAGGCCTGCAAGGCCTTGGGCCTACTTCCAGCCTCCAGGCACACATTTTACTGATACCTGTGACATTTGGTGGTGTTAAGCTTCGAGGGGATGAAGTCGCACCTTTTACCCAGGGTTATGGAGCTCAGCGCAGGGTAAGATTTCAGGTTATCCCCCTGGCTGGAGGTGTTAAAGCAAAACACTCCACATGCCCAATAAAGTCTATTTCACCCCTTCACAGTATCAGGAAAGGCCTGCAAGGCCTTGTGCCTGTTTCCAGCCTCCAGGCACCTGTTTTTGTGATACTTGAGACATTTGGAGGTTTTCAGCTTCAAGGGGATGAAGTTGCACCTTCTACCCAGGGTTATGGAGCTCAGCGCAGGGTAAGAATTCAGGCTTCACCCCTGACTGGAGGCGTTAAAGCAAAACACTCCACATGCCCAATAAAGTCTATTTCACCCCTTCACAGTATCAGGAAAGGCCTGCAAGGCCTTGGGCCTACTTCCAGCCTCCAGGCACCAATGTTACTGATACCTGTGACATTTGGTGGTGTTAAGCTTCAAGGGGATGAAGTCACACCTTTTACCCAGGGTTATGGAGCTCAGCGCAGGGTAAGATTCCAGGTTATCCCCCTGGCTGGAGGTGTTAAAGCAAAACACTCCACATGCCCAATAAATTGTATTTCACCCCTTCACAGTATCAGGAAATGCCTGCAAGGCCTTGGGCCTACTTCCAGCCTCCAGACACCAATTGTACTGATACCTGTGACATTTGGTGTTGTTCAACTTCAAGGGGATGAAGTCACACTTTCGACCCAGGGTTATGGAGCTCAGCGCAGGGTAAGATTTCAGGTTATCCCCCTTGGCTTGAGGTGTTAATGCAAAACACTTCACATGCCCAATAAATTGTATTTCACCCCTTCACAGTATCAGGAAAGGCCTGCAAGGCCTTGGGCCTACTTCCAGCCTCCAGACACCAATTGTACTGATACCTGTGACATTTGGTGGTGTTAAGCTTCAAGGGGAAGAAGTCACACCTTCTACCCAGGGTTATGGAGCTCAGCGCAGGGTAAGATTTTAGGTTATCCCCCTGGCTGGAGGTGTTAAAGCAAAACACTCCACATGCCCAATAAAGTCTATTTCACCCCTTCACAGTATCAGTAGAGGCCTGGAAGGCCTTGGGCCCACTTCCAGCCTCCAGGCACCAATTTTACTGATACCTGTGACATTTGGAGGTGCTAAGCTTCAAGGGGATGAAGTCACACCTTCTACCCAGGGTTATGGAGCTCAGTGCAGGGTAAGAATTCAGGTTATCCCCCTGGCTGGAGGTGTTAAAGCAAAACACTCCCCATGCCCAATAAAGTCTATTTCACCCCTTCACAGTATCAGTAGAGGCCTGCAAGGCCTTGGGCCTACTTCCAGCCTCCAGGCACCAATTTTACTGATACCTGTGACATTTGGAGGTGCTAAGCTTCAAGGGGATGAAGTCACACCTTCTACCCAGGGTTATGGAGCTCAGCGCAGGGTAAGAATTCAGGTTATCCCCCTGGCTGGAGGTGTTAAAGCAAAACACTCCACATGCCCAATAAAGTCTATTTCACCCCTTCACAGTATCAGGAAGGACCTGCAAGGCCTTGGTCCTACTTCCAGCCTCCAGGCACCAATGTTACTGATACCTGTGACATTTGGTGGTGTTAAGCTTCAAGGGGATGAAGTCACACCTTCTACCCAGGGTTATAGAGCTCAGTGCAGGGTAAGATTTCAGGTTATGCCCCTGGCTGGAGGTGTTAAAGCAAAACACTCCACATGCCCAATAAAGTCTATTTCACCCTTTCCCAGTATCAGGAAAGGCCTGCAAGGCCTTGTGCCTACTTCAGGCCTCCAGGCACTAATGTTACTGATACCTGTGACATTTGGTGGTGTTAAGCTTCAAGGGAATGAAGTCACACCTTTTACCCAGGGTTCTGGAGCTCAGCGCAGGGTAAGATTCCAGGTTATCCCCCTGGCTTGAGGTGTTAAAGCAAAACACTTCACATGCCCAATAAAGTCTATTTCACCCCTTTCACAGTATCAGGAAAGGCCTGCAAGGCCTTGGGCCTACTTCCAGCCCCCAGGCACCAATGTTACTGACACCTGTGACATTTGGTGGTGTTAAGCTTAAAGGGGAAGAAGTCGCACCTTTTACCCAGGGTTATGGAACTCAGTGCAGGGTAAGATTCCAGGTTATCCCCCTGGCTGGAGGTGTTAAAGCAAAACACTCCACATGCCCAATAAAGTCTATTTCACCCCTTTCATAGTATCAGGAAAGGCCTGCAAGGCCTAGTGCCAGTTTCCAGCCTCCAGGCACCTGTTTTTGTGATACTTGAGACATTTGGAGGTGTTCAGCTTCAAGGGGATGAAGTTGCACCTTCTACCCAGGGTTATGGAGCTCCGTGCAGGGTAAGATTTCAGTTTATCCCCCTGGCTGGAGGTGTTAAAGCAAAACACTTCACATGCCCATTAACGTCTATTTCACCCCTTCACAGTATCAGTAAAAGGCCTACAAGGCCTTGGGCCTACTTCCAGCCTCCAGGCACCAATGTTACTGATACCTGTGACATTTGGAGGTGTTAAGCTTCAAGGGGAAGAAGTCACACTTTCTACCCAGGGTTATGGAGCTCAGCGAAGGGTAAGATTTCAAGTTTCAACCCTGGCTGGAGGTGTTAAAGCAAAACACCTCACATGCCCAATAAATTGTATTTCACCCCTTCACAGTATCAGGAAAGGCCTGCAAGGCCTTGGGCCTACTTCCAGCCTCCAGGCACCAATGTTACTGATACCTGTGACATTTGGAGGTGCTAAGCGTCAAGGGGATGAAGTCACACCTTCTACCCAGGGTTATGGAGCTCAGCGCATGGTAAGATTCCGGGTTATCCCCCTGTCTTGAGGCGTTAAAGCAAAACACTTCACATGCCCAATAAAGTCTATTTCACCCCTTTCACAGTATCAGGAAAGGCCTGCAAGACCTTGGGCCTACTTCCAGCCTCCAGGCACCAATTGTACTGATACCTGTGACATTTGGAGGTGCTAAGCGTCAAGGGGATGAAGTCACACCTTCTACCCAGGGTTATGGAGCTCCGCGCAGGGTAAGAATTCAGGTTATCCCCCTGGCTGGAGGTGTTAAAGCAAAACACTCCACATGCCCATTAAAGTCTATTTCACCCCTTCACAGTATCAGGAAGGACCTGCAAGGCCTTGGGCCTACTCCCAGCCTCCAGGCACCAATTTTACTGATACCTGTGACATTTGGAGGTGCTAAGCTTCAAGGGGGTGAAGTCACACCTTCTACCCAGGGTTATGGAGCTCAGTGCAGGGTAAGATTTCAGGTTATGCCCCTGGCTGGAGGTGTTAAAGCAAAACACTCCACATGCCCAATAAAGTCTATTTCACCCTTTCCCAGTATCAGGAAAGGCCTGCAAGGCCTTGTGCCTACTTCAGGCCTCCAGGCACTAATGTTACTGATACCTGTGACATTTGGTGGTGTTAAGCTTCAAGGGAATGAAGTCACACCTTTTACCCAGGGTTCTGGAGCTCAGCGCAGGGTAAGATTCCAGGTTATCCCCCTGGCTTGAGGTGTTAAAGCAAAACACTTCACATGCCCAATAAAGTCTATTTCACCCATTTCACAGTATCAGGAAAGGCCTGCAAGGCCTTGGGCCTACTTCCAGCCCCCAGGCACCAATGTTACTGACACCTGTGACATTTGGTGGTGTTAAGCTTAAAGGGGAAGAAGTCGCACCTTTTACCCAGGGTTATGGAACTCAGTGCAGGGTAAGATTCCAGGTTATCCCCCTGGCTGGAGGTGTTAAAGCAAAACACTCCACATGCCCAATAAAGTCTATTTCACCCCTTTCATAGTATCAGGAAAGGCCTGCAAGGCCTAGTGCCAGTTTCCAGCCTCCAGGCACCTGTTTTTGTGATACTTGAGACATTTGGAGGTGTTCAGCTTCAAGGGGAAGAAGTCACATCTTCTACCCAGGGTTATGGAGCTCCGTGCAGGGTAAGATTTCAGGTTATCCCCCTGGCTGGAGGTGTTTAAGCAAAACACCTCACATGCCCAGTACAGTGTATTTCACCCTTTCCCAGTATCAGGAAAGGCCTGCAAGGCCTTGTGCCTACTTCCAGCCTCAAGTCACCAATGTTACTGATACCTGTGACATGTGGTGGTGTTAAGCTTCAAGGGGATGAGGTAACACCTTTTACCCAGGGTTATGGAGCTCAGCGCAGGGTAAGATTTCAAGTTATACCCCAAGCTTGAGGTGTTAAAGCAAAACACCTCACATGCCCAATAAATTGTATTTCACCCCTTCACAGTATCAGGAAAGGCCTGCAAGGCCTTGGGCCTACTTCCAGCCTCCAGGCACCAATTGTACTCATACCTGTGACATTTGGAGGTGCTAAGCGTCAAGGGGATGAAGTCACACCTTCTACCCAGGGTTATGGAGCTCAGCGCAAGGTAAGAATTCAGGTTATCCCCCTGGCTGGAGGTGTTAAAGCAAAACACTCCACATGCCCATTAAACTCTATTTTACCCCTTCACAGTATCAGGAAAGGCCTGCAAGACCTTGGGCCTACTTCCAGCCTCCAGGCACCAATTTTACTGATACCTGTGACATTTGGAGGTGCTAAGCTTCAAGGGGATGAAGTCACACCTTTTACCCAGGGTTATGGAGCTCAGCGCAGGGTAAGATTCCAGGTTATCCCCCTGGCTTGAGGTGTTAAAGCAAAACACTTCACATGCCCAATAAAGTCTATTTCACCCCTTCACAGTATCAGGAAGGACCTGCAAGGCCTTGGTCCTACTTCCAGCCTCCAGGCACCAATGTTACTGATACCTGTGACATTTGGAGGTGCTAAGCTTCAAGGGGATGAAGTCACACCTTTTACCCAGGGTTATGGAGCTCAGCGCAGGGTAAGATTCCAGGTTATCCCCCTGGCTGGAGGTGTTAAAGCAAAACACTTCACATGCCCAATAAAGTCTATTTCACCCCTTCACAGTATCAGGAAGGACCTGCAAGGCCTTGGTCCTACTTCCAGCCTCCAGGCACCAATGTTACTGATACCTGTGACATTTGGTGGTGTTAAGCTTCAAGGGGATGAAGTCACACCTTCTACCCAGGGTTATGGAGCTCAGTGCAGGGTAAGATTTCAGGTTATGCCCCTGGCTGGAGGTGTTAAAGCAAAACACTCCACATGCCCAATAAAGTCTATTTCACCCTTTCCCAGTATCAGGAAAGGCCTGCAAGGCCTTGTGCCTACTTCAGGCCTCCAGGCACTAATGTTACTGATACCTGTGACATTTGGTGGTGTTAAGCTTCAAGGGAATGAAGTCACACCTTTTACCCAGGGTTCTGGAGCTCAGCGCAGGGTAAGATTCCAGGTTATCCCCCTGGCTTGAGGTGTTAAAGCAAACACTTCACATGCCCAATAAAGTCTATTTCACCCCTTTCACAGTATCAGGAAAGGCCTGCAAGGCCTTGGGCCTACTTCCAGCCCCCAGGCACCAATGTTACTGACACCTGTGACATTTGGTGGTGTTAAGCTTAAAGGGGAAGAAGTCACACCTTTTACCCAGGGTTATGGAACTCAGTGCAGGGTAAGATTCCAGGTTATCCCCCTGGCTGGAGGTGTTAAAGCAAAACACTCCACATGCCCAATAAAGTCTATTTCACCCCTTTCATAGTATCAGGAAAGGCCTGCAAGGCCTAGTGCCAGTTTCCAGCCTCCAGGCACCTGTTTTTGTGATACTTGAGACATTTGGAGGTGTTCAGCTTCAAGGGGATGAAGTTGCACCTTCTACCCAGGGTTATGGAGCTCCGTGCAGGGTAAGATTTCAGTTTATCCCCCTGGCTGGAGGTGTTAAAGCAAAACACTTCACATGCCCATTAACGTCTATTTCACCCCTTCACAGTATCAGTAAAAGGCCTACAAGGCCTTGGGCCTACTTCCAGCCTCCTGGCACCAATTACACTGATACCTGTGACATTTGGAGGTGTTAAGCTTCAAGGGGAAGAAGTCACACTTTCTACCCAGGGTTATGGAGCTCAGCGAAGGGTAAGATTTCAAGTTTCAACCCTGGCTGGAGGTGTTAAAGCAAAACACCTCACATGCCCAATAAATTGTATTTCACCCCTTCACAGTATCAGGAAAGGCCTGCAAGGCCTTGGGCCTACTTCCAGCCTCCAGGCACCAATGTTACTGATACCTGTGACATTTGGAGGTGCTAAGCGTCAAGGGGATGAAGTCACACCTTCTACCCAGGGTTATGGAGCTCAGCGCAGGGTAAGATTCCGGGTTATCCCCCTGTCTTGAGGCGTTAAAGCAAAACACTTCACATGCCCAATAAAGTCTATTTCACCCCTTTCACAGTATCAGGAAAGGCCTGCAAGACCTTGGGCCTACTTCCAGCCTCCAGGCACCAATTGTACTGATACCTGTGACATTTGGAGGTGCTAAGCGTCAAGGGGATGAAGTCACACCTTCTACCCAGGGTTATGGAGCTCCGCGCAGGGTAAGAATTCAGGTTATCCCCCTGGCTGGAGGTGTTAAAGCAAAACACTCCACATGCCCATTAAAGTCTATTTTACCCCTTCACAGTATCAGGAAAGGCCTGCAAGACCTTGGGCCTACTTCCAGCCTCCAGGCACCAATTTTACTGATACCTGTGACATTTGGAGGTGCTAAGCTTCAAGGGAATGAAGTCACACCTTTTACCCAGGGTTATGGAGCTCAGCGCAGGGTAAGATTCCAGGTTATCCCCCTGGCTTGAGGTGTTAAAGCAAAACACTTCACATGCCCAATAAAGTCTATTTCACCCCTTCACAGTATCAGGAAGGACCTGCAAGGCCTTGGTCCTACTTCCAGCCTCCAGGCACCAATGTTACTGATACCTGTGACATTTGGTGGTGTTAAGCTTCAAGGGGATGAAGTCGCACCTTCTACCCAGGGTTATGGAGCTCCGCGCAGGGTAAGATTTCAGGTTATACCCCAAGCTTGAGGTGTTAAAGCAAAACACTTCACATGCCCAATAAAGTCTATTTCACCCCTTCACAGTATCAGGAAAGGCCTGCAAGGCCTTGTGCCTACTTCCAGCCTCCAAGCACCAATGTTACTGATATCTGTGACATTTGGTGGTGTTAAGCTTCAAGGGGAAGAAGTCACACCTTCTACCCAGGGTTATGGAGCTCAGCGCAGGGTAAGATTTCAGCTTTTCACCCCTAGCTGGATGTGTTGAAGCAAAACACTTCTCATGCCCAATAAAGTCTATTTCACCCCTCCACAGTATCAGGGAAGGCCTGCAAGGCCTTGTGCCTACTTCCAGCCTCCAGGCACCAATGTTACTGATACCTGTGACATTTGGTGGTGTTAAGCTTCAAGGGGAAGAAGTCACATCTTCTACCCAGGGTTATGGAGCTCAGCGCAGGGTAAGAATTCAGGTTATCCCCCTGGCTGGAGGTGTTTAAGCAAAACACCTCACATGCCCAGTACAGTGTATTTCACCCTTTCCCAGTATCAGGAAAGGCCTGCAAGGCCTTGTGCCTACTTCCAGCCTCAAGTCACCAATGTTACTGATACCTGTGACATGTGGTGGTGTTAAGCTTCAAGGGGATGAGGTAACACCTTTTACCCAGGGTTATGGAGCTCAGCGCAGGGTAAGATTTCAAGTTATACCCCAAGCTTGAGGTGTTAAAGCAAAACACTTCACATGCCCAATAAAGTCTATTTCACCCCTTCACAGTATCAGGAAAGGCCTGCAAGGCCTTGTGCCTACTTCCAGCCTCCAGGCACCAATGTTACTGATATCTGTGACATTTGGTGGTGTTAAGCTTCAAGGGGAAGAAGTCACACCTTCTACCGAGGGTTATGGAGCTCAGCGCAGGGTAAGATTTCAGCTTTTCACCCCTAGCTGGATGTGTTGAAGCAAAACACTTCTCATGCCCAATAAAGTCTATTTCACCCCTCCACAGTATCAGGGAAGGCCTGCAAGGCCTTGTGCCTACTTCCAGCCTCCAGGCACCAATGTTACTGATACCTGTGACATTTGGTGGTGTTAAGCTTCAAGGGGAAGAAGTCACATCTTCTACCCAGGGTTATGGAGCTCAGCGCAGGGTAAGAATTCAGGTTATCCCCCTGGCTGGAGGTGTTTAAGCAAAACACCTCACATGCCCAGTAGAGTGTATTTCACCCTTTCCCAGTATCAGGAAAGGCCTGCAAGGCCTTGTGCCTACTTCAGGCCTCCAGGCACCAATGTTACTGATACCAGTGACATTTGGTGGTGTTAAGCCTCAAGGGGATGAAGTCACACCTTTTACCCAGGGTTATGGAGCTCAGCGCAGGGTAAGATTCCAGGTTATCCGCCTGGCTTGAGGTGTTAAAGCAAAACACTTCACATGCCCAATAAAGTCTATTTCACCCCTTTCACAGTATCAGGAAAGGCCTGCATTGCCTTGGGCCTACTTCCAGCTTCCAGACACCAATTTTACTGATACCTGTGACATTTGGTGGTGTTAAGCTTCAAGGGGATGAAGTCACACTTTCTACCCAGGGTTATGGAGCTCAGCGCAGGGTAAGATTTTAGGTTATCCCACTGGCTGGAGGTGTTAAAGCAAAACACTCCACATGCCCATTAAAGTCTATTTCACCCCTCCACAGTATCAGGAAAGGCCTGCAAGGCCTTGGGCCTACTTCCAGCCTCCAGGCACCAATTTTACTGATACCTGTGACATTTGGAGGTGCTAAGCGTCAAGGGGATGAAGTCACACCTTCTACCCAGGGTTATGGAGCTCAGTGCAGCGTAAGAATTCGGGTTATCCCCCTGGCTGGAGGTGTTAAAGAAAAACA
The DNA here is from genome assembly GCF_964261635.1 of Lissotriton helveticus. Lineage (NCBI taxonomy): Eukaryota > Metazoa > Chordata > Amphibia > Caudata > Salamandridae > Lissotriton > Lissotriton helveticus. The sequence goes on from NC_136063.1 coordinate 82,179,761, forward strand.
CTTCACATGCCCAATAAAGTCTATTTCACCCCTTCACAGTATCAGGAAAGGCCTGCAAGGCCTTGGGCCTACTTCCATCCTCCAGGCACCAATGTTACTGATACCTGTGACATTTGGTGCTGTTAAGCTTCAAGGGGAAGAAGTCACACCTTCTACCCAGGGTTATGGAGCTCAGCGCAGGGTAAGATTTCAGCTTTTCACCCCTAGCTGGATGTGTTGAAGCAAAACACTTCTCATGCCCAATAAAGTCTATTTCACCCCTCCACAGTATCAGGGAAGGCCTGCAAGGCCTTGTGCCTACTTCCAGCCTCCAGGCACCAATGTTACTGATACCTGTGACATTTGGTGGTGTTAAGCTTCAAGGGGAAGAAGTCACATCTTCTACCCAGGGTTATGGAGCTCAGCGCAGGGTAAGAATTCAGGTTATCCCCCTGGCTGGAGGTGTTTAAGCAAAACACCTCACATGCCCAGTACAGTGTATTTCACCCTTTCCCAGTATCAGGAAAGGCCTGCAAGGCCTTGTGCCTACTTCCAGCCTCCAGGCACCAATGTTACTGACACCTGTGACTTTTGGTGGTGTTAATCTTAAAGGGGAAGAAGTCACGCCTTCTACCCAGGGTTATGGAGCTCAGCGCAGGGTAAGATTTTAGGTTATCCCCCTGGCTGGAGGTGTTAAAGCAAAACACTTCACATGCCCATTAACGTCTATTTCACCCCTTCACAGTATCAGTAAAAGGCCTACAAGGCCTTGGGCCTACTTCCAGCCTCCAGGCACCAATTACACTGATACCTGTGACATTTGGAGGTGTTAAGCTTCAAGGGGAAGAAGTCACACTTTCTACCCAGGGTTATGGAGCTCAGCGAAGGGTAAGATTTCAAGTTTCAACCCTGGCTGGAGGTGTTAAAGCAAAACACCTCACATGCCCAATAAATTGTATTTCACCCCTTCACAGTATCAGGAAAGGCCTGCAAGGCCTTGGGCCTACTTCCAGCCTCCAGTCACAAATTCTACAGATACCTGTGACATTTGGTGGTGTTAAGCTTCAAGGGGAAGAAGTCACATCTTCTACCCAGGGTTATGGAGCTCAGCGCAGGGTAAGAATTCAGGTTATCCCCCTGGCTGGAGGTGTTAAAGCAAAACACTCCACATGCCCAATAAAGTATATTTCACCCCTTCACAGTATCAGGAAAGGTCTGCAAGGCCTTGGGCCTAATTCCAGCCTCCAGGCACCAATTTTACTGATACCTGTGACATTTGGAGGTGTTCAGCTACAAGGGGATGAAGTCACACCTTCTACCCAGGGTTATGGAGCTCAGTGCAGGGTAAGATTTCAGTTTATCCCCTTGGCCTGAGGTGTTAAAGCAAAACACTTCACATGCCCAATAAAGTCTATTTCACCCCTTCACAGTATCAGGAAAGGCCTGCAAGACCTTGGGCCTACTTCCAGCCCCTAGGCACCTGTTCTTGTGATACTTGTGACATTTGGAGGTGTTCAGCTTCAAGGGGATAAAGCCACACCTTCTACCCAGGGTTATGGAGCTCAGCGCAGGGTAAGATTTGAGCTATTCACCCCTAGCTGAATGTGTTAAAGCAAAACACTTTACATGGCCAATAAAGTCTATTACACCCCTCCACAGTATCAGGAAAGGCCTGCAAGGCCTTGGGCCTACTTCCAGCCTCCAGGGACCAATTTTACTGATACCCGTGACATTTGGTGTTGATAAGCTTCAAGGGGATGAAGTCACACCTTTTACCCAGGGTTATGGAGCTCAGCGCAGGGTAAGATTTCAAGTTTCAACCCTGGCTAGAGGTGTTAAAGCAAAACACCTCACATGCCCAATAAAGTCTATTTCACCCCTCCACAGTATCAGGAAAGGCCTGCAAGGCCTTGGGCCTACTTCCAGCCCCTAGGCACCTGTTCTTGTGATACTTGTGACATTTGGAGGTGTTCAGCTTCGAGGGGATAAAGCCACACCTTCTACCCAGGGTTATGGAGTTCAGCGCAGGGTAAGATTTCAGCTTTTCACCCCTAGCTGGATGTGTTAAAGCCAAACACTTCACATGCCCATTAAAGTCTATTTCACCCCTTCACAGTATCAGGAAAGGCCTGCAATGCCTTGGGCCTACTTCCAGCCTCCAGGCACCAAAGTTACTGATACCTGTGACATTTGGTGGTGTTAAGCTTCAAGGGGGTGAAGTCACACTTTCTACCCACGGTTATGGAGCTCAGTGCAGGGTAAGATTTTAGGTTATCCCCCTGGCTGGAGGTGTTTAAGCCAAACACCTCACATGCCCAGTACAGTGTATTTCATCCTTTCCCAGTATCAGGAAAGGCCTGCAAGGCCTTGTGCCTACTTCCAGCCTCCAGGCACCAATGTTACTGACACCTGTGACTTTTGGTGGTGTTAAGCTTCAAGGGGAAGAAGTCACACCTTCTACCCAGGGTTATGGAGCTCAGCGCAGGGTAAGAATTCAGGTTATCCCCCTGGCTGGAGGTGTTAAAGCAAAACACTCCACATGCCCAATAAAGTCTATTTCACCCCTTCACAGTATCAGGAAAGGCCGGCAAGGCCTTGGGCCTACTTCCAGCCTCCAGACACCAATTGTACTGATAACTGTGACATTTGGTGTTGTTCAACTTCAAGGGGATGAAGTCACACCTTCTACCCAGGGTTATGGAGCTCAGTGCAGGGTATGATCTCAGGTTATCCCCTTGGCTTGAGGTGTTAATGCAAAACACTTCACATGCCCAATAAATTGTATTTCACCCCTTCACAGTATCAGGAAAGGCCTGCAAGGCCTTGGGCCTACTTCCAGCCTCCAGACACCAATTGTACTGATAACTGTGACATTTGGTGTTGTTCAACTTCAAGGGGATGAAGTCACACCTTCTACCCAGGGTTATGGAGCTCAGCGGAGGGTATGATTTCAGCTTTTCACCCCTAGCTGGATGTGTTGAAGCAAAACACTTCTCATTCCCAATAAAGTCAATTTCACCCCTTCACAGTATCAGGAAGGACCTGCAAGGCCTTGGTCCTACTTCCAGCCTCCAGGCACCAATGTTACTGATACCTGTGACATTTGGTGGTGTTGAGCTTCAAGGGGATGAAGTCACACCTTCTACCCAGGGTTATGGAGCTCAGCGCAGGGTAAGATTTCAGATTATCCCCCTGGCTGGAGGTGTTAAAGCAAAACACTTCACATGCCCAATAAAGTCTATTTCACCCCTTCACAGTATCAGGAAAGGCCTGCAAGGCCTTGGGCCTACTTCCATCCTCCAGGCACCAATGTTACTGATACCTGTGACATTTGGTGGTGTTAAGCTTCAAGGGGAAGAAGTCACACCTTCTACCCAGGGTTATGGAGCTCAGTGCGGGGTAACAATTCAGGTTATCCCCCTGGCTGCAGGTGTTAAAGCAAAACACTTCACATGCCCAACACAGTCTATGTCACCCCTTCACAGTATCAGGAAAGGCCTGCAAGGCCTTGTGCCTGTTTCCAGCCTCCAGGCACCTGTTTTTGTGATACTTGAGACATTTGGAGGTGTTCAGCTTCAAGGGGATGAAGTTGCACCTTCTACCCAGGGTTATGGAGCTCAGCGCAGGGTAAGAATTCAGGCTTCACCCCTGACTGGAGGTGTTAAAGCAAAACACACCACATGCCCAATAAAGTCTATTTCACCCCTTCACAGTATCAGGAAAGGCCTGCAAGGCCTTGGGCCTACTTCCAGCCTCCAGGCACCAATGTTACTGATACCTGTGACATTTGGTGGTGGTAAGCTTCAAGGGGAAGAAGTCACACCTTCTACCCAGGGTTATGGAGCTCAGCGCAGGGTAAGATTTTAGGTTATCCCCCTGGCTGGAGGTGTTAAAGCAAAACACTCCACATGCCCAATAAAGTCTATTTCACCCCTTCACAGTGTCAGTAGAGACCTGCAAGGCCTTGGGCCTACTTCCAGCCTCCAGGCACCAATTGTACTTATACCTGTGACATTCGGTGGTGTTAAGCGTCAAGGGGATGAAGTCACACTTTCTACCCAGGGTTATGGAGCTCAGCGCAGGGTAAGATTTCAGGTTATCCCCCTTGCTGGAGGTGTTAAAGGAAAACACTCTGCATGCCCAATAAAGTCTATTTCACCCCTTCACAGTATCAGGAAAGGCCGGCAAGGCCTTGGGCCTACTTCCAGCCTCCAGGCACCAATGTTACTGATACCTGTGACATTTGGTGGTGTTAAGCTTCAAGGGGATGAAGTCACACCTTTTACCCAGGGTTATGGAGCTCAGCGCAGGGTAAGATTCCAGGTTATCCCCCTGGCTGGAGGTGTTAAAGCAAAACACTCCACATGCCCAATAAAGTCTATTTCACCCCTTCACAGTATCAGGAAAGGCCGGCAAGGCCTTGGGCCTACTTCCAGCCTCCAGGCACCAATGTTACTGATACCTGTGACATTTGGTGGTGTTAAGCTTCAAGGGGATGATGTCACACCTTTTACCCAGGGTTATGGAGCTCAGCGCAGGGTAAGATTCCAGGTTATCCCCCTGGCTGGAGGTGTTAAAGCAAAACACTCCACATGCCCAATAAAGTCTATTTCACCCCTTTCACAGTATCAGGAAAGGCCTGCAATGCCTTGGGCCTACTTCCAGCCTCCAGGCACCAATTTTACTGATACCTGTGACATTTGGTGGTGTTAAGCTTCAAGGGGATGAAGTCACACCTTCTACCCAGGGTTATGGAGCTCAGTGCAGGGTGAGAATTCAGGTTATCCCCCTGGCTGGAGGTGTTAAAGCAAAACACTTCACATGCCCAGTACAGTGTATTTCACCCTTTCCCGGTATCAGGAAAGGCCTGCAAGGCCTTGTGCCTACTTCCAGCCTCCAGGCACCAAAGTTACTGATACCTGTGACATTTGGTGGTGTTAAGCTTCAAGGGGAAGAAGTCACACCTCCTACCCAGGCTTATGGAGCTCAGTGCAGGGTAAGAATTCAGGTTATCCCCCAGGCTGGAGATTTTAAAGCAAAACACGTCACATGCCCAATAAAGTCTATTTCACCCCTTCACAGTATCAGGAAAGGCCTGCAAGGCCTTGGGCCTACTTCCAGCCTCCAGGCACCAATGTTACTGATACCTGTGACATTTGGTGGTGTTAAGCTTCAAGGGGATGAAGTCACACCTTCTACCCAGGGTTATGGAGCTTAGTGCAGGGTATGATCTCAGGTTATCCCCTTGGCTTGAGGTGTTAATGCAAAACACTTCACATGCCCAATACATTGTATTTCACCCCTTCACAGTATCAGGAAAGTCCTTGGGCCTACTTCCAGCCCCCAGGCACCTGTTTTTGTGATACTTGTGACATTTGGAGGTGTTGAGCTTCAAGGGGATGAAGGCACACCTTTTACCCAGGGTTACGGAGCTCAGCGCAGGGTAAGATTCCAGGTTATCCCCCTGGCTTGAGGTGTTAAAGCAAAACACTTCACATGCCCAATAAAGTCTATTTCACACCTTTCACAGTATCAGGAAAGGCCTGCAAGGCCTTGGGCCTACTTCCAGCTTCCAGGCACCAATTTTACTGATACCTGTGACATTTGGTGGTGTTAAGCTTCAAGGGGATGAAGTCACACTTTCTACCCAGGGTTATGGAGCTCAGCGCAGGGTAAGATTTTAGGTTATCCCCCTGGCTGGAGGTGTTAAAGCAAAACACTCCACATGCCCAATAAAGTCTATTTCACCCCTTTCACAGTATCAGGAAAGGCCTGCAAGGCCATGGGCCTACTTCCAGCTTCCAGGCACCAATTTTACTGATACCGGTGACATTTGGTGGTGTTCAGCTTCAAGGGGATGAAGTCACACTTTTTACCCAGGGTTATGGAGCTCAGCGCAGGGTAAGAATTGGGGTTATCCCCCTGGCTGGAGGTGTTAAAGCAAAACACTCCACATGCCCAATAAAGTCTATTTCACCCCTTTCACAGTATCAGGATAGGCCTGCAAGGCCTTGGGCCTACTTCCAGCCTCCAGGCACACATTTTACTGATACCTGTGACATTTGGTGGTGTTAAGCTTCGAGGGGATGAAGTCACACCTTTTACCCAGGGTTATGGAGCTCAGCGCAGGGTAAGATTTCAGGTTATCCCCCTGGCTGGAGGTGTTAAAGCAAAACACCTCACATGCCCAGTACAGTGTATTTCACCCTTTCCCAGTATCAGGAAAGGCCTGCAAGGCCTTGTGCCTACTTCCAGCCTCCAGGCACCAATTTTACTGATACCTGTGACATTTGGTGGTGTTGAGCTTCAAGGGGATGAAGGCACACCTTTTACCCAGGGTTATGGAGCTCAGCGCAGGGTAAGATTTCAGATTATCCCCCTGGCTGGAGGTGTTAAAGCAAAACACTTCACATGCCCAATAAAGTCTATTTCACCCCTTCACAGTATCAGGAAAGGACTGCAAGGCCTTGGGCCTACTTCCATCCTCCAGGCACCAATGTTACTGATACCTGTGACATTTGGTGGTGTTAAGCTTCAAGGGGAAGAAGTCACACCTTCTACCCAGGGTTATGGAGCTCAGTGCAGGGTAACAATTCAGGTTATCCCCCTGGCTGCAGGTGTTACAGCAAAACACTTCACTTGCCCAACACAGTCTATTTCACACCTTCACAGTATCAGGAAAGGCCTGCAAGGCCTTGGGCGTAGCTACTTCCAGCCCCCAGGCACCAATGTTACTGACACCTGTGACATTTGGTGGTGTTAAGCTTAAAGGGGAAGAAGTCACACCTTCTACCCAGGGTTATGGAGCTCAGCGCAGCGTAAGATTTTAGGTTATCCCCCTGGCTGGAGGTGTTTAAGCAAAACACCTCACATGCCCAGTACAGTGTATTTCACCCTTTCCCAGTATCAGGAAAGGCCTGCAAGGCCTTGTGCCTACTTCAGGCCTCCAGGCACCAATGTTACTGATACCAGTGACATTTGGTGGTGTTAAGCTTCAAGGGGATGAAGTCACACCTTTTACCCAGGGTTATGGAGCTCAGCGCAGGGTAAGATTCCAGGTTATCCCGCTGGCTTGAGGTGTTAAAGCAAAACACTTCACATGCCCAATAAAGTCTATTTCACCCCTTCACAGTATCAGGAAAGGCATGCAAGGCCTTGTGCCTACTTCCAGCTTCCAGGCACCAGTTTTACTGATACCTGTGACATTTGGTGGTGTTAAGCTTCAAGGGGATGAAGTCACACTTTCTACCCAGGGTTATGGAGCTCAGCGCAGGGTAAGATTTTAGGTTATCCCCCTGGCTGGAGGTGTTAAAGCAAAACACTCCACATGCCCATTAATGTCTATTTCACCCCTTCACAGTATCAGGAAAGGCATGCAAGGCCTTGGGCCTACTTCCAGCCTCCAGGCGCCAATTTTACTGATACCTGTGACATTTGGAGGTGCTAAGCGTCAAGGGGATGAAGTCACACCTTCTACCCAGGGTTATGGAGCTCAGTGCAGGGTAAGAATTCGGGTTATCCCCCTGGCTGGGGGTGTTAAAGAAAAACACTTCACATGCCCAATAAAGTCTATTTCACCCCTTTCATAGTATCAGGAAAGGCCTGCAAGGCCTAGTGCCAGTTTCCAGCCTCCAGGCACCTGTTTTTGTGATACTTGAGACATTTGGAGGTGTTCAGCTTGAAGGGGATGAAGTCACACCTTTTACCCAGGGTTATGGAGCTCAGCGCAGGGTAAGATTCCAGGTAATCCCCCTGGCTTGAGGTGTTAAAGCAAAACACTTCACATGCCCAATAAAGTCTCTTTCACCCCTTCACAGTATCAGTAAAAGGCCTACAAGGCCTTGGGCCTACTTCCAGCCTCCAGGCACCAATTACACTGATACCTGTGACATTTGGAGGTGTTAAGCTTCAAGGGGAAGAAGTCACACTTTCTACCCAGGGTTATGGAGCTCAGCTCAGGGTAAGATTTCAAGTTTCAACCCTGGCTGGAGGTGTTAAAGCAAAACACCTCACATGCCCAATAAATTGTATTTCACCCCTTCACAGTATCAGGAAAGGCCTGCAAGGCCTTGGGCCTACTTCCAGCCCCCAGGCACCAATGTTACTGACACCTGTGACATTTGGTGGTGTTAAGCTTCAAGGGGATGAAGTCACACCTTTTACCCAGGGTTATGGAGCTCAGCGCAGGGTAAGATTCCAGGTTATCCCCCCGGCTTGAGGTGTTAAAGCTAAACACTTCCCATGCCCAATAAAGTCTATTTCACCCCTTTCACAGTATCAGGAAAGGCCTGCAAGGCCTTGGGCCTACTTCCAGCTTCCAGGCACCAATTTTACTGATACCTGTGACATTTGGTGGTGTTAAGCTTCAAGGGGATGAAGTCACACTTTCTACCCAGGGTTATGGAGCTCAGCGCAGGGTAAGATTTTAGGTTATCCCCCTGGCTGGAGGTGTTAAAGCAAAACACTCCACATGCCCATTAAAGTCTATTTTACCCCTTCACAGTATCAAGAAAGGCCTGCAAGACCTTGGGCCTACTTCCAGCCTCCAGGCACCAATTGTACTCATACCTGTGACATTTGGAGGTGCCAAGCGTCAAGGGGATGAAGTCACACCTTCTACCCAGGGTTATGGAGCTCCGCGCAGGGTAAGAATTCAGGTTATCCCCCTGGCTGGAGGTGTTAAAGCAAAACACTCCACATGCCCATTAAAGTCTATTTTACCCCTTCACAGTATCAGGAAAGGCCTGCAAGGCCTTGTGCCTACTTCCAGCTTCCAGGCACCAATTTTACTGATACCTGTGACATTTGGAGGTGCTAAGCTTCAAGGGGATGAAGTCACACCTTTTACCCAGGGTTATGGAGCTCAGCGCAGGGTAAGATTCCAGGTTATCCCCCTGGCTTGAGGTGTTAAAGCAAAACACTTCACATGCCCAATAAAGTCTATTTCACCCCTTCACAGTATCAGGAAGGACCTGCAAGGCCTTGGTCCTACTTCCAGCCTCCAGGCACCAATGTTACTGATACCTGTGACATTTGGTGGTGTTAAGCTTCAAGGGGATGAAGTCACACCTTCTACCCAGGGTTATGGAGCTCAGTGCAGGGTAAGATTTCAGGTTATGCCCCTGGCTGGAGGTGTTAAAGCAAAACACTCCACATGCCCAATAAAGTCTATTTCACCCTTTCCCAGTATCAGGAAAGGCCTGCAAGGCCTTGTGCCTACTTCAGGCCTCCAGGCACTAATGTTACTGATACCTGTGACATTTGGTGGTGTTAAGCTTCAAGGGAATGAAGTCACACCTTTTACCCAGGGTTCTGGAGCTCAGCGCAGGGTAAGATTCCAGGTTATCCCCCTGGCTTGAGGTGTTAAAGCAAAACACTTCACATGCCCAATAAAGTCTATTTCACCCCTTTCACAGTATCAGGAAAGGCCTGCAAGGCCTTGGGCCTACTTCCAGCCCCCAGGCACCAATGTTACAGACACCTGTGACATTTGGTGGTGTTAAGCTTAAAGGGGAAGAAGTCGCACCTTTTACCCAGGGTTATGGAACTCAGTGCAGGGTAAGATTCCAGGTTATCCCCCTGGCTGGAGGTGTTAAAGCAAAACACTCCACATGCCCAATAAAGTCTATTTCACCCCTTTCATAGTATCAGGAAAGGCCTGCAAGGCCTAGTGCCAGTTTCCAGCCTCCAGGCACCTGTTTTTGTGATACTTGAGACATTTGGAGGTGTTCAGCTTCAAGGGGATGAAGTTGCACCTTCTACCCAGGGTTATGGAGCTCCGTGCAGGGTAAGATTTCAGTTTATCCCCCTGGCTGGAGTTGTTAAAGCAAAACACTTCACATGCCCATTAACGTCTATTTCACCCCTTCACAGTATCAGTAAAAGGCCTACAAGGCCTTGGGCCTACTTCCAGCCTCCTGGCACCAATTACACTGATACCTGTGACATTTGGAGGTGTTAAGCTTCAAGGGGAAGAAGTCACACTTTCTACCCAGGGTTATGGAGCTCAGCGAAGGGTAAGATTTCAAGTTTCAACCCTGGCTGGAGGTGTTAAAGCAAAACACCTCACATGCCCAATAAATTGTATTTCACCCCTTCACAGTATCAGGAAAGGCCTGCAAGGCCTTGGGCCTACTTCCAGCCCCCAGGCACCAATGTTACTGACACCTGTGACATTTGGTGGTGTTAAGCTTCAAGGGGATGAAGTCACACCTTCTACCCAGGGTTATGGAGCTCAGCGCAGGGTAAGATTCCGGGTTATCCCCCTGTCTTGAGGCGTTAATGCAAAACACTTCACATGCCCAATAAAGTCTATTTCACCCCTTTCACAATATCAGGAAAGGCCTGCAAGGCCTTGGGCCTACTTCCAGCCCCCAGGCACCAATGTTACTGATACCTGTGACATTTGGAGGTGCTAAGCGTCAAGGGGATGAAGTCACACTTTCTACCCAGGGTTATGGAGCTCAGCGCAGGGTAAGATTTTAGGTTATCCCCCTGGCTGGAGGTGTTAAAGCAAAACACTCCACATGCCCATTAAAGTCTATTTTACCCCTTCACAGTATCAAGAAAGGCCTGCAAGACCTTGGGCCTACTTCCAGCCTCCAGGCACCAATTGTACTCATACCTGTGACATTTGGAGGTGCCAAGCGTCAAGGGGATGAAGTCACACCTTCTACCCAGGGTTATGGAGCTCCGCGCAGGGTAAGAATTCAGGTTATCCCCCTGGCTGGAGGTGTTAAAGCAAAACACTCCACATGCCCATTAAAGTCTATTTTACCCCTTCACAGTATCAGGAAAGGCCTGCAAGGCCTTGTGCCTACTTCCAGCTTCCAGGCACCAATTTTACTGATACCTGTGACATTTGGAGGTGCTAAGCTTCAAGGGGATGAAGTCACACCTTTTACCCAGGGTTATGGAGCTCAGCGCAGGGTAAGATTCCAGGTTATCCCCCTGGCTTGAGGTGTTAAAGCAAAACACTTCACATGCCCAATAAAGTCTATTTCACCCCTTCACAGTATCAGGAAGGACCTGCAAGGCCTTGGTCCTACTTCCAGCCTCCAGGCACCAATGTTACTGATACCTGTGACATTTGGTGGTGTTAAGCTTCAAGGGGATGAAGTCACACCTTCTACCCAGGGTTATGGAGCTCAGTGCAGGGTAAGATTTCAGGTTATGCCCCTGGCTGGAGGTGTTAAAGCAAAACACTCCACATGCCCAATAAAGTCTATTTCACCCTTTCCCAGTATCAGGAAAGGCCTGCAAGGCCTTGTGCCTACTTCAGGCCTCCAGGCACTAATGTTACTGATACCTGTGACATTTGGTGGTGTTAAGCTTCAAGGGAATGAAGTCACACCTTTTACCCAGGGTTCTGGAGCTCAGCGCAGGGTAAGATTCCAGGTTATCCCCCTGGCTTGAGGTGTTAAAGCAAAACACTTCACATGCCCAATAAAGTCTATTTCACCCCTTTCACAGTATCAGGAAAGGCCTGCAAGGCCTTGGGCCTACTTCCAGCCCCCAGGCACCAATGTTACAGACACCTGTGACATTTGGTGGTGTTAAGCTTAAAGGGGAAGAAGTCGCACCTTTTACCCAGGGTTATGGAACTCAGTGCAGGGTAAGATTCCAGGTTATCCCCCTGGCTGGAGGTGTTAAAGCAAAACACTCCACATGCCCAATAAAGTCTATTTCACCCCTTTCATAGTATCAGGAAAGGCCTGCAAGGCCTAGTGCCAAATTCCAGCCTCCAGGCACCTGTTTTTGTGATACTTGAGACATTTGGAGGTGTTCAGCTTCAAGGGGATGAAGTTGCACCTTCTACCCAGGGTTATGGAGCTCCGTGCAGGGTAAGATTTCAGTTTATCCCCCTGGCTGGAGTTGTTAAAGCAAAACACTTCACATGCCCATTAACGTCTATTTCACCCCTTCACAGTATCAGTAAAAGGCCTACAAGGCCTTGGGCCTACTTCCAGCCTCCTGGCACCAATTACACTGATACCTGTGACATTTGGAGGTGTTAAGCTTCAAGGGGAAGAAGTCACACTTTCTACCCAGGGTTATGGAGCTCAGCGAAGGGTAAGATTTCAAGTTTCAACCCTGGCTGGAGGTGTTAAAGCAAAACACCTCACATGCCCAATAAATTGTATTTCACCCCTTCACAGTATCAGGAAAGGCCTGCAAGGCCTTGGGCCTACTTCCAGCCCCCAGGCACCAATGTTACTGACACCTGTGACATTTGGTGGTGTTAAGCTTCAAGGGGATGAAGTCACACCTTCTACCCAGGGTTATGGAGCTCAGCGCAGGGTAAGATTCCGGGTTATCCCCCTGTCTTGAGGCGTTAATGCAAAACACTTCACATGCCCAATAAAGTCTATTTCACCCCTTTCACAATATCAGGAAAGGCCTGCAAGGCCTTGGGCCTACTTCCAGCCCCCAGGCACCAATGTTACTGATACCTGTGACATTTGGAGGTGCTAAGCGTCAAGGGGATGAAGTCACACCTTCTACCCAGGGTTATGGAGCTCAGCGCAGGGTAAGATTCCGGGTTATCCCCCTGTCTTGAGGCGTTAAAGCAAAACACTTCACATGCCCAATAAAGTCTATTTCACCCCTTTCACAGTATCAGGAAAGGCCTGCAAGACCTTGGGCCTACTTCCAGCCTCCAGGCACCAATTGTACTGATACCTGTGACATTTGGAGGTGCTAAGCGTCAAGGGGATGAAGTCACACCTTCTACCCAGGGTTATGGAGCTCCGCGCAGGGTAAGAATTCAGGTTATCCCCCTGGCTGGAGGTGTTAAAGCAAAACACTCCACATGCCCATTAAAGTCTATTTTACCCCTTCACAGTATCAGGAAAGGCCTGCAAGACCTTGGGCCTACTTCCAGCCTCCAGGCACCAATTTTACTGATACCTGTGACATTTGGAGGTGCTAAGCTTCAAGGGAATGAAGTCACACCTTTTACCCAGGGTTATGGAGCTCAGCGCAGGGTAAGATTCCAGGTTATCCCCCTGGCTTGAGGTGTTAAAGCAAAACACTTCACATGCCCAATAAAGTCTATTTCACCCCTTCACAGTATCAGGAAGGACCTGCAAGGCCTTGGTCCTACTTCCAGCCTCCAGGCACCAATGTTACTGATACCTGTGACATTTGGTGGTGTTAAGCTTCAAGGGGATGAAGTCGCACCTTCTACCCAGGGTTATGGAGCTCCGCGCAGGGTAAGATTTCAGGTTATACCCCAAGCTTGAGGTGTTAAAGCAAAACACTTCACATGCCCAATAAAGTCTATTTCACCCCTTCACAGTATCAGGAAAGGCCTGCAAGGCCTTGTGCCTACTTCCAGCCTCCAGGCACCAATGTTACTGATATCTGTGACATTTGGTGGTGTTAAGCTTCAAGGGGAAGAAGTCACACCTTCTACCCAGGGTTATGGAGCTCAGCGCAGGGTAAGATTTCAGCTTTTCACCCCTAGCTGGATGTGTTGAAGCAAAACACTTCTCATGCCCAATAAAGTCTATTTCACCCCTCCACAGTATCAGGGAAGGCCTGCAAGGCCTTGTGCCTACTTCCAGCCTCCAGGCACCAATGTTACTGATACCTGTGACATTTGGTGGTGTTAAGCTTCAAGGGGAAGAAGTCACATCTTCTACCCAGGGTTATGGAGCTCAGCGCAGGGTAAGAATTCAGGTTATCCCCCTGGCTGGAGGTGTTTAAGCAAAACACCTCACATGCCCAGTACAGTGTATTTCACCCTTTCCCAGTATCAGGAAAGGCCTGCAAGGCCTTGTGCCTACTTCCAGCCTCAAGTCACCAATGTTACTGATACCTGTGACATGTGGTGGTGTTAAGCTTCAAGGGGATGAGGTAACACCTTTTACCCAGGGTTATGGAGCTCAGCGCAGGGTAAGATTTCAAGTTATACCCCAAGCTTGAGGTGTTAAAGCAAAACACTTCACATGCCCAATAAAGTCTATTTCACCCCTTCACAGTATCAGGAAAGGCCTGCAAGGCCTTGTGCCTACTTCCAGCCTCCAGGCACCAATGTTACTGATATCTGTGACATTTGGTGGTGTTAAGCTTCAAGGGGAAGAAGTCACACCTTCTACCGAGGGTTATGGAGCTCAGCGCAGGGTAAGATTTCAGCTTTTCACCCCTAGCTGGATGTGTTGAAGCAAAACACTTCTCATGCCCAATAAAGTCTATTTCACCCCTCCACAGTATCAGGGAAGGCCTGCAAGGCCTTGTGCCTACTTCCAGCCTCCAGGCACCAATGTTACTGATACCTGTGACATTTGGTGGTGTTAAGCTTCAAGGGGAAGAAGTCACATCTTCTACCCAGGGTTATGGAGCTCAGCGCAGGGTAAGAATTCAGGTTATCCCCCTGGCTGGAGGTGTTTAAGCAAAACACCTCACATGCCCAGTAGAGTGTATTTCACCCTTTCCCAGTATCAGGAAAGGCCTGCAAGGCCTTGTGCCTACTTCAGGCCTCCAGGCACCAATGTTACTGATACCAGTGACATTTGGTGGTGTTAAGCCTCAAGGGGATGAAGTCACACCTTTTACCCAGGGTTATGGAGCTCAGCGCAGGGTAAGATTCCAGGTTATCCGCCTGGCTTGAGGTGTTAAAGCAAAACACTTCACATGCCCAATAAAGTCTATTTCACCCCTTTCACAGTATCAGGAAAGGCCTGCATTGCCTTGGGCCTACTTCCAGCTTCCAGACACCAATTTTACTGATACCTGTGACATTTGGTGGTGTTAAGCTTCAAGGGGATGAAGTCACACTTTCTACCCAGGGTTATGGAGCTCAGCGCAGGGTAAGATTTTAGGTTATCCCACTGGCTGGAGGTGTTAAAGCAAAACACTCCACATGCCCATTAAAGTCTATTTCACCCCTCCACAGTATCAGGAAAGGCCTGCAAGGCCTTGGGCCTACTTCCAGCCTCCAGGCACCAATTTTACTGATACCTGTGACATTTGGAGGTGCTAAGCGTCAAGGGGATGAAGTCACACCTTCTACCCAGGGTTATGGAGCTCAGTGCAGCGTAAGAATTCGGGTTATCCCCCTGGCTGGAGGTGTTAAAGAAAAACACTTCACATGCCCAATAAAGTCTATTTCACCCCTTCACAGTATCAGGAAAGGCCTGCAAGGCCTTGGGCCTACTTCCATCCTCCAGGCACCAATGTTACTGATACCTGTGACATTTGGTGCTGTTAAGCTTCAAGGGGAAGAAGTCACACCTTCTACCCAGGGTTATGGAGCTCAGCGCAGGGTAAGATTTCAGCTTTTCACCCCTAGCTGGATGTGTTGAAGCAAAACACTTCTCATGCCCAATAAAGTCTATTTCACCCCTCCACAGTAACAGGGAAGGCCTGCAAGGCCTTGTGCCTACTTCCAGCCTCCAGGCACCAATGTTACTGATACCTGTGACATTTGGTGGTGTTAAGCTTCAAGGGGAAGAAGTCACATCTTCTACCCAGGGTTATGGAGCTCAGCGCAGGGTAAGAATTCAGGTTATCCCCCTGGCTGGAGGTGTTTAAGCAAAACACCTCACATGCCCAGTACAGTGTATTTCACCCTTTCCCAGTATCAGGAAAGGCCTGCAAGGCCTTGTGCCTACTTCCAGCCTCCAGGCACCAATGTTACTGACACCTGTGACTTTTGGTGGTGTTAATCTTAAAGGGGAAGAAGTCACACCTTCTACCCAGGGTTATGGAGCTCAGCGCAGGGTAAGATTTTAGGTTATCCCCCTGGCTGGAGGTGTTAAAGCAAAACACTTCACATGCCCATTAACGTCTATTTCACCCCTTCACAGTATCAGTAAAAGGCCTACAAGGCCTTGGGCCTACTTCCAGCCTCCAGGCACCAATTACACTGATACCTGTGACATTTGGAGGTGTTAAGCTTCAAGGGGAAGAAGTCACACTTTCTACCCAGGGTTATGGAGCTCAGCGAAGGGTAAGATTTCAAGTTTCAACCCTGGCTGGAGGTGTTAAAGCAAAACACCTCACATGCCCAATAAATTGTATTTCACCCCTTCACAGTATCAGGAAAGGCCTGCAAGGCCTTGGGCCTACTTCCAGCCTCCAGTCACAAATTCTACAGATACCTGTGACATTTGGTGGTGTTAAGCTTCAAGGGGAAGAAGTCACATCTTCTACCCAGGGTTATGGAGCTCAGCGCAGGGTAAGAATTCAGGTTATCCCCCTGGCTGGAGGTGTTAAAGCAAAACACTCCACATGCCCAATAAAGTATATTTCACCCCTTCACAGTATCAGGAAAGGTCTGCAAGGCCTTGGGCCTAATTCCAGCCTCCAGGCACCAATTTTACTGATACCTGTGACATTTGGAGGTGTTCAGCTACAAGGGGATGAAGTCACACCTTCTACCCAGGGTTATGGAGCTCAGTGCAGGGTAAGATTTCAGTTTATCCCCTTGGCCTGAGGTGTTAAAGCAAAACACTTCACATGCCCAATAAAGTCTATTTCACCCCTTCACAGTATCAGGAAAGGCCTGCAAGACCTTGGGCCTACTTCCAGCCCCTAGGCACCTGTTCTTGTGATACTTGTGACATTTGGAGGTGTTCAGCTTCAAGGGGATAAAGCCACACCTTCTACCCAGGGTTATGGAGCTCAGCGCAGGGTAAGATTTGAGCTATTCACCCCTAGCTGGATGTGTTAAAGCAAAACACTTCACATGGCCAATAAAGTCTATTACACCCCTCCACAGTATCAGGAAAGGCCTGCAAGGCCTTGGGCCTACTTCCAGCCTCCAGGGACCAATTTTACTGATACCCGTGACATTTGGTGTTGATAAGCTTCAAGGGGATGAAGTCACACCTTTTACCCAGGGTTATGGAGCTCAGCGCAGGGTAAGATTTCAAGTTTCAACCCTGGCTAGAGGTGTTAAAGCAAAACACCTCACATGCCCAATAAAGTCTATTTCACCCCTCCACAGTATCAGGAAAGGCCTGCAAGGCCTTGGGCCTACTTCCAGCCCCTAGGCACCTGTTCTTGTGATACTTGTGACATTTGGAGGTGTTCAGCTTCGAGGGGATAAAGCCACACCTTCTACCCAGGGTTATGGAGTTCAGCGCAGGGTAAGATTTCAGCTTTTCACCCCTAGCTGGATGTGTTAAAGCCAAACACTTCACATGCCCATTAAAGTCTATTTCACCCCTTCACAGTATCAGGAAAGGCCTGCAATGCCTTGGGCCTACTTCCAGCCTCCAGGCACCAAAGTTACTGATACCTGTGACATTTGGTGGTGTTAAGCTTCAAGGGGGTGAAGTCACACTTTCTACCCACGGTTATGGAGCTCAGTGCAGGGTAAGATTTTAGGTTATCCCCCTGGCTGGAGGTGTTTAAGCCAAACACCTCACATGCCCAGTACAGTGTATTTCACCCTTTCCCAGTATCAGGAAAGGCCTGCAAGGCCTTGTGCCTACTTCCAGCCTCCAGGCACCAATGTTACTGACACCTGTGACTTTTGGTGGTGTTAAGCTTCAAGGGGAAGAAGTCACACCTTCTACCCAGGGTTATGGAGCTCAGCGCAGGGTAAGAATTCAGGTTATCCCCCTGGCTGGAGGTGTTAAAGCAAAACACTCCACATGCCCAATAAAGTCTATTTCACCCCTTCACAGTATCAGGAAAGGCCGGCAAGGCCTTGGGCCTACTTCCAGCCTCCAGACACCAATTGTACTGATAACTGTGACATTTGGTGTTGTTCAACTTCAAGGGGATGAAGTCACACCTTCTACCCAGGGTTATGGAGCTCAGTGCAGGGTATGATCTCAGGTTATCCCCTTGGCTTGAGGTGTTAATGCAAAACACTTCACATGCCCAATAAATTGTATTTCACCCCTTCACAGTATCAGGAAAGGCCTGCAAGGCCTTGGGCCTACTTCCAGCCTCCAGACACCAATTGTACTGATAACTGTGACATTTGGTGTTGTTCAACTTCAAGGGGATGAAGTCACACCTTCTACCCAGGGTTATGGAGCTCAGCGGAGGGTAAGATTTCAGCTTTTCACCCCTAGCTGGATGTGTTGAAGCAAAACACTTCTCATTCCCAATAAAGTCAATTTCACCCCTTCACAGTATCAGGAAGGACCTGCAAGGCCTTGGTCCTACTTCCAGCCTCCAGGCACCAATGTTACTGATACCTGTGACATTTGGTGGTGTTGAGCTTCAAGGGGATGAAGTCACACCTTCTACCCAGGGTTATGGAGCTCAGCGCAGGGTAAGATTTCAGATTATCCCCCTGGCTGGAGGTGTTAAAGCAAAACACTTCACATGCCCAATAAAGTCTATTTCACCCCTTCACAGTATCAGGAAAGGCCTGCAAGGCCTTGGGCCTACTTCCATCCTCCAGGCACCAATGTTACTGATACCTGTGACATTTGGTGGTGTTAAGCTTCAAGGGGAAGAAGTCACACCTTCTACCCAGGGTTATGGAGCTCAGTGCGGGGTAACAATTCAGGTTATCCCCCTGGCTGCAGGTGTTAAAGCAAAACACTTCACATGCCCAACACAGTCTATGTCACCCCTTCACAGTATCAGGAAAGGCCTGCAAGGCCTTGTGCCTGTTTCCAGCCTCCAGGCACCTGTTTTTGTGATACTTGAGACATTTGGAGGTGTTCAGCTTCAAGGGGATGAAGTTGCACCTTCTACCCAGGGTTATGGAGCTCAACGCAGGGTAAGAATTCAGGCTTCACCCCTGACTGGAGGTGTTAAAGCAAAACACACCACATGCCCAATAAAGTCTATTTCACCCCTTCACAGTATCAGGAAAGGCCTGCAAGGCCTTGGGCCTACTTCCAGCCTCCAGGCACCAATGTTACTGATACCTGTGACATTTGGTGGTGGTAAGCTTCAAGGGGAAGAAGTCACACCTTCTACCCAGGGTTATGGAGCTCAGCGCAGGGTAAGATTTTAGGTTATCCCCCTGGCTGGAGGTGTTAAAGCAAAACACTCCACATGCCCAATAAAGTCTATTTCACCCCTTCACAGTGTCAGTAGAGGCCTGGAAGGCCTTGGGCCTACTTCCAGCCTCCAGGCACCAATTTTACTGATACCTGTGACATTTGGAGGTGCTAAGCTTCAAGGGGATGAAGTCACACCTTCTACCCAGGGTTATGGAGCTCAGTGCAGGGTAAGAATTCAGGTTATCCCCCTGGCTGGAGGTGTTAAAGCAAAACACTCCACATGCCCAATAAAGTCTATTTCACCCCTTCACAGTATCAGTAGAGGCCTGCAAGGCCTTGGGCCTACTTCCAGACTCCAGGCACCAATTTTACTGA
Organism: Lissotriton helveticus; assembly: GCF_964261635.1. Classification (NCBI taxonomy): domain Eukaryota; kingdom Metazoa; phylum Chordata; class Amphibia; order Caudata; family Salamandridae; genus Lissotriton; species Lissotriton helveticus. The sequence continues at coordinate 82,199,038 of NC_136063.1, forward strand.
TACCTGTGACATTTGGAGGTGCTAAGCTTCAAGGGGATGAAGTCACACCTTCTACCCAGGGTTATGGAGCTCAGCGCAGGGTAAGAATTCAGGTTATCCCCCTGGCTGGAGGTGTTAAAGCAAAACACTCCACATGCCCAATAAAGTCTATTTCACCCCTTCACAGTATCAGGAAGGACCTGCAAGGCCTTGGGCCTACTTCCAGCCTCCAGGCACCAATTGTACTTATACCTGTGACATTCGGTGGTGTTAAGCGTCAAGGGGATGAAGTCACACTTTCTACCCAGGGTTATGGAGCTCAGCGCAGGGTAAGATTTCAGGTTATCCCCCTTGCTGGAGGTGTTAAAGGAAAACACTCTGCATGCCCAATAAAGTCTATTTCACCCCTTCACAGTATCAGGAAAGGCCGGCAAGGCCTTGGGCCTACTTCCAGCCTCCAGGCACCAATGTTACTGATACCTGTGACATTTGGTGGTGTTAAGCTTCAAGGGGATGAAGTCACACCTTTTACCCAGGGTTATGGAGCTCAGCGCAGGGTAAGATTCCAGGTTATCCCCCTGGCTGGAGGTGTTAAAGCAAAACACTCCACATGCCCAATAAAGTCTATTTCACCCCTTCACAGTATCAGGAAAGGCCGGCAAGGCCTTGGGCCTACTTCCAGCCTCCAGGCACCAATGTTACTGATACCTGTGACATTTGGTGGTGTTAAGCTTCAAGGGGATGATGTCACACCTTTTACCCAGGGTTATGGAGCTCAGCGCAGGGTAAGATTCCAGGTTATCCCCCTGGCTGGAGGTGTTAAAGCAAAACACTCCACATGCCCAATAAAGTCTATTTCACCCCTTTCACAGTATCAGGAAAGGCCTGCAATGCCTTGGGCCTACTTCCAGCCTCCAGGCACCAATTTTACTGATACCTGTGACATTTGGTGGTGTTAAGCTTCAAGGGGATGAAGTCACACCTTCTACCCAGGGTTATGGAGCTCAGTGCAGGGTGAGAATTCAGGTTATCCCCCTGGCTGGAGGTGTTAAAGCAAAACACTTCACATGCCCAGTACAGTGTATTTCACCCTTTCCCGGTATCAGGAAAGGCGTGCAAGGCCTTGTGCCTACTTCCAGCCTCCAGGCACCAAAGTTACTGATACCTGTGACATTTGGTGGTGTTAAGCTTCAAGGGGAAGAAGTCACACCTCCTACCCAGGCTTATGGAGCTCAGTGCAGGGTAAGAATTCAGGTTATCCCCCAGGCTGGAGATTTTAAAGCAAAACACGTCACATGCCCAATAAAGTCTATTTCACCCCTTCACAGTATCAGGAAAGGCCTGCAAGGCCTTGGGCCTACTTCCAGCCTCCAGGCACCAATGTTACTGATACCTGTGACATTTGGAGGTGCTAAGCGTCAAGGGGATGAAGTCACACTTTTTACCCAGGGTTATGGAGCTCAGCGCAGGGTAAGAATTGGGGTTATCCCCCTGGCTGGAGGTGTTAAAGCAAAACACTCCACATGCCCAATAAAGTCTATTTCACCCCTTTCACAGTATCAGGATAGGCCTGCAAGGCCTTGGGCCTACTTCCAGCCTCCAGGCACACATTTTACTGATACCTGTGACATTTGGTGGTGTTAAGCTTCGAGGGGATGAAGTCACACCTTTTACCCAGGGTTATGGAGCTCAGCGCAGGGTAAGATTTCAGGTTATCCCCCTGGCTGGAGGTGTTAAAGCAAAACACCTCACATGCCCAGTACAGTGTATTTCACCCTTTCCCAGTATCAGGAAAGGCCTGCAAGGCCTTGTGCCTACTTCCAGCCTCCAGGCACCAATTTTACTGATACCTGTGACATTTGGTGGTGTTGAGCTTCAAGGGGATGAAGGCACACCTTTTACCCAGGGTTATGGAGCTCAGCGCAGGGTAAGATTTCAGATTATCCCCCTGGCTGGAGGTGTTAAAGCAAAACACTTCACATGCCCAATAAAGTCTATTTCACCCCTTCACAGTATCAGGAAAGGACTGCAAGGCCTTGGGCCTACTTCCATCCTCCAGGCACCAATGTTACTGATACCTGTGACATTTGGTGGTGTTAAGCTTCAAGGGGAAGAAGTCACACCTTCTACCCAGGGTTATGGAGCTCAGTGCAGGGTAACAATTCAGGTTATCCCCCTGGCTGCAGGTGTTACAGCAAAACACTTCACTTGCCCAACACAGTCTATTTCACACCTTCACAGTATCAGGAAAGGCCTGCAAGGCCTTGGGCGTAGCTACTTCCAGCCCCCAGGCACCAATGTTACTGACACCTGTGACATTTGGTGGTGTTAAGCTTAAAGGGGAAGAAGTCACACCTTCTACCCAGGGTTATGGAGCTCAGCGCAGCGTAAGATTTTAGGTTATCCCCCTGGCTGGAGGTGTTTAAGCAAAACACCTCACATGCCCAGTACAGTGTATTTCACCCTTTCCCAGTATCAGGAAAGGCCTGCAAGGCCTTGTGCCTACTTCAGGCCTCCAGGCACCAATGTTACTGATACCAGTGACATTTGGTGGTGTTAAGCTTCAAGGGGATGAAGTCACACCTTTTACCCAGGGTTATGGAGCTCAGCGCAGGGTAAGATTCCAGGTTATCCCGCTGGCTTGAGGTGTTAAAGCAAAACACTTCACATGCCCAATAAAGTCTATTTCACCCCTTCACAGTATCAGGAAAGGCATGCAAGGCCTTGTGCCTACTTCCAGCTTCCAGGCACCAGTTTTACTGATACCTGTGACATTTGGTGGTGTTAAGCTTCAAGGGGATGAAGTCACACTTTCTACCCAGGGTTATGGAGCTCAGCGCAGGGTAAGATTTTAGGTTATCCCCCTGGCTGGAGGTGTTAAAGCAAAACACTCCACATGCCCATTAATGTCTATTTCACCCCTTCACAGTATCAGGAAAGGCATGCAAGGCCTTGGGCCTACTTCCAGCCTCCAGGCGCCAATTTTACTGATACCTGTGACATTTGGAGGTGCTAAGCGTCAAGGGGATGAAGTCACACCTTCTACCCAGGGTTATGGAGCTCAGTGCAGGGTAAGAATTCGGGTTATCCCCCTGGCTGGGGGTGTTAAAGAAAAACACTTCACATGCCCAATAAAGTCTATTTCACCCCTTTCATAGTATCAGGAAAGGCCTGCAAGGCCTAGTGCCAGTTTCCAGCCTCCAGGCACCTGTTTTTGTGATACTTGAGACATTTGGAGGTGTTCAGCTTGAAGGGGATGAAGTCACACCTTTTACCCAGGGTTATGGAGCTCAGCGCAGGGTAAGATTTCAAGTTTCAACCCTGGCTGGAGGTGTTAAAGCAAAACACCTCACATGCCCAATAAATTGTATTTCACCCCTTCACAGTATCAGGAAAGGCCTGCAAGGCCTTGGGCCTACTTCCAGCCTCCAGGCACCAATTACACTGATACCTGTGACATTTGGAGGTGTTAAGCTTCAAGGGGAAGAAGTCACACTTTCTACCCAGGGTTATGGAGCTCAGCTCAGGGTAAGATTTCAAGTTTCAACCCTGGCTGGAGGTGTTAAAGCAAAACACCTCACATGCCCAATAAATTGTATTTCACCCCTTCACAGTATCAGGAAAGGCCTGCAAGGCCTTGGGCCTACTTCCAGCCCCCAGGCACCAATGTTACTGACACCTGTGACATTTGGTGGTGTTAAGCTTCAAGGGGATGAAGTCACACCTTTTACCCAGGGTTATGGAGCTCAGCGCAGGGTAAGATTCCAGGTTATCCCCCCGGCTTGAGGTGTTAAAGCTAAACACTTCCCATGCCCAATAAAGTCTATTTCACCCCTTTCACAGTATCAGGAAAGGCCTGCAAGGCCTTGGGCCTACTTCCAGCTTCCAGGCACCAATTTTACTGATACCTGTGACATTTGGTGGTGTTAAGCTTCAAGGGGATGAAGTCACACTTTCTACCCAGGGTTATGGAGCTCAGCGCAGGGTAAGATTTTAGGTTATCCCCCTGGCTGGAGGTGTTAAAGCAAAACACTCCACATGCCCATTAAAGTCTATCTTACCCCTTCACAGTATCAGGAAAGGCCTGCAAGACCTTGGGCCTACTTCCAGCCTCCAGGCACCAATTGTACTCATACCTGTGACATTTGGAGGTGCCAAGCGTCAAGGGGATGAAGTCACACCTTCTACCCAGGGTTATGGAGCTCCGCGCAGGGTAAGAATTCAGGTTATCCCCCTGGCTGGAGGTGTTAAAGCAAAACACTCCACATGCCCATTAAAGTCTATTTTACCCCTTCACAGTATCAGGAAAGGCCTGCAAGGCCTTGTGCCTACTTCCAGCCTCCAGGCACCAATTTTACTGATACCTGTGACATTTGGAGGTGCTAAGCTTCAAGGGGATGAAGTCACACCTTTTACCCAGGGTTATGGAGCTCAGCGCAGGGTAAGATTCCAGGTTATCCCCCTGGCTTGAGGTGTTAAAGCAAAACACTTCACATGCCCAATAAAGTCTATTTCACCCCTTCACAGTATCAGGAAGGACCTGCAAGGCCTTGGTCCTACTTCCAGCCTCCAGGCACCAATGTTACTGATACCTGTGACATTTGGTGGTGTTAAGCTTCAAGGGGATGAAGTCACACCTTCTACCCAGGGTTATGGAGCTCAGTGCAGGGTAAGATTTCAGGTTATGCCCCTGGCTGGAGGTGTTAAAGCAAAACACTCCACATGCCCAATAAAGTCTATTTCACCCTTTCCCAGTATCAGGAAAGGCCTGCAAGGCCTTGTGCCTACTTCAGGCCTCCAGGCACTAATGTTACTGATACCTGTGACATTTGGTGGTGTTAAGCTTCAAGGGAATGAAGTCACACCTTTTACCCAGGGTTCTGGAGCTCAGCGCAGGGTAAGATTCCAGGTTATCCCCCTGGCTTGAGGTGTTAAAGCAAAACACTTCACATGCCCAATAAAGTCTATTTCACCCCTTTCACAGTATCAGGAAAGGCCTGCAAGGCCTTGGGCCTACTTCCAGCCCCCAGGCACCAATGTTACAGACACCTGTGACATTTGGTGGTGTTAAGCTTAAAGGGGAAGAAGTCGCACCTTTTACCCAGGGTTATGGAACTCAGTGCAGGGTAAGATTCCAGGTTATCCCCCTGGCTGGAGGTGTTAAAGCAAAACACTCCACATGCCCAATAAAGTCTATTTCACCCCTTTCATAGTATCAGGAAAGGCCTGCAAGGCCTAGTGCCAGTTTCCAGCCTCCAGGCACCTGTTTTTGTGATACTTGAGACATTTGGAGGTGTTCAGCTTCAAGGGGATGAAGTTGCACCTTCTACCCAGGGTTATGGAGCTCCGTGCAGGGTAAGATTTCAGTTTATCCCCCTGGCTGGAGTTGTTAAAGCAAAACACTTCACATGCCCATTAACGTCTATTTCACCCCTTCACAGTATCAGTAAAAGGCCTACAAGGCCTTGGGCCTACTTCCAGCCTCCTGGCACCAATTACACTGATACCTGTGACATTTGGAGGTGTTAAGCTTCAAGGGGAAGAAGTCACACTTTCTACCCAGGGTTATGGAGCTCAGCGAAGGGTAAGATTTCAAGTTTCAACCCTGGCTGGAGGTGTTAAAGCAAAACACCTCACATGCCCAATAAATTGTATTTCACCCCTTCACAGTATCAGGAAAGGCCTGCAAGGCCTTGGGCCTACTTCCAGCCCCCAGGCACCAATGTTACTGACACCTGTGACATTTGGTGGTGTTAAGCTTCAAGGGGATGAAGTCACACCTTCTACCCAGGGTTATGGAGCTCAGCGCAGGGGAAGATTCCGGGTTATCCCCCTGTCTTGAGGCGTTAATGCAAAACACTTCACATGCCCAATAAAGTCTATTTCACCCCTTTCACAATATCAGGAAAGGCCTGCAAGGCCTTGGGCCTACTTCCAGCCCCCAGGCACCAATGTTACTGATACCTGTGACATTTGGTGGTGTTAAGCTTCAAGGGGATGAAGTCACACTTTCTACCCAGGGTTATGGAGCTCAGCGCAGGGTAAGATTTTAGGTTATCCCCCTGGCTGGAGGTGTTTAAGCAAAACACTCCACATGCCCATTAAAGTCTATTTTACCCCTTCACAGTATCAGGAAAGGCCGGCAAGGCCTTGGGCCTACTTCCAGCCTCCAGGCACCAATGTTACTGATACCTGTGACATTTGGTGGTGTTAAGCTTCAAGGGGATGAAGTCACACCTTTTACCCAGGGTTATGGAGCTCAGCGCAGGGTAAGATTCCAGGTTATCCCCCTGGCTGGAGGTGTTAAAGCAAAACACTCCACATGCCCAATAAATTGTATTTCACCCCTTCACAGTATCAGGAAAGGCCTGCAAGGCCTTGGGCCTACTTCCAGCCTCCAGACACCAATTGTACTGATACCTGTGACATTTGGTGTTGTTCAACTTCAAGGGGATGAAGTCACACTTTCGACCCAGGGTTATGGAGCTCAGCGCAGGGTAAGATTTCAGGTTATCCCCCTTGGCTTGAGGTGTTAATGCAAAACACTTCACATGCCCAATAAATTGTATTTCACCCCTTCACAGTATCAGGAAAGGCCTGCAAGGCCTTGGGCCTACTTCCAGCCTCCAGACACCAATTGTACTGATACCTGTGACATTTGGTGTTGTTCAACTTCAAGGGGATGAAGTCACACCTTCTACCCAGGGTTATGGAGCTCAGCGGAGGGTAAGATTTCAGCTTTTCACCCCTAGCTGGATGTGTTGAAGCAAAACACTTCTCATTCCCAATAAAGTCAATTTCACCCCTTCACAGTATCAGGAAGGACCTGCAAGACCTTGGGCCTACTTCCAGCCTCCAGGCACCAATTGTACTGATACCTGTGACATTTGGAGGTGCTAAGCGTCAAGGGGATGAAGTCACACCTTCTACCCAGGGTTATGGAGCTCCGCGCAGGGTAAGAATTCAGGTTATCCCCCTGGCTGGAGGTGTTAAAGCAAAACACTCCACATGCCCATTAAAGTCTATTTTACCCCTTCACAGTATCAGGAAAGGCCTGCAAGACCTTGGGCCTACTTCCAGCCTCCAGGCACCAATTTTACTGATACCTGTGACATTTGGAGGTGCTAAGCTTCAAGGGGATGAAGTCACACCTTTTACCCAGGGTTATGGAGCTCAGCGCAGGGTAAGATTCCAGGTTATCCCCCTGGCTTGAGGTGTTAAAGCAAAACACTTCACATGCCCAATAAAGTCTATTTCACCCCTTCACAGTATCAGGAAGGACCTGCAAGGCCTTGGTCCTACTTCCAGCCTCCAGGCACCAATGTTACTGATACCTGTGACATTTGGTGGTGTTAAGCTTCAAGGGGATGAAGTCGCACCTTCTACCCAGGGTTATGGAGCTCCGCGCAGGGTAAGATTTCATGCTTCTCCCCAGGTTGGAGGCGTGAAAATAGAACAATTACCATACACAACAATGTGTATTTCACCCATTCACAGTATCAGGAAAGGCCTGCAAGGCCTTGGGCCTACTTCCAGCCTCCAGGCACCAATGTTACTGATACCTGTGACATTTGGTGGTGTTAAGCTTCAAGGGGATGAGATCACACCTTCTACCCAGGGTTATGGAGCTCAGTGCAGGGTATGATTTCAGGTTATCCCCCTGGCTTGAGGTGTTAAAGCAAAACACTTCACATGCCCAATAAATTGTATTTCACCCCTTCACAGTATCAGGAAAGGCCTGCAAGGCCTTGGGCCTACTTCCAGCCTCCAGACACCAATTGTACTGATACCTGTGACATTTGGTGTTGTTCAACTTCAAGGGGATGAAGTCACACCTTCTACCCAGGGTTATGGAGCTCAGCGCAGGGTAAGATTTCAGCTTTTCACCCCTAGCTGGATGTGTTGAAGCAAAACACTTCTCATTCCCAATAAAGTCTATTTCACCCCTCCACAGTATCAGGAAAGGCCTGCAAAGCATTGTGCCTTCTTCCAGCCTCCAGGCACCAATGTTACTGATACCTGTGACATTTGGTGGTGGTAAGCTTCAAGGGGAAGAAGTCACACCTTCTACCCAGGGTTATGGAGCTCAGCGCAGGGTAAGATTTCAGCTTAACACCCCTAGCTGGATGTGTTAAAGCAAAACACTTCACATGGCCAATACAGTCTATTTCACCCCTCCACAGTATCAGGAAAGTCCTGCAATGCTTTGGGCCTACTTCCAGCCCCTAGGCACCTGTTCTTGCGATACTTGTGACATTTGGAGGTGTTCAGCTTCAAGGGGATAAAGCCACACCTTCTACCCAGGGTTATGGAGCTCAGTGCAGGGTAAGATTTCAGGTTATCGCCCTGGCTTGAGGTGTTAAAGCAAAACACTTCACATGCCCAATAAAGTCTATTTCACCCCTTTCCCAGTATCAGGAAAGGCCTGCAAGGCCTTGTGCCTACTCCCAGCCTCCAGGCACCAATGTTACTGATACCTGTGACATTTGGTGGTGTTAAGCTTCAAGGGGATGAAGTCACACTTTCTACCCAGGGTTATGGAGCTCAGCGCAGGGTAAGATTTCAGGTTATCCCCCTGGCTGGAGGTGTTTAAGCAAAACACCTCACATGCCCAGTACAGTGTATTTCACCCTTTCACAGTATCAGGAAAGGCCTGCAAGGCCTGGTGCCTACTTCCAGCCTCCAGGCACCAATGTCACTGATACCTGTGACATGTGGTGGTGTTAAGCTTCAAGGGGATCAGGTTACACCTTTTACCCAGGGTTATGGAGCTCAGTGCAGGGTAAGAATTCAGGATATCCCCCTGGCTGGAGGTGTTAAAGAAAAACACTTCATGTGCCCAATAAAGTCTATTTCACTACTTCACAGTATCAGGAAAGGCCTGCAAGGCCTTGGGCCTACTTCCAGCCTCTAGGCACCAATTTTACTGATACCTGTGACATTTGGTCGTGTTGAGCTTCAAGGGGATGAAGGCACACCTTTTTCCCAGGGTTATGGAGCTCAGCACAGGGTAAGAATTCAGGATATCCCCCTGGCTGGAGGTGTTAAAGCAAAACACTTCACATGCCCAATATAGTCTATTTCACCCCTTCACAGTATCAGGAAAGGCCTGCAAGGCCTTGGGCCTACTTCCATCCCCCCAGGCACCTGTTTTTGTGATACTTGTGACATTTGGAGGTGTTCAGCTTCAAGGGGATGAAGTCACACCTTCTACCCAGGGTTATGGAGCTCAGCGCAGGGTAAGATTTCAGGTTATCCCCCTGGCTGGAGGTGTTAAAGCAAAACACTCCAAATGCCCAATAAAGTCTATTTCACCCCTTCACAGTATCAGAAAAGGCCTGCAATGCCTTGGGCCTACTTCCAGCCTCCAGACACCAATTTTCCAGATGACCTGTGACATTTGGTGGTATTAAGCTTCAAGGGGAAGAAGTCACACCTTCTACCCAGGGTTATGGAGCTCCGCGCAGGGTAAGATTCCAGATTGCACCCCTAGCTGGAGGTGTGAAAACAGAGCACTTCACATACCCAGCAAAGGGTATTTAACTCCTTGGCAGTTACAGGAAAAGGCCAGCAAGGACTTGGGCCTTCTTGCAGCCTCCAGGCACCAATGTTACTGATACCTGTGACATTTTGTGGTGTTAAGCTTCAAGGGGAAGAAGTCACATCTTCTACCCAGGGTTATGGAGCTCAGTGCAGGGTAAGAATGCAGGTTAGCCCCCTGGCTGGTGGTGTTAAACCAAAACACTTCACATGCCCAATACAGTCTATTTCACCCCTTTCACATTATCAGGAAAGGCCTGCAAGGCCTTGGGCCTACTTCCAGCCTCCAGGCACCAATTTTACTGATACCTGTGACATTTGGTGGTGTTAAGCTTCAAGGGGATGAAGTCACACTTTCTACCCAGGGTTATGGAGCTCAGCGCAGGGTAAGATTTTAGGTTATCCCCCTGGCTGGAGGTGTTTAAGCAAAACACCTCACATGCCCAGTACAGTGTATTTCACCCTTTCCCAGTATCAGGAAAGGCCTGCAAGGCCTTCTGCCTACTTCCAGCCTCCAGGCACCAATTTTACTGATACCTGTGGCATTTGGAGGTGTTAAGCTTCAAGGGGATGTAGTCACACTTTCTACCCAGGGTTATGGAGCTCAGCGCAAGGTAAGATTTTAGGTTATCCCCCTGGCTGGAGGTGTTTAAGCAAAACACCTCACATGCCCAGTACAGTGTATTTCACCCTTTCCCAGTATCAGGAAAGGCCTGCAAGGCCTTGGGCCTACTTCCAGCCTCCAGGCACCAATGTTACTGATACCTGTGACATTTGATGGTGTTAAGCTTCAAGGGGAAGAAGTCACATCTTCTACCCAGGGTTATGGAGCTCAGCGCAGGGTAAGAATTCAGATTATCCCCCTGGCTGAAGGTGTTACAGCAAAACACTTCACATGCCCAATAAAGTCTATTTCACCCCTTTACAGTATCAGGAAAGGCCTGCAAGGCCTTGGGCCTACTGCCAGCCTCCAGGCACCAATGTTACTGATACCTGTGACATTTGGTGGTGTTAAGCTTCAAGGGGAAGCAGTCACATCTTCTACCCAGGGTTATGGAGCTCACCACAGGGTATGATTTCAGGTTATCCCCCTGGCTCGAGGTGTTAAAGCAAAACACTCCACATGCCCAATAAAGTCTATTTCACCCCTCCACAGTATCAGGAAAGGCCTGCAAGGCCTTAGGCCTACTTCCAGCCCCCAGACACCTGTTTTTGTGATACTTGTGACATTTGGAGGTGTTCAGCTTCAAGGGGATGAAGTCACACCTTCTACCCAGAGTTATGGAGCTCAGTGCAGGGTAAGATTTCAGTTTATCCCCCTGGCCTGAGGTGTTAAAGCAAAACACTTCAAATGCCCAATAAAGTCTATTTCACCCCTTCACAGGATCAGGAAAGGCCTGCAAGGCCTTGGGCCTACATCCATCCTCCAGGCACCAATGTTACTGATACCTGTGACATAAGGTGGTGTTGAGCTTCAAGGGGATGAAGGCACACCTTTTACCCAGGGTTATGGAGCTCAGCGCAGGGTAAGATTTCAGATTATCCCCCTGGCTGGAGGTGTTAAAGCAAAACACTTCACATGCCCAATAAAGTCTATTTCACCCCTTCACAGTATCAGGAAAGGCCTGCAAGGCCGTGGGCCTACTTCCATCCTCCAGGCACCAATGTTACTGATACCTGTGACATTTGGTGGTGTTAAGCTTCAAGGGGAAGAAGTCACACTTTCTACCCAGGGTTATGGAGCTCAGCACAGGGTAAGATTTTAGGTTATCCCCCTGGCTTGAGGTGTTTAAGCAAAACACCTCACATGCCCAGTACAGTGTATTTCACCCTTTCCCAGTATCAGGAAAGGCCTGCAAGGCCTTGTGCCTACTTCAGGCCTCCAGGCACCAATGTTACTGATACCTGTGACATTTGGTGGTGTTAAGCTTCAAGGGGATGAAGTCACACCCTCTACCCAGGGTTATGGAGCTCAGTGCAGGGTAAGAATTGGGGTTATCCCCCTGGCTGGAGGTGTTAAAGAAAAACACTTCACATGCCCAATAAAGTCTATTTCACCCTTTCACAGTATCAGGAAGGACCTGCAAGGCCTTGGTCCTACTTCCAGCCTCCAGGCACCAATGTTACTGATACCTGTGACATAAGGTGGTGTTGAGCTTCAAGGGGATGAAGGCACACCTTTTACCCAGGGTTATGGAGCTCAGCGCAGGGTAAGATTTCAGATTATCCCCCTGGCTGGAGGTGTTAAAGCAAAACACTCCACATGCCCAATAAAGTCTATTTCACCCCTTCACAGTATCAGGAAAGGCCTGCAAGGCCTTGGGCCTACTTCCATCCTCCAGGCACCAATGCTACTGATACCTGTGACATTTGGTGGTTTTAAGCTTCAAGGGGAAGAAGTCACACTTTCTACCCAGGGTTATGGAGCTCAGCGCAGGGTAAGATTTTAGGTTATCCCCCTGGCTGGAGGTGTTTAAGCAAAACACCTCACATGCCCAGTACAGTGTATTTCACCCTTTCCCAGTATCAGGAAAGGCCTACAAGGCCTTGGGCCTACTTCCAGCCTCCAGGCACCAATGTTACGGATACCTGTGACATTTGGTGGTGTTAAGCTTCAAGGGGATGAAGTCACACTTTCTACCCAGGGTTATGGAGCTCAGCGCAGGGTAAGATTTTAGGTTATCCCCCTGGCTGGAGGTGTTTAAGCAAAACACCTCACATGCCCAGTACAGTGTATTTCACCCTTTCCCAGTATCAGGAAAGGCCTGCAAGGCCTTCTGCCTACTTCCAGCCTCCAGGCACCAATTTTACTGATACCTGTGGCATTTGGAGGTGTTAAGCTTCAAGGGGATGTAGTCACACTTTCTACCCAGGGTTATGGAGCTCAGCGCAGGGTAAGATTTTAGGTTATCCCCCTGGCTGGAGGTGTTTAAGCAAAACACCTCACATGCCCAGTACAGTGTATTTCACCCTTTCCCAGTATCAGGAAAGGCCTGCAAGGCCTTGGGCCTACTTCCAGCCCACAGGCACCAATGTTACTGATACCTGTGACATTTGGTGGTGTTAAACTTCAAGGGGATGAAGTCACACCTTTTACCCAGGGTTATGGAGCTCAGCGCAGGGTAAGATTTCAGGTTATCCCCCTGGCTGGAGGTGCTAAAGCAAAACACCTCACATGCCCAATAAAGTCTATTTCACCCCTCCACAGTATCAGGGAAGGCCTAAAAGGCCTTGTGCCTACTTCCAGCCTCCAGGCACCAATGTTACTGATACCTGTGACATTTGGTGGTGTTAAGCTTCAAGGGGAAGAAGTCACATCTTCTACCCAGGGTTATGGAGCTCAGCGCAGGGTAAGAATTCAGATTATCCCTCTGGCTGAAGGTGTTACAGCAAAACACTTCACATGCCCAATAAAGTCTATTTCACCCCTTTACAGTATCAGGAAAGGCCTGCAAGGCCTTGGGCCTACTGCCAGCCTCCAGGCACCAATGTTACTGATACCTGTGACATTTAGTGGTGTTAAGCTTCAAGGGGAAGCAGTCACATCTTCTACCCAGGGTTATGGAGCTCACCACAGGGTATGATTTCAGGTTATCCCCCTGGCTCGAGGTGTTAAAGCAAAACACTCCACATGCCCAATAAAGTCTATTTCACCCCTCCACAGTATCAGGAAAGGCCTGCAAGGCCTTAGGCCTACTTCCAGCCCCCAGACACCTGTTTTTGTGATACTTGTGAGATTTGGAGGTGTTCAGCTTCAAGGGGATGAAGTCACACCTTCTACCCAGAGTTATGGAGCTCAGTGCAGGGTAAGATTTCAGTTTATCCCCCTGGCCTGAGGTGTTAAAGCAAAACACTTCACATGCCCTATAAAGTCTATTTCACCCCTTCACAGTATCAGGAAAGGCCTGCAAGGCCTTGGGCCTACTTCCATCCTCCAGGCACCAATGTTACTGATACCTGTGACATTTGGTGGTGTTAAGCTTCACGGGGAAGAAGTTGCACCTTCTACCCAGGGTTATGGAGCTCAGCGCTGGGTAAGAATTCAGGTTATCCCCTTGGCTGGAGGTGTTAAATCAAAACACCTCACATGCCCAATAAAGTCTATTTCACCCCTCCACAGTATCAGGAAAGGCCTGCAAAGCCTTGGGCCTACTTCCAGCCCCTAGGCACCTGTTCTTGTGATACTTGTGACATTTGGAGGTGTTCAGCTTCAAGGGGATAAAGCCACACCTTCTACCCAGGGTTATGGAGCTCCGTGCAGGTTAAGATTTCAGTTTATCCCCCTGGCTGGAGGTGTTAAAGCCAAACACTTCACATGCCCATTAAAGTCGATTTCACCCCTTCACAGTATCAGTAAAAGGCCTACAAGGCCTTGGGCCTACTTCCAGCCTCCAGGCACCAATTACACTGATACCTGTGACATTTGGAGGTGTTAAGCTTCAAGGGGAAGAAGTCACACTTTCTACCCAGGGTTATGGAGCTCAGCGCAGGGTAAGATTTCAAGTTTCAACCCTGGCTGGAGGTGTTAAAGCAAAACACCTCACATGCCCAATAAATTGTGTTTCACCCCTTCACAGTATCAGGAAAGGCCTGCAAGGCCTTGGGCCTACTTCCAGCCCCAGGCACCAATGTTACTGACACCTGTGACATTTGGTGGTGTTAAGCTTCGAGGGGATGAAGTCACACCTTTCACCCAGAGTTATGGAGCTCAGCGCAGGGTAAGATTCCAGGTTATCCCCCTGGCTGGAGGTGTTAAAGCAAAACACTTCACATGCCCAATAAAGTCTATTTCACCCCTTCACAGTATCAGGAAAGGCCTTGTGCCTACTTCCAGCCTCCAGGCGCCAATGTTACTAATACCTGAGACAATTGGTGGTGTTATTCTTCAAGGGGAAGAAGTCACATCTTCTACCCAGGGTTATGGAGCTCAGCGCAGGGTAAGAATTCAGGTTATCCCCCTGGCAGGAGGTGTTTAAGCAAAACACCTCACATGCCCAGTACAGTGTATTTTACCCTTTCCCAGTATCAGGAAAGGCCTGCAAGGCCTTGTGCCTACTTCCAGCCTCCAGGCACCAATGTTACTGACACCTGTGACTTTTGGTGGTGTTAATCTTAAAGGGGAAGAAGTCACACCTTCTACCCAGGGTTATGGAGCTCAGCGCAGGGTAAGATTTTAGGTTATCCCCCTGGCTGGAGGTGTTAAAGCAAAACACTTCACATGCCCATTAACGTCTATTTCACCCCTTCACAGTATCAGTAAAAGGCCTACAAGGCCTTGGGCCTACTTCCAGCCTCCAGGCACCAATTACACTGATACCTGTGACATTTGGAGGTGTTAAGCTTCAAGGGGAAGAAGTCACACTTTCTACCCAGGGTTATGGAGCTCAGCGAAGGGTAAGATTTCAAGTTTCAACCCTGGCTGGAGGTGTTAAAGCAAAACACCTCACATGCCCAATAAATTGTATTTCACCCCTTCACAGTATCAGGAAAGGCCTGCAAGACCTTGGGCCTACTTCCAGCCCCTAGGCACCTGTTCTTGTGATACTTGTGACATTTGGAGGTGTTCAGCTTCAAGGGGATAAAGCCACACCTTCTACCCAGGGTTATGGAGCTCAGCGCAGGGTAAGATTTCAGCTATTCACCCCTAGCTGGATGTGTTAAAGCAAAACACTTCACATGGCCAATAAAGTCTATTACACCCCTCCACAGTATCAGGAAAGGCCTGCAAGGCCTTGGGCCTACTTCCAGCCTCCAGGGACCAATTTTACTGATACCCGTGACATTTGGTGTTGATAAGCTTCAAGGGGATGAAGTCACACCTTTTACCCAGGGTTATGGAGCTCAGCGCAGGGTAAGATTTCAAGTTTCAACCCTGGCTAGAGGTGTTAAAGCAAAACACCTCACATGCCCAATAAAGTCTATTTCACCCCTCCACAGTATCAGGAAAGGCCTGCAAGGCCTTGGGCCTACTTCCAGCCCCTAGGCACCTGTTCTTGTGATACTTGTGACATTTGGAGGTGTTCAGCTTCGAGGGGATAAAGCCACACCTTCTACCCAGGGTTATGGAGTTCAGCGCAGGGTAAGATTTCAGCTTTTCACCCCTAGCTGGATGTGTTAAAGCCAAACACTTCACATGCCCATTAAAGTCTATTTCACCCCTTCACAGTATCAGGAAAGGCCTGCAATGCCTTGGGCCTACTTCCAGCCTCCAGGCACCAAAGTTACTGATACCTGTGACATTTGGTGGTGTTAAGCTTCAAGGGGGTGAAGTCACACTTTCTACCCACGTTTATGGAGCTCAGTGCAGGGTAAGATTTTAGGTTATCCCCCTGGCTGGAGGTGTTTAAGCCAAACACCTCACATGCCCAGTACAGTGTATTTCACCCTTTCCCAGTATCAGGAAAGGCCTGCAAGGCCTTGTGCCTACTTCCAGCCTCCAGGCACCAATGTTACTGACACCTGTGACTTTTGGTGGTGTTAAGCTTCAAGGGGAAGAAGTCACACCTTCTACCCAGGGTTATGGAGCT
The DNA here is from genome assembly GCF_964261635.1 of Lissotriton helveticus. NCBI lineage: Eukaryota > Metazoa > Chordata > Amphibia > Caudata > Salamandridae > Lissotriton > Lissotriton helveticus. The sequence goes on from NC_136063.1 coordinate 82,215,084, forward strand.
CAGCGCAGGGTAAGAATTCAGGTTATCCCCCTGGCTGGAGGTGTTAAAGCAAAACACTCCACATGCCCAATAAAGTCTATTTCACCCCTTCACAGTATCAGGAAAGGCCGGCAAGGCCTTGGGCCTACTTCCAGCCTCCAGACACCAATTGTACTGATAACTGTGACATTTGGTGTTGTTCAACTTCAAGGGGATGAAGTCACACCTTCTACCCAGGGTTATGGAGCTGAGTGCAGGGTATGATCTCAGGTTATCCCCTTGGCTTGAGGTGTTAATGCAAAACACTTCACATGCCCAATAAATTGTATTTCACCCCTTCACAGTATCAGGAAAGGCCTGCAAGGCCTTGGGCCTACTTCCAGCCTCCAGACACCAATTGTACTGATAACTGTGACATTTGGTGTTGTTCAACTTCAAGGGGATGAAGTCACACCTTCTACCCAGGGTTATGGAGCTCAGCGGAGGGTAAGATTTCAGCTTTTCACCCCTAGCTGGATGTGTTGAAGCAAAACACTTCTCATTCCCAATAAAGTCAATTTCACCCCTTCACAGTATCAGGAAGGACCTGCAAGGCCTTGGTCCTACTTCCAGCCTCCAGGCACCAATGTTACTGATACCTGTGACATTTGGTGGTGTTGAGCTTCAAGGGGATGAAGTCACACCTTCAACCCAGGGTTATGGAGCTCAGCGCAGGGTAAGATTTCAGATTATCCCCCTGGCTGGAGGTGTTAAAGCAAAACACTTCACATGCCCAATAAAGTCTATTTCACCCCTTCACAGTATCAGGAAAGGCCTGCAAGGCCTTGGGCCTACTTCCATCCTCCAGGCACCAATGTTACTGATACCTGTGACATTTGGTGGTGTTAAGCTTCAAGGGGAAGAAGTCACACCTTCTACCCAGGGTTATGGAGCTCAGTGCGGGGTAACAATTCAGGTTATCCCCCTGGCTGCAGGTGTTAAAGCAAAACACTTCACATGCCCAACACAGTCTATGTCACCCCTTCACAGTATCAGGAAAGGCCTGCAAGGCCTTGTGCCTGTTTCCAGCCTCCAGGCACCTGTTTTTGTGATAATTGAGACATTTGGAGGTGTTCAGCTTCAAGGGGATGAAGTTGCACCTTCTACCCAGGGTTATGGAGCTCAGCGCAGGGTAAGAATTCAGGCTTCACCCCTGACTGGAGGTGTTAAAGCAAAACACACCACATGCCCAATAAAGTCTATTTCACCCCTTCACAGTATCAGGAAAGGCCTGCAAGGCCTTGGGCCTACTTCCAGCCTCCAGGCACCAATGTTACTGATACCTGTGACATTTGGTGGTGGTAAGCTTCAAGGGGAAGAAGTCACACCTTCTACCCAGGGTTATGGAGCTCAGCGCAGGGTAAGATTTTAGGTTATCCCCCTGGCTGGAGGTGTTAAAGCAAAACACTCCACATGCCCAATAAAGTCTATTTCACCCCTTCACAGTATCAGTAGAGGCCTGGAAGGCCTTGGGCCTACTTCCAGCCTCCAGGCACCAATTTTACTGATACCTGTGACATTTGGAGGTGCTAAGCTTCAAGGGGATGAAGTCACACCTTCTACCCAGGGTTATGGAGCTCAGTGCAGGGTAAGAATTCAGGTTATCCCCCTGGCTGGAGGTGTTAAAGCAAAACACTCCACATGCCCAATAAAGTCTATTTCACCCCTTCACAGTATCAGTAGAGGCCTGCAAGGCCTTGGGCCTACTTCCAGATTTCAGGCACCAATTTTACTGATACCTGTGACATTTGGAGGTGCTAAGCTTCAAGGGGATGAAGTCACACCTTCTACCCAGGGTTATGGAGCTCAGCGCAGGGTAAGAATTCAGGTTATCCCCCTGGCTGGAGGTGTTAAAGCAAAACACTCCACATGCCCAATAAAGTCTATTTCACCCCTTCACAGTATCAGGAAGGACCTGCAAGGCCTTGGGCCTACTTCCAGCCTCCAGGCACCAATTGTACTTATACCTGTGACATTCGGTGGTGTTAAGCGTCAAGGGGATGAAGTCACACTTTCTACCCAGGGTTATGGAGCTCAGCGCAGGGTAAGATTTCAGGTTATCCCCCTTGCTGGAGGTGTTAAAGGAAAACACTCTGCATGCCCAATAAAGTCTATTTCACCCCTTCACAGTATCAGGAAAGGCCGGCAAGGCCTTGGGCCTACTTCCAGCCTCCAGGCACCAATGTTACTGATACCTGTGACATTTGGTGGTGTTAAGCTTCAAGGGGATGAAGTCACACCTTTTACCCAGGGTTATGGAGCTCAGCGCAGGGTAAGATTCCAGGTTATCCCCCTGGCTGGAGGTGTTAAAGCAAAACACTCCACATGCCCAATAAAGTCTATTTCACCCCTTCACAGTATCAGGAAAGGCCGGCAAGGCCTTGGGCCTACTTCCAGCCTCCAGGCACCAATGTTACTGATACCTGTGACATTTGGTGGTGTTAAGCTTCAAGGGGATGATGTCACACCTTTTACCCAGGGTTATGGAGCTCAGCGCAGGGTAAGATTCCAGGTTATCCCCCTGGCTGGAGGTGTTAAAGCAAAACACTCCACATGCCCAATAAAGTCTATTTCACCCCTTTCACAGTATCAGGAAAGGCCTGCAAGGCCTTGGGCCTACTTCCAGCCTCCAGGCACCAATTTTACTGATACCTGTGACATTTGGTGGTGTTAAGCTTCAAGGGGATGAAGTCACACCTTCTACCCAGGGTTATGGAGCTCAGTGCAGGGTGAGAATTCAGGTTATCTCCCTGGCTGGAGGTGTTAAAGCAAAACACTTCACATGCCCAGTACAGTGTATTTCACCCTTTCCCGGTATCAGGAAAGGCCTGCAAGGCCTTGTGCCTACTTCCAGCCTCCAGGCACCAAAGTTACTGATACCTGTGACATTTGGTGGTGTTAAGCTTCAAGGGGAAGAAGTCACACCTCCTACCCAGGCTTATGGAGCTCAGTGCAGGGTAAGAATTCAGGTTATCCCCCAGGCTGGAGATTTTAAAGCAAAACACGTCACATGCCCAATAAAGTCTATTTCACCCCTTCACAGTATCAGGAAAGGCCTGCAAGGCCTTGGGCCTACTTCCAGCCTCCAGGCACCAATGTTACTGATACCTGTGACATTTGGTGGTGTTAAGCTTCAAGGGGATGAAGTCACACCTTCTACCCAGGGTTATGGAGCTTAGTGCAGGGTATGATCTCAGGTTATCCCCTTGGCTTGAGGTGTTAATGCAAAACACTTCACATGCCCAATACATTGTATTTCACCCCTTCACAGTATCAGGAAAGTCCTTGGGCCTACTTCCAGCCCCCAGGCACCTGTTTTTGTGATACTTGTGACATTTGGAGGTGTTGAGCTTCAAGGGGATGAAGGCACACCTTTTACCCAGGGTTACGGAGCTCAGCGCAGGGTAAGATTCCAGGTTATCCCCCTGGCTTGAGGTGTTAAAGCAAAACACTTCACATGCCCAATAAAGTCTATTTCACACCTTTCACAGTATCAGGAAAGGCCTGCAAGGCCTTGGGCCTACTTCCAGCTTCCAGGCACCAATTTTACTGATACCTGTGACATTTGGTGGTGTTAAGCTTCAAGGGGATGAAGTCACACTTTCTACCCAGGGTTATGGAGCTCAGCGCAGGGTAAGATTTTAGGTTATCCCCCTGGCTGGAGGTGTTAAAGCAAAACACTCCACATGCCCAATAAAGTCTATTTCACCCCTTTCACAGTATCAGGAAAGGCCTGCAAGGCCTTGGGCCTACTTCCAGCTTCCAGGCACCAATTTTACTGATACCGGTGACATTTGGTGGTGTTCAGCTTCAAGGGGATGAAGTCACACTTTTTACCCAGGGTTATGGAGCTCAGCGCAGGGTAAGAATTGGGGTTATCCCCCTGGCTGGAGGTGTTAAAGCAAAACACTCCACATGCCCAATAAAGTCTATTTCACCCCTTTCACAGTATCAGGATAGGCCTGCAAGGCCTTGGGCCTACTTCCAGCCTCCAGGCACACATTTTACTGATACCTGTGACATTTGGTGGTGTTAAGCTTCGAGGGGATGAAGTCACACCTTTTACCCAGGGTTATGGAGCTCAGCGCAGGGTAAGATTTCAGGTTATCCCCCTGGCTGGAGGTGTTAAAGCAAAACACCTCACATGCCCAGTACAGTGTATTTCACCCTTTCCCAGTATCAGGAAAGGCCTGCAAGGCCTTGTGCCTACTTCCAGCCTCCAGGCACCAATTTTACTGATACCTGTGACATTTGGTGGTGTTGAGCTTCAAGGGGATGAAGGCACACCTTTTACCCAGGGTTATGGAGCTCAGCGCAGGGTAAGATTTCAGATTATCCCCCTGGCTGGAGGTGTTAAAGCAAAACACTTCACATGCCCAATAAAGTCTATTTCACCCCTTCACAGTATCAGGAAAGGCCTGCAAGGCCTTGGGCCTACTTCCATCCTCCAGGCACCAATGTTACTGATACCTGTGACATTTGGTGGTGTTAAGCTTCAAGGGGAAGAAGTCACACCTTCTACCCAGGGTTATGGAGCTCAGTGCAGGGTAACAATTCAGGTTATCCCCCTGGCTGCAGGTGTTACAGCAAAACACTTCACTTGCCCAACACAGTCTATTTCACCCCTTCACAGTATCAGGAAAGGCCTGCAAGGCCTTGGGCGTAGCTACTTCCAGCCCCCAGGCACCAATGTTACTGACACCTGTGACATTTGGTGGTGTTAAGCTTAAAGGGGAAGAAGTCACACCTTCTACCCAGGGTTATGGAGCTCAGCGCAGCGTAAGATTTTAGGTTATCCCCCTGGCTGGAGGTGTTTAAGCAAAACACCTCACATGCCCAGTACAGTGTATTTCACCCTTTCCCAGTATCAGGAAAGGCCTGCAAGGCCTTGTGCCTACTTCAGGCCTCCAGGCACCAATGTTACTGATACCAGTGACATTTGGTGGTGTTAAGCTTCAAGGGGATGAAGTCACACCTTTTACCCAGGGTTATGGAGCTCAGCGCAGGGTAAGATTCCAGGTTATCCCGCTGGCTTGAGGTGTTAAAGCAAAACACTTCACATGCCCAATAAAGTCTATTTCACCCCTTCACAGTATCAGGAAAGGCATGCAAGGCCTTGTGCCTACTTCCAGCTTCCAGGCACCAGTTTTACTGATACCTGTGACATTTGGTGGTGTTAAGCTTCAAGGGGATGAAGTCACACTTTCTACCCAGGGTTATGGAGCTCAGCGCAGGGTAAGATTTTAGGTTATCCCCCTGGCTGGAGGTGTTAAAGCAAAACACTCCACATGCCCATTAATGTCTATTTCACCCCTTCACAGTATCAGGAAAGGCATGCAAGGCCTTGGGCCTACTTCCAGCCTCCAGGCGCCAATTTTACTGATACCTGTGACATTTGGAGGTGCTAAGCGTCAAGGGGATGAAGTCACACCTTCTACCCAGGGTTATGGAGCTCAGTGCAGGGTAAGAATTCGGGTTATCCCCCTGGCTGGGGGTGTTAAAGAAAAACACTTCACATGCCCAATAAAGTCTATTTCACCCCTTTCATAGTATCAGGAAAGGCCTGCAAGGCCTAGTGCCAGTTTCCAGCCTCCAGGCACCTGTTTTTGTGATACTTGAGACATTTGGAGGTGTTCAGCTTGAAGGGGATGAAGTCACACCTTTTACCCAGGGTTATGGAGCTCAGCGCAGGGTAAGAATTGGGGTTATCCCCCTGGCTGGAGGTGTTAAAGCAAAACACTCCACATGCCCAATAAAGTCTATTTCACCCCTTTCACAGTATCAGGATAGGCCTGCAAGGCCTTGGGCCTACTTCCAGCCTCCAGGCACACATTTTACTGATACCTGTGACATTTGGTGGTGTTAAGCTTCGAGGGGATGAAGTCACACCTTTTACCCAGGGTTATGGAGCTCAGCGCAGGGTAAGATTTCAGGTTATCCCCCTGGCTGGAGGTGTTAAAGCAAAACACCTCACATGCCCAGTACAGTGTATTTCACCCTTTCCCAGTATCAGGAAAGGCCTGCAAGGCCTTGTGCCTACTTCCAGCCTCCAGGCACCAATTTTACTGATACCTGTGACATTTGGTGGTGTTGAGCTTCAAGGGGATGAAGGCACACCTTTTACCCAGGGTTATGGAGCTCAGCGCAGGGTAAGATTTCAGATTATCCCCCTGGCTGGAGGTGTTAAAGCAAAACACTTCACATGCCCAATAAAGTCTATTTCACCCCTTCACAGTATCAGGAAAGGCCTGCAAGGCCTTGGGCCTACTTCCATCCTCCAGGCACCAATGTTACTGATACCTGTGACATTTGGTGGTGTTAAGCTTCAAGGGGAAGAAGTCACACCTTCTACCCAGGGTTATGGAGCTCAGTGCAGGGTAACAATTCAGGTTATCCCCCTGGCTGCAGGTGTTACAGCAAAACACTTCACTTGCCCAACACAGTCTATTTCACCCCTTCACAGTATCAGGAAAGGCCTGCAAGGCCTTGGGCGTAGCTACTTCCAGCCCCCAGGCACCAATGTTACTGACACCTGTGACATTTGGTGGTGTTAAGCTTAAAGGGGAAGAAGTCACACCTTCTACCCAGGGTTATGGAGCTCAGCGCAGCGTAAGATTTTAGGTTATCCCCCTGGCTGGAGGTGTTTAAGCAAAACACCTCACATGCCCAGTACAGTGTATTTCACCCTTTCCCAGTATCAGGAAAGGCCTGCAAGGCCTTGTGCCTACTTCAGGCCTCCAGGCACCAATGTTACTGATACCAGTGACATTTGGTGGTGTTAAGCTTCAAGGGGATGAAGTCACACCTTTTACCCAGGGTTATGGAGCTCAGCGCAGGGTAAGATTCCAGGTTATCCCGCTGGCTTGAGGTGTTAAAGCAAAACACTTCACATGCCCAATAAAGTCTATTTCACCCCTTCACAGTATCAGGAAAGGCATGCAAGGCCTTGTGCCTACTTCCAGCTTCCAGGCACCAGTTTTACTGATACCTGTGACATTTGGTGGTGTTAAGCTTCAAGGGGATGAAGTCACACTTTCTACCCAGGGTTATGGAGCTCAGCGCAGGGTAAGATTTTAGGTTATCCCCCTGGCTGGAGGTGTTAAAGCAAAACACTCCACATGCCCATTAATGTCTATTTCACCCCTTCACAGTATCAGGAAAGGCATGCAAGGCCTTGGGCCTACTTCCAGCCTCCAGGCGCCAATTTTACTGATACCTGTGACATTTGGAGGTGCTAAGCGTCAAGGGGATGAAGTCACACCTTCTACCCAGGGTTATGGAGCTCAGTGCAGGGTAAGAATTCGGGTTATCCCCCTGGCTGGGGGTGTTAAAGAAAAACACTTCACATGCCCAATAAAGTCTATTTCACCCCTTTCATAGTATCAGGAAAGGCCTGCAAGGCCTAGTGCCAGTTTCCAGCCTCCAGGCACCTGTTTTTGTGATACTTGAGACATTTGGAGGTGTTCAGCTTGAAGGGGATGAAGTCACACCTTTTACCCAGGGTTATGGAGCTCAGCGCAGGGTAAGATTCCAGGTAATCCCCCTGGCTTGAGGTGTTAAAGCAAAACACTTCACATGCCCAATAAAGTCTCTTTCACCCCTTCACAGTATCAGCAAAAGGCCTACAAGGCCTTGGGCCTACTTCCAGCCTCCAGGCACCAATTACACTGATACCTGTGACATTTGGAGGTGTTAAGCTTCAAGGGGAAGAAGTCACACTTTCTACCCAGGGTTATGGAGCTCAGCTCAGGGTAAGATTTCAAGTTTCAACCCTGGCTGGAGGTGTTAAAGCAAAACACCTCACATGCCCAATAAATTGTATTTCACCCCTTCACAGTATCAGGAAAGGCCTGCAAGGCCTTGGGCCTACTTCCAGCCCCCAGGCACCAATGTTACTGACACCTGTGACATTTGGTGGTGTTAAGCTTCAAGGGGATGAAGTCACACCTTTTACCCAGGGTTATGGAGCTCAGCGCAGGGTAAGATTCCAGGTTATCCCCCCGGCTTGAGGTGTTAAAGCTAAACACTTCCCATGCCCAATAAAGTCTATTTCACCCCTTTCACAGTATCAGGAAAGGCCTGCAAGGCCTTGGGCCTACTTCCAGCTTCCAGGCACCAATTTTACTGATACCTGTGACATTTGGTGGTGTTAAGCTTCAAGGGGATGAAGTCACACTTTCTACCCAGGGTTATGGAGCTCAGCGCAGGGTAAGATTTTAGGTTATCCCCCTGGCTGGAGGTGTTAAAGCAAAACACTCCACATGCCCATTAAAGTCTATTTTACCCCTTCACAGTATCAGGAAAGGCCTGCAAGACCTTGGGCCTACTTCCAGCCTCCAGGCACCAATTGTACTCATACCTGTGACATTTGGAGGTGCTAAGCGTCAAGGGGATGAAGTCACACCTTCTACCCAGGGTTATGGAGCTCCGCGCAGGGTAAGAATTCAGGTTATCCCCCTGGCTGGAGGTGTTAAAGCAAAACACTCCACATGCCCATTAAAGTCTATTTTACCCCTTCACAGTATCAGGAAAGGCCTGCAAGGCCTTGTGCCTACTTCCAGCCTCCAGGCACCAATTTTACTGATACCTGTGACATTTGGAGGTGCTAAGCTTCAAGGGGATGAAGTCACACCTTTTACCCAGGGTTATGGAGCTCAGCGCAGGGTAAGATTCCAGGTTATCCCCCTGGCTTGAGGTGTTAAAGCAAAACACTTCACATGCCCAATAAAGTCTATTTCACCCCTTCACAGTATCATGAAGGACCTGCAAGGCCTTGGTCCTACTTCCAGCCTCCAGGCACCAATGTTACTGATACCTGTGACATTTGGTGGTGTTAAGCTTCAAGGGGATGAAGTCACACCTTCTACCCAGGGTTATGGAGCTCAGTGCAGGGTAAGATTTCAGGTTATGCCCCTGGCTGGAGGTGTTAAAGCAAAACACTCCACATGCCCAATAAAGTCTATTTCACCCTTTCCCAGTATCAGGAAAGGCCTGCAAGGCCTTGTGCCTACTTCAGGCCTCCAGGCACTAATGTTACTGATACCTGTGACATTTGGTGGTGTTAAGCTTCAAGGGAATGAAGTCACACCTTTTACCCAGGGTTCTGGAGCTCAGCGCAGGGTAAGATTCCAGGTTATCCCCCTGGCTTGAGGTGTTAAAGCAAAACACTTCACATGCCCAATAAAGTCTATTTCACCCCTTTCACAGTATCAGGAAAGGCCTGCAAGGCCTTGGGCCTACTTCCAGCCCCCAGGCACCAATGTTACAGACACCTGTGACATTTGGTGGTGTTAAGCTTAAAGGGGAAGAAGTCGCACCTTTTACCCAGGGTTATGGAACTCAGTGCAGGGTAAGATTCCAGGTTATCCCCCTGGCTGGAGGTGTTAAAGCAAAACACTCCACATGCCCAATAAAGTCTATTTCACCCCTTTCATAGTATCAGGAAAGGCCTGCAAGGCCTAGTGCCAGTTTCCAGCCTCCAGGCACCTGTTTTTGTGATACTTGAGACATTTGGAGGTGTTCAGCTTCAAGGGGATGAAGTTGCACCTTCTACCCAGGGTTATGGAGCTCCGTGCAGCGTAAGATTTCAGTTTATCCCCCTGGCTGGAGGTGTTAAAGCAAAACACTTCACATGCCCATTAACGTCTATTTCACCCCTTCACAGTATCAGTAAAAGGCCTACAAGGCCTTGGGCCTACTTCCAGCCTCCTGGCACCAATTACACTGATACCTGTGACATTTGGAGGTGTTAAGCTTCAAGGGGAAGAAGTCACACTTTCTACCCAGGGTTATGGAGCTCAGCGAAGGGTAAGATTTCAAGTTTCAACCCTGGCTGGAGGTGTTAAAGCAAAACACCTCACATGCCCAATAAATTGTATTTCACCCCTTCACAGTATCAGGAAAGGCCTGCAAGGCCTTGGGCCTACTTCCAGCCTCCAGGCACCAATTGTACTCATACCTGTGACATTTGGAGGTGCTAAGCGTCAAGGGGATGAAGTCACACCTTCTACCCAGGGTTATGGAGCTCCGCGCAGGGTAAGAATTCAGGTTATCCCCCTGGCTGGAGGTGTTAAAGCAAAACACTCCACATGCCCATTAAAGTCTGTTTCACCCCTTCACAGTATCAGGAAGGACCTGCAAGGCCTTGGTCCTACTTCCAGCCTCCAGGCACCAATGTTACTGATACCTGTGACATTTGGTGGTGTTAAGCTTCAAGGGGATGAAGTCGCACCTTCTACCCAGGGTTATGGAGCTCCGCGCAGGGTAAGATTTCAGGTTATCCCCCTGGCTGGAGGTGTTTAAGCAAAACACCTCACATGCCCAGTACAGTGTATTTCACCCTTTCCCAGTATCAGGAAAGGCCTGCAAGGCCTTGTGCCTACTTCCAGCCTCAAGTCACCAATGTTACTGATACCTGTGACATGTGGTGGTGTTAAGCTTCAAGGGGATGAGGTAACACCTTTTACCCAGGGTTATGGAGCTCAGCGCAGGGTAAGATTTCAAGTTATACCCCAAGCTTGAGGTGTTAAAGCAAAACACTTCACATGCCCAATAAAGTCTATTTCACCCCTTCACAGTATCAGGAAAGGCCTGCAAGGCCTTGTGCCTACTTCCAGCCTCCAGGCACCAATGTTACTGATATCTGTGACATTTGGTGGTGTTAAGCTTCAAGGGGAAGAAGTCACACCTTCTACCGAGGGTTATGGAGCTCAGCGCAGGGTAAGATTTCAGCTTTTCACCCCTAGCTGGATGTGTTGAAGCAAAACACTTCTCATGCCCAATAAAGTCTATTTCACCCCTCCACAGTATCAGGGAAGGCCTGCAAGGCCTTGTGCCTACTTCCAGCCTCCAGGCACCAATGTTACTGATACCTGTGACATTTGGTGGTGTTAAGCTTCAAGGGGAAGAAGTCACATCTTCTACCCAGAGTTATGGAGCTCAGCGCAGGGTAAGAATTCAGGTTATCCCCCTGGCTGGAGGTGTTTAAGCAAAACACCTCACATGCCCAGTAGAGTGTATTTCACCCTTTCCCAGTATCAGGAAAGGCCTGCAAGGCCTTGTGCCTACTTCAGGCCTCCAGGCACCAATGTTACTGATACCAGTGACATTTGGTGGTGTTAAGCCTCAAGGGGATGAAGTCACACCTTTTACCCAGGGTTATGGAGCTCAGCGCAGGGTAAGATTCCAGGTTATCCCCCTGGCTTGAGGTGTTAAAGCAAAACACTTCACATGCCCAATAAAGTCTATTTCACCCCTTTCACAGTATCAGGAAAGGCCTGCATTGCCTTGGGCCTACTTCCAGCTTCCAGACACCAATTTTACTGATACCTGTGACATTTGGTGGTGTTAAGCTTCAAGGGGATGAAGTCACACTTTCTACCCAGGGTTATGGAGCTCAGCGCAGGGTAAGATTTTAGGTTATCCCACTGGCTGGAGGTGTTAAAGCAAAACACTCCACATGCCCATTAAAGTCTATTTCACCCCTCCACAGTATCAGGAAAGGCCTGCAAGGCCTTGGGCCTACTTCCAGCCTCCAGGCACCAATTTTACTGATACCTGTGACATTTGGAGGTGCTAAGCGTCAAGGGGATGAAGTCACACCTTCTACCCAGGGTTATGGAGCTCAGTGCAGCGTAAGAATTCGGGTTATCCCCCTGGCTGGAGGTGTTAAAGAAAAACACTTCACATGCCCAATAAAGTCTATTTCACCCCTTCACAGTATCAGGAAAGGCCTGCAAGGCCTTGGGCCTACTTCCATCCTCCAGGCACCAATGTTACTGATACCTGTGACATTTGGTGCTGTTAAGCTTCAAGGGGAAGAAGTCACACCTTCTACCCAGGGTTATGGAGCTCAGCGCAGGGTAAGATTTCAGCTTTTCACCCCTAGCTGGATGTGTTGAAGCAAAACACTTCTCATGCCCAATAAAGTCTATTTCACCCCTCCACAGTATCAGGGAAGGCCTGCAAGGCCTTGTGCCTACTTCCAGCCTCCAGGCACCAATGTTACTGATACCTGTGACATTTGGTGGTGTTAAGCTTCAAGGGGAAGAAGTCACATCTTCTACCCAGGGTTATGGAGCTCAGCGCAGGGTAACAATTCAGGTTATCCCCCTGGCTGGAGGTGTTTAAGCAAAACACCTCACATGCCCAGTACAGTGTATTTCACCCTTTCCCAGTATCAGGAAAGGCCTGCAAGGCCTTGTGCCTACTTCCAGCCTCCAGGCACCAATGTTACTGACACCTGTGACTTTTGGTGGTGTTAATCTTAAAGGGGAAGAAGTCACACCTTCTACCCAGGGTTATGGAGCTCAGCGCAGGGTAAGATTTTAGGTTATCCCCCTGGCTGGAGGTGTTAAAGCAAAACACTTCACATGCCCATTAACGTCTATTTCACCCCTTCACAGTATCAGTAAAAGGCCTACAAGGCCTTGGGCCTACTTCCAGCCTCCAGGCACCAATTACACTGATACCTGTGACATTTGGTGGTGTTGAGCTTCAAGGGGATGAAGGCACACCTTTTACCCAGGGTTATGGAGCTCAGCGCAGGGTAAGATTTCAGATTATCCCCCTGGCTGGAGGTGTTAAAGCAAAACACTTCACATGCCCAATAAAGTCTATTTCACCCCTTCACAGTATCAGGAAAGGCCTGCAAGGCCTTGGGCCTACTTCCATCCTCCAGGCACCAATGTTACTGATACCTGTGACATTTGGTGGTGTTAAGCTTCAAGGGGAAGAAGTCACACCTTCTACCCAGGGTTATGGAGCTCAGTGCGGGGTAACAATTCAGGTTATCCCCCTGGCTGCAGGTGTTAAAGCAAAACACTTCACATGCCCAACACAGTCTATTTCACCCCTTCACAGTATCAGGAAAGGCCTGCAAGGCCTTGTGCCTGTTTCCAGCCTCCAGGCACCTGTTTTTGTGATACTTGAGACATTTGGAGGTTTTCAGCTTCAAGGGGATGAAGTTGCACCTTCTACCCAGGGTTATGGAGCTCAGCGCAGGGTAAGAATTCAGGCTTCACCCCTGACTGGAGGTGTTAAAGCAAAACACACCACATGCCCAATAAAGTCTATTTCACCCCTTCACAGTATCAGGAAAGGCCTGCAAGGCCTTGTGCCTACTTCCAGCCTCCAGGCACCAATGTTACTGATACCTGTGACATTTGGTGGTGTTAAGCTTCAAGGGGAAGAAGTCACATCTTCTACCCAGGGTTATGGAGCTCAGCGCAGGGTAAGAATTCAGGTTATCCCCCTGGCTGGAGGTGTTTAAGCAAAACACCTCACATGCCCAGTACAGTGTATTTCACCCTTTCCCAGTATCAGGAAAGGCCTGCAAGGCCTTGTGCCTACTTCCAGCCTCAAGTCACCAATGTTACTGATACCTGTGACATGTGGTGGTGTTAAGCTTCAAGGGGATGAGGTAACACCTTTTACCCAGGGTTATGGAGCTCAGCGCAGGGTAAGATTTCAAGTTATACCCCAAGCTTGAGGTGTTAAAGCAAAACACTTCACATGCCCAATAAAGTCTATTTCACCCCTTCACAGTATCAGGAAAGGCCTGCAAGGCCTTGTGCCTACTTCCAGCCTCCAGGCACCAATGTTACTGATATCTGTGACATTTGGTGGTGTTAAGCTTCAAGGGGAAGAAGTCACACCTTCTACCGAGGGTTATGGAGCTCAGCGCAGGGTAAGATTTCAGCTTTTCACCCCTAGCTGGATGTGTTGAAGCAAAACACTTCTCATGCCCAATAAAGTCTATTTCACCCCTCCACAGTATCAGGGAAGGCCTGCAAGGCCTTGTGCCTACTTCCAGCCTCCAGGCACCAATGTTACTGATACCTGTGACATTTGGTGGTGTTAAGCTTCAAGGGGAAGAAGTCACATCTTCTACCCAGAGTTATGGAGCTCAGCGCAGGGTAAGAATTCAGGTTATCCCCCTGGCTGGAGGTGTTTAAGCAAAACACCTCACATGCCTAGTAGAGTGTATTTCACCCTTTCCCAGTATCAGGAAAGGCCTGCAAGGCCTTGTGCCTACTTCAGGCCTCCAGGCACCAATGTTACTGATACCAGTGACATTTGGTGGTGTTAAGCCTCAAGGGGATGAAGTCACACCTTTTACCAGGGTTATGGAGCTCAGCGCAGGGTAAGATTCCAGGTTATCCCCCTGGCTTGAGGTGTTAAAGCAAAACACTTCACATGCCCAATAAAGTCTATTTCACCCCTTTCACAGTATCAGGAAAGGCCTGCATTGCCTTGGGCCTACTTCCAGCTTCCAGACACCAATTTTACTGATACCTGTGACATTTGGTGGTGTTAAGCTTCAAGGGGATGAAGTCACACTTTCTACCCAGGGTTATGGAGCTCAGCGCAGGGTAAGATTTTAGGTTATCCCACTGGCTGGAGGTGTTAAAGCAAAACACTCCACATGCCCATTAAAGTCTATTTCACCCCTCCACAGTATCAGGAAAGGCCTGCAAGGCCTTGGGCCTACTTCCAGCCTCCAGGCACCAATTTTACTGATACCTGTGACATTTGGAGGTGCTAAGCGTCAAGGGGATGAAGTCACACCTTCTACCCAGGGTTATGGAGCTCAGTGCAGCGTAAGAATTCGGGTTATCCCCCTGGCTGGAGGTGTTAAAGAAAAACACTTCACATGCCCAATAAAGTCTATTTCACCCCTTCACAGTATCAGGAAAGGCCTGCAAGGCCTTGGGCCTACTTCCATCCTCCAGGCACCAATGTTACTGATACCTGTGACATTTGGTGCTGTTAAGCTTCAAGGGGAAGAAGTCACACCTTCTACCCAGGGTTATGGAGCTCAGCGCAGGGTAAGATTTCAGCTTTTCACCCCTAGCTGGATGTGTTGAAGCAAAACACTTCTCATGCCCAATAAAGTCTATTTCACCCCTCCACAGTATCAGGGAAGGCCTGCAAGGCCTTGTGCCTACTTCCAGCCTCCAGGCACCAATGTTACTGATACCTGTGACATTTGGTGGTGTTAAGCTTCAAGGGGAAGTAGTCACATCTTCTACCCAGGGTTATGGAGCTCAGCGCAGGGTAAGAATTCAGGTTATCCCCCTGGCTGGAGGTGTTTAAGCAAAACACCTCACATGCCCAGTACAGTGTATTTCACCCTTTCCCAGTATCAGGAAAGGCCTGCAAGGCCTTGTGCCTACTTCCAGCCTCCAGGCACCAATGTTACTGATACCTGTGACATTTGGTGGTGTTAAGCTTCAAGGGGATGAAGTCACACCTTCTACCCAGGGTTATGGAGCTCAGCGCAGGGTAAGATTTTAGGTTATCCCCCTGGCTGGAGGTGTTTAAGCAAAACACCTCACATGCCCAATAAAGTCTATTTCACCCCTCCACAGTATCAGGAAAGGCCTGCAAGGCCTTGGGCCTACTTCCAGCCTCCAGGCACCAATTTTACTGACACCTGTGACATTTGGTGGTGGTAAGCTTCAAGGGGATGAAGTCGCACTTTCTACCCAGGGTTATGGAGCTCAGCGCAGGGTAATATTTTAGGTTATCCCCCTGGCTGGAGGTGTTTAAGCAAAACACCTCATATGCCCAATAAAGTCTATTTCACCCCTTCACAGTATCAGGAAAGGCCTGAAAGGCCTTGGGCCTACTTCCAGCCTGCAGGCACCAATTGTACTGATACCTGTGACATTTGGTGGTGTTAAGCTTCAAGGGGATGAAGTCACACCTTCTACCCAGGGTAATGGAGCTCAGTGTAGGGTATGATTTCAGGTTATCCCCTTGGCTTGAGGTGTTAAAGCAAAACACTTCACATGCCCAATAAATTGTATTTCACCCCTTCACAGTATCAGGAAAGGCCTGCAAGGCCTTGGGTCTACTTCCAGCCTCCAGGCACCAATTGTACTGATACCTGTGACATTTGGTGTTGTTCAACTTCAAGGGGATGAAGTCACACCTTCTACCCAGGGTTATGGAGCTCAGCGCCGGGTAAGATTTCAGCTTTTCACCCCTAGCTGGATGTGTTGAAGCAAAACACTTCTCATTCCCAATAACGTCTATTTCACCCCTCCACAGTATCAGGAAAGGCCTGCAAGGCATTGTGCCTTCTTCCAGCCTCCAGGCACCAATGTTACTGATATCTGTGACATTTGGTGGTGGTAAGCTTCAAGGGGAAGAAGTCACACCTTCTACCCAGGGTTATGGAGCTCAGCGCAGGGTAAGATTTCAGCTTTTCACCCCTAACTGGATGTGTTGAAGCAAAACACCTCACATGCCCAATAAAGTCTATTTCACCCCTTCACAGTATCAGGAAAGTCCTGCAAGGCCTTGGGACTACTTCCAGCCTCCAGGCACCAATTTTACTGATACCTGTGACATTTGGTGGTGTTAAGCTTCAAGGGGATGAAGTCACACCTTCTACCCAGGGTTATGGAGCTCAGCGCAGGGTAAGATTTTAGGTTATCCCCCTGGCTGGAGGTGTTTAAGCAAAACACCTCACATGCCCAGTACAGTGTATTTCACCCTTTCCCAGTATCAGGAAAGGCCTGCAAGGCCTTGGGACTACTTCCAGCCTCCAGGCACCAATTTTACTGATACCTGTGACATTTGGTGGTGGTAAGCTTCAAGGGGATGAAGTCGCACTTTCTACCCAGGGTTATGGAGCTCAGCGCAGGGTAAGATTTTAGGTTATCCCCCTGGCTGGAGGTGTTTAAGCAAAACACTTCACATGCCCAATAAAGTCTATTTCACCCCTCCACAGTGTCAGGGAAGGCCTGAAAGGCCTTGTGCCTACTTCCAGCCTCCAGGCACCAATGTTACTCATACCTGTGACATTTGGTGGTGTTAAGCTTCAAGGGGAAGAAGTCACACCTTCTACCCAGGGTTATGGAGCTCAGCGCAGGGTAAGATTTCAGGCTTCACCCCAGGCTGGAGGCGTGAAATTAGAACAATTACCATACAAAACAATGTGTATTTCACCCATTCACAGTATCAGGAAAGGCCTGCAAGGCCTTGGGCCTACTTCCAGCCCCCAGGCACCAATGTTACTGACACCTGTGACATTTGGTGGTGTTAAGCTTCAAGGGGAAGAAGTCACACCTTCTACCCAGGGTTATGGAGCTCAGTGCAGGGTAAGAATTCAGGTTATCCCCCTGACTGGAGGTGTTAAAGCAAAACACTTCACATGCCCAATAAATTGTATGTCACCCCATCACAGTATCAGGAAAGGCCTGCAAGGCCTTGTGCCTACTTCCAGCCCCCAGGCACCAATGTTACTGATACCTGTGACATTTGATGGTGTTAAACTTCAAGGGGATGAAGTCACACTTTCTACCCAGGGTTATGGAGCTCAGCGCAGGGTAAGATTTTAGGTTATCCCCCTGGCTGGAGGTGTTAAAGCAAAACACTCCACATGCCTAATAAAGTCTATTTCACCCCTTCACAGTATCAGGAAAGGCCTGCAAGGCCTTGGGCCTACTTCCAGCCCCCAGGCACCAATGTTACTGACACCTGTGACATTTGGTGGTGTTAAGCTTCAAGGGGAAGAAGTCACACCTTCTACCCAGGGTTATGGTGCTCAACGCAGGGTAAGCATTCAGGCTACCCCCCTGGCTGGAGGCGTTAAAGCAAAACACTTCACATGCCCAATAAAGTGTATTTCACCCCTTCACAGTATCAGGAAAGGCCTGCAAGGCCTTGGGCCTACTTCCAGCTTCCGGGCACCAATTTTACTGATACCTGTGACATTTGGTGGTGTTAAGCTTCAAGGGGATGAAGTCACACTTTCTACCCAGGGTTATGGAGCTCAGCGCAGGGTAAGATTGTAGGTTATCCCCCTGGCTGGAGGTGTTTAAGCAAAACACCTCACATGCCCAGTACAGTGTATTTCACCCTTTCCCAGTATCAGGAAAGGCCTGCAACGCCTTGGGCCTACTTCCAGCCTTCAGGCACCCATTTTACTGATATCTGTGACATTTGGTGGTGGTAAGCTTCAAGGGGATGAAGTCGCACTTTCTACCCAGGGTTATGGAGCTCAGCGCAGGGTAAGATTTTAGGTTATCCCCCTGGCTGGAGGTGTTCAAGCAAAACACCTCACATGCCCAGTACAGTGTATTTCACCCTTTCCCAGTATCAGGAAAGGCCTGCAAGGCCTTGGGACTACTTCCAGCCTCCAGGCACCAATTTTACTGATACCTGTGACATTTGGTGGTGGTAAGCTTCAAGGGGATGAAGTCGCACTTTCTACCCAGGGTTATGGAACTCAGCGCAGGGTAAGATTTTAGGTTATCCCCCTGGCTGGAGGAGTTTAAGCAAAACACCTCACATGCCCAGTACAGTGTATTTCACCCTTTCCCAGTATCAGGAAAGGCCTGCAAAGCCTTGGGCCTACTTCCAGCCTCCAGGCACCAATTTTACTGACACCTGTGACATTTGGTGGTGTTAAGCTTCAAGGGGATGAAGTCGCACCTTCTACCCAGGGTTATGGAGCTCAGCGCAGGGTAAGATTTCAGGATGTCCCCCTCGCTGGAGGTGTTAAAGCAAAACACACCACATGCCCAATAAATTGTATTTCACCCCTTCACAGTATCAGGAAAGGCCTGCAAGGCCTTGGGCCTACTTCCAGCCTTCAGGCACCAATTTTACTGATACCTGTGACATTTGGTGGTGGTAAGCTTCAAGGGGATGAAGTCGCACTTTCTACCCAGGGTTATGGAGCTCAGCGCAGGGTAAGATTTTAGGTTATCCCCCTGGCTGGAGGTGTTTAAGCAAAACACCTCACATGCCCAGTACAGTGTATTTCACCCTTTCCCAGTATCAGGAAAGGCCTGCAAGGCCTTGGGACTACTTCCAGCCTCCAGGCACCAATTTTACTGATACCTGTGACATTTGGTGGTGGTAAGCTTCAAGGGGATGAAGTCGCACTTTCTACCCAGGGTTATGGAACTCAGCGCAGGGTAAGATTTTAGGTTATCCCCCTGGCTGGAGGTGTTTAAGCAAAACACCTCACATGCCCAGTACAGTGTATTTCACCCTTTCCCAGTATCAGGAAAGGCCTGCAAAGCCTTGTGCCTACTTCCAGCCTCCAGGCACCAATGTTACTCATACCTGTGACATTTGGTGGTGTTAAGCTTCAAGGGGAAGAAGTCGCACCTTCTACCCAGGGTTATGGAGCTCAGCGCAGGGTAAGATTTCAGCTTTTCACGCCTAGCTGGATTTGTTGAAGCAAAATACCTCACATGCCCAATAAAGTCTATTTCACCCCTTCACAGTACCAGGAAAGGCCTGCAAGGCCTTGGGCCTACTTCCAGCCTGCAGGCACCAATTTTACTGATACCTGTGACATTTGGTGGTGTTAAGCTTCAAGGGGAAGAAGTCGCACCTTCTACCCAGGGTTATGGAGCTCAGCGCAGGGTAAGATTTCAGCTTTTCACGCCTAGCTGGATTTGTTGAAGCAAAATACCTCACATGCCCAATAAAGTCTATTTCACCCCTTCACAGTACCAGGAAAGGCCTGCAAGGCCTTGGGCCTACTTCCAGCCTGCAGGCACCAATTTTACTGATACCTGTGACATTTGGTGGTGTTAAGCTTCAAGGGGATGAAGTCACACCTTCTACCCAGGGTTATGGAGCTCAGCGCAGGGTAAGATTTTAGGTTATCCCCCTGGCTGGAGGTGTTGAAGCAAAACACTTCACATGCCCAATAAAGTCTATTACACCCCTCCACAGTATCAGGAAAGGCCTGCAAGGCCATGGGCCTACTTCCAGCCCCTAGGCACCTGTTCTTGTGATACTTGTGACATTTGGAGGTGTTCAGCTTCGAGGGGATAAAGCCACACCTTCTACCCAGGGTTATGGAGCTCAGCGCAGGGTAAGATTTCAGCTTTTCACCCCTAGCTGGATGTGTTAAAGCCAAACACTTCACGTGCCCATTAAAGTCCATTTCACCCCTTCACAGTATCAGGAAAGGCCTGCAAGGCCTTGGGACTACTTCCAGCCTCCAGACACCAATTGTACTGATACCTGTGACATTTGGTGTTGTTCAACTTCAAGGGGATGAAGTCACACCTTCTACCCAGGGTTATGGAGCTCAGTGCAGGGTAAGATTTCAGCTTTTCACCCCTAGCTGGATGTGTTGAAGCAAAACACTTCTCATGCCCAATAAAGTCTATTTCACCCCTCCACAGTATCTGGAAAGGCCTGCAAGGCCTTGGGCCTACTTCCAGCCTCCAGGCACCATTTTTACTGATACCTGTGAGATTTGGTGGTGTTAAGCTTCAAGGGGATGAAGTCGCACCTTCTACCCAGGGTTATGGAGCTCAGCGCAGGGTAAGATTTCAGGATGTCCCCCTCGCTGGAGGTGTTAAAGCAAAACACACCACATGCCCAATAAAGTCTATTTCACCCCTTCACAGTATCAGGAAAGGCCTGCAAGGCCTTGGGCCTACTTCCAGCCTCCAGGCACCAATGTTACTGATACCTGTGACATTTGGTGGTGGTAAGCTTCAAGGGGAAGAAGTCACACCTTCTACCCAGGGTTATGGAGCTCAGTGCAGGGTAAGGTTTCAGGTTAACCCCCTGGCTTGAGGTGTTAAAGCAAAACACTACCCATGCCCAATAAATTGTATTTCACCCCTTCACAGTATCAGGAAATGCCTGCAAGGCCTTGGGCCTACTTCCAGCCTCCAGACACCAATTGTACTGATACCGGTGACATTTGGCGTTGTTCAACTTCAAGGGGATGAAGTCACACCTTCTACCCAGGGTTATGGAGCTCAGCGCAGGGTAAGATTTCAGCTTTTCACCCCTAGCTGGATGTGTTGAAGCAAAACACTTCTCATGCCCAATAACGTTTATTTCACCCCTCCACAGTATCAGGAAAGGCCTGCAAGGCATTGGGCCTACTTCCAGCCTCCAGGCACCAATGTTACTGATACCTGTGACATTTGGTGGTGTTAAGCTTCAAGGGGATGAAGTCACACCTTCTACCCAGGGTTATGGAGCTCAGCGCAGGGTAAGATTTTAGGTTATCCCCCTGGCTGGAGGTGTTTAAGCAAAACACCTCACATGCCCAATAAAGTCTATTTCACCCCTCCACAGTATCAGGAAAGGCCTGCAAGGCCTTGGGCCTACTTCCAGCCTCCAGGCACCAATTTTACTGACACCTGTGACATTTGGTGGTGGTAAGCTTCAAGGGGATGAAGTCGCACTTTCTACCCAGGGTTATGGAGCTCAGCGCAGGGTAAGATTTTAGGTTATCCCCCTGGCTGGAGGTGTTTAAGCAAAACACCTCACATGCCCAATAAAGTCTATTTCACCCCTTCACAGTATCAGGAAAGGCCTGAAAGGCCTTGGGCCTACTTCCAGCCTGCAGGCACCAATTGTACTGATACCTGTGACATTTGGTGGTGTTAAGCTTCAAGGGGATGAAGTCACACCTTCTACCCAGGGTTATGGAGCTCAGTGCAGGGTATGATTTCAGGTTATCCCCCTGGCTTGAGGTGTTAAAGCAAAACACTTCACATGCCCAATAAATTGTATTTCACCCCTTCACAGTATCAGGAAAGGCCTGCAAAGGCCTTGGGCCTACTTCCAGCATCCAGACACCAATTGTACTGATACCTGTGACATTTGGCGTTGTTCAACTTCAAGGGGATGAAGTCACACCTTCTACCCAGGGTTATGGAGCTCAGCGCAGGGTAAGATTTCAGCTTTTCACCCCTAGCTGGATGTGTTGAAGCAAAACACTTCTCATGCCCAATAACGTTTATTTCACCCCTCCACAGTATCAGGAAAGGCCTGCAAGGCATTGGGCCTACTTCCAGCCTCCAGGCACCAATGTTACTGATACCTGTGACATTTGGTGGTGTTAAGCTTCAAGGGGATGAAGTCACACCTTCTACCCAGGGTTATGGAGCTCAGCGCAGGGTAAGATTTTAGGTTATCCCCCTGGCTGGAGGTGTTTAAGCAAAACACCTCACATGCCCAATAAAGTCTATTTCACCCCTCCACAGTATCAGGAAAGGCCTGCAAGTCCTTGGGCCTACTTCCAGCCTCCAGGCACCAATTTTACTGACACCTGTGACATTTGGTGGTGGTAAGCTTCAAGGGGATGAAGTCGCACTTTCTACCCAGGGTTATGGAGCTCAGCGCAGGGTAAGATTTTAGGTTATCCCCCTGGCTGGAGGTGTTTAAGCAAAACACCTCACATGCCCAATAAAGTCTATTTCACCCCTTCACAGTATCAGGAAAGGCCTGAAAGGCCTTGGGCCTACTTCCAGCCTGCAGGCACCAATTGTACTGATACCTGTGACATTTGGTGGTGTTAAGCTTCAAGGGGATGAAGTCACACCTTCTACCCAGGGTTATGGAGCTCAGTGCAGGGTATGATTTCAGGTTATCCCCCTGGCTTGAGGTGTTAAAGCAAAACACTTCACATGCCCAATAAATTGTATTTCACCCCTTCACAGTATCAGGAAAGGCCTGCAAAGGCCTTGGGCCTACTTCCAGCATCCAGACACCAATTGTACTGATACCTGTGACATTTGGTGTTGTTCAACTTCAAGGGGATGAAGTCACACCTTCTACCCAGGGTTATGGAGCTCAGCGCAGGGTAAGATTTCAGCTTTTCACCCCTAGCTGGATGTGTTGAAGCAAAACACTTCTCATTCCCAATAAAGTCTATTTCACCCCTTTCACATTATCAGGAAAGGCCTGCAGGGCCTTGGGCCTACTTCCAGCCTCCAGGCACCAATGTTACTGACACCTGTGTCATTTGGTGGTGGTAAGCTTCAAGGGGATGAAGTCGCACTTTCTACCCAGGGTTATGGAGCTCAGCGTAGAGGAAGATTTTAGGTTATCCCCCTGGCTGGAGGTGTTTAAGCAAAACACCTCAGATGCCCAGTACAGTGTATTTCACCCTTTCCCAGTATCAGGAAAGGCCTGCAAGGCCTTGGGCCTACTTCCAGCCTTCAGGCACCAATTTTACTGAAACCTGTGACATTTGGTGGTGTTAAGCTTCAAGGGGAAGAAGTCCCACCTTCTACCCAGGGTTATGGAGCTCAGCGCAGGGTAAGGATTCAGGTCATCCCCCTGGCTGGAGGTGTTAAAGCAAAACACTCCACATGCCCAATAAAGTCTATTTCACCCCTTCACAGTATCCGGAAAGGCCTGCAAGGCCTTGGGCCTACTTCCAGCATCCAGGCACCAATTTTACTGATACCTTTGACATTTGGTGGTGTTAAACTTCAAGGGGATGAAGTCATACTTTCTACCCAGGGTTATGGAGCTCAGCGCAGGGTAAGATTTCAGCTTTTCACCCCTAGCTGGATGTGTTGAAGCAAAACACTTCTCATTCCCAATAAAGTCTATTTCACCCCTTTCACATTATCAGGAAAGGCCTGCAGGGCCTTGGGCCTACTTCCAGCCTCCAGGCACCAATGTTACTGACACCTGTGTCATTTGGTGGTGGTAAGCTTCAAGGGGATGAAGTCGCACTTTCTACCCAGGGTTATGGAGCTCAGCGTAGAGGAAGATTTTAGGTTATCCCCCTGGCTGGAGGTGTTTAAGCAAAACACCTCAGATGCCCAGTACAGTGTATTTCACCCTTTCCCAGTATCAGGAAAGGCCTGCAAGGCCTTGGGCCTACTTCCAGCCTTCAGGCACCAATTTTACTGAAACCTGTGACATTTGGTGGTGTTAAGCTTCAAGGGGAAGAAGTCCCACCTTCTACCCAGGGTTATGGAGCTCAGCGCAGGGTAAGGATTCAGGTCATCCCCCTGGCTGGAGGTGTTAAAGCAAAACACTCCACATGCCCAATAAAGTCTATTTCACCCCTTCACAGTATCCGGAAAGGCCTGCAAGGCCTTGGGCCTACTTCCAGCATCCAGGCACCAATTTTACTGATACCTTTGACATTTGGTGGTGTTAAACTTCAAGGGGATGA
Organism: Lissotriton helveticus; assembly: GCF_964261635.1. Taxonomy (NCBI): domain Eukaryota; kingdom Metazoa; phylum Chordata; class Amphibia; order Caudata; family Salamandridae; genus Lissotriton; species Lissotriton helveticus. Next base: position 82,239,025 of record NC_136063.1, read on the forward strand.
AGTCATACTTTCTACCCAGGGTTATGGAGCTCAACGCAGGGTAAGATTTTAGGTTATCATCCCTGGCTGGAGGTGTTTAAGCAAAACACCTCACATGCCCAGTACAGTGTATTTCACCCTTTCCCGGTATCAGGAAAGGCCTGCAAGGCCTTGGGCCTACTTCCAGCCTTCAGGCACCAATTTTACTGATACCTGTGACAATTGGTGGTGGTAAGCTTCAAGGGGATGAAGTCGCACTTTCTACCCAGGGTTATGGAGCTCAGCACAGGGTAAGATTTTAGGTTATCCCCCTGGCTGGAGGTGTTTAAGCAAAACACCTCACATGCCCAGTACAGTGTATTTCACCCTTTCCCAGTATCAGGAAAGGCCTGCAAGGCCTTGGGACTACTTCCAGCCTCCAGGCACCAATTTTACTGATACCTGTGACATTTGGTGTTGTTCAACTTCAAGGGGATGAAGTCACACCTTCTACCCAAGGGTTATGGAGCTCAGCGCAGGGTAAGATTTCAGCTTTTCACCCCTAGCTGGATGTGTTGAAGCAAAACACTTCTCATTCCCAATAAAGTCTATTTCACCCCTCCACAGTATCAGGAAAGGCCTGCAAGGCATTGTGCCTTCTTCCAGCCTCCAGGCACCAATGTTACTGATACCTGTGACATTTGGTGGTGGTAAGCTTCAAGGGGAAGAAGTCACACCTTCTACCCAGGGTTATGGAGCTCAGCGCAGGGTAAGATTTCAGGTTGTCCCTCTTGCTGGGGGTGTTAAAGCAAAACACTTCACATGCCCAATAAATTGTATTTCACCCCTTCACACTATCAGGAAAGGCCTGCAAGGCCTTGGGCCTACTTCCAGCCTCCAGGCACCAATGTTACTGATACCTGTGACATTTGGTGGTGGTAAGCTTCAAGGGGAAGAAGTCGCACCTTCTGCCCAGGGTTATGGAGCTCAGCACAGGGTAAGATTTCAGGTTATCCCCCTGGCTGGAGGTGTTAAAGCAAAACACTCCACATGCCCAATAAAGTCTTTTTCACCCCTTTTACAGTATCAGGAAAGGCCTGCAAGGCCTTGGGCCTACTTCCAGCCCCCAGGCACCAATGTTACTGATACCTGTGACATTTGGTGGTGTTAAACTTCAAGGGGAAGAAGTCACACCTTCTACCCAGGGATATGGAGCTCAGCGCAGGGTAAGGTTTCAGGTTAACCCCCTGGCTTGAGGTGTTAAAGCAAAACACTTCACATGCCCAATAAATTGTATTTCACCCCTTCACAGTATCAGGAAAGGCCTGCAAGGCCTTGGGCCTACTTCCAGCCTCCAGACACCAATTGTACTGATACCGGTGACATTTGGCGTTGTTCAACTTCAAGGGGATGAAGTCAAACCTTCTACCCAGGGTTATGGAGCTCAGCGCAGGGTAAGATTTCAGCTTTTCACCACTAGCTGGATGTGTTGAAGCAAAACACTTCTCATGCCCAATAACGTCTATTTCACCCCTCCACCGTATCAGGAAAGGCCTGCAAGGCATTGGGCCTACTTCCAGCCTCCAGGCACCAATTTTACTGATACCTGTGACATTTGGTGGTGTTAAGCTTCAAGGGGATGAAGTCACACCTTCTACCCAGGGTTATGGAGCTCAGCGCAGGGTAAGATTTTAGGTTATCCCCCTGGCTGGAGGTGTTTAAGCAAAACACCTCACATGCCCAATAAAGTCTATTTCACCCCTTCACAGTATCAGGAAAGGCCTGAAAGGCCTTGGGCCTACTTCCAGCCTGCAGGCACCAATTGTACTGATACCTGTGACATTTGGTGGTGTTAAGCATCAAGGGGATGAAGTCACACCTTCTACCCAGGGTTATGGAGCTCAGTGCAGGGTATGATTTCAGGTTATCCCCCTGGCTTGAGGTGTTAAAGCAAAACACTTCACATGCCCAATAAATTGTATTTCACCCCTTCACAGTATCAGGAAAGGCCTGCAAGGCCTTGGGCCTACTTCCAGCCTCCAGACACCAATTGTACTGATACCTGTGACATTTGGTGTTGTTCAACTTCAAGGGGATGAAGTCACACCTTCTACCCAGGGTTATGGAGCTCAGCGCAGGGTAAGATTTCAGCTTTTCACCCCTAGCTGGATGTGTTGAAGCAAAACACTTCTCATTCCCAATAAAGTCTATTTCACCCCTCCACGGTATCAGGAAAGGCCTGCAAGGCATTGTGCCTTCTTCCAGCCTCCAGGCACCAATGTTACTGATACCTGTGACATTTGGTGGTGGTAAGCTTCAAGGGGAAGAAGTCACACCTTCTACCCAGGGTTATGGAGCACAGCGCAGGGTAAGATTTCAGGTTGTCCCCCTTGCTGGGGGTGTTAAAGCAAAACACTTCACATGCCCAATAAATTGTATTTCACCCCTTCACAGTATCAGGAAAGGCCTGCAAGGCCTTGGGCCTACTTCCAGCCTCCAGGCACCAATGTTACTGATACCTGTGACATTTGGTGGTGGTAAGCTTCAAGGGGAAGAAGTCGCACCTTCTGCCCAGGGTTATGGAGCTCAGCACAGGGTAAGATTTCAGGTTATCCCCCTGGCTGGAGGTGTTAAAGCAAAACACTCCACATGCCCAATAAAGTCTTTTTCACCCCTTTTACAGTATCAGGAAAGGCCTGCAAGGCCTTGGGCCTACTTCCAGCCCCCAGGCACCAATGTTACTGATACCTGTGACATTTGGTGGTGTTAAACTTCAAGGGGAAGAAGTCACACCTTCTACCCAGGGTTATGGAGCTCAGCGCAGGGTAAGGTTTCAGGTTAACCCCCTGGCTTGAGGTGTTAAAGCAAAACACTTCACATGCCCAATAAATTGTATTTCACCCCTTCACAGTATCAGGAAGGACCTGCAAGGCCTTGGTCCTACTTCCAGCCTCCAGGCACCAATGTTACTGATACCTGTCACATTTGGTGGTGTTAAGCTTCAAGGGGATGAAGTCACACCTTCTACCCAGGGTTATGGAGCTCAGTGCAGGGTAAGATTTCAGGTTATGCCCCTGGCTGGAGGTGTTAAAGCAAAACACTCCACATGCCCAATAAAGTCTATTTCACCCTTTCCCAGTATCAGGAAAGGCCTGCAAGGCCTTGTGCCTACTTCAGGCCTCCAGGCACTAATGTTACTGATACCTGTGACATTTGGTGGTGTTAAGCTTCAAGGGAATGAAGTCACACCTTTTACCCAGGGTTCTGGAGCTCAGCGCAGGGTAAGATTCCAGGTTATCCCCCTGGCTTGAGGTGTTAAAGCAAAATACCTCACATGCCCAATAAATTGTATTTCACCCCTTCACAGTATCAGGAAAGGCCTGCAAGGCCTTGGGCCTACTTCCAGCCTCCAGGCACCAATTGTACTCATACCTGTGACATTTGGAGGTGCTAAGCGTCAAGGGGATGAAGTCACACCTTCTACCCAGGGTTATGGAGCTCCGCGCAGGGTAAGAATTCAGGTTATCCCCCTGGCTGGAGGTGTTAAAGCAAAACACTCCACATGCCCATTAAAGTCTGTTTCACCCCTTCACAGTATCAGGAAGGACCTGCAAGGCCTTGGTCCTACTTCCAGCCTCCAGGCACCAATGTTACTGATACCTGTGACATTTGGTGGTGTTAAGCTTCAAGGGGATGAAGTCGCACCTTCTACCCAGGGTTATGGAGCTCCGCGCAGGGTAAGATTTCAGGTTATACCCCAAGCTTGAGGTGTTAAAGCAAAACACTTCACATGCCCAATAAAGTCTATTTCACCCCTTCACAGTATCAGGAAAGGCCTGCAAGGCCTTGTGCCTACTTCCAGCCTCCAGGCACCAATGTTACTGATATCTGTGACATTTGGTGGTGTTAAGCTTCAAGGGGAAGAAGTCACACCTTCTACCCAGGGTTATGGAGCTCAGCGCAGGGTAAGATTTCAGCTTTTCACCCCTAGCTGGATGTGTTGAAGCAAAACACTTCTCATGCCCAATAAAGTCTATTTCACCCCTCCAAAGTATCAGGGAAGGCCTGCAAGGCCTTGTGCCTAATTCCAGCCTCCAGGCACCAATGTTACTGATACCTGTGACATTTGGTGGTGTTAAGCTTCAAGGGGAAGAAGTCACATCTTCTACCCAGGGTTATGGAGCTCAGCGCAGGGTAAGAATTCAGGTTATCCCCCTGGCTGGAGGTGTTTAAGCAAAACACCTCACATGCCCAGTACAGTGTATTTCACCCTTTCCCAGTATCAGGAAAGGCCTGCAAGGCCTTGTGCCTACTTCCAGCCTCAAGTCACCAATGTTACTGATACCTGTGACATGTGGTGGTGTTAAGCTTCAAGGGGATGAGGTAACACCTTTTACCCAGGGTTATGGAGCTCAGCGCAGGGTAAGATTTCAAGTTATACCCCAAGCTTGAGGTGTTAAAGCAAAACACTTCACATGCCCAATAAACTCTATTTCACCCCTTCACAGTATCAGGAAAGGCCTGCAAGGCCTTGTGCCTACTTCCAGCCTCCAGGCACCAATGTTACTGATATCTGTGACATTTGGTGGTGTTAAGCTTCAAGGGGAAGAAGTCACACCTTCTACCGAGGGTTATGGAGCTCAGCGCAGGGTAAGATTTCAGCTTTTCACCCCTAGCTGGATGTGTTGAAGCAAAACACTTCTCATGCCCAATAAAGTCTATTTCACCCCTCCACAGTATCAGGGAAGGCCTGCAAGGCCTTGTGCCTACTTCCAGCCTCCAGGCACCAATGTTACTGATACCTGTGACATTTGGTGGTGTTAAGCTTCAAGGGGAAGAAGTCACATCTTCTACCCAGAGTTATGGAGCTCAGCGCAGGGTAAGAATTCAGGTTATCCCCCTGGCTGGAGGTGTTTAAGCAAAACACCTCACATGCCCAGTAGAGTGTATTTCACCCTTTCCCAGTATCAGGAAAGGCCTGCAAGGCCTTGTGCCTACTTCAGGCCTCCAGGCACCAATGTTACTGATACCAGTGACATTTGGTGGTGTTAAGCCTCAAGGGGATGAAGTCACACCTTTTACCCAGGGTTATGGAGCTCAGCGCAGGGTAAGATTCCAGGTTATCCCCCTGGCTTGAGGTGTTAAAGCAAAACACTTCACATGCCCAATAAAGTCTATTTCACCCCTTTCACAGTATCAGGAAAGGCCTGCATTGCCTTGGGCCTACTTCCAGCTTCCAGACACCAATTTTACTGATACCTGTGACATTTGGTGGTGTTAAGCTTCAAGGGGATGAAGTCACACTTTCTACCCAGGGTTATGGAGCTCAGCGCAGGGTAAGATTTTAGGTTATCCCACTGGCTGGAGGTGTTAAAGCAAAACACTCCACATGCCCATTAAAGTCTATTTCACCCCTCCACAGTATCAGGAAAGGCCTGCAAGGCCTTGGGCCTACTTCCAGCCTCCAGGCACCAATTTTACTGATACCTGTGACATTTGGAGGTGCTAAGCGTCAAGGGGATGAAGTCACACCTTCTACCCAGGGTTATGGAGCTCAGTGCAGCGTAAGAATTCGGGTTATCCCCCTGGCTGGAGGTGTTAAAGAAAAACACTTCACATGCCCAATAAAGTCTATTTCACCCCTTCACAGTATCAGGAAAGGCCTGCAAGGCCTTGGGCCTACTTCCATCCTCCAGGCACCAATGTTACTGATACCTGTGACATTTGGTGCTGTTAAGCTTCAAGGGGAAGAAGTCACACCTTCTACCCAGGGTTATGGAGCTCAGCGCAGGGTAAGATTTCAGCTTTTCACCCCTAGCTGGATGTGTTGAAGCAAAACACTTCTCATGCCCAATAAAGTCTATTTCACCCCTCCACAGTATCAGGGAAGGCCTGCAAGGCCTTGTGCCTACTTCCAGCCTCCAGGCACCAATGTTACTGATACCTGTGACATTTGGTGGTGTTAAGCTTCAAGGGGAAGTAGTCACATCTTCTACCCAGGGTTATGGAGCTCAGCGCAGGGTAAGAATTCAGGTTATCCCCCTGGCTGGAGGTGTTTAAGCAAAACACCTCACATGCCCAGTACAGTGTATTTCACCCTTTCCCAGTATCAGGAAAGGCCTGCAAGGCCTTGTGCCTACTTCCAGCCTCCAGGCACCAATGTTACTGACACCTGTGACTTTTGGTGGTGTTAATCTTAAAGGGGAAGAAGTCACACCTTCTACCCAGGGTTATGGAGCTCAGCGCAGGGTAAGATTTTAGGTTATCCCCCTGGCTGGAGGTGTTAAAGCAAAACACTTCACATGCCCATTAACGTCTATTTCACCCCTTCACAGTATCAGTAAAAGGCCTACAAGGCATTGGGCCTACTTCCAGCCTCCAGGCACCAATGTTACTGATACCTGTGACATTTGGTGGTGTTAAGCTTCAAGGGGATGAAGTCACACCTTCTACCCAGGGTTATGGAGCTCAGCGCAGGGTAAGATTTTAGGTTATCCCCCTGGCTGGAGGTGTTTAAGCAAAACACCTCACATGCCCAATAAAGTCTATTTCACCCCTCCACAGTATCAGGAAAGGCCTGCAAGGCCTTGGGCCTACTTCCAGCCTCCAGGCACCAATTTTACTGACACCTGTGACATTTGGTGGTGGTAAGCTTCAAGGGGATGAAGTCGCACTTTCTACCCAGGGTTATGGAGCTCAGCGCAGGGTAACATTTTAGGTTATCCCCCTGGCTGGAGGTGTTTAAGCAAAACACCTCACATGCCCAATAAAGTCTATTTCACCCCTTCACAGTATCAGGAAAGGCCTGAAAGGCCTTGGGCCTACTTCCAGCCTGCAGGCACCAATTGTACTGATACCTGTGACATTTGGTGGTGTTAAGCTTCAAGGGGATGAAGTCACACCTTCTACCCAGGGTAATGGAGCTCAGTGTAGGGTATGATTTCAGGTTATCCCCCTGGCTTGAGGTGTTAAAGCAAAACACTTCACATGCCCAATAAATTGTATTTCACCCCTTCACAGTAACAGGAAAGGCCTGCAAGGCCTTGGGTCTACTTCCAGCCTCCAGGCACCAATTGTACTGATACCTGTGACATTTGGTGTTGTTCAACTTCAAGGGGATGAAGTCACACCTTCTACCCAGGGTTATGGAGCTCAGCGCCGGGTAAGATTTCAGCTTTTCACCCCTAGCTGGATGTGTTGAAGCAAAACACTTCTCATTCCCAATAACGTCTATTTCACCCCTCCACAGTATCAGGAAAGGCCTGCAAGGCATTGTGCCTTCTTCCAGCCTCCAGGCACCAATGTTACTGATACCTGTGACATTTGGTGGTGGTAAGCTTCAAGGGGAAGAAGTCACACCTTCTACCCAGGGTTATGGAGCTCAGCGCAGGGTAAGATTTCAGCTTTTCACCCCTAGCTGGATGTGTTGAAGCAAAACACCTCACATGCCCAATAAAGTCTATTTCACCCCTTCACAGTATCAGGAAAGTCCTGCAAGGCCTTGGGCCTACTTCCAGCCTGCAGGCACCAATTTTACTGATACCTGTGACATTTGGTGGTGTTAAGCTTCAAGGGGATGAAGTCACACCTTCTACCCAGGGTTATGGAGCTCAGCGCAGGGTAAGATTTTAGGTTATCCCCCTGGCTGGGGGTGTTTAAGCAAAACACCTCACATGCCCAGTACAGTGTATTTCACCCTTTCCCAGTATCAGGAAAGGCCTGCAAGGCCTTGGGACTACTTCCAGCCTCCAGGCACCAATTTTACTGATACCTGTGACATTTGGTGGTGGTAAGCTTCAAGAGGATGAAGTCGCACTTTCTACCCAGGGTTATGGAGCTCAGCGCAGGGTAAGATTTTAGGTTATCCCCCTGGCTGGAGGTGTTTAAGCAAAACACTTCACATGCCCAATAAAGTCTATTTCACCCCTCCACAGTGTCAGGGAAGGCCTGAAAGGCCTTGTGCCTACTTCCAGCCTCCATGCACCAATGTTACTCATACCTGTGACATTTGGTGGTGTTAAGCTTCAAGGGGAAGAAGTCACACCTTCTACCCAGGGTTATGGAGCTCAGCGCAGGGTAAGATTTCAGGCTTCACCCCAGGCTGGAGGCGTGAAATTAGAACAATTACCATACAAAACAATGTGTATTTCACCCATTCACAGTATCAGGAAAGGCCTGCAAGGCCTTGGGCCTACTTCCAGCCCCCAGGCACCAATGTTACTGACACCTGTGACATTTGGTGGTGTTAAGCTTCAAGGGGAAGAAGTCACACCTTCTACCCAGGGTTATGGAGCTCAGTGCAGGGTAAGAATTCAGGTTATCCCCCTGACTGGAGGTGTTAAAGCAAAACACTTCACATGCCCAATAAATTGTATGTCACCCCATCACAGTATCAGTAAAGGCCTGCAAGGCCTTGTGCCTACTTCCAGCCCCCAGGCACCAATGTTACTGATACCTGTGACATTTGATGGTGTTAAACTTCAAGGGGATGAAGTCACACTTTCTACCCAGGGTTATGGAGCTCAGCGCAGGGTAAGATTTTAGGTTATCCCCCTGGCTGGAGGTGTTAAAGCAAAACACTCCACATGCCTAATAAAGTCTATTTCACCCCTTCACAGTATCAGGAAAGGCCTGCAAGGCCTTGGGCCTACTTCGAGCCCCCAGGCACCAATGTTACTGACACCTGTGACATTTGGTGGTGTTAAGCTTCAAGGGGAAGAAGTCACACCTTCTACCCAGGGTTATGGTGCTCAACGCAGGGTAAGCATTCAGGCTACCCCCCTGGCTGGAGGCGTTAAAGCAAAACACTTCACATGCCCAATAAAGTGTATTTCACCCCTTCACAGTATCAGGAAAGGCCTGCAAGGCCTTGGGCCTACTTCCAGCTTCCGGGCACCAATTCTACTGATACCTGTGACATTTGGTGGTGTTAAGCTTCAAGGGGATGAAGTCACACTTTCTACCCAGGGTTATGGAGCTCAGCGCAGGGTAAGATTGTAGGTTATCCCCCTGGCTGGAGGTGTTTAAGCAAAACACCTCACATGCCCAGTACAGTGTATTTCACCCTTTCCCAGTATCAGGAAAGGCCTGCAAGGCCTTGGGCCTACTTCCAGCCTTCAGGCACCCATTTTACTGATACCTGTGACATTTGGTGGTGGTAAGCTTCAAGGGGATGAAGTCGCACTTTCTACCCAGGGTTATGGAGCTCAGCGCAGGGTAAGATTTTAGGTTATCCCCCTGGCTGGAGGTGTTTAAGCAAAACACCTCACATGCCCAGTACAGTGTATTTCACCCTTTCCCAGTATCAGGAAAGGCCTGCAAGGCCTTGGGACTACTTCCAGCCTCCAGGCACCAATTTTACTGATACCTGTGACATTTGGTGGTGGTAAGCTTCAAGGGGATGAAGTCGCACTTTCTACCCAGGGTTATGGAACTCAGCGCAGGGTAATATTTTAGGTTATCCCCCTGGCTGGAGGTGTTTAAGCAAAACACCTCACATGCCCAGTACAGTGTATTTCACCCTTTCCCAGTATCAGGAAAGGCCTGCAAAGCCTTGGGCCTACTTCCAGCCTCCAGGCACCAATTTTACTGACACCTGTGACATTTGGTGGTGTTAAGCTTCAAGGGGATGAAGTCGCACCTTCTACCCAGGGTTATGGAGCTCAGCGCAGGGTAAGATTTCAGGATGTCCCCCTCGCTGGAGGTGTTAAAGCAAAACACACCACATGCCCAATAAATTGTATTTCACCCCTTCACAGTATCAGGAAAGGCCTGCAAGGCCTTGGGCCTACTTCCAGCCTTCAGGCACCAATTTTACTGATACCTGTGACATTTGGTGGTGGTAAGCTTCAAGGGGATGAAGTCGCACTTTCTACCCAGGGTTATGGAGCTCAGCGCAGGGTAAGATTTTAGGTTATCCCCCTGGCTGGAGGTGTTTAAGCAAAACACCTCACATGCCCAGTACAGTGTATTTCACCCTTTCCCAGTATCAGGAAAGGCCTGCAAGGCCTTGGGACTACTTCCAGCCTCCAGGCACCAATTTTACTGATACCTGTGACATTTGGTGGTGGTAAGCTTCAAGGGGATGAAGTCGCACTTTCTACCCAGGGTTATGGAACTCAGCGCAGGGTAAGATTTTAGGTTATCCCCCTGGCTGGAGGTGTTTAAGCAAAACACCTCACATGCCCAGTACAGTGTATTTCACCCTTTCCCAGTATCAGGAAAGGCCTGCAAAGCCTTGTGCCTACTTCCAGCCTCCAGGCACCAATGTTACTCATACCTGTGACATTTGGTGGTGTTAAGCTTCAAGGGGAAGAAGTCGCACCTTCTACCCAGGGTTATGGAGCTCAGCGCAGGGTAAGATTTCAGCTTTTCACGCCTAGCTGGATTTGTTGAAGCAAAATACCTCACATGCCCAATAAAGTCTATTTCACCCCTTCACAGTACCAGGAAAGGCCTGCAAGGCCTTGGGCCTACTTCCAGCCTGCAGGCACCAATTTTACTGATACCTGTGACATTTGGTGGTGTTAAGCTTCAAGGGGAAGAAGTCGCACCTTCTACCCAGGGTTATGGAGCTCAGCGCAGGGTAAGATTTCAGCTTTTCACGCCTAGCTGGATTTGTTGAAGCAAAATACCTCACATGCCCAATAAAGTCTATTTCACCCCTTCACAGTACCAGGAAAGGCCTGCAAGGCCTTGGGCCTACTTCCAGCCTGCAGGCACCAATTTTACTGATACCTGTGACATTTGGTGGTGTTAAGCTTCAAGGGGATGAAGTCACACCTTCTACCCAGGGTTATGGAGCTCAGCGCAGGGTAAGATTTTAGGTTATCCCCCTGGCTGGAGGTGTTGAAGCAAAACACTTCACATGCCCAATAAAGTCTATTACACCCCTCCACAGTATCAGGAAAGGCCTGCAAGGCCATGGGCCTACTTCCAGCCCCTAGGCACCTGTTCTTGTGATACTTGTGACATTTGGAGGTGTTCAGCTTCGAGGGGATAAAGCCACACCTTCTACCCAGGGTTATGGAGCTCAGCGCAGGGTAAGATTTCAGCTTTTCACCCCTAGCTGGATGTGTTAAAGCCAAACACTTCACGTGCCCATTAAAGTCCATTTCACCCCTTCACAGTATCAGGAAAGGCCTGCAAGGCCTTGGGACTACTTCCAGCCTCCAGACACCAATTGTACTGATACCTGTGACATTTGGTGTTGTTCAACTTCAAGGGGATGAAGTCACACCTTCTACCCAGGGTTATGGAGCTCAGTGCAGGGTAAGATTTCAGCTTTTCACCCCTAGCTGGATGTGTTGAAGCAAAACACTTCTCATGCCCAATAAAGTCTATTTCACCCCTCCACAGTATCTGGAAAGGCCTGCAAGGCCTTGGGCCTACTTCCAGCCTCCAGGCACCATTTTTACTGATACCTGTGAGATTTGGTGGTGTTAAGCTTCAAGGGGATGAAGTCGCACCTTCTACCCAGGGTTATGGAGCTCAGCGCAGGGTAAGATTTCAGGATGTCCCCCTCGCTGGAGGTGTTAAAGTAAAACACACCACATGCCCAATAAAGTCTATTTCACCCCTTCACAGTATCAGGAAAGGCCTGCAAGGCCTTGGGCCTACTTCCAGCCTCCAGGCACCAATGTTACTGATACCTGTGACATTTGGTGGTGGTAAGCTTCAAGGGGAAGAAGTCACACCTTCTACCCAGGGTTATGGAGCTCAGTGCAGGGTAAGGTTTCAGGTTAACCCCCTGGCTTGAGGTGTTAAAGCAAAACACTACCCATGCCCAATAAATTGTATTTCACCCCTTCACAGTATCAGGAAATGCCTGCAAGGCCTTGGGCCTACTTCCAGCCTCCAGACACCAATTGTACTGATACCGGTGACATTTGGCGTTGTTCAACTTCAAGGGGATGAAGTCACACCTTCTACCCAGGGTTATGGAGCTCAGCGCAGGGTAAGATTTCAGCTTTTCACCCCTAGCTGGATGTGTTGAAGCAAAACACTTCTCATGCCCAATAACGTTTATTTCACCCCTCCACAGTATCAGGAAAGGCCTGCAAGGCATTGGGCCTACTTCCAGCCTCCAGGCACCAATGTTACTGATACCTGTGACATTTGGTGGTGTTAAGCTTCAAGGGGATGAAGTCACACCTTCTACCCAGGGTTATGGAGCTCAGCGCAGGGTAAGATTTTAGGTTATCCCCCTGGCTGGAGGTGTTTAAGCAAAACACCTCAGATGCCCAGTACAGTGTATTTCACCCTTTCCCAGTATCAGGAAAGGCCTGCAAGGCCTTGGGCCTACTTCCAGCCTTCAGGCACCAATTTTACTGAAACCTGTGACATTTGGTGGTGTTAAGCTTCAAGGGGAAGAAGTCCCACCTTCTACCCAGGGTTATGGAGCTCAGCGCAGGGTAAGGATTCAGGTCATCCCCCTGGCTGGAGGTGTTAAAGCAAAACACTCCACATGCCCAATAAAGTCTATTTCACCCCTTCACAGTATCCGGAAAGGCCTGCAAGGCCTTGGGCCTACTTCCAGCATCCAGGCACCAATTTTACTGATACCTTTGACATTTGGTGGTGTTAAACTTCAAGGGGATGAAGTCATACTTTCTACCCAGGGTTATGGAGCTCAACCCAGGGTAAGATTTTAGGTTATCCTCCCTGGCTGGAGGTGTTTAAGCAAAACACCTCACATGCCCAGTACAGTGTATTTCACCCTTTCCCGGTATCAGGAAAGGCCTGCAAGGCCTTGGGCCTACTTCCAGCCTTCAGGCACCAATTTTACTGATACCTGTGACAATTGGTGGTGGTAAGCTTCAAGGGGATGAAGTCGCACTTTCTACCCAGGGTTATGGAGCTCAGCGCAGGGTAAGATTTTAGGTTATCCCCCTGGCTGGAGGTGTTTAAGCAAAACACCTCACATGCCCAGTACAGTGTATTTCACCCTTTCCCAGTATCAGGAAAGGCCTGCAAGGCCTTGGGACTACTTCCAGCCTCCAGGCACCAATTTTACTGATACCTGTGACATTTGGTGTTGTTCAACTTCAAGGGGATGAAGTCACACCTTCTACCCAAGGGTTATGGAGCTCAGCGCAGGGTAAGATTTCAGCTTTTCACCCCTAGCTGGATGTGTTGAAGCAAAACACTTCTCATTCCCAATAAAGTCTATTTCACCCCTCCACAGTATCAGGAAAGGCCTGCAAGGCATTGTGCCTTCTTCCAGCCTCCAGGCACCAATGTTACTGATACCTGTGACATTTGGTGGTGGTAAGCTTCAAGGGGAAGAAGTCACACCTTCTACCCAGGGTTATGGAGCTCAGCGCAGGGTAAGATTTCAGGTTGTCCCCCTTGCTGGGGGTGTTAAAGCAAAACACTTCACATGCCCAATAAATTGTATTTCACCCCTTCACAGTATCAGGAAAGGCCTGCAAGGCCTTGGGCCTACTTCCAGCCTCCAGGCACCAATGTTACTGATACCTGTGACATTTGGTGGTGGTAAGCTTCAAGGGGAAGAAGTCGCACCTTCTGCCCAGGGTTATGGAGCTCAGCACAGGGTAAGATTTCAGGTTATCCCCCTGGCTGGAGGTGTTAAAGCAAAACACTCCACATGCCCAATAAAGTCTTTTTCACCCCTTTTACAGTATCAGGAAAGGCCTGCAAGGCCTTGGGCCTACTTCCAGCCCCCAGGCACCAATGTTACTGATACCTGTGACATTTGGTGGTGTTAAACTTCAAGGGGAAGAAGTCACACCTTCTACCCAGGGATATGGAGCTCAGCGCAGGGTAAGGTTTCAGGTTAACCCCCTGGCTTGAGGTGTTAAAGCAAAACACTTCGCATGCCCAATAAATTGTATTTCACCCCTTCACAGTATCAGGAAAGGCCTGCAAGGCCTTGGGCCTACTTCCAGCCTCCAGACACCAATTGTACTGATACCGGTGACATTTGGCGTTGTTCAACTTCAAGGGGATGAAGTCAAACCTTCTACCCAGGGTTATGGAGCTCAGCGCAGGGTAAGATTTCAGCTTTTCACCACTAGCTGGATGTGTTGAAGCAAAACACTTCTCATGCCCAATAACGTCTATTTCACCCCTCCACCGTATCAGGAAAGGCCTGCAAGGCATTGGGCCTACTTCCAGCCTCCAGGCACCAATTTTACTGATACCTGTGACATTTGGTGGTGTTAAGCTTCAAGGGGATGAAGTCACACCTTCTACCCAGGGTTATGGAGCTCAGCGCAGGGTAAGATTTTAGGTTATCCCCCTGGCTGGAGGTGTTTAAGCAAAACACCTCACATGCCCAATAAAGTCTATTTCACCCCTTCACAGTATCAGGAAAGGCCTGAAAGGCCTTGGGCCTACTTCCAGCCTGCAGGCACCAATTGTACTGATACCTGTGACATTTGGTGGTGTTAAGCATCAAGGGGATGAAGTCACACCTTCTACCCAGGGTTATGGAGCTCAGTGCAGGGTATGATTTCAGGTTATCCCCCTGGCTTGAGGTGTTAAAGCAAAACACTTCACATGCCCAATAAATTGTATTTCACCCCTTCACAGTATCAGGAAAGGCCTGCAAGGCCTTGGGCCTACTTCCAGCCTCCAGACACCAATTGTACTGATACCTGTGACATTTGGTGTTGTTCAACTTCAAGGGGATGAAGTCACACCTTCTACCCAGGGTTATGGAGCTCAGCGCAGGGTAAGATTTCAGCTTTTCACCCCTAGCTGGATGTGTTGAAGCAAAACACTTCTCATTCCCAATAAAGTCTATTTCACCCCTCCACGGTATCAGGAAAGGCCTGCAAGGCATTGTGCCTTCTTCCAGCCTCCAGGCACCAATGTTACTGATACCTGTGACATTTGGTGGTGGTAAGCTTCAAGGGGAAGAAGTCACACCTTCTACCCAGGGTTATGGAGCACAGCGCAGGGTAAGATTTCAGGTTGTCCCCCTTGCTGGGGGTGTTAAAGCAAAACACTTCACATGCCCAATAAATTGTATTTCACCCCTTCACAGTATCAGGAAAGGCCTGCAAGGCCTTGGGCCTACTTCCAGCCTCCAGGCACCAATGTTACTGATACCTGTGACATTTGGTGGTGGTAAGCTTCAAGGGGAAGAAGTCGCACCTTCTGCCCAGGGTTATGGAGCTCAGCACAGGGTAAGATTTCAGGTTATCCCCCTGGCTGGAGGTGTTAAAGCAAAACACTCCACATGCCCAATAAAGTCTTTTTCACCCCTTTTACAGTATCAGGAAAGGCCTGCAAGGCCTTGGGCCTACTTCCAGCCCCCAGGCACCAATGTTACTGATACCTGTGACATTTGGTGGTGTTAAACTTCAAGGGAAAGAAGTCACACCTTCTACCCAGGGTTATGGAGCTCAGCGCAGGGTAAGGTTTCAGGTTAACCCCCTGGCTTGAGGTGTTAAAGCAAAACACTTCACATGCCCAATAAATTGTATTTCACCCCTTCACAGTATCAGGAAAGGCCTGCAAGGCCTTGGGCCTACTTCCAGCCTCCAGACACCAATTGTACTGATACCGGTGACATTTGGCGTTGTTCAACTTCAAGGGGATGAAGTCAAACCTTCTACCCAGGGTTATGGAGCTCAGCGCAGGGTAAGATTTCAGCTTTTCACCCCTAGCTGGATGTGTTGAAGCAAAACACTTCTCATGCCCAATAACGTCTATTTCACCCCTCCACTGTATCAGGAAAGGCCTGCAAGGCATTGGGCCTACTTCCAGCCTCCAGGCACCAATGTTACTGATACCTGTGACATTTGGTGGTGTTAAGCTTCAAGGGGATGAAGTCACACCTTCTACCCAGGGTTATGGAGATCAGCGCAGGGTAAGATTTCAGGTTATCCCCCTGGCTGGAGGTGTTAAAGGAAAACACTTCACATGCCCAATAAAGTCTATTTCACCCCTCCACAGTATCAGGAAAGGCCTGCAAGGCCTTGGGCCTACTTCCAGCCTCCAGGCACCAATTGTACTGACACCTGTGACATTTGGTGGTGGTGAGCTTCAAGGGGATGAAGTCACACCTTCTACCCAGGGTTATGGAGCTCAGCGCAGGGTAAGATTTCAGCTTTTCACCACTAGCTGGATGTGTTGAAGCAAAACACTTCTCATGCCCAATAACGTCTATTTCACCCCTCCACCGTATCAGGAAAGGCCTGCAAGGCATTGGGCCTACTTCCAGCCTCCAGGCACCAATTTTACTGATACCTGTGACATTTGGTGGTGTTAAGCTTCAAGGGGATGAAGTCACACCTTCTACCCAGGGTTATGGAGCTCAGCGCAGGGTAAGATTTTAGGTTATCCCCCTGGCTGGAGGTGTTTAAGCAAAACACCTCACATGCCCAATAAAGTCTATTTCACCCCTTCACAGTATCAGGAAAGGCCTGAAAGGCCTTGGGCCTACTTCCAGCCTGCAGGCACCAATTGTACTGATACCTGTGACATTTGGTGGTGTTAAGCTTCAAGGGGATGAAGTCACACCTTCTACCCAGGGTTATGGAGCTCAGCGCAGGGTAAGATTTCAGGTTATCCCCCTGGCTGGAGGTGTTAAAGGAAAACACTTCACATGCCCAATAAAATCTATTGCACCCCTCCACAGTATCAGGAAAGGCCTGCAAGGCCTTGGGCCTACTTCCAGCCTCCAGGCACCAATTGTACTGACACCTGTGACATTTGGTGGTGGTAAGCTTCAAGGGGATGAAGTCACACCTTCTACCCAGGGTTATGGAGCTCAGCGCAGGGTAAGATTTCCGCTTTTCACCACTAGCTGGATGTGTTGAAGCAAAACACTTCTCATGCCCAATAACGTCTATTTCACCCCTCCACCGTATCAGGAAAGGCCTGCAAGGCATTGGGCCGACTTCCAGCCTCCAGGCACCAATTTTACTGATACCTGTGACATTTGGTGGTGTTAAGCTTCAAGGGGATGAAGTCACACCTTCTACCCAGGGTTATGGAGCTCAGCGCAGGGTAAGATTTTAGGTTATCCCCCTGGCTGGAGGTGTTTAAGCAAAACACCTCACATGCCCAATAAAGTCTATTTCACCCCTTCACAGTATCAGGAAAGGCCTGAAAGGCCTTGGGCCTACTTCCAGCCTGCAGGCACCAATTGTACTGATACCTGTGACATTTGGCGGTGTTAAGCATCAAGGGGATGAAGTCACACCTTCTACCCAGGGTTATGGAGCTCAGGGCAGGGTATGATTTCAGGTTATCCCCCTGGCTTGAGGTGTGAAAGCAAAACACTTCACATGCGGAGGTTAAACGGCACTCTCCTGTGGCGCAGGGCAACGGGGCGGATGGAGGTGTCTATGTGAAGCCTGACCTTCTTGCCTTTGAGCTTTCCAAGGCCACTAAAGAGCGCCGGGAATTCTTCCAGCATGGAGTCAGCGTGTGACTGGTGAACTTGGTTGGCGAAGAAGACCAATCCCAGGTCCTCCGCCGTGTTGCAGCTGAGTAGCGTCCCTTTCTTTCCTTCAGTTACGTGGAACCGGGCTTCAGTCGTGTATTCTCCATTTCGAATGGTGGTGCTGATGACGCCTCGTAGCGGCATGGGCTCGGTGCCCCCATACGTGTATATTCGAGCATTCGTCGGGGTCAGCGCGGGCTTGGGCGACATTTGCTCATACTGGTCCGAGTCCATGACATTCACGGAGGCGCCCGTGTCGATGAGTGCTCGGACCTCAGAGCCTTCCACTGATATCGTGCACATGGGCGGCGGCCTCCTCCGGGTGGATACCCGGCTGACATAAGAGATTACATAGACCTCGTCGTCCTCTTCATCCTCATAGTATGGCTTCCGACCTTGGGCCTGCGTGTCCGGGGGCGGGTGTTCCTGCTCGAGCGACAGTTGCCTCACTCTGGACGTCATTGACCGGGACCCATGTCCGCCTCGCGACCTCTGTGCGTTGGGCCTGTACCGACCTCCCTGGCACACCGCGGCAAAGTGGTTGAGTCTGCCGCACTTCGAGCACGTCTTCCCTTTCGCGTTGCACACAGCGGTCGCCGCGTGGTCTCCCCCGCAGTAGGCACACTGGACGTCCCGGGGTTGCCACTGTCGATTCCTTCCACCCGACGGTCTCCGTTGGATGGCGTCGACGGACTCTTCCTTGACGGGCCCCATCTTAGGAGCCGCCGGCTGGGCAATGGGGGACCGGAGCGCAGTTTCCATCTCGTCCGCTCTGGAGTCGGACAGCTCATGGGAGCGAGCGAGAACAAGGATGGCATCCAATGTGATGCCCTGTTGTCTGAGGATGAGCTTCCTAAGCAGTTTCGACTTGCACCCGACGATGATTTGGTCTCTGATTTCCTCACGTGGATCGGCGAACGGGCAGCTGCTGGCCAGCCGGCGCAGCCTCGCATAATACATGTCCACAGATTCATTCTCAGTTTGCCACGCCCGTTTAAACTTGAACTTTTCGTAGTCGGTGTTTACCTGGGGGTCAAAGTGGGAATTCAGCGCGGTCACCGCCGCGTCATAGTCATCGTCCTCCCCAGTGTTCGGGAGGGATTCGAACAGGTCATAGATTTCAGGGCCGCCATACAGGAGGAGGAGCGACCTCATCACGGTGCTGTCGGTTTCTCTGGTCCCTCTAAAGTAGAGGTTCAAACGCCCTAGCCACGCCTTCCATCGCGGCGCCGCTGTTGCAGGGTCCGCAATTTCGCTGAAAGGTGGAAGCGGGGCCACTCCAGTGTGGGCATGGCTGACCACGTGAGTTGTAGCTCCGCGCCGCGGAGGCGGGCGTGGCGTAGCGGCATGAGCGGCTGTCCACGTGGGCGCACCCCCTGTGGCGGCGTCGTCCATAATGCTGGCTCCTGCAGTGATCACCCCCTATCTGCGCAGGCTGCGCAGCGTGGACTAGAGGCAGGACGTTGCGCACGTGGCTGTCTGGCTGCTGGCTCGGCCAATGCTTGTTTGATAATCCTTGGGCGTCGCGGTGCAGCAGCACACACACCTCCCCCCCAGGGCACGAGCAGGCCGAGACAGAGGGGCGGGGAGCAGCCAGCAATGGGACCAGATGGATGCAGAAGTAGGTGCCTTTGCCAGTGCTTGATGGCCAAAGTCCCTCCAAGGCAGTCCCAGGGCAGACCAGAGCGAGACCACGTGGCGGAGAGCAGCGCCGGCGTTGGAGGCAGGCAGGGCCTCGGGGCTGACGTGCAACGTCTCCCCTCTTCACCCCACCCCCTCTGGGGCAGCACACCACGAGAGGCGCGCTAGCGCAGCGCGTGCAGCGGGGCGAGCCCCCAGGCAGCAGCACACACAGCGCGGGGGCGCGCCGGCAGGGACGCGGGGGTGACTCACTCACCAGACGGCTCCCGCCAGCTGAACGCGCTCCGATCACGGAGGCGCGTGGGCGGGGAGCCGATTACAGCGGAGGCAGCAGGCCGGCGGACGAGCTCCGCAGTCACAGGGACGTCAGGCGGGAGCAGCCGGCAACAAGCAGCAGGCAGCGGAGCAAGGAGCCCCAGCAGATGGCCAGGCACGCGCAGGGGCAGAACCGGCCTCGTCGCCAGTGTAGCGCGCGAGGTCTGGGCCTCGCACGTGGTGCAGCTCACACACAAGATACACACGCACACAGGTTGGTGGTATGCCGGAAAGACCCCGAGCGGTCTTCCGCGCTTTTAATATATACCTCGGGGCGTGCCCGTCCCGAGGGTGAAGGCGTGCGTGTGTTGTTACATTGTATGAAAGAGACCGGGTGGCTCTCTACAGCATTGTCTCCACTCCCCGCGCTCGTCCGGCGGAGCCCTGTGTTACTTCGGCCCGTTCCAGAACCCGTTCCCCGCGGCCCCCGGAGCCCCTCTGCGCCGCCACAGGGCCCGCTCCCTGCAGGAGGCCCCTCCCGCCCGCGGGCCGCCGCTCCCGGCCTCGGAGCGCGAGGGTGGACCGGGGAAAAGGGGCCCGGGGCCCGGGATTCCAGGCTCGGGGGCGTCAGCCATCGGGGGAGGGCAGAGATTCACGGCGCATTACGAGCCTCTGAGGACGGGGGCAGCTGAAACGGGGGCGGGAGCGGGAAGGGGCTGAAGCTGGGCTTCTTTTCATGTGTGCCTGGGAGCGTGTGCTTAACTGGTTGTGTTTTAAAACTTAGTTATTCCGATGGTAGGAAACACAAAAGTCAGCTGGGAGCAGGGAGCCGAGTGCGCCTCGCACAGCCCTCTCTCCCCGGGACCAATCAGGGGCTGGCTCCTCCCTATATATGCACGGGGCTCGGCTCTGGCGGTACATTTCTGCTCTCTGACAGTGCCTGCGCCCAGACTTGCGTTACCATGGCAGAAACCGCTCCAGTCGCCGCGGCTCCTCCCGCTGAGGTCGCCCCCAAGAAGAAGCAGCAGAAGAAAGCAGCGGGGGCCTCCAAGGCCAAGAAGCCTTCCGGTCCCAGCGTGTCCGACATGATTATGAAGGTGGTGACTGCCTCGGCCGAGAGGAAGGGAGTCTCCCTGTCGGCCCTGAAGAAGGGGCTGCTCGCCGCCGGCTACGATGCGGACAAGAACAAGGGCCGAGTAAAGGTCTCCCTGAAGAGCCTGGTCAGCAAAGGCGCCCTAGCCCAGCTGAAGGGCACCGGGGCCTCCGGCTCCTTCAAGGTGAACAAGAAGCAGCTGGTGGGCAAGAAGGCGGCAAAGAAGACAGCCACCAAGAAGCCAGCGGCCAAGAAAGCTGCCCCTGCCGCCAAGAAGCCCAAAAAGGCTCCCGCGGGGGTCAAGAAGAGCCCGAAGAAGGTCAAGAAGCCGGCGGCAGCCAAGAGCCCCAAGAAGCCCAAGGCTGCCCCCGCCAAGAAGGCTGCCAAGAGCCCAGCGAAAGCCAAGGCGGCGAAGCCCAAAGTAGCCAAGAAAAGCCCTGCCAAGGTAGTCAAACCCAAGGCAGCCAAGCCCAAAGCAGCCAAGCCCAAAAAGGCAGCACCCAAGAAGAAGTAAGGGCTTGCACCGAGACACTGCAAACACAAAGGCTCTTTTAAGGGCCACCACCCTGTCTAGAAGAGAGCGTGTTCATCCCCACCTTTGCACCCACCCAATGCCCCACTTTTCAAAAATAAACCGCACAATACATCCCAGCGCACCGTTTCACAGGCGAGTGCTGCGTGTGATCTTGGCCATATAAAACGGCTCTTTCGGTGCTGAGTGGATTGAAATCGGTATCACTTAGAAAATAAGGGGGTCCGGGAGTTATAAGACCTCCGTTCATAGTACATGTGCAATAACGTGTTTGTGTCTCGGTGCTTTCACTGTACCCGGGCAGACTCGACATAGTGTCTGCATAAAGCAGACGACTGTGAACTTCAAATGGAGCGCAGGGCACTGCGTGCTCCAGGGTGACATGGGGCGGGTAAAAAGGGGGTCTGGGAGTTATGAGACCTCAGTTTATTATAAATGTGTGCCAACGTGTGTGTGTGTTGGGGTGCTTTCACTGTAACCTGGGTGGTTAAGAAGCAGAAGAAAACAGCTGGGGCTTCCACGATTTACAAATATTTCAGAACATGCTTTTCACCAGCGCCTGCTCCTCCTCTGCATACATGTTCTTGTTTCCACCAGCACCCCCTTGCTGTTTCCCTCAATCGCCTCTCACTTCCAATGCAGCTCCTGCATAGGTGGTTCAGCTGAGGGGATCGAAGAGACATTATCTGTGAATACAAACGCCCTCCAGCACACCCCTGCTATTACCCTCACCAGAAGCATAAAGAAGGAAAAAGCGTGTACGGTCAGTGTCACACCTTCTATCTCTCACCCCCAAAAACCCATAGCTACATTGCCCTTAAAAATCACCCGTGTACATTTACTATTCGCAAGATAAATGGCGCATCTTCTTGGTGTGAGAATTTTCCTAATGCAGGTGTGTGAAGAGGTTGTGGCCTAACGGTCGGAGCTGCATACCTTGAAACTGAGGAACCGGGTTGGAGCCTTAGCGACGGGTTAGCATCCTGTGATTTTGGGCGAATCACTAAATCTCCTCGTGCTTACCAAGAAATGAATGAGTCCTTGTGTAACGTAACTAATGTTCATGTAAAGCGCCCAAATGTCTTCAGGTCGAGTTGGCGCTATATACATCTGCAAAAAAAACAAAATAAGGGGCACACACGTCACATGTCAAGCTTTTCTTATTCACAGAGAAACAGGGCAGCGCCGCAGCTGTACTTTTACCACTCTGCTATATAAAGCGCATAGAACATGTTAAATAAAGTGCAAAACACTTGAAGATGAAGGAGTGCAGAGAGGAGAAGTCTCAGCAGTGACACAGAATTTGGTTTCACACGCGGAGCTATCTAAGCAGCCGCCGGCTCGGTGAACAGGTGCACTGCCGCCTCCCACCGTTGAAAGCCGCAAGTAGCCCTGCTCATTGGCACAGCCCCCCCCCCCCTAAAAGTGGGGTAGTAGGGCTATATTACCATGTCTATGAATACCTCAGGGAGCGCAATCAAAGCAAATGAGCTGCCGAGGATCACAACTGCTGTTCTGCTCAAAGGCAGGAATCTTCCTTGTTACCTCAACTGGTTAAATCAGTCCCTGTAGAGATTGTGTGTGTAACCAGAGAGAAGCAAAATTGAGTTCAGCTTTGTGCACTGGGAAATAGTGACTTCTGTATTATAGTGCTACGAGGTCGCAGTCTATGACTAAAAGCACTGAACACGCTTACTGTTTTAAAATGGTACTACACACAAAATAAACCAGGCTGCCGCAACCCGTGCACACATTTAGTGCTCAATGAAAAGCAAGTGTTAACTTGACATGTTTGGAGTTTTGCAGCAGTTTGATGATAATTGTAGAACTTCTAATTGCTCATAAGAGTGTAATTTCTGATATGTGTTGTTTTCAATGCACTTCAGTGCTTGGTTTTACTCGCAAGAAAGGGTCCCTTTAAGTGTCACACATATAACAGTTGAATGTCACCCATATGCACACTGAAAGTATGAATATGTCACATATGAGCAATTTGGAAACTTGGCAGCTATGCTTCTTAGAGGTTCTCGTTGCTCAAATGGGTGTGATTTCTGATATTATATGTTTCCCTTGTCTTCATTGCTTGATTTTGCTCGCGAGAAAGTGTCCAAAGGGCCATCTGTTCAGAGCCAACCAAGGCCTGTTTTCCACACCACCTGGTCTTCTGTTGGCTGGCTAGGGTGGGACTCGGTCTCCCAGCATTCCTAGCGACACAGGAGGCAGGGACAGCCTTCCCGATGCAGTAAAGGCATTGCAGAACTCCAACAGCATGGGGCATATGTTCAGGGTTATCTGAGGCCTATGTTGTGCCCCACCTGTTCATCTGTTGGCCGACTGGGGTAGGACTTAGTCCCCCAGCATTCCTTGTGATGGGGACGGTGGGGGAGGACAGCCTTCCCAACGCCGCAAAGGCATTGCAGCACTCCCGGGGGTGCCCCGGCCGCACCCGGGTGAAGCCCAGGACAAGGGCCTTGCCCGTCTGTGCCTGTCAGCAACCAGAAGAGGCTGGGCCCCTGAAGCTGTTGATTCTGGGGTCTGATTCGAGAGTTTGGCCGAAATGGGTGAGAGGAAAGCGCAGCAACTACCAACGGGGAAATAGCTAATGCCCTCGACTATTTCTTGACGAGGGCGGCAAATATATTATCAAAGGAGATGGAACTGACTGAGCGCTGTCTCTCCATTGAGGAGGGTAGGAGAGGCCTGGATTTAACCGTGATGCCCTCGGTTTCGCCGGCCTAAACTGATCTGGCACAATATGGCGATCTATTTACAAGAAGTGTGAACCCACCTTCCTGGGTTCAGAGACCTGTCTTGTGTTAGGGCTCTTCTCAAAATAAAGAGTGGAGCCACAAAAAATTATATAGAGAAAAAAATGTTTCTTTCTTGAGTCCCCTCACTCACCGGAGTTTCCTCACGGTGACATGCTTCATCATTGGGGCCATCCCAGTTCTCTACGAAAAGGGGCGTGCTGTGACTTGCAAATTACGTAGGAGCACTTAGTAAGTGCTCCTACGTAATTCATTTGTGGCTCCACTCTTTATTTTGAGAAGAGCCCTAACACAAGACAGGTCTCCGAACCCAGGAAGGTGGGTTCACACTTTTTGAAAGACGTCCTGGAGGGCGACCTGTGCTTAAGTACCTCCTTTTCCCTCTGGTTATATATGATCTATTTACAAGTCCATGCAGCATCCTCCTAAGTCTGGGTGACGCGGGGTCATCCCCACTAGGAGAAACCCAGTTGAAAGGAAAAGAAAAGGCCCGATGGCTAAGACTAGCAAGATTCCTAAAGCGCTTTAGACTGTGGTCCAGACATTTTGTCAAAGGAGATATCCCCCAATTGTAACTATGATCTGTGTCTGTCTCCTGCCCCTTCTTTCCCCCCTTGCTTCTATCCCTTTTCTCTACCTGTCTTTTTCTCTTCTTCTCTAACTATCGTCAAGTGGGGTTAGCTAAACAAACGGGACATAACGTCCCAACAAACTGATGCACAAGCTGCACTTGATACAACTTAGCTAACCCTGTAACAGAACCGCCAATATGTTCATGTATAAAAATGTAATAAAACATGTTTGTGATGACTGTTAAAAATTGAAGAGAGCCTGGCCACCCTTATCACTCGAGGGGCTGGCAATAACATTGCTGCGGGGGGGATAGGGGGGGGGTTGAAAGCAGCACCCAAAACCCAGTTATTTAGGGAACCATTACCTCTAGGAGGAAAAGGGGGGAGGGGGAGCCTGAAGAGTCATGGACCCAAATCTACCCCTCTGTGGAAGCGGCAGGTCCCTCCCAAGCAAGGCCTCCCTGCAGCCAGAACCATCATCAGTGGCTGACACACGAGAGCGGGCAATACTGGATCTGGGATCTAGTGCCCCAACAGAGGCGACTGATGGTGAAAGACAGAGCGGGGAGGATCCCAGGAGAAGGAGGAGGCACGGGAACAAGGTGCCACAGACGTTAGATCTCCCGCCAGCAGCATGCCCATGTGTTATAATATCTGCGGACACCCCAGAACTGAGAGGGGGCGGCAGGAGACAACTGAGCAGCTCATGACCAAAGCTCTCTATTGGCTGACGAGATCCACGAGGGGGGCTAGCGACCCTACCAGACACATTATTATGGCAAGGAGAGTGGCATGGGTGGGTCAGTCCCCTAAAGCACTGGCGGGTGATTGCATCGCTCCCAATTTTCATGATCGAAGGATGGTGGGGGACCTACTCCGAGTACTTTTGCTGATCCATGCCTTTCCCCTGGGTATATTTTCATAGACCTATCAGGCCGCCGGCCCCCGAGATGGTGTGAAGCAGCTCCGTACCTCTCCGCCCCACTCTCCCTCACACTAGTGACCCGGTTAAGTGTGAAGAAAAGGTTGATAACCGCTCCAGTCCCTTGAAAGACTTAGAGTCCTGCGATTGACCGAATAAAGATCGCTTGGGCCCCTCTATGGATATTTAATAAAATGAGCTGACACCATAATAGATGAACAAGATGGTGAGACTTTATTGACACCCACCGGAGAGCCACCGCACCGCAGTCCTCACACCCCAGTAGCTGCCTGAAGTGCTCCCCAGTGTTCTGGTGATGCAGCTAACATTCTTCTAGGTGCATCACACTTAAAGGGCAAGATACAACAAGATTCATCCCACAAATATAGATCAGATAGGGGTGGACGTGAAGGGGGTAGTCAGGTTTAAAACAAAAATTGGGAAATTAAGAATGGAAAAGCTTTGAAGCAGAACAGGATATTTTGTGTCTCCAGGAAACGTGGGAAACGGGGCCGCTTTTTCTGGATGGGTACCGATCATTTCAAGCCACAGCAGTCTCTTCGATTGGTAGAGCGAAAGGTGGAATTATTGCCGTCTGTGAAGCACACTATAAATGTATCTGTAACAGTGGTTGAGTGATTTTAATGCGTACTGTTGTGAGAATGTGACAAAACCTGTGTTTGGAATTTTAACGCGCTGAGGGCGATGTAATTCCCCATTTTATACATAACGAACATGGTCATTTACTTTATAGGATTAAATAACCATGAATCTTGAGGTATTTAATAAGCCTGATCCAGACACAGGATTATTCCCAAAGACATTCAAGAGCTTGGCTCTACCTTATACTTTATATTAGTCTCCGAATCTCTTCGTAGGAGAATAACCCAAGCAGAACCAATTTTTTTTAATTATATTTTTCCATGGCGAGAGTGTTTGGGACATATTTTGCACTGCAAAGCAGCGGCGTGCAACAGAGGCCCCTGCACATAAATTGGCCTTGTCATCACTGGCGCTGTTTTGCCTCGGCAGAATCTTTTTCGAATCCGATGTATCGGAAGGACCAGGCCCACCACTGCACGCAGGAGGAACAGAAGCGGTGTCGGAGTCACGGAACCCCGCATTGGGCGAGGCGCACTGTCGCACTTGCCCCCGTGGAAAACATACCTGATTGCGGTGGTTGTGCAGTCAGGGGACACAAGGAGCCTCGATGCTGTGGAGGGCATTGCGGGATATTGGGAGAGAGCTGCTCGAGGGGCCTGCAATTCCCGCAATCATGCTGCCGTCCCATCCTGGCAAACCAGTGCATGCTGGGATTTGCAGTTTGTTTCACCATCGGAAAGCTGAAGCAGGTGACATCAATCTCCGCTTAAGGGTGGAGCTAACCAGAACTATTTCAGCTGGCACAGGACTTCTTGGCAGCATACTCACCTCCTGTTTTAATCTGGGCGCTGAAGAGGCCACACAGCCGAAATGCATACGCCCATCTGCCTAATTTCCAATAAATGCCTAAAATGATTGTGTGTCCTCATGTAACGTAACTGGTGCTATGTGAAGCGCTCTGATACCTGATTCAGTTCGGGTCTAGTTCGCGCTATATAAAACTCTGCAAAAAAAAAAAAAGAGAGACTCCAATCTGTTCCCCTACCGTGGCCTCTGCCTTTTTCCTTGGAGAGAGTGTTTGGGACATATATATATATATAAATACACAACTCCCTGGTGTGTGGCGTTTTCATCGAGGGCAACCTTTTATGTTGGAGTATTTAGTGGCAGCCTAGCCGTGGAAACGCCCCTCCGCAAGTCAGCGGACCAGCAACTTCTGAAGTGTCGGGAGCCGAGAGATCAGAGAGGCCGAGGTTGTGGGATATGACTTAAGCATATCAAAACAACAGGAGATTCAGGGTCAATGAGCCACTCTTCTACCCCTTTTAAATCTAAGGTGCTGTGAAAACACTATCTTCATATACCAAACACCTAAAACAAACCAATTGGTGATAAAAAGAACGTGACGCCTATGGGAAGAGACATTTTTTAATTCTTATAAAAAACCCTCACTCACCATGATGGTGACATGCTAGGGTTTTCACTGGGGAGGTCGAAGGCCGACTTCTTTGCCGCACTGATACTTAGAGCTCCAAACAGCTCTCGTAGCATCTTTAGTATCCTTAACAGCTTAACTAAACCAGACTGCTGTAAAAATGAGTTCCGTCCATCTCAGGCACTTTATGATAACCTGGCTGGCTTCTTTAATAATAAAGTGGCCAATATTATTGAGGAGTTGGGGAGGGTGTCCTACCACTCTGAGGGGATGAATGCTCCATCATCTGTTGCTGGGGACACCAGAATGATGGCAGCTAGTGGTAGCACGGAGGACGCTGCCTCTAGGTCACTCTCCGAATTCCCCCCTTGCAGTCTGAGGATTTTTGCAAGATAGTGGATAGTATTGTATCAGGCTCTCCCCTGGATCCGCTGCCATGTAAAATCTGGAAGGAGTTCGGGACTGAGCTTTTTCCCCTCACTCTGTATGATTTGCAATCAGTCTCTCGTTGATGGGGTGGTGCCAAGTCAATGGAAGCAGGCTCTAGTGACGCCACTGCTTAAGAAACCCTCCCTTGACCCAGAATGTCTGAATTTTTTTTAGACCTATATCCCTCTTCCCCTTCCCTGCTAAAATAGTAGAACCAGTGGTGAGTGGTATGCTGTCCGCACATCTAGAACAAGCTAAACATCTGGAGGAGGAGAAGTTTGGATTTCGAACGGCTCATGGCACCGAGACGGCTCTGGTGACCGTGTTGGATGAGCTTCGTGGGCGGGCAGACAGGGGTCAGGCAGCAGTACTGATTCTGCTCGACCTGTCTGCTGCCTTCGATACGGTCAACCATAATATTCTTCTGAGGCGGTTAAGAGAGGTGGGAGTTTCAGGCGTTGCCCTTAGGTGGTTTCATGCTTTTTCATCAGGGAGGCAGCAGGCAATCCGCTTCTACACCTGTCTTATACGGTGTGCCTCAGGGCTCGGCCATCAGCCCTATTCTTTTCAATGTTTATTTGAAACCCCTGATGGCGGTCATCAAGCGTTACAACATCAGGGTTATCAACTATGCTGATGACACCCAACTAATCCTCTCTCTTGAGGGAGAGCAGTCTACCTCGCTAGAGGGTTTTCATAGCTGCTTGCAAGACATGTCGCAGTGGCTGAGGGAAAACTCATTACAATTTAATATAGCTAAAACAGAGCTGCTGCACTGTGTTGTAGGTAGGAATACCTCCGAGTTGCCCAGCAATTTTTGGCCTCCAGAGTCTTCTAACCTTGGCCAAACAGTTAAGACAGTTCGTAACTTAGGTGTGACACTTGACTGTAACCTCACTTTTGAGGCACATGTTACGAAAGTGGGGAGCTGTTGCTTGGCCATCATTCGCTCTCTCAGGAAGATCTTTCCCCTATTACCTCATCAGGCTCGCTCCCTGATAGCACTAAGCACGATACTCAGTCGGGCTGACTATTGTAATGCCCTGCTTCTTGAGTCTCCTAAATTTTTATTGGACAGACTACAGAGGATGCAATCCACTGCAGCGAAACTGGTACTTGGCTGGCCGAGACGGTCTTCCGCCTCGGGGGCCCTGGCGGAGTTGCATTGGCTCCCTGTGACTCAAAGAATTAAGTTTAAATCTTTGTGCCTGGTCCGTCACGGCGATTTCGTGCCGCTTGAACGGAGGGACGCGACTCCTCCCCCCTGCTGCCTACAAAGCCGCCAGTCAGAACGCCGCGCTGGTGTGAGTAGTGTGTGCCAGATGCTGGTTGGCGAGTTATGCGATTTCTTTTAAACTGAATGCGAGTGTTAGCGCGGCTGATTTAAAAACCCGCTAAATTGTACCATCTTGGATTACTTTGTGTTCTGGTGCTAAAAACTTGTTTTTAAAATACCCTCTCCCCCTCTGCACTTACCTTATCGGTCCCTGGTCCGTCACGGCGATTTTGTGCCGCTTGAACGGAGGGACGCAACTCCTCCCCCCTGCTACGTCACTTCCTGGGTCGCAATATGGGGGAGGCGGTTACTCGGCCGCGCAGCGGACATGCGCAGTGGGCGCCCCGATGGCGCGCCGAAGGTAAGCCCGTCTGCGACCGTCCGCGACCGGCCGGGGCAAGGGGCACACCACTCTGCACCCCCTACCAGGTATTCGGCCCATGATTTGACTCTTCTGCAGGCCTTCTGGCCCCTCAGTACCATCACTCAGTCCAAACTCAACTCATTGGGGCTGCTCTGCCCGAGACGGGTTTTTCCTGAGGTCGCCTCCCCTCCGGCCATGGATCCCCTTCCTCACATTCCGCCGTGTCCGGTCCCCTCCCCCTTCCTCACCAAAATGACTGTTAACTCTGAGCTTACTGTATGCTATTTGAGCACCAGTTCCCTACCCAAGCACCAGCTGGAAATTTTTCAATTTCTGGATTTTGATAAACCCGACCTACTATTTATCACCGAGACATGGCTCAATGAGGAATCCTTCCCGGATATTCTTGCTGCGACCCCGCCAGGCTATTACATCCTCCAGGCTAATAGGGTCTCAGGCAAACCGGGCGGCCCCCCCAGTATATGCCCAACTTCCCATCCAGGTTTGGTAACATGCTCTCCCAGTTGGTCATCAACAACTCCAAAGTTCTAATTTTGGGAGATTTTAACTACTGGCCCTCTGACGACAAAGAGAGTGCGTGTTCTCTGGCTTTTACTGACCTTCTGACAAGCATTAACTGCTCTCAACATATCAAATCTGCCACCCATGTAAAAGGCCATATACTGGACCAGGTATGGACTATCAACTTAGATATTTCCATTCCCCGTATTCTTCCCTGCCTTTGGTCGGATCATTTTATTATTACTTTTTCTTTGACTATTGGGTCAAACACTATTCGGACACCTGAGACCAACCTCTCAGCCAGGAATTGGAACAAAGCTGACCGTAGCGAATTCATATCCCTGCTCAAAGCTTCTCCTCCCCCCCGACTGTGACTCCTTAGACGCCCAAGCCTCCGGCCTAAATCATTGGCTTAATTCAGCTTGTAACATCATAGCCCCTCTCAGACAGGTTAGACTCAAGCGCCCCCACGACGCACAAAGATGGTTCTCGGAAGATCTTAAAGAGAAAAAGCTCAGACTTAGACAAGCTGAGCGGCGTTGGCGCCGTGATTATGCCGCTGATAATAAGTCGGCATTCACGTTCCAGCTTAAAGAGTACAAATCAGCCATTTTGCGAGCAAAAAACGCCTATTTTTCAAAGAAGATTACTGATTCTGCTTCCAAAGCTAAGGACATCTTCTCTATTGTTGAGGAGCTATCCCACCCGGGTAGGGTAACCATTAGACCCCTCCCTTCCCAGGAGCTCTGCGACTCCCTAAATCAGTTCTTTATTGATAAAATAACTAAAATCAAACATAGCATCTGTCCCCCTGCCACTTCCCGCCCCCTCCCTCTCGCCGTTACTCTATGTACCCCCAATCCCCAAGTAATCACTCAGATTCCCCTGATCACAGAGGATGAGTTTTTGACTCTTCTGCATAAAGTGTCCTTTGGTTCCCCTACTGATTGCTGCCCTCCCCATGTCTTACGCTAGGCCTTCTCTGCCTGCCCTTCCCCCCCCTGACACTGTTAAATGACCCCCTTAAATGGGGCCTGGTTCCCAGCTCTTTTAAAAACGCCGAGGTGGTTCCCATCCTCAAAAAACCTAACGCAGTTCCCTCAGTCATGAGTAATTTTCGCCCTATCTCTTTACTCCCCTATCTCAGTAAAATCATTGAGTCCCATGTCACCAACTCTCTGAGCCTCTTCATTGAGCGCTTACAGTTCCTCGATTCCCATCAGGCGGGCTTCAGACCCGCTCATTCCACTGAGTCGGTCATTCTCTCAGTGATGGAGGAGCTGCGGAGGGGAGCCGACTCTAACACCAGTCAGGCCTTGGTACTCCTGGATTTGTCGGCTGCCTTTGACACGGTTGACCATAAGATCTTGATCGACCGTGTCAGGGAGGCCGGCATACAGGGATCGGCCCTTAACTGGGTTCACTCTTTTTTGAGTAGCCGTTACCAGGCCGTTCGTCTCTCCCAGTTCTCCGCGGAGAAAGTTGGGATGACTTGTGGTGTTCCACAGGGCTCTTCCCTTTCCCCCCTCCTCTTTAATTTATACTTGACCCCCCTTATCCAGTCCCTATGTAACAGCAATGTCACCGCATTTAACTATGTGGATGACATTCAGCTGATTTTTTACATTAACCCCTCAGACCAATCTGTTTATAATTTCCAGTCCACCTTATGTCACATCAGTGACTGGATGGGGGCAAACCACCTTAAACTTAACCCCGATAAGACCAAATTGGTTCTTATCGGGGGTGCCTCTAACCCCTGGAGGCCCCACTTTTGGCCAACAAGTTTAGGCCTCCCCCCCCCCCCCTTCCCACAAATTCCGTGAAAAGTCTTGGGGTGATCATCAGCAACGATCTCTCGATGAAACCCCAGATCAATGCTGTGGTCTCCTCTAGTTTTTTCACCTACGCAAAATTCGGAAAATTGTGCGCTTCCTCACCACCTCTGCCCTCACCTTGACCCTTTTGGCGTTGGTCATCTCTAGAATTGATTACGCCAATTCTCTTTATGCCGGCATTCCTTCTTATCAATTAAACCGCCTCCAGCTGGTTCAGAATCAAGCTGCACGGCTAATTTTCCATCAGCCTAGACATCAGCATAAGCGCCCCCTTCTGAAAACCCTCCATTGGCTCCCGGTAACAGAACGCTGCTATTTTAAATTGGGTTGTATTATTTTCAAAGCCCTAGCTGACCTTGGTCCTCTTTTTATCTCTTCCCTTCTTCATCATTATGTCCCCCCCCCCCCCGCAATCTCCGCTCTTCTCATCTTGCCCTACTCAATATCCCTGCTTTCAGGCGTAAGAAACATGGTGGGCTCAGATTTCCTTTTCTGGCCCCTTCCTTTTGGAATGCACTCCCTTTAGAGTTTAGGTTTACTGCTTCCTATCCTCATTTCAGGTCTCTTCTCAAAACCCATCTGTTTCGTAAAGCATATGACTAAATCCCCCCTTGATCTGTCTCCACATGCTCACAGCGCCAAGAAACCGTATGGTGGAAGTTGCGCTTTACAAATACTTTTACATAACATACATACATAAAATAACATAAAGCTCTGCATGGGAAGGGTCCTAGTTCCCTTCAACGCAAATTCGAGTGGTATGTCCCCGGTAGAACCCTGCGCTCCTCTGGGGCAAAACTTATAAAAGTTCCCCGTTTTAAAAAAGTCAGAGCAGGAGGCAGATCATTTGGGGTTGCTGCTGCCAGGCTCTGGAACACTCTGCCTTTTGAAATAAGACAAATCAATGAACTCCTTCCGTTCAGAAAGAATTTAAAAACATGGTTATTCCCCAAGAATTAATTTGAGCATAAGGAATCTTTCGCTGCAATGGCCAACTGAGTTTTCGAGCGCCAAGATGCCTGTCAGGTGATAAAGCGCTATAGAAATTAAATAAATAAATAAATAAATAAATAAAATAAGACCGAATGTCCCCCCAGTGTGCTCAATGCCTGAATTATAGCGGAGCTGGTGTTATAAAGTGAAAGGTGTAAGTGCTCAAGTGTCGTGAGTGCAACATTTAGAAGATCCCAGTTATACTATAAACAATTTTATTACATAGACAACTGGTCTCATTAAAATAAGTGAAAAGGACTGAAACGCGGTCTTTATTTGAACCACACAGTCCTAATATAAGGTCGACATGTTTCAGCTGTATATTGCAAAATTTAGCTCAGCTTTCTTCAGGACCAAATAAATCCCCGGTGGTCCATGCTCGCTAAGGTGTGTCCTTTCCGTGAGGATATATATGTGAAAAAATATAAAAACTCACAGTTATCACCGTGGAGGCACACCTAGAAAATCACCAGGGGCCAAAACCTGCAAGAAAATAAAAGTCAGACCAGCAAGCTTTGTTGGAAAAATGCATGGTTATTATATAGTTAAAGTACTTGTTATATCACTTGTCCGATGGGTAGCACCTCAATGTCAGGCACCCGGTGCCGAGTCCCTCCGGTGTGTGTAGAGCTCCAACCTCTTCACACAACACATTTTTTCAAGAGTTAGTTTAAGACCCATGATGACAGTTTGTTGAATATTTAAAGGGCACCATGATAAAGTATAGTAGTGGAAATTAACACACTAAAAGGACAAGGCGGAGATATTAGTGTCAGATCCTACGTAAGAATTCAGATAGGTGCAATTCTGGCGAGGCCTTCTATTGTTGGAACATCACTGCTTGGCCTGTCCTAGATGGGATTGTATGGGATGCTGTTAAATTTCAAATCCATGGCCCACTGAAGTCAATAATGTCCCTAATGTGCTTAGAGTTAACATGGCGGATGTGGTGAAACAAAACATACGTTCTGATGATTGGGATGTTCAGGCCGTGGAGGCATTGTTTTCTGATCTGAAATATTATGCTGCCTTTGATGCTGAAGATTTATTTTTAGATTCTGCTAATTATGGTGATTTATTTTGCTCCCAACATTTTGGCAACCACTTTTTACACAAAACTAGTTCCAGGAGAAATACTGTGAATTTTACATAGTGGGAGCATTGCCCGGCTCCTTTACAAGGCAGTTTAAGTACATTTTTGAAAAAGTACACTTATTTTACCGACTTTAATCAGTCCAATCCCGCTTCATTTTATTTTAAAATGACAGAAAAATCGGTGTCCATGGTTAGACTTACCGATACTAAGTTATTGTATTTGAAGTCCTTCCTAGATCAGTTAGCTGTTGGAGGCTACGAGTTGTGGAAGGAGACGATTGACCTTAACTCCATTTGGGGTTCTAAAAGTTGGCAGGTGCAAGGCACTGAGGCTTTGCACCGTGCATGTCTCATCCCAAACCATATGTTATTTTTTAACTCTACCGTTTCTCAAACAACATGCTTTGGATTGACTTCTTCTAAAAAATTGAATACTCCTTCCATCCCTGATTTAGAAGAATATTCAGGTTGAGGTAATTTTACAAACTTTTCCATTAGGGAATTGCAAACTCTGTTGCATAACTCCTCCTTTAACATATCCAGTTTGGCTCCTCATGGTTGGCTGTTGTGGCACAGAGGTGCTGATTCGTGCCAACATCGTTTTCTGGAGTTAGCTGATGGCTTCAAACAATTAAGGGCCGATCCCCGTTTTGAGAATGACCATTCTGTCACCACTTATTCAATAGGCAAATTATGTCAGAATTGGCTCCAACATTCTACCTTGGCATCAGTAAAACTGCATCTATCTAAACTAACGGGTGATGTTGATTTAAATGATTTTATAAAAGGCTCGACTAGTGGTAGATCAAAAAGATGGATACATGCGGTTTATAATGAAATTTAGAAAACATCACAGATTGAAGCGGCTACCCACCTTAGGGCCATTGTTCAAGCTAACTTGGAGAAAGTGCTTGCAGTTGTAGATAATAGCATTAACACGCTTTCTTCCACATTTACACATTGGATAATATTGTATCTTCTGTTGTTGATATTGTGCAAGATGAAGTATCTGTGTTATATCATGGTCAAAATCAATAGCGTTCCATTATGCAGTTTGCCTGGACCCTGCAGACGCTTAATGCCGGAAAAGTGCCTTGGAATTACATGAATGTCTCCTCTCTTTTTGCCCCTTTTAATTTAACAGATAAGCAACGTTTGCTTTCAATGAGAGATGCATCTTTTTCCATGTTACACATTGAAAAGTTGGAGTCTTTACCATTCTCTGTGGCAGAGAACACGGCTGCAACGTGGCTTATCCACGGTTTAATTACGTTACCGTTTGCTTTATTTAAATTTACAAATTGTATGAAATATTTTGCCATTGGTAGATACGAGCCAATGGGTATTTCATACCTCCATGAAGCCTGGTCGCTTCCTTTTACTTACAGATGCCTTAGAGAAGGGAGGGAAGTTTATCTCAAGGGTGAAGAGTGCACAGAAATGCCTGATCACTCATTAATCTGCAGACATATCCAATTGCACGGTTCTTGCAACCAAGAACAGCCTAATTTAGCCTGTGTTTTGAAAGGTACTCCCGTTCCCGCAATAGTCCCCACTTTCAAATTACTGGCAAACGGCAGCTATTTACTTTTAAATAACGAAGATTGTTGTGGGTTATTAAAAGGCATCGCTTATGTGGTTACAGTCTCTGAACGTGTGGTGTGCTGTAAAAATGTTTTGTATCCTCCTCCGCATGGGAACTCGGATGTTTCCATCTGACTGCGAATTCCAACCTTGAGAGCAGAGATCAATGGAATGAGTAGAATAACAGCCCTATTGTCACAAAAAGAGGTTGCTCTGACTTCGGCTTGTGAAACATTTGTCCTTC
Organism: Lissotriton helveticus; assembly: GCF_964261635.1. Classification (NCBI taxonomy): domain Eukaryota; kingdom Metazoa; phylum Chordata; class Amphibia; order Caudata; family Salamandridae; genus Lissotriton; species Lissotriton helveticus. The sequence continues at coordinate 82,274,571 of NC_136063.1, forward strand.
ACATAGCCAACACCCGCACAGAGGTGCAAGCTTTATTAAATACTGACCTACCATTGCATTTCAGTGAACTGATTCATACAATCTTTAACGCGTCCTCCACTTCAGGCCTTGCACAGTTTTTTAAAATAGTTAGCAGCGGTCTTGTGACTTCATTTGAAGAGATATTTGGAGTAATTCCTGCTTTCCTTCATTCAATCTTTTCAAGCCGGTTTGGTGGGTTTCCTGTTTTACTGCCGTTGGCTGCTGGCATTCTGGTGATATTTTGTTTTGTGAAAAATGGATGCCCGTCCTGTGTTTCAAGGCGCTCAGTCCCGCCTGGCACTGTTTTGCAAACAGAATGCTTGAATACTATGGCACGCTGCCGCTCGCCACCTTAAGTGCAGCGTATGGATTATCGTTTCGATTTTCCTATTATACATGTGTCCAGCCTGTCTTTCATTGCCTGAGCTGCGATTTCGATTGGACCCTGGATTTGTGTCTCTGCAAGATGGTTTCTCCTGACGTGGATTTTAATCACCTCATGAGTCCCTTAGTTACTCACGAGTTGCTTTGTTCCGACGAAAGGATTATGGCCTTGGCAGCGATGCATGGAGTACTGGGTTGTTGGAATGTATTTGCAGTGGCGCAAGATTTCTTGGCACATAGCTTCATTGAGAACCCACCGAGTTGTCCTCTGATGGTGCTAGAGGCTCTGGTAATTGAAGAGCATGAATGTTCTTTCCCGCTATTAAATTGGATGGCTGATTTGTTTTCGGATGATAACAGTGACTTCCCTTTGGAAGCTGTTGCTGCTTATTTTACATATTCAGTCCTGGGCTGAGACCAATCGTGGACTTTGTTAACATGGAATTTTTGTTTCAATTTTTTTTTCAAATTATGAATAAATTTACATGTCCCAGAACTATTTACTTTAACAACAATTAACTTTTTCCGATTATATCCAACATGTTCTTGTCCCAGAACTATTGACTTAGCTCAAATTGTCAAGATGGTGACATTTTTTTTTTTTTTTGAGTGACGAAAGTATTTTTGCCACTTATTCAAATTCAAATTCAAAATAGTCTTTATTTCGATATTTTTCAATCATAAAAGACATTTACATACTCGCCCCCCCACACAACAGATAATAAAATCCACAATTAATCATTTAAACTTGCTCAAACTAGCTCATCAAATCCATGATTGCAATATTTAAATATATTATATTAAAAGGAATAAAAAAGTATTAAAAAGAAATTCATTCAATGCCAAATACATCAGTCTCATAGTACATTTTACAAGATCAAATAGCAACATGTAACAGCGGGCCCAGAGGTTATTGCAAACTCATTTTGCGGGCCCTAATTATCCACATCCAGTGAAAGAATTTAGACACGGCTATAACAACTGGCTGAGTGGTATCAGTTCTTAAAATCCTAATGGCATCACTTGCAGTTTTGACGCCTAACTGAACACAAATCAGTTTTAGCCAGGATCTTCTGGGTGCGTTATATTCTGGGCAGGCAAACAGAACATGCCCAATGTCTTCCCTTTGTTCAGAACAAAAGGGACACACCGAACTTTGGTTCCCACGCCATTTCGCAGTTAAGGCATTTAGTGGTAATGTCCCCACCCTCATTTGATGGTACTTCTTCCGGTCCCCTGGGATGGTAATCCAATCCCAATAAGGTTCTAGGGCCGGTACATGCTTGAGTTCTAAGAAATCAGTTGTAAAAGATGGTTCGATACAGCGACTAAAGCTCTTTGCCCCAACCATGTTCCAGTACAGATCACAAAGTGTTTTCTTAGGTGGGAAGACATTCCTCACAGGGTCATCCCATAATGGAGATAGACCCATAGTCATGTAAAGTGCTTTCACCTCCCTCATCCATGATATTTTATGAGCTTTATCTGAGTCTCTAACCTCGAGGAAGCCCTGAGCATACTGGGAGAGTTCCGGGGTTACCCACAATCTCCTCCAGTAAGCGACCGATCTGTATATGGCCATATCCTTGAAGCTATGAGACCCTAAGTCATAATGGAGAGGTATCAGGGGAGTAGATACCGGTAAACCCGTGATGCTGCGCAAAAATTTATTTTGGGCAACCATCAACTTTGTAAGGTTACTGGGTCCCCAGAGTTCTGCCCCATAAAGGACCGCTGCTCCTACCTTGACATTATAGATCTTTAAGACCGGGGTAATTGGCCTAGTATGTGATGAGTAAAATTCCCTGGTGAGTGCTCCTGTCAGTTGTGCATGCCTCGTAACCAGCTGGTTGGTGTGCTTTTTCCAATCTAGCTTGGATGACAGGGTAATACCCAGGTAATTAAAGACCTGGGTCTGTTCCAGTTGTACCCCGTCCATAACCACCTTACCTCTAACAAGTTTATGTTTGTGCAAGACCATGACTTTTGTTTTGGCTGTATTAATAACAAGGCCATGGTCTATACAGAACGCTTCAAAAACTCCAATGGCCTTCTGAATACCCTGTTGTGTTTTCGAAATTAGTAGGGTGTCATCCGCAAACATCAACAGGGGTATCAGCTTTCCGCACAACTTGGGTGCGTCGGTCGGTTGTTGCTCAAAATACCTGATCACCCTGTTGATGTATAACGAAAAGAGGGTTGGGGCTAGCACACACCCTTGGCGTACTCCCCTGGCAATGGGGAATTTGTCAGTTACGCTACCCTGCTGGTTCCATCAGATTTGAGCAAAATTATCCTCGTGCAATCTGATTAGTAGCGACAGGATATCTGTTGGGATGCCCTGTTCTTCTAGGGCTTTCCACAACTTAGCACGAGGGACCAAGTTGAATGCTGATTTTGGATCAACAAAGGCTGCAAAAAGCATACCCCCCCAAGTAGCACTACACGCCAGTATAATAAAACAAATCTAAAAACTTGATCAATGGTACTGGTATGGCTGCGAAACCCTGCCTGTAAGGGCGACAGAATGTCATTTTCATCTATCCAGCCATGAATACGCTGCAGCAGAAGCCTCTCTACTACTTTTTGTATGCATGCGATAAGGCTAATAGGCCTAAAATTGCCTGGATCCGAGCACTCCCCTTTTTTAAAGATTGGGATAATCTCGGCTCCCTTCCAGGACTCTGGAATAGGCGAACCCTTCGCAATGCCATTAGCTAGCAACTGGATATAGGAAGCCCAGAGGTCCTTGTCATGCATAAATAAATCTGCAGGAACAGAATCCAAGCCTGGGGCCCTCGCTTTTGGGAAGTTGTTCAAAGTTTTTAGAACATCGACTTTAGTAAAGGATAGGTAGCTAGCACTCACAGTTGTATTCAGAAAGGCCTCACACCCATCTTCATCTCCAGCCTCAGAAGCGAACTGAGACGCATAATGGGAAACCCAAGCGTCTGGTGACACATGGTTCGTCGGTTCGCCTCTTTTGGCACCCCTTCCCCACTTAACCATATCCCAGAAGGAGGACATAGATCTTTCTTTGCTGGCTCTCAAAAGATCCCTCCAGTATCCATCGTCCCATTCACCTTTTGCCCTGAGTTGTGTTTTTTTATACACATCTCGGGCATCCTTTATCTTAGCTAAGTCTTTAGTCTTTACTGCATCCAAAGTAAATGGATAGAGGCGTACCCTACAAAGGATAATACTGCTCTTACTACAGCAAAGTTGCTTCTGAAGGAATTTTTCCCCAGGTATGGTGTTTGCAAAATTTTGTGGAGCGACAATGGACCTCATTTTAACGGGCAAGTTGTTGATTATGTCATGAAAGGATTAGGAATCAAACAGAAATCAGACAAAACAGAAGTGCTCATCCTAGGATCCACACCCTCTGCCTGGGATGATTCATGGTGGCCTTCCGCTCTAGGCACAGCACCCACACCCACTGACCACGCACGTAACCTTGGCTTCATCCTAGACTCTTCTCTCTCGATGTCCAGACAAGTTAACGCAGTATCTTCCTCCTGATTCAACGTACTCCGCATCCTCAAAAAGATCTTCCGCTGGATCCCCCTCGAAACAAGAAAGACTGTGACCCACGCACTAGTCACAAGTCGTTTGGATTATGGTAACACTCTGTACGCCGGAATCACTGCAAAATTGCAGAAAAAACTCCAACGCATCCAAAACTCATCAGCGAGACTCATATTGGACATCTCTCGCCATGATCACATCACTGGACACCTTAAGGACCTCCACTGGCTCCCGGTCAACAAAAGAATTACGTTCCGTCTTCTCACCCACGCACACAAGGCCCTCTACAACCTTGGACCCGAATGCCTCAACACTCGATTATCCTTCTACAAACCCACGCGCCAACTAAGATCTTCCAATCAAGCCCTCGCCGCAGTCCCGCGCATCCGAAAATCCACCATGGGGGGCAGATCCTTCTCCTTCTTGGCTGCCAAGACCTGGAACTCACTTCCCTCTCACCTCCGCCTTACTCAAAACCACATCTCCTTCAGAAAAGAACTTAAAACCTGGCTATTCGACAAATAATAAACCCCCTCCCCAAGCGCCTTGAGACCCTCTGGGTGAGTAGTGCGCTATATAAATACCTGAACTTGAACTTGAGAAATTCCATGCAGTCTTCCACCCACAATCAGCAGGATTGGTGGAAAGGTATAATGCTACCTTAAAATTGAAGCTGGCGAAAATAGTGGCTTCTATGTCCCTAAAGTGGCCAGATGCATTGCCTTTGGCACTGTGTCCATAAGATCAGTACCTCACTCACGATCAGGTCTCACACCATATGACGTAGTATTTGGAAGACCGATGAACATTTGGGGAGTTCCTAAACCACGCCCCATACATGATGTACCTTGTGTTCTGTTGAGCGAATATTTGGCACAGTTAACTGATAGTTTGACTTCTATTCATCAACAGGTTCGAGAAGCTCTTCCTGATAGATCTACAGGTGAGGCCCATGATCTCCGTCCTGGTGACCATGTAATGGTCAAGGCGTTTGACAGATCAAACAGCTTGGAGCCGAGGTGACGAGGTCCGGAGCAGGCGCTGTTGGCTACAAGGTCAGCGGTTCGAGTGACGAACAGAAAGAACTGGCTCCACACCACGCATTGCAAGCGGGTATCTTCCACCTTGATGAAACCAGCTGTGCTGATCGACCATCGAGAGATTCTGGAAACGGAGAAAGGTCAAGCTATCTCATCTGACGAGTCTACTGAAGTCTTCCCGGACCACACGATTCCTGGAACATCGCGATACAATTTGAGACCGAGGAAAGAATCTGCAGTTATGAACGAGACTGGTTGAGCTACCGCCCTGGGTTTGCGAAACGTTGAGCCAGTGAGGCAAGGGGGGGGGATCAGTCCTGCATTAGGGTAGTGACACCCGTCTTGGCCCGTGGTGAAGATATCGGGGGCTACCCAAGGGATAAGAGCTCCAACGATTATTTTAATAGGTTCTTAGAAAGATCGAGCATAGTTGTCAATTGAAATGAATAAGAAAATATTTTGTGCTGTAGGGTTTGTTGTTGCCCTGGTGGTTTTGGCAATAACCACTTGGTTCATTGAGAAAGCAGTTCCTGCTCGACAGCTTTTTGTTGCAACCACTCCAGCTCCACTGGAGCATCACTACTACACTCTTCCTAATCATGAGCAGAAACATCGACAGTCCTATTTGAATAACACATTCATTCAGATGTTGCATCATACCCATAATGCTACAAATTCTACCAATTGTTGTCAAGCTTGGTATGCCCTTTTGTTTGCTTATGGAAAGCCTTCAGTAGGTGGAATCATTTTTCAATTAAATCAAGAATGTTATAAGACAAAAATGGATATCCTCAAGCTAAAGGGACTAAATGGGAATGGGATGAATACCAACCGGACAATATTTCGACACCATATGTCTTCACAAATGTGAGGAATATGAAGAACATTGGACCCTCTGTGATTTCTGTAACCAGAGCAAAAGCAGATTTATGTATTGGCAGTGTTGGGAGAATTCCCGTAGGACGAAGCGAATGTACTACTGTATTAAACATTGAGGGTGTTAACAATAGCAGCTTTGTAGCGTCACATAACACCTATTTTGTGTGTGGTAATAAAGGATATTACCAATTACCTGTTGGATGTTCAGGGGTATGTTACATATCATTTTTGTTACCCCCTGTGTTTTTAGCACCTGCATCATATCATCTTGACCTGAAACTGTATAATGATATTTCAAGGAATAGATATAAACAGACAACAAGTACTGTTGAGATTGACCAGACAGACACCGCCCTGCAACAATATGTTGATTTCAATTTGGGTTTATTCTTCTTTGTGGGTGCTGCATTAAATAGTAGAAAGATCAGACGATTGACTCGTGTAGTGGAAGCTGTTACCAATCAGACAGTTATGTAACTCCAAAATCGGATGGTGCTCGATGTGATCTTGGCTGATCGTGGTGGTGCATGCCGCAAGTAAAAAAGGTATAAATAAATATACTGAGAGAGACAAAAGCTAGGTGTTATTCTTAGAGCACAAAGAAATTATTGCTTTTTATGAATAATTGAGAGGGATATGCTATTTTTCTAGTGATTATAGCTTGTGTAGTTACAGCATGTGGCGTGCCACCCTCTGCATAGGCCTAGAGCACAGCATGCTGCTTTTGTGGAGTAGCCGTGCTGGACGACTAAGCTACATTTTGAAATATCCAACAGGATGAAAGACAAAGACTTCTGAATGCTTTGTGAGCATGCAATTTTCGGGCCATAACAAAATTGTCTATTTAACTCTGGTGATTAATGTATCTCTTGGCGAGATCCGAGTTTTCACTAATCCCGGTTTTGACTCCTCATTAAGAAGCATAGAGGCATAATGTGCCTCTTGTAAAGCACAAAATGTAACATGCAGAGCAAAGTATTCATTTGTATAATAATTCTAAAGACAACCCCCAACCACTATGTTACGTGTTATATCCTCAGTTTGTATTTCGGGGTCACTAGAATTATGCGTTTGTGCGGCTTCAACATTTTTTTGCATGATTATGGATTTGCCGCATGTGCCACACAATCCATCATTAGATGATTATATCTGAAGATTCTAATTTAAAAACAGTTTCTACCTCAAATGGTTAAAAAATAACTAAAAAGGCAGTGACGTGTTGCAAAGGCCCTTTGTAAAGTATGACCGGTCACCTTCCTTTGAATATTACTATATTTGGGTGTTATACGGGTACTAATGAGGTTCAACCTATGACCAGAAAGTGTTAAAATGGGCAAAAAATGAAAAAATAATGTGGTAATACTATGACATTTTCAGCATTATGCTGCATAAATTCCCTTTTCTTGCCAAATAATTTAGTCAACCCTGCAGAATAATTTGGCCCTCCCTGCTGCATAATTCCAGAGGGTCTACATATATAGTACTTACCAGTATGGATGTACGATGTTACAACGCGATCAAAATGATCGCGGTACATCACAACGCATGTTTTACAACGCAAGTCGTTACCATGACTTGCGCTGTAGGGTGTTGGACTTAGGAATAGTAAGATTTACTATTCCAACTCCAGCCTACGTACAGTAGGAAAGGTGTTGGAATAGTAAATCTACTATTCCTTAGTCTAGAGCGCCCTCCAGCGCAAGTCGTGGTAACGACTTGTGTTGTAAAAGACACGTCATAATGGCACCACGGTGTTTTGACCGCAGTGTAAAGGTTGTAGACCACCAGTATGGATGCCATGTGACCCCTACACCTTGTAGCCCTCCTTGTCGTAACATTTCCTATATATTGATTTACATACTTATATGAGTCATTGTCTCTGAACATAAGTGTGTGAGCTAAAGTGCTCAACACCCTACATTGGGCTGAGCAGCACTGTAAAATAAATGCGAACAGTCTTTCATCTCCTTTGGCGGTAGGTCAAGGTGTTCCTCAAGGCTCTATACTTGCACCCACATTGTTCAATCTCTACTTAGAACCACTGGGAAATCTCCTAAGTAAATCCGGGATCCACTATCATCTATATGTTGACGACACTCAAATCTACCTCAAGGTTGCCTCCACTCACGATCTCTCCGTCCTAAGCTCTGCTCTGGACTCTATTTAAAACTGGATGTCAACACATCAACTGATTCTGAATCCCTCCAAAACTGAATTCCTCCTCCTCTCCTCCTCACTTTCTCCTCCCCCGGTTCAATCATGGATGTATCAGATGAATCTACTTAACAATAAACCCATCATTGTCGACAGTGCAAAATCCCTGGGTGTCATACTCGACAAAAAACTCAATCTAATCTCCCAAATCAACTCCATTGGAAAGTCTGCTCAATACCAACTGCGCCTTCTTTGTGGAATTTCTCCCTTCTTATCGGAGCAAGACCTTAAAACCGTGGTCCAATGGCTGGTCCTCTCCAGACTGGACTACTGCAATTCTCTTCTCACTGGCCTCCCCAAATCCCACCTATCGCCCCTTAAATCTGTTCTCCATTCAGCAGCTCGCTTCATTTATGGGGCCAAAAGAAGTGACCACATCACACCCATGTTATGCACCCTCCGCTGGCTTCCCATCGAGGCAAGATCTATCTACAAGACGGCATGTATCACCCACAAAGCCTTGCACTCCTCCTCTCCTCGCTACCTGGCGAATAAACTGAAACTAATGCGGGAAATTTACTGCTTGAACCTCCCACTTTCAAGAAGGAAAGATCGATGGCCCAATCCTTTTTAGGCATCGCGGTGAGAATCTGGAACTCACTTCCGCCTCAACTCCGGACCACCACCTCCTCCCAGGCCTTCAAAACCGACCTCAAAGTTCTCCTCCTTCAAAGACACTTCCAAATTTAATTCACACCCTCCCTATTATCTGAAGAAAGACCTTCCATTATAGAGAATCCTTTTTTCCATGACTATGGAAGTGCCTTCCCAGTGTGTTCTGCCATTGATTGCAGTATTATCCGTCTACCTGTGTTTGGTACTCTTTTGTAACATGCACACGTCACTTTTCTCTTGTAACACCCTGTTTGCTACCTCTTACATTTTGTTTGCTTTAGATACTTGCACAAGTGCCACCATTACCTACGTAACGTTCGTTCTTTTGTTTGAGTGTCTGCCATTTATTGCAGTACTATACTTCTACTTGTACTTTGTACGCTTTTGTAACCTGCACAGGTCACTTTTTCCTCCTGTAATGCACCATTTGCTACCTCTTGTATTTTGTTTGCTCTTAATTGTCACTTTTGCCTCATGTAACTTAACGTTTGCTTTTGTAATTTGTTCACTTGTAATTTTCTCCTCATGTATCAGTTATGTTCCTATTGTGAAGCGCTCTGACACCTTCGGGTAAAGTCCGCGCTATATAAAAACGCATAAAATAAAAAAAATCAAATTTATATATAGAGATAAGGGGCACCATGGGAGGTTGATAGTGAGGGAATCTGTGCAGAGGGAGTTCTTTGGTGAAGGGATGTAATGAAGGCTGAAGGCCACTGCAACCCCTGCTGTGTGGGTGGGACAACACTTCAAAGAAACCCACAATGTCAATAGGTTAAAACTCGCAATTACGAGACCTATTGCATTGTAAGTGCTTGTGTCCCTTTCCATCCGAGTGGGTTGTAGTCATAGTCCGCTCTCTATGTTTATGCCTCCGTTCGCTGTTTTCTGGCATAACTGTACCGTCAACGGAAGTTACGCTAGGTGGCGGCCGTCACTTCCGACTTGAGCTCTGCGCCGTTTCCGGATCTGGACTTGCAGCGTGCAGGAACAGCTTTCGGGCACTCAGCGCTTCCCGTAGGTAAGTGATTGGAGGCGAGGGCGGTTTTGTAGGAGGTGCTGGAGACACCGGAGGGCTGAGGAGGCAGAACATAGGACGATGGTGGGTGCTGAAAGGGCAGGGAAGTGAAGTGTGTTTGATCAAAACAAAGGAGAAGGGATTGCTGTAGTGACAGCAGAAGGGTGTCTGGGGTTAATCGCAGGAAACATTAAAGAGGTAAACTGAAAGTTCGAATGGGTGCTTATTATGGGACTAGAAAACGATGGTGCCGGAGGAGCAAGAAGGGGTACACACTAGAGTCGGTGGTGCTCGATGCTTCAGCAGAGATCTGGGTGTGGTGATGGGGAGCAACGGTTCTGAGGTTGTGTTGCAAGGAGCGGAGGGTTTGATGCGAGAGAGGGAGGGTGGACTGGAAATCGTAAAGGCAGGTAGTAAAAGGCTGGGCAGAAGAGAGTGGTGGTCATAACGGGAAGACGATCTGGATATGGTGTTGGAGAGGAGAGTAAGATTTATTTAGGAAGGAGGGTGTTGTGACGAGAGAGAGACACACAGGAAGGTTGGGTTGCTGGAGTCTTGGGTGGAGACACTTGTGCTAAAGGTCAGGAAGAGGATGAAGTGTTACGATGGCGAAGGGATGCTGGAGGACCACACAAGGGCATTGTCCCTGTGTTGCCGGTTTTAATGGCGTGTGATGAAGTCACTGGAAAGGTTAATGAAGAAGATCGTATCGAAGGATTAAAAGAGTGGGGGTGGCCAAAGGAGGAAGATGCGAGGAGCTGCACTAACATTATGCTAGAGTATATCTGGGTGTCGATTGAGGGGTGGTCTAGGGCTAGGAGAGAGTGGAGGGATTCCAGATGTCTAGTCGTCTGCCAGCTGAAAGCAATAATGACAGGCTGGAGGAAGGGTGTCTGTTGGAGAAAGACCGTGGACGCTAGAGGAGTGGAGTTAGTGTGTACTGAAAGAACAAAATGTTGAAGGGAGGTGGACTGTAGTCCGGTTAAGCTGATGATGATATAGGAGTAGATGAGTATTTTGGGACTGTTAGGTAAGCGGTGTGCTCGAAACAGGAAGTGTGTGTGTTGGTGGTACAGCCCGGGTAGGACGGTGCTGGATAGGGAAGAAGAGATTTGGGAGGGTGTGCTGAAGGGAATGGAATGGGGTTTAGAAGGGTGTCCGCGAAGAACAGAAGAAAGAGGAGGAGGGAGTGTTGGATTAAGTATACAGGAGATTGTGTCACCAGAAGCAAGAGGATGGGTGATGGTGATTGAGTGGCAGGGCAAGAAGAGAATGGGCAGAGGACCAGGATGAGGCTGTGCTGAATGGAGGGGCATGTACTGGAGGGATATGAGGTAAGGTGCAAGAGGGACAGGAGAAGGGTGTGTTACTAAGGATGTGGATACTGTGCTGGAGTTGAAACCACGGGTGGTAACTGTGGCTAGTGGGTGAAGCTACTAGTGTAAGATGTGGGAAGGCAAGAGAAGGGGGTAAGGGAGGCTTGAAGCCCTTGCAGTGTTAAGGGAGGGCTAGAGAAGGACCTCTTGCTAGAGGTCACCATGAGGGGGGTTCCAGCTGCTTCATAGTGAAAACCAACGGATGAATAATGTGAAAGAAAGCCACAAAATGAAAGTGTTGCCAAACATATATATAACAAGCATTTGCAATGCAATAGGGCTCGCATTAGTAAAGTTAGAGGTATTAGTATTGTGAATGACACATTTTGTATTTGTTTTTGTTTTGAAAATAGCAAAATTAATAACTTTGTCATTTACAATGCCAATAGTGTTAACTTTTGCAAACGTGACACCTATAGCATTTGTAATGCAATATGTGTTGTATTTACATGACTTAGATGTATTAATATTATAAATAACAATGGGTTGTATTTTTTTTCAATATTTAATACTTAAATAAAAGTTATTGTAATTTATAATGGCAATAGCTTAAACTTTTGCAAATAACTTTTTGGAAGATTATGTTTAGTGTATTTTATTGTGATATAAATACAAGAACAGAAGTGAAATATTAACATTTTTTTGAGACATTTGTAATAAAGTTTGAAACATTGAGAGAACATATTTGAATCAGTTGTTGTTGAATGGTTGCACAGATTGATGCTGTGGTGGCTCTGAATGATGCTGTGGCGTTCAGTGATGCTGCGGCGTTCAGTGATGCTGTGGTGCCCCTGAGTGATGCTGTGGTGCCCCTGAGTGATGCTGTGGTGCCCCTGAGTGATGCTGTGGTGCCCCTGAGTGATGCTGTGGTGCCCCTGAGTGATGCTGTGGTGATGCGATGGAAAGTGAGGGCGATAGATAGATAGATAGATAGAGGGAGGGAGGGCAAAAGATAGATAGAGGGAGGTCGAGAGATAGAGGCAGGGCGAGGGATGGAGTGTGGGCGAGGGATGGAGTGTGGGCGAGGGATGGAGTGTGGGCGAGGGATGGAGTGTGGGCCGGGATGGATGGATGGAGTGGGGGGGATGGATGGATGGATGGATGGAGTGGGGGGATGGATGGATGGATGGAGTGGGGGGGATGGATGGATGGAGTGGGGGGGATGGATGGATGGATGGATGGAGTGTGGGCGAGGGATGGAGTGTGGGCGGGGATGGATGGATGGAGTGGGGGGGATGGATGGATGGATGGAGTGGGGGGGATGGATGGATGGAGTTGGATGGATGGATGGATGGATGGAGTTGGATGGATGGATGGATGGAGTTGGATGGATGGATGGATGGATGGAGTTGGATGGATGGATAGAGTGGGATGGATGGATGGATGGAGTGGGGGAGCCGAAGGCAAGAAAAAACGAGTACAATCAGGGAAGCAGAAGGCAAGAAAACGAGGGCAATCAGGGGAGCAGAAGGCAAGACAAGAAAACAAGTACAAATCTGTAATACAGCCAATAAAAAACTTATCTGCTTTCAAGAAAAGTGAATGTTAAAACCGAGGCCAAAAAGCACAAGTTTACCAATATTAAGCTTCGATATGCATCAATGGAGACCAAAAGAGATCTTCAATATTAATAAAATATGGCCACCACATATAGATTTAAACCTCCATAGTTCAATCACCCTGGTGGCTTAAAAAACATTCACCTACGAGAAACTGAAGAAAAATCAACTGAAATAAAAAATAGAAAGCAGCAGATGTCTGAAGGCAAAAGATAAAGCGCTGCCTCCGGCAACTATTGAACAGATGGCAAAAACATCTAGAAGGCGCCCTCTATAATTCACTCCTCTTGAAACCACTCTGAGTAATACATCCGAATGTTTCACTGCAGTGTAGGCATAAGACGTTGCCCAATAATGCAGATCAGCTCTGCAAAGTAAATCTATGCAAAATAAACAGTTACAAAGCAACTTCACACATGTATTGCTAATACAAAGCAAACGAGGACCGCTTTATATAGTGAAATACTTCGGTGTTGTGCTAGTAATAGCTTAATTTAGGCCCACATACACTGTAACCATCTTAAAGTGTTATGTGCTTATTGGTTCTCAGTCTGTTGTAGGTGGGAGAGTCCTCTGGCAATGAAACGCTGAAACAACTCAAACTCTCCGTTAAAATGTACTGGCCTGCATGGATGCATTTATTAAGGATGTGGGCGATTTTCTAAGAAGGTGGACACAAATATTGGACTGTAAACAAGTGCAAGCGATGCGCTTAATGACAAATCAGGGAGCTGGTCGGACAGCAGGAGCTGGGCAGGTAGGACGCGTGGAGTTGGAGCACACATGAGGGTGAGTGCAGGGTTCCCTGCAGCTGAAAATCATTCGCTGAAGAAGGGAAGAAACAGGAAGCTGGGGTGAAGCAGTAGGCGAAGATGGAACAGACAAGAGGCAGGGATACAGAAATGAAACTAGACGGTTCTAAATGTAAGCAGTGCCATGTGCTGCGGCGATAAGATGGCAGAAAGGACGGCCGTGGGAGGAGAAGTAGGAGAGTGGTGCAGGCGGGGGGGCGGGGAGCGGAGCCTTTGAAGGGAAGAATGGAGGAGCAGGGAGAGGAGACATGTTAGTTGGAACGCAAAGAGGACAAGCTTCCTTCGTTTGCTTTTAAAACAATTTAAGTTGATGATTCTGTTCTCGGTCATGGCACAAAAAATCAAATTTCAAGCAAAAAGTTTAAACTTAGTAGGACCAATAAGAAGAAATTCTCTATATCCATAATTTTTGCAATGTAACAAGCATTTTGACCGATGCTGTGCAATAAAATAGGGGGGGGGGGGACGTATGTGACCAAGCGACTGTTTCTGGAAATGAAGCAGGCTCTATCTTTATCTTTTTTGTTTACCAATAAAAATAAAATGGCAATTTGGATCGGGGGGAAAAACGAGTTTAATTTTGGTTGCACAAAAGCACTTTCTACACAGTAGAGCAGCCTGGCAACAAATTGCAGTTGCTGAGTCCACCCGAAAAATTAAAAAAGAAGGTTACTGACTGCAAGGGGTGGGACAAAGCAACTTGGAGTGTGCTAACATGGAAGTCACAAATAAAGGCGCTTGAGGCTAAGCCACTAGGAGGCAAATATATACAAACCAGCTGGGAGAGACGGGAAAAGCAAATTAGAGCTTGGAAAAGGGGAGATGAGGGAACAACACAGAGCACGGGAGAGGGGTTGCTCGACAGAGGAAGCAGCACACAAGCTAGAGAGACCTGTTGATGTAAACATTTTAAACAAGCTGTGAAACGTTCAAAGTAAGGCAGCAGTGATAAATGGAAAGGAAAGCCGATATAAAGAAAAGCAAAGCTGCCATTAAAATGAAAGTGCGACATGGGGAGGCCGTGGGCAGCAACAGCAGGGGTGGGAGGGGCAGGAGAAATGCGAGACACGGCCTGGCGGCCGTGAAAAGTGTGAAGAACGCGGCCGCGAAATGAAACCCTTTGATGCAGCAGGGGGTGGAGCGGATCCCTTTGAAGTGAAGCTGCTGGCGGCACTACGCTGGGGAAGCAACAGATGGCTGGCTTTGATGTGGTGATGCGAGGCAGGCAGGCAGGCGGATAGAAGCGCGTTCACGAGACCACATGCACTTCTGGAAATCCGCTTTTTTGAGAGCTTAGTTTAGCTCTTAGTTTAGCCCCTATAATCTCGCCTATTAATCCCTGCGGGATATAATAGACGAGCCCTAAAAAAGGTGATAACAAAACATTATGAGTGATGTTAACACTGCGAGTTTGAAGAAAGGAAAGCATTGTGGAACTAAGGGCTTGGGAAAGGATTAGTAGTGTAAATGGGATGGTTGGAAGGAATGAGGAAACGTGAAGTGTAGGATTTTTGTGATAATGCATACACCAATACATGAAGAGATCATTACGTTTTGTGATAATAAGTTGATTGCATCAGTTTGCCAGGACATGTAAGATGTATTTTTAGGTTTCGCCTGTCGAAAGCTGCACAAGCAGCGTTTCGCGCAGGCGAAAGCTTTTGTTATGTGTGAGTGTAGTACCGCCCCTCTGTTCCATTGGCTAGCTCCATAAATGGAGGCTAGCCATTGGAACAGAGATCTGTCCGTCAAAGCCATAGGAGATTCGTGGGGGTTCCCGAGACTTTTAGGCTTTTGCCTACCTCATGCGGCTGTGGGCGGTGCTTTGTTTTTTGTGGGGGGGGGAGGTTTGTTTTGCTCATTGCAGGCCGACCGCCACCAGAAGAAGTCCAGGTGAGTGCTTGAGTCCGCTGTCTGTGCCGTTCCCGCCCCCCCTCCCGCTGTCCGTGCCATTCCCGCCCCCCCTCCCTCTGTCCGTGCCGTTCCCGCTTTTATTTACACATGCTTCTTCCCCATTAATTAGCACACGGGGAAGCAACACGCTCCCTTAATGTACGAGTTAGTAAAGCAAATATTGACCTTGTTCTGTTGTAGACTGGTGTTTGTTTTGACCTGTGACCGACTGATTCCCTCATGCCCTGTGCATTGAGCGGTTTTTAATTGCTCCTCCTGAATTACCGACAGCTCCGAGCCCCCTCCCTCCCCACTTCAGCTGATTGCAATCACACAACAGAGCCGCTGCCAGCCCCAGCAAGCTGCCTGCCTCCCCAGCCCAGGGAGGGGCGTCACTGAGCCTCCTGCGGCCCCTTCGGTCCTCCGCTTCGAAGCCCCTGTGACCCCCCAGTGTGTCTCCTCACCCTGCTCCAGAGCTCTCTTCTGCACAAAGTATCTCGGTGCCAGCCAGCCGGGAGGAGGGGGAGGCTGGATCCGGGTCCACGCGGGCGGCGAGGGATCTCCGTGCACCATGTTTGCTGCCTGCCTGCTGCTCGCCGCTCTGCTGCTACACGCCCGGACGGAAGGTAGGCACGGGGGCGCCTTGCTTTTCAAAGACGCCGCCTGTAAAAGTAACCTTTCACGTTCACCTAGCGTCGACCTAGTCACTCCTTGACCCCGCCAGCCCCCGCCCCGGGTGGGGAGTCTCCGACTGCCCTCAGAAGAGGTCACTCCTGGGCCCTAGGGCGCCCCTCTCGTACTTCACTTGTCCTTTGGCGAGTCTCTCCTCAGCTCCTGACTTGCCCTTTGCGGTTCTTCATACTTTATTGCTGCCCTGCAGCCCTTCTCCTGCCCTCTCATTAAGTCCCTCATTCGGCCCATTCAAGGGGCTCCTCCAGGTCCTTTCCACGCCCTCTGAGGTCCCTCATACTAGCCCCACTGTCCTCTGATAGGATCCCTCGCGTGTTCACGCCCTGCGTTGAGGTCCCTCTTGTCCTATGAGTTGAGGGCCATGCCTTACGTCCCTTGTCCTCAGGTGAGGGGACTTCTGCTCCGTCCCTGCCCTCTGAAGTCACAGGCGGGCCTCCTTCGGCCCCCGGAGTCTCATGCCCTGTAATTCTGAGGGTCCTCTCGCTTTCAGGTCACTAGTGATCTCTCTACTTTATCACTCTGACCAGGTACGAGGTCCTCTCGGGTTCCCACCTGTCCTCTCTCGAGGCCCCTCATGAATCATTCATGTGAGTTCTGAGGTCCCTCGTGGCCACTCTCGTGTACTCTGAGGAAGTTCCTGGTGGGCCTCCTGCAGCTCATTGGTGGCGTCCCTCCAGTTTGTTTTCCTGCCTCTTAGAGTGGTACCGCTCGTGCCGCCCCGGCCTCCGGTATCCGCGCTCTCTCGGATAAGAACTTCATTGCCCGGTGTTCGAATTTCTCCTGCCTCTCACGTGCATCTCCCTAGGGTGTCCTTTCGGGGGTCTGCCCCTACCCTCTGAGGGATAGTTAGATCACTCACAGACCCCCTGCTCTTATCACAGTCCCTTGCTCTCTGTTTACCTTCTCGGCCGCTTGGGGCCCCTCAGCTAATTCACCCATTCAGTGATGCTCTCCCTCTATTCCTCTTTCTGCTTTTCCTTGTAATGGTTCTCGGTGCTGAGTTCCAGACATTACAAAAGAAGAACTTAGGGGCAGGCAAAGAAAACAAAACATCATGAGGGGTGGAGAGAGATTGGCAGACGTTCACCTGGTGCAGTTGAACACTGTATTTTTTTTTAATTTACAGAAGAAAACTGATCTGGCTGTATAACAGTGGCTCCCAGGGGCCGCTGATGTGTAAATCCTAAAACTCCCGCTGTTTCCAAGAGGATCAATCTTTCCCATTTAGGGTCTCATGACGTCAGCTTTAAACGCTGCGTTAACACTATAATTGCCGACAATGTCAAGTGTTGTAATTACCAGTTGCAGCAGTTCTGTGCTAATATAAGGTTTGAATATCGAAATGGGGGAATAACTGCGGGGGATCTGAGGTCGCAGATTATTCCCCATTCTGAACAGTTTGCTCTAGATGAATGCTGCTTGCTTTTTATTGCTGAAATGCTCCCTGGGGAAAAGCCGGTGGTGCAAGCTGCTAATCCTAGTTAGTGGCCAGGCCTGCATTTCCCCAAAAGCTGTGACCTTGTTAGTACAGCGAACACTGCCCGAGAATCAGGGTTGGGAGGAAGGCTACAAGAAAGACTAAAACATATTTAATATCAGCCATTTTACCTGGCCCAGCAGCAATGGTCATCTCCACGACTGTCTTTTGGGAAGGGCAACGGGCCTACTCTAGGGTCAGAAACAGACTAAGGAACTTTGGAAGTGTGTGTGTGTGTGGCTCTGGGTGTGTGTGTGTGTGTGTGTGTGTGGCACTGGGTGAGTGTGTGTGTGTGGCTCTGGGTGGGTGTGTGTGTGTGTGTGTGTGGCTCTGGATGTGTGTGTGTGGCTCTGGATGTGTGTGTGTGGCTCTGGATGTGTGTGTGTGGCTCTGGATGTGTGTGTGTGTGGCTCTGGGTGTGTGTGGCTCTGGATGTGTGTGTGTGGCTCTGTGTGTGTGTGTGTGTGTGTGTGTGTGTGGCTCTGTGTGTGTGTGTGTGGCTCTGTGTGTGGCTCTGTGTGTGTGTGTGGCTCTTTGTGTGTGTGTGTGTGGCTCTTTGGGTGTGTGTGTGTGGCTCTGGGTGTGTGTGTGTGTGTGGCTCTGGGTGTGTGTGTGTTTGTGTGTGTGTGGCTCTGGGTGTGTGTGTGTGTTTGTGTGTGTGTGTGGCTCTGGGTGTGTGTGTGTTTGTGGCTCTGGGTGTGTGTTTGTGTGTGTGTGTGGCGCTGGGTGTGTGTGTGTGTGTGTGTGGTAGTAACTGCTGTCTGCTGAGCTCGTCCGTAGGGTACAATAGGTCTCACATTTGCGAGAGATTAAGCTAATGGCAATGTAAATGACAATGCCATTTATTTATCTGTTTTCAAAACCAACACATAAATACAAATTTTGTCATTTACAATGCCAATAGCTCTAACTTTTCCAAAGGTGAAACCATTGCATTGTAAATGCTTGTTCATGATGTTTACACTTTTTGAAGGTCAATAGCAGGGCTTTATTTTGGTGCACTGTTTAATACATGCAGTGTTGGAAGACCTAAAAAAAGGGATGGGGCTTGATGGGTTCTATGAGAATCTAGAGTGAAAATATTGGAGGAAGAAGTCTCTGAACAAGTGTCTTACAAGGACTCAAAAAAATGTTTTGGCTGTAGGGTGCAGTAGTCGAGAATGGAGGGAATTGTTGGCAAATCAGGATTTGCTTCCAGGAGTGGTGATTGAGGGATTATGGTGTAGGCTTTCGGGGAGTGCTGGGAGGCCTAGCATAAGTAGCAAATGTACTGCATGCTGACTGACTCTGGAAAGGTTATGTGAAGGGAACTGGAGAGTTTTATGTTGAGGGTAGATGAAAGTGTAACTTATTTACAGATAGCTGGGGTATTGTCTAACTGTGTTTTTCAGGGCTTGGGGCGAAGTAAATGTAATTATCTGCAATTGAGATGTTTCTTAAAAAAGCACCATCTTTGGTTACGTTTCAAAATCGAGGTGAGGTGGAAATGTATATCTCTGCATGTCTAGATGTGGATTCAGATCTTGGGTGCTTACCAGAAGGATGCTAGCCATCTGGTCTTCTTGATTCTAAGCTTGGAGATAGAATTGCTACATACGTTGCACTAGCCACCAGAGATATCCACTTTAGTCTTCCAGATAAAGTAGGGTATTGGAGTTCACTGCCTTGATGGTGAAGCATCCAATCTTAAATGAGATGTGGATGGGCAGCAAAATCCAATGGAGTTCTGTTTTTTTGGTTTGTGTGTTCTTTATTGATATATCTGTCGGGGATGATCAGACCAGTATCAAATACAGGTTTCCAGGAGGTACAGTAATGGGTACCTCGTAATTGTGCATTACATACCACTGAACGCTGATCAGTTAGAGAAGGTAGAACACAATGTGGAACAGTATCTGCTTGGATAAGTCAATGAGCTAGCATGTCACACAATATCATATGAAGGGAAAATACGGGAAGGTGTGCACTAACTTTTTTAAGGAAGTGGTTTTGCTACTAAACTGAGTGCGCACCTTGAAGCTGACGGTGCCTTTGAGTCGGGTGTTTTGCTGGGCTCGGTGGTTGCTTGGGTCAAATGTTTCTGGGAGTATGAAATTAGAGCAGCGCTGCTGCAATGGAGGCTAACATCAGACACCTGATGGTTGGAGTGACATTCTTGCACTTCAACTAGTCTGTTGTCACTCGTTGTTAGGAAAAAAAAATCAGGGGATTAATTATGAAGTAGCCATTTGCCATTGGGCTTGAATGGTGGCGAGACAATACTTTTTAGCAGCCAGTGTCACTACAACATTTCCTCTTCAAGCAGAATTATATGTCATCACCGTACTTGTGAAACATGATATTCTTACCACCCAGAGGTATCCCAAGAGATCCCATGTAGAAGTTTAAGCTGCTAAGTTTAAGATGTGTTAAACTTTTTAAATGAGCTGATATTATTGGATAGGTAGAATTTAAAGAGCACTTTAGATGGATTCATTACCCATTTGTTATAAAAGTTTGTTGATTGAGAGGATGAGGAGACAGCGATACCATTGCCGGTGATGCAGAGGGCATCATTAACTTGTAAGTTTACCGTCTCTGCATTGAACCATGGCCTGATTCGTAATTTGTGAATGCTGGAGAAGGACTTGAGTGTAAATGTGTTCATGTACTGGAGTATTGAATGTCCTAGTGTCCTGTGTGAGTATTGCCCAGGATGGAAAATGTGTGATTAATGGTTGGCACAGTCCATGTGGTCAAGTGCTGCTTTGTTTTTCTGCCAGGCTTTGAGGGTGTTAGAGTAGATGCCTTTGGAGAAAGTTGGCATTCATGAAATATTGTAGCTTGCATGCGTCACCAGTGGCCAACTTCATTGTTGTTAATGGGAAGTGTTGATGATCTCCTATGACGTTACCTTTATGATTCAGAGAAATATAGATGGTTTTTCAATGGGTATGGTATTGAAGTGCAACCATTTTAGTGTGTTGAGGGGTATTATTTATGGTACGGTGACTGCGTGCAGTGTCATCTGGGTGATCCCTGACACCCAGTACACATCCCTAATGTAAGTTGAGACCGATCTCCCACCTAGACATTGATGGCCGGTGATCGATGTAGGCCTTTTTGAATTGGAACAGTTTGGGAAACTGAATACTTTGACTGTTTCTTCCTTCCCTTTTCCCTTAACATTCATAAGACCTATTATCTCCTTACTAGACAAATGAAACCCCTTTCTTCGCAGCCTTCCAGTGAAAATTCAGCCGATCAGTTCTCACAAAATTATGTAACACAAGCAATAAAGGGACTGTTTGATGAAGAATCAATTTTTATTTTTCTGTTCATTACAGCATAAAACATCCAGATCAGTGTCCTCCACGTTAGATCAGCATAAACAGTCGCTGAGAAGCCCCTTCTCAAGAGACAATATTCATAACTAATTTTCCTTTAGCATTATGGACAACTTAACAGACATACATTGTGCCCGACTTGGACACCTTCTTTGGAGACTTGGACAGAGCCCCACTCTGCTAAATACTTTGTTGCATGTAAAGAACTCACTACTTAAATATGCTAGAATAGTCAAACCATAACTTTATCTGATAACCCGTAGAATGAATTTTATAATTTTTTTGTGTTGCTTCTCCTGTTTCAAACAGCACTTCTCTATTCATATATGGCCTGCAGTCCTTTGAAATCTCATTCTGTACTTTATTGTGGTATATTTTCATGTTTACACTTTATCTTTTTAAATTATTTGTGCTTAAATAGACTACACCATTCCCATGCACGCTTTTCATGCTCTGTCTCCGCCGCATGCAGTTGTCAAAAGACAAATCGTATCCACTTTAGGCGTGAATGAGTTTTGTATGCTTTGCCTGAACCTCCTGAGCAAAGCTTCTATAGGCTAATTTTGATCTGCAATTCAGTGACTCGTTCTCCCATGGACCATAGTATAATGTCCTTCTCCTTTTAATTTGCAAATAGGTTAGCGGATCAGAGGTGTGGTTGAGAACCACAGATTTTAGTCAATTGAATGTTAGCATCTTGAGAATTGTAAATAATATTGTAGATATGCGATGAAAAGGTATTGAAATATATATTTATCAACAAATATTAAAAAGTAAATAAAACGATATAAATGTACCAGCTGTAAATTGTCAGAATTTCTTTGGTCAGTCCTCAATGTACTTTGAGGTTTAATAAAAGAAATATAGGTTGTGTGCGATACTGTGTTTTGTTTGTTTCCCCCCCCCCTTATCCCAGATATAAAATTATTTAAGTAGGGTTTACCCCTTTCTCATGTGACAAAAGTAAGTTGTAGAAGTGCAGAGATCTGGTTGCAGGTGGCTTGCTTGATAATTTTGCCTTATTTGGTAAATCAAGAAGTGGGAACCCAATTTACCCTTGGGAGACTTGGGTAATATATCTATTAACCGGTATCTGTGCCTACAAGGGATTTCTTTAAATGCACTCAGTTCAACATTGAATACAAAAAACAATGATCGTAAGCTCCAGTTGATAGCATACAATTGATGAATCCGAAATTCAATTGGTTCATTTACATCAGAATAAATCTTCTTAAGACTGGATTGAATTTTTCAAAATACAATCTTTTATAATGAAGAAATTTATCAAAGGGTACAAAAGGCTAAAACAACGCACAGTGACCGAGGTTTACACATAGTTCGCGATTACTGATGCCTCATAGTCATTAGTTTGAGAATCTTTTCCGAACAATATACATAAACGGAACATGAAACTGATCAATACAGAAAAAATTACTTAAGGAAAAAAATCACTGAGGAAATAGATGTATTTTGTTGACGTTTCGTTTTTTTTGGTGTATTCATCCGTTAGACCATCTTCAGGACGTTGAGTTAAAGTGGTGTATGGCCCTTATAAGCATTCCATGGGGAATTCCTCGTAATCGCTAAGTCTGATTTTATTTTAAACTTTCCAGTCACTGACACCTAACAGAAGCTATTGAAGACTACAGGGACAGCAGCACGTTTGAGGAGTAGCGCCCCATTTCTGGCTTGAAAGTTGCGAGCACAAGATGAAGCAAATCCTTGAGGATTGCTTTATTAGAGTACTACAATTTGTTTGGACATGTACCAGATTCAAGAGCTCTTTAATAGCTTCTTTTTCGGTGTAAGTCACAGGAAAATTTTAAATAAAATCACAGCTGAGTGCATTTAAAGAAACCCTTATTTGGTAAATGACAGCCTTTGATCTTCAGAAAAAACAACGAGATAAAACTCTAGCGAAGGGACTCTGTTTCAAGGCCTCCTTTAAACCTTTGTGGGTGTATTCCTTCAGCCCATCTCTGCATTCTGTGAAGGAATTGAGTGACTTGCACAGCTCTTTCTTATCCCTCTGAATTTTAGGCTGTATGTCTGCAGCAAATAAAGATACACCAGGAAACCTATTTAGATTGCTCCTTCAGGATTAAAGAGCCTCCTTGCTAGAGAGGTTTTACATTATTTCACTGATCACATTTTTATGCAGACCTGTAAGGTTCTGTTTTTTTCTTTACCTGCGCAGCAAATATTGCATTTCATTCCAGATTTGCCTTTGGTGCCTAAATGTTTCTTTGGGCAGTTCCTTACTTAGTTGTACTTCATCAGTACACATTAAGGGAATGATTTTTCCCAGGTGACAATGCTAGCCTCAATATTTCTCATTTGTTCTTGACATTCTTTTTTGAGAGTTTAGCACTTTGCCACCACTGCCAAAATGAGCAAATTGTGTTGTATTTTTTCTTCTAACTTGTTTTAGGAGGTAAAATATTCTTTCAGTGCTGTTGCTTCATTTCAGACTGAATTTGTCATCTTGGCAGTGTTTTCATTGTTCATCCTTCTCATAGTCTGTGGGCCTCACTCATTGTCTGCTTTTTGGATTGAAAAGTTTGAGTTTGGCTCTTCAAGACTGCTTGCCTCAGTATATATACTATTTTTAACACAATAGTTATTGCTTTTCTTTTTGTACCATTTGAAGTCAGTAGTCCAGGTCTCAGGGTCTTTTGTAGGGTTACTGTGTTCTTTCTCATCCGGGAGAAACTGGCACCAGAGTTTTGTTCTTGTGCTTTACCTATCAGGTGTTGTATCACCAAAAGCTCTCCCGTTTTTGTTAGGTCGAGCCTGGGAGGCGCATGTGCTGCTCTGTGAGGCATGCTGTGCTAGAGTATGGACTTGAAGCCCCATCCACTCTCCGCCATATTTGTCATTTGGCTTGTGTCACTGTCCTTTGTAAATGCTGGCTTCTGATGCTTTAATAGGCTTGTTTGTCCCTCCTTAGTACCGCCTTGTCTTAATTTGTAACCTCCCATGAGGATTGGCCCTTTTACTACAGTTATTACACGGTACGTCTTATTTGGGAATTTGGGGGGGTATTTATAAAGCGCGGCGTTCGCTCCGGAGGGAGCATCATGGCGCTATGAATCCTAAAGCCCAAATCAAAGAGTGAAAGGAGGGTGGGAGCTAGATAGCAGCTTTAGTCCAGTCGTCGGGAAGATTGAAAATCCAGGTTTTAAGGAGTTTCCTAAAGGGTTTCTCAAGGGTCTGAAGTCTGAGATGTCCTGGCATGCTGTTCCAGGCTTTGATAGCCAGGGTGCTAAGGGTTTTACCGCCTTTAGACTTCAGGTTGAACTTGGTGGGGGTCATAAGGTTTTTTTGTGAGGATCGAAGGGAACGACATGGATTATAGTGGGGGAAGCGCCTGATGAGATAAGCGGGACCTGTTTGGTTGAAGGCTCGAAAAGCAACAATGAGAATTTAGTCTGTAAGCACAATTATCTTTAATGAGTTTCTCCTGCTGCAGGCACGACATGCTTTCCTGCAACATGTAGCGTGCCATGCGCGCTTTCACTTTCCAAGAAGCCACAATGGCGGCTGCTTCTTTAAAATGCAATAGGTCTTGCATTTACAAGCGTTTGAGCTATAGGCATTGTAAATGACAATGCCTTTTATTTATGTGTTAATTATCAAAACAGATAAATAAAAGGCATTGTCAATGAAGTGCCAATAACTTAAACTCTCACAAATGCGAGACCTATTGCATTGCAGATGCTTGTTTAAAACACTTTGATCAGTCATGATAACCCTAGCCGGGGCGGGCAAACAGTCTAGAATTGGTTGGGACACGCTCAATATTCCCTATGACCAGGATGGATCAGGAGCTCACGATTTACACCTATACTATCTGTGTGCTCAGGCACAATTTGTCCACTGTTGGTTCCACCCCCCTCCGTATCGGCCACTTTTAAAGATAGACAGTGATGATGCACACCCTGTTTTCACTCGAACCCGTCTGCCACGCAGGCGCCCGGAAATACCAGAGAGGAAATTAACACCATTAACTGCACCACAAGGGCGTCGAGTGCTCTGGACACCAGAGCCGGCAAGTTTCCACCATATGCCCCAGCACTCCCACTGCGTTATCACCCAAATACATCAGTCACCCATGATAAAGTGGCACTTACTGTACTTGGGGAGCAAGGATTAATGACTATTGGGGATGTGTATGCTGGCGGGAAGTTTGGGATATGGAAGATTTGCTACCGATATAGCATCAGGCCCCACTTCTGGCATTCACATATCACCAGCTACAGACTGCTGGGAGAGAGTTGCACCCTCAATTCCCTGCTGAACTCCCAGCTCTTAACACTCTACAGACACTACTTACTCCCACCACATGCAGGAAACATATCGCAAACTTAGATAGTGCTTCACAGCGATTCAAACAGATTGTGGTACACACAACCCTAGAGAAATGGAACGCTGTTCTGGATACATGTCTAAGCCAGGAGGACCATAGTGTAAAACATGATCTAACAAGAATCCTCACATTCAATTGTAATTTGAGAATAATTAATTATAAATACTTTCAACAAATGTTTTATACTCCTATACGATTTTTGAAATACAGATTACGTGTAGATGGCAATTGTGTGCATTGTGGTGCTGAGGAGATGGAGTTCATGCATCTCGCTTGGCTGTGTGCGCAGGTTAGATAGTTCTGGGAGCAGGTGGTAACTGCTCGTACTGACATAGTGCTTGAGTCTGTGGAGTGCACCCCTCGGCTGTGTTTGCTTGGATTGGTTAAACCATTAAAACCAGCACATCACGAAATGGTGCCGGTGGTGCTCCTTTATTTATTTATTTATTTATTTATTTATGAAGTTTTACATGGCGCCAACATGGATCTAGTGGGTATCAGAACGCTTTACAAAAAGGGGTAGGTAGGATATAGGTGTGAGATCAATAACTAATCACATACACTACTGTGGAACTAACATTGAGGATTAACAAATTCATACTTTTTACCTCCATTGGGAGTCAGCAATGTAGTAGTCAAAATCAGCAAATTAATAACAGGCAGGTATAAAATCAATAAACAAATGGTGTAATCTTAAGGCAAAAACTTGTTCATCAGAAATGTTTTCACTTCTGTTTTGAAGTTGGAGGTAGACAAAATTAGGCAGACAACCGGAGGCAGGGAGTTCAAAATCTTCAGGGCAAGACTCAAGAAGGCTCTATAGCACGTTTTCTTTTTCTGGAAAAGTTGTGATTTCAGTAGCAGAGTGCTAGCACTTCGTGATGATCTGTCCCCCCAATAGTTCTAGCTTTTGTGCCAAATACCTGGCAGTATTGAAATCTAGGATTTTATGAGTCATGCACGCAATCTTTAGTTGTATTCTTGTATCATAACGGAACCAGTTCAGGGATTTTAGATCCGGGGAGATGTGCTTATTTCTTTTTAATCCGGTGACAAGCCTGGCAGCAGTGTTAAGGAAGGTCTTGGGAAGGGGGGAGTGGTGAGCAGCTTGTATCGAGGCAGGCTGCATGGCATGGCACGTCTGTAATCCAGCCTGGGCAGCACAAGAGCTTGGACTTAAAATTTAAGGTTGTCCTGTGGGAGGAAGGGTTTTAGTTTCCTTAAAATGCTCATCTCGTAATTTGTTCCTTTGGTGACCGTTCCTACGGGATCCTGCATATTCTGGTATTCGTCCATTGTAATTCCCAAGGATCTAGTAAAGTCTATAATGTGAGGAGAACAGTTGAGGGTAGTTAGATTCTTCATCCAAATGTCAATCTTAATTATGTTGTTAGGAGGAGTAATGAGGAGGAATTCCGTTTTGTCATCATTGAGTTTGAGATGGTTGACATTGAGCCAGTGTTGAGGGACATGATGTCTTCTGGGGAGGAGATTTTCAGATACAATTGGGTGCCATCTGCATACATATGATAATGAATGTTAGCAGATTTCAAGGATTCTACAAGAGATTCCAAGAATAAATTAGGGTTAGAGGGCAGATCCCTGTGGAACCCCAAGAGTGACCGCGGAGGGCTGAGAAAGGGATCGATTAACCATTGACACTTTGGGTTTTGTTGTGGAGGAATGAAGTAAACAAATGTACTACAGACCCTGTTACCCCCATCGTCATTTCAAGTAGGTTCAGTAGACTGTTGTTTTTAACAGTGCCAAATGCAGAAGATATGTCAAGTAGTATAAGAAGGCATGATTCATTTTGGTCCAACATTTATGTCATCCACATTGTGTGTGAGTGATGATTCAGTGCTGTGATCTTGACGGAAGTCGGATTAGTGCTGGTCCAGGAGTTGGAAGTTATCCATGTGGTTGAAAAATTGGATTTGGACACATATTTCCAGAAGCTTTGCCAGAGTAGGGATGTTGGCGCTTGGGCGGAAGTTGTTAAGCTCTGAGCAATCTGCAGTTGGCATTTTCAAAATGGGGGTAACCTACCCTACTTTTAGACAATTGGGGATAGGACCTTGACATAGCAAGGCATGTACAATCTTTAAAAAAAAAAAAATCTTTTTATTGAAACAAAAACACGTATAAAACAGTGACCGAAATGCAGAGACCACAAACACAGAGTTTCATCATTGACTTCAAGGCGTGCTACAGTACTTGACAAATGGTAGAAAAACTGGCCTAAGAACTCTCCAGGTCCACAGTTATCGGCTCCACTTCGGGGGGTTCACAGATATCTCCACGATAGGCATTCCATGCTCTCCATATCTGAACCCATTTTCGGGGTCGCCCCCTAGAAACCTACACAGACTTCTCACGAAACATACACCAATCAAGATCTTCCATCCATTTCCCAACCCTGGGTGCCCGAGCCGCCCCCCAAAGCTGCGCAATGTTGCGTTTGGCAATCGCACACGCCAGAGTCACCCACACCTTGCCATGAGTTGGCAGGTCCGTGGGTTCCCACACATTCAGCAAACATCGCCGTGCCTCGGGGTCATCTCGCTGCTCCCACACTTCACTCATCTTTGCGTGTATGCGGTGCCAGAATTCCGAAACCTCCTGGCACTCCCAGAGAATGTGCATGAATGACCCCGGCAGCCCACATCCCCTGCGGCAAGCAGGCGAGTCTGTCAGTCCCATCCTCTGCAGGCCCAGGCCCGTTACGTAAGAGCGATGCAAGATCCGAAGTTGAACCAAACGGAGCCGCATTGGAATTGCCACCTCCTTAGGGGATGCCACCGCCTCCCTCCAATCCTCGTCATCTAGAACTAGACCATCGGCGACCCACTGTTCGCGAAGGCGCACCAGCGGGTCGTCCGAATGGTTGATCAATTTACGGTATGTGAGGGAGATCGCTTTAATGGGTAAGAGGCCGTCAAGAAGGCGATCCTCCAGCGGGGAGGCCGCCGGCAGCGCCGCCCCGCCGGACACCACCGCGTTCAGTGCATGGCTAATCTGAATGTAACGAAACCGCTCGGTATCACACAACCGGTACTTGGTCTGCAGCTCCTCAAAAGTCAAAATCCTATCCTTGCCCCATACGTCCCGAATCTGCGAAATGCCAATCAAGTCCCACCGATCAAACCCCTTCGACTTCCAGAGCATACCAATCTTTTCTGAGCTCCACAGCGGCGTGGACAAAGTCAGGCGTCCAGCCCATCGAAGGACGCCATTGGCCTCACGCCACACTCTCGTGGAACACAAAGTGGGCCCCTTCAGTGAAAAGTGGCCGCGTCGCGCGTACAAAACTCGGGTAAATTCACCCCCCGGCAACTGACCACGGTCCATTGCGTAACCTGGGTCGACCGGGGATCCATGAATCGCATGGTTAATGGGAGCCAGCTGCGATGCCCAATAATATTTCCGAACGTTCGGCAAGCCGATTCCACCATCATACCATGGCAACATCAATTTGGAAAGAGCTATGCGCAGCCGTCCCTCCCACAGAAGGACTCAAAGAGACTCAATCTCGCGAAAGTACGAAGAGGGCACGGGATCGAAAGAGTTCTGAAGAGCATATAAAAAGCGCGGAAGGGCCATCATTTTAAAAAGGGTGGCGCGACCCAGCATGGAGAGAGGCAACGCCTCCCACCGAGCCGTGTCCGCCCGGAGTCTTGCTAAGGGGGGTAACAAATTCAGACGATGGCGCACTGTGGGGTCTAAGGAGATATGGATCCAGAGATAGCGAAAGCTAGTCGATTCCACCCTCATGGGACAGTTCACGGGCACCCTGGGTGAATCCCCGCTCAGTACAAACAAAACCGACTTCGCCCAGTTCATTAAGAAGCCGGAGTACCTGCTGAAAATGGCAAGGACTTCCATAAACGCAATCAATGAAGCCCGGGGGGAAGTCAGATACAACAGAATATCATCCGCATAAAGCAAAATCTTATCTTCCTACTCCGGGGTCCAGTGCAACCCCTTTATGGATCGGTCCCAGCGAACCCAGGCTGCAAGGGGCTCCAGGGCCAGAGCAAACAACAACGGCAAAAAGGGGCACCCCTGACGGGTGCCACGCCCAAGAGAAAAATCACCAGATCTGTGATTGTTCACGACGACTCGTGACAAGGGAGCAGAGTAAAGGAGGCGGACCCAGCCGATGAAGCCGGGGCCGAACCCCAACTT
Source organism: Lissotriton helveticus (assembly GCF_964261635.1). Classification (NCBI taxonomy): domain Eukaryota; kingdom Metazoa; phylum Chordata; class Amphibia; order Caudata; family Salamandridae; genus Lissotriton; species Lissotriton helveticus. Next base: position 82,303,960 of record NC_136063.1, read on the forward strand.
AGCCAGCACCGCGAAAAGATAGGGCCATTCCACACGATCGAAAGCCATAGTGGCGTCCAGGGACAGCAACACCGCAGGCTCATGAATATCAGATGCGCTGGCCAAAACACCGTGAAGGCGCCTAAGATTGAGAGCGGTATTCCTTCTGGGCATAAAGCCAGATTGGTCGGGGTGGACCAGAGAGGAGATAACCTTCACCAGGCGCGTGGCGAGCAATTTTGCTAACACCTTGGGCTCCACATTTAACAGCGAGATCGGACGATACGACGAGCATTCCAACCGAGGCTTGCCCTCCTTATGTATAACAACTATGTTGGCAATCCGCTGGTCGTATGGCAACTGACCGCACTCCAAGCTCTCTGTAAACATATCCTTCAAATACGGAGCTAATCTATCGGCATGGGGTTTAAACAATTCAATTGGGAGGCCTTTAGGGCCAGAGGCCCTACCGGAATGCACTCCCCTAATAGCCATTGCCACCTCGTCATTAGTAAGAGTAGAGTCCAGGTAATTCCTATCGTCTTCCGACAACAACGGCATAATAATATCGCGCAACATGTCCGAATTATCCGCCTCAGTGAACGCACCCGAGGAGGCATAAATCCCGGCATAGTAGCGGGCAAACTCCTCCACAATCAGCTGGGGGTCCAACGTGTCCCCAGAGCCAGCAATGTGCAGCTCCGGGACCAGTCTAGAGCCCCAGTCGCCCCTTTCTAGCCAAGCAATCAGTTTCCCGGCCTTATCGCCGTGCTCGTAAATCCTGTCCTGAGTGACGTCTAGCTGCGCCCTAGCGGTATCTCGAGTTAAAGTTTTGTATTCATCCCGGAGCAGCCCGAGGCGATGGTCCGCCCACGGGTCGCCCCCGGAGGAAACAACAGTCTCCAAGGCCAAAAGCTCCGCCTCCACCCTGTCTAGCTCAGCCCTCCTCTTCCTTTTCTGTGCAGCAACAAGGGAGAGAACCTCCCCCCTAACAACTGTCTTGTACGCATCCCATAAGGAACATCTGGAAGCAACCAAGCCCTCGTTCTCGCTGAAATAGCTGGTAGTTACACGCTCCAGTTCCCTCTTCACTACCGGGTCTCGCAAACGCCAAGCGGGGATGGGAGCGGTCCTACCCACGTCTCCCCGTCCAACACACAAACGCAGCCATACTGGCAAGTGGTCAGAGACCCCTCGCACCAGGTGCGCTACTTCGCTGATCGTGGCCGCATGGGCCGCTGGCAACAATACATAGTCAATACGAGAGAGGGAACGGTGCGCCGCAGATTTGTGTGTGTGTATTCCACTGCTCCCGGGTGTCGCAATCGCCAGCCATCAATCAATCCTGAAACCGAGAGAAAGTCAGGCAACCACCTGCGGGAGGGCAACAACGCGCGGGAGGGGAGTCTATCCAATTCACCGTCCATAACCGCGTTGAAATCGCCACCTATCACCATGAGGCCCAAGGGCAAAGCAAGAAACACCCGACCCAAGTCACTAAACGTGTCAGCCTGCAGCGACGGGGGGGCATAGACAGAGAGAAACGAGACCGTTCTACCCTCCCAAACTCCAGAAACACCGATATACCGCCCACGATTGTCAGACCAAGTAGACTGTATAGTAAATGGGAATGAGTTTTTAATCAGGATGCCCACCCCCCTGGAGCCCGAAGTAAAACCAGCATGTGCTACCAGCTTATAGCCACCCCTGTGCAGAGCCATACAACGTTTCCCCATCAAGTGGGTCTCCTGTAATAGGACAACATCTGGTGATCGCGTCTGATAAATTGATTCACGGCAGTGCGCTTTATCCTATCACCCAGACCATTAACGTTCCAACTAAGGACCGAAAATCCCAGGCCCTGTCTAGGTGAAGCCATTAGTCATTGAAAAGCGAGTACGTTTCAAAGGATCCCACTGCATACATCGGTTACAAATCACAAACAAAACAACATCCCAACCCCCACAACCCCGGTACAGAACTCCCCACACCCTGCACCCCTGCATGTGACATGTACACATCCCCAACTCGCAGTGTGCCTGTCGCCCCCACAAACTAGGTACTAAAAGTAGAAAACGGAGGAGGACCTTACAACAGGTCGCCAGCCCCCACCACCTCAGACCGACCAAATCCCCCCCCCCCGCAAAAACAAAGAGATATTAAACGGAGATGATGAGTTGCGAGGGGTGAAGATAGAAAACAACAAACCCCCCGTCAAACCCTCTGCGCCAATAATGGTAAATGCACGCTGACTGGACAAACAGTTAGTTGTGAACAAACAGTTCATCATTCCTCGTCTTCCGTCTGGGTATGTCCCTCGGGACCAGGGTCCCCGAGTCGATCCAGACAGTCCGCCGCTACCTCCGGAGAGTCAAAGAACCAAGTCTTGCCACTGTGTTCTATCCGTAGGCGGGCCGTGTACATCATCGAGTACTTCATGTCCCGATCCCGAAGTCTCTTTTTTATAGTCACAAACCCCTGCCGCTGTCTCTGCAAGGTCCGAGTAAAGTCAGGAAAGAACAGCAGGGAAGCGTTTTCGTAGGCCAGCGGGCCCGAGGATCTCGCAGACTGTAAGATGACGTCCCTGTCCCGGAAATTCAGGACCCGGGCGATGATGGGACGTGGAAGCGCCCCAGTTTTCGGGTGACCACCGGGCACCCTATGGGCCCTCTCCAAGGTAAAAAACGTACTCAGACCCTTGGGTTTAAGGTGCTGCAGGACGAGATCCTCGACAAAAAGATCCGGGGCAGCCCCCTCCGATCGCTCCGGAACCCCAAGGATGCGGACGTTGTTTCGGCGTGCCCGACCTTCATACTCATCGAGATTCCGATCGAATTGGTTCTGGGCCACCTTAAGATTGGACACCACCTTCTGTAGTTCTGACACATCCACGATGAGGCTCCCCATCTTTATTTCCAAGTCCTTGACCTTCTCGGAGGTTTTAGTGAGGTCGGCCCTGACGAGACCCACCTCGATAGTGACCGTGTCCAATTTCGTGTCTATCGTCCCCAAAGAGGATTGAACCCCTCTGATGGCCGCCATCAGTTCCTTCATGGTCTGGTCATCACCGACCGAATCCCCATCGGGGTCCCCAGTCGGGGAACGTTTCGCATCCGACGGGGATCCCCTTGAGACTGCGAATTTATCGATCCGGTTCGATTGGACTTGTCGGTTCGCCCTCTGGGAGTTCCGAAGGTTCTTGTCTAGGTCTTGTGCCGCCATCTAGACCGCAAAAGTAGGAGAAACCCACCACTCCTCAGTCGGGCGGGAGAGGGTCTTGCGACGATTGCTTGTAGGGTATTGCAGAGAGGGCAAGGACGCTTCAATTGCCACCCGGGCACAGCAAATGATGGTCCGGCCGGCCACTTCCGGTCTCGGTGTCCGATGTTGTCGCACTGCACACCGGACAGTGGCACACCCGGGGTCCCGGCCCTCAACGTCGTAGGCCCCAATTCTTCCGACGACGATATTCAAACGCCAGAGTTATCAAACGAGCCCAAATTTCACCTAGCGACTCAGGTGACGGTCCCCCACTCTTATCGAGTACTTGCTGCTGGTTTGTGGAATGCTCTCCCGGTGCACATCCGTGCGTTGAATAGTCTCACTCTTTTTAGACGTATGATCAAAACTGTCTTGTTTTCTGTACCCGCCTAGGGTCCTTTTACTTGTTCTGTGTTATGTTTCAGTACCTGTTCACGCGCCAGGACGCCCCTTCGCTGGGGCAGCTGTGCGCGATATAAAAACTAATAACATAACATAACAAGACAGTGGGGACGGGGTACAGGATAGTATGCCGGATAGGCGGTCAGGATGTGGCGGCCGGCGGAGCCGATGCTCAAGCGGCCATCTTGGTCGCTGGCGCGGCTCCTCCCCCAGGCATGTACAATCTTAAGCCATAAGGAGAGGATAGAAGGTTTGATCTCCTTAAAGATTGGTAAAGGGTCGATGAAATGATTAGATAGATTAAAAGCTTAAAGAATGTTGTAAATGTCACTTTCATTGAGAGGTGTTAGTGTGCCAAGCGGCATTCTTTTTGGGGACATGCCCAGGGTGACCAACCAGATCAGCGGTCTGGGAGGTGTGCAGAAAGATGTGCAAGACATCCAGAAGTACTTCCCTCGCTGAGTGTAGATCATTTTCAATGACTTTAGTTTTTCCCACAAAGAAGGAAGCTAAGTCCTCACAGTTTGGGAGTGTGATGGACCCTTTGCCAAACGGGTTTAGTACGTTGAGCGATTGTTGCTTGACAATTTCAAAGAGATTTTACGGTCGATTTCTGGCTTGGTTTAACTGTGTTCTGAAGAAGTTGGCCTCCACATTTCTGATTCTTCTGTTGTATGTGTTCCTCACTGATCTTAAGCGTTTTAGTTGCTCCATGGAGGGCGAGGATCTCCAGGCTGTTTCTGCTAATCTCAGATTGCGTCATTCAGGTTGCCATTGAACCAAGGTTTAGAGATTTTGGTTCATATGTTTTTTAGTTGAGGGGGGAGTGATTGAGTCAAAGACGTTCCAAATTGCGGTGTTGTAGTAGTTTGTGAGGTCAGGAACATCTACCATGTTCATCTGAGGAGATGAGGCGTCGTTAGAGGGTAGATAAATCATTAGGTTTATGTTCCAAAGTCACCTTTTTCATTGTTTTGTTTTCTTCAGTTGTGCTCCCATCGGGATCAGAACCACATTGATGAAGAAGGTGATACGGTAGTGGTCTGTCCAGTCACTGGGGACAATGGCCTCCAATATGGTGTTTTCCATTTTTGAAATAAGGTCCAAGGTCGCACCCTTGCTGTGATTAGGGCTGTCACATATTTAGGTCAACTCGTGGTTTGATAGAAAGGATTACAAGTGGTTCACTGCAAGGTCATCCAAGTAATTCAAGTGGAGGTTATAATCCCCTAGGAAGAGCTAGGTAAGTTGAAGGTCATCATTGGTTGAGATGACTTGCATGATTTGTTCTATAAAAGGCAAATTGTCTCCAGGAGGGTGGTGGAACGTGTGTAGTTTACAAATGAGACTATTGTTGCTAGCGATGTTGATGCAAAAATATTCACTGTGAAATACTGGTCACTTTATGCTAATGTTTGCACATAGAACTGATCTGATTTGAAATTGAACGGCACCAGGGAGGTGGGAGCAGCTAAAAACTTTGGGGGGAATTTATCATCATTATCGGCCATTTTTTCTCTTTCGGGATATCAAGAGGCGCCATTTTGCATAGTGCGCCCTCTAGTCCCTGGCCACATGTACTTAAGGAGAGGCACTGCGCGGATGCGCAGTGGACGTGTGCAGCGGGTGCGCCAAAGGCGTGCCTAAGGCAAGCCTGTCTACGCCCGGAAGTGACCAGCTATAGCCACTCTGCTAGTTTTATAGCAGATCCAAAAGGAACAATTGGTGGACGGAATGCTGAACAATGCAAACTTTCACCCCTAATCACAAGGACCTGGGTTTAATCCATCGTTCTTTTGCTCACAACGCCACCCCAGTTTGGACCCAGCAATATGCAAATCAGTCTTGACCCTGTTCCTCATGGCAAGTGTTCAGCCCGAACTGCCAAGCCAGGTCCTCCCTGGACCGGAAACGAGACTCCTGGGACTGGGTTCGGGGCATCACCCCTCATCAGCCAGGATAGCTTGATTCCAGTGGCGCAGTGAGCACGGGACCCACGCCTGGGCATGCCCTTCCAACAGAGAGCGACAAATGCAAAAGGAACAATTGATGGACGGAATGCTGAACAATGCAAACATTCACCCCCAGTCACAAGGATCTGGGTTTAATCTATTGTTCCGTCCTTCATTTGTTCTTTTTGCATTTGTCACTCTAAGTGGGAAGGGTATGCCACCAGATTCAAGCTAACCTGGCTGATGAAGGGCATTACCCTGAAACCCTTCCCAGGATGCTTGTTTCTGTTCCAGGGAAGACCTGGCCTGGCAGTTCGGGTGGACTGTTCCCATGGGGAACCGGGCCAAGACTAATTTGCATATGGCTTAGTCTAAACTAGAATGGCGTGGCGTGCAAAAAAAAATGGATTTAACCTGGATCTGTGACTGGGGAATGTTTGATTAATTCAGCATTCCGTCCATCATGTGTTCTTTTTGTAGGTTTATAGCCGATGGCAAACCGCAGATTACATAGACTAGCTCCACTCTGCATTGCCTAGCCCCTGAGCAGTCTTGCACATCCCAATTTTTGCCCATTATACTGAGGAACGACTTTTTGTTGTTCTCCCTGCAACCGGACCCCTCAAGCCACAGACACAATTGTGTACGACTCACACGCATAAAAGTAGGATAGTTGCTGGCAAGCTCTTCTTAATGTTCGCTCCTTGCAGAAACATTAAATGCATATTTTTGAGTTACTAGAGGATGGTATGCCAGACCTTCTATTTCTAACAGAAACGTGGCTCACTGACTCGCCTCTCAGTTCCACACCAGACGATTGGCTTACTCACTGCGATCCAGCCATGCAAGCAATTTCCCTGCTTTATCTCCGACATCATATACTTTACGGAGCATGGCCCTGTGCTGTGCTCTAGCTGCGTCTGTTACTAGGGACGTGCATTCCTTCATTTTCATCTTCAACAAGTGTTTTGTCTCTTCCGATTGGGAATCCTGCATCTCCTGTTCTAGGTGTAGGATGTCTGCTTCCAGTCCAGCATATCTTTCCGAGTCCCTGCGATCAGGGAGAACGCGTAGCCCCTTATCACCACTGTGAAGGCCTCCTAAATCATCCGTGCGGACTCTACCGAGCCCTCGTTTTCCTGGTAGTAAAGCTCAAATTCTTTAATCAGTCGCCCCCTAATCAGCCGGTTATGAGAAACCACGGGTTGATTGGGGCCGTCCTACCTATCTGTGGCTCCCCCACCTCTACCAGAACCCAAACCGGGAAGTGGTCCGAAATACCCCTCGCCAAGTGGCGCACCTCCCTTACCTGTCCCAGATGGGTCACCGGCACTATAATATAGTCAAATCTAGATAATCTACGGTGGGCCCCGGAATAGAACGTGTATTGCTCCTCGACAGGGTGGAGCGCATGCCAGGTATCTACTAGACCCATCGCACCCAGAAAGTCATGGATTTGTGTACGTGAGGCTGGGCGTTCTCTCAGAGGACACCGGTCTAAGTGGCCTGAAACAATGGAGTTAAAATACCCCCCCTTTCCCACCAAGATGATCCTCATGTCAGGGAGGGCGAATTGGAAATCCCCCAGATCTTCAAAGGCTAGTACTGGAAGACCGGGCGGCACATACACAGATACTAGATTCAATATTTGGCCTTCCCATCTCCTTGAGACAAAGCAAACCTGCCCAGAGAGTCCGTCCATGTGCGGTCAATTGCCACCTGGAAGGTTTTCTTCACCACGATTTCAACACCCTGGAGCCCGAGCTAAATGCGGAGTGCACCACTAGCTGGTATCCCCACCTGTTAATTGCCAGTAAGTGCGTCTCCTGCAATAAGACCACATCCCGTGCATGCCATTTTAGGTATTGCAGTACTATGCCACTCTTTAATTTGTCGCCCAATACGTTAACGTTCCAAAACAGTAGTCTAATACCTCGATTTAATATTGGACCCATTCCTGTCATTATTGATTACTGCCCCACTCAGTGGAGTCTTAGCAGCCTACTTATGATCGCTGCTTGAGGCAGACAGTGCTCCGGTACCCAATGGTGGATGCCTCGCAGTGCAAAGCGTGGGAAAATTCCTACGTGGTACTGAACGCTTCGTGTTAGTGTCACCTAAACTATGTGTAGAAGTTGTCAAACTACCCTGTCCCCCCTCCCTAGTCCAGTGTATTCTAGCCTGCGAACTTGGCCAGGTCCCCAGTACAACTGCTGAAGCACTTGGTGACCGGATCCCTCCTCGCCACCCCCAACAAACCCAACCCCACCCCCCTCCCTGCATTGCGGGTGTTGAACACCTCCCCAACTCTGCAGAGCCCTTATCACCCACCCCAACAAAGTATCATGGTGCGTGGCCCAACCCAGCGCCGATAACCACCATCTATCTGCATGAGCCATCGCAGTTCATTCCATATCATAGTCATAGACAGGTCTTGTACGCCCTCACTGACGGGCCGACTGCGCGGTCACTTCGGAGAGTGTCAAATGAATGTCCAAGATAGCCGGAGGGAGAAGCTGTAAATCTGCACTGCAGACGAAGACGGTAAAGTACGCCTGGCGAAAGGGGACTAGCGTGCACGAAAAAGAGGTGGACGAAAGGCAGGAGACGAAGCAGGCGCTGGATGGGCATTTGGAGCTACTTAGATTACCATTTCTCTTCAATAACATCCCGATGGTTATCCCGAAATATATTTCCAAGAGGTAGGGTGCCTTGATGGTCCTACTGGCAAGGGCGGGGAAGTCCCCTCGTGTTAAGATGGATACACTTACACTCCCATATTCTATGGGTGATCTGGGTGCCCCAGATCTGGAACTATATTAAAGAGCTGCACAGAGCTCACATGCATATTCCTGGTATCATAGCCCACACACTCTCCCTCATATCCACATTGAGAAAATAGCAGTCGACCCCACCCCGCTCCCATGACTGCTCACTCAACCTCCTAGCAGACACTGCAGAGTGTTAGACTCTATAAACTCGAACGTGCATGCTTTGCACGATTTATTAAAAAGTCAAGCAGGTACACTATTATACTCACCATTGCTATGGGTGTGGTTGTCCAGTCACTCCGGGTTGTTTGCATTCACACTATGGGAAATGTTTACTCGGAAGGCAGGGCATGTACTTGGGAGGAGGCTACTGCTGGTGCGCACTGTGCATCTCTGCTAACGCAATTTCACTATTTCAGGGTACGCCACGCCATGTTGGCTCTGTTGGGTGAGGAGTACCAAGAGCCCCCTGCTCTCCCCTCTTTCACTTATTTCCTACGTCTCTATTTAAATTGGTATCCAACATATATATGTCATGTCTCAGGAGTTCAAGCACACACAGTACTCTTCGGCTAGAGCGCATTGGCAGACAGACTTGGGTACACCACTAGATGACAATAAATGGAGGTACTGTTGTGAGGTCACACAGAAGGTGATGCTAAACAGCAAACACAGATTAATTCATTTCAAGTACCTGAACAGGGTATATTACACCCCGCAACGTCTGCACAGATACGGGTTGATGGAGTCGAATCGCTGCGATCGCTGTGGTATGATCGGTGCAGATTTTCACCATGTTGCTTGGTCTTGACCCCAGATAGTCGCCTTCTGGAGTCAAATATTCCAAGAGTTGGGGGGCATGGTAGGAACAGCACTCTCGCCTAATCCCCTGACTGTGCTTTTGGGATACACTAAACCCCTAAAAAAAGATGTTGGGAAACTCCTAGGTCTGGGTTTGCGATGCATTAAAAATAATACACAGTCAGTACACAGTCAGTTTTTCCCATTAGGTTTGCGCTCAACCACAACAGGAGAGATCCAATCTTAAGACTCAACTGATTCGATTATACCCAGCTCCCATATTTTCTCTAGTTCCTATTAAACTTCCTCTCAAATCAATAAATCAATATAGTAATATACTTTGTGGCTCACAGAACACACACCATCCTTCAAAACAATCTTGTGTTGGAAACCCTCCAACTTGCCAACACTTTCAGAAAACACCATAGGAAATTCACACCTCCATTTATTCCCTGCATAATTTTTAGTCACCAACAAAACGTATTCCAGGCTGTTTGGGTGTAGGATAATATCAAGGTACCTTTGATCAATGAAGCCCACAACAGAAGGACCATTTTGGGCTGCATATAACTTCCCCTCCGTAAATTCACTGGTAGCCCAATGGCAACCCATCATAGAAGAGGATCCCCTATAAAACTGCCTGGGTTAATATTACTTGGCTCCAACGTTTCTCCTATCACCCCAAAAGACTTCTCTTTCCACACATCCTGATTCGCAATTGTGTAGGGCGACCCTGAATCAGCCACAATATTTATGGCCACGCCTGTAATGCACCTCTCACAAACTGACTTATTGCAAGACATATCACTCAAACCCAACACACCTTCCTTCACGTGTAGAGCACAACTGACACTGTCCGTTTCCTCATTCTCTGAGGTATTCAGTTCCTGTTCCATGTTCACACACTTGCTCCTGACTCTCTTCTGTTTATTCATTTTGTTAAACACCCTTATAAAATGCCTGTAGGAGGCTGACTTGGTATATGGTGCACACTTATTCAAGTGTAGCACCCTGCACCAATCCAGTCTACCCGTATGTTGATTTTAATGGTTTAGACAACCTTAGAAAGCTCTCTAAGTGGCAGCTGTGGAGAGCAGCCTTCAGGCTTAGTCAAGGAGGAGTGTAAAGCTGCTTGTTGCATCAGTATCTAATCTTGTAGTGCAGATTAAGGGAAAAAGAACCACACAGTATAGTTATAAAAATAGTTATTTATTACAGATCCTCACTAACACAATGCATTATCTCTTACCCAGAGATATAACTACAATACACACAATACGTTGATCATCAAACAGGTAAGTAGCACAAAAATTCAATGGGCTCCAGGGTGAGACCCAACCATTTACCAAAATAGTGGAATTTGACCAATGATCGAAGTCGTGAATGAACCCAGAAGACGTAGAAGAGTTGGGGACCCAAGGAACCACCCAAGTGAGTATCTAGGAGCCCCACGGAGACCGTGTGCTGAGTGAGAACACGACCGTGATTATTAGAAGTCCAGGGTTACGTCACCGTTGCAGGTTTCAAAGGAGAAGGACAAGATGATTCAAGCAAGCCGGGCTGAAGACGGCTGGAATGCCAGAAACCGGTCCTCGGAAGCTTGTTTCCGGTCCAGGGAAGGCATGGCTTTGCAGTTCGGGCTGGACTGTTCCCATGAGGCACAGGGTCAGACTGATTTGCATATAGCCATGTCTGAACTGGGATGGCAGAGTGGGCTAAAGAACGGTGATGGATTAAACCCAGATCTTTTGACTGGGTGTAAGTGTTTGATTGAATCAGATGCTCCGTCCATCACCACCCCCTTTTTTACCGGTACCGATATGTCGGCCATCCTCTAGTTCCTGCTATTCACCGTCTGAAGACCATGTTGCAGCCATGTTCGCGCGGTGTGCCTCCCGCAAGCATATATGGGATGAGAAAAAACAAGCAATCAATCTTTGGTGCGCTTCTCCCTTTTAAGGAGCATTTATTCCTGAATTTAGTTATTTTCACTTATTGTACCACATTACTCAAAGTCAGATTAATTTTTATTTAAACCGTGACTGAGGAGGCTCAACCTCATGGCTGAAATAATGTGATATATACTCTAAGCCTCAGAGATGTTGATCGGATCCAGCGACGAGACTCGAACCTCGTACTCCCAGACTCTAACTCTGCAGCTCTGGCTGTAATGCCACCTCCTAACTTAGCAAGGCTATTGCTCCAATATCTGCAAAACAGCAACTGTATTCACGGCTACGCTCGTGGAAGTCCCCTTCATATTCCCTGCTCACCTGTGCAGCATCCCTCGACATGCCGACCCCCAGGACCTATTTGATGCAGTCTTCAGGACGGTGAATATTGAGCATCCCTGCCGAGACTCGAGCCCCCCGTGACGACCCCTTACCCGAGCGACCGGGCAAACCATTCGTTACAGCATTATGCAACGCAAAATCTTTAGCCATGACCCGTATCGCAGAACCAGTTGGTTATAAAAGACCTTGAACATATTTTAAAATACATCTCAAACACTCGACTACGCTGTGAGGCCCTCTCCCTTTCTCCGGTGCTGCGAGCAAGTCTACTAACCTCTGTCCTTTTTCCACCGATAGCGCTTCCTACACCACCTACTGGGAACCCACTCGAGCACTGTCTCACCACGTGGACTAACTAGGACGCCCATTCCACTTTTTTTTTTTTTTGTTGTCCTACCCGTCTAGCCCTCGGTCAGAAGGTCAGGCCATCCTGTCACACCTGCCAGCCACGCCTCTCGTCCCGGCCAACTCCCCCGGCCTAGCGCGGGGGGGGGGGGTACTAGGCATGGCTTATCTTTTCAGCCGCCCCGGTCTGTTGGCTCTGCCCTCCCTCCAGTAGCTGACCAGCCTAGCTGAAAGCGAAGAACCAATCCGCAGTCAGCCATTAGCTGGTCAGCCTTGCGCTGGTCGGACCCAGGCGGGTTTCACCAACAGGGGGACGACTTAGCCTTCCAGCTCATGCAGGCGCGCAACTCCCATTGGGCTCACGGGGCTAAAGTTGGGTTAAACTTAACTTAAAAGGTTCTGGTACCTGCAATTAAACTGCAGGTATAGTGCTTAATGGAGCTGCTGCATAGAGCCTGGTATGACAAGTTCCAGTCATTGTAAGACCAGTTGCTGGGTTATTCACCTGTGTCAAACATTTCAATGCAATTTGAGAGGCCCAAGCTTTACTTGTTAAAGGTTTTTAATCAATTTTTATTTATTTTATTTTCTTTATTTTTTAAAGGAGTACTAATTAGGAAAATAACACTTATTTATTAATAAGTGCCCTGAAGTAAATTTGCATTGTGTGCTATTTAAAGGGCAAGTGTTAGTGTAAATTGCTGATTGTCCGTGCAGTGAGGTATTTGAAGGCTGGCACAGTTGAGGAGTAAATGAGCACCCCCTCTACCATGGCACAGAGCGCCACCTGCCCACACCTGTTAGTGCCAGCACTCTGTACCTGGGCACACGAGGAATGATTCAGTGGGACTGTAACGTGGCTGTGGCATATGTTTAGCTGGCACACTCCAGCGCACTACCACCCTGCCAACAAAGACACTTGAATACAAGAAGTTCTTAAAATTGCTTCCGCTAACATGGCTGTAGTGTTTGTGAAAAAGAAGTCTCTCTTTTGAATTAACCTGTGAAAATACAACCAGCTTTTGTTTTTGCTGCATGTCCTACTAGTATTTGGTTATAATAGCCCTAGTACAGGCATGCCAAATGGTGTATTTTATATAGGAAGTGGTGGGTTCTCATCACAGTAAATTGATAAACATCTCTTCTCTCTTGCATTTGTTTTAAAAATCAGGAGAACGGTCTAAATACAGGATCTTAAAGCACACTTTAATTTGTGAATGAAGGCAGCGCACATTTTAGTAGATTGAACCACAGGCTATGTTGTCCATCACTTACTGAACACAAAATATGGCTTGCTTTTCCCCCATTGCTTACAAGATCATCCGAAAAGACCGCACCAACCAAACAGGAGGAGGCATCGCCATCGTCCACAAGAACACCATCAGAATCACCTTCACTTCCAGATCCACACCAACCCCAGAACCACACTTAGAGGCACCCTCATCTACAGACCACCAGGAACCCGCACACAATTCAACGAAGACATCACTGACTTCATCAGCCCACATGCCCTCACATCCGAGAACTACATCCTACTGGGAGACCTCAACTTCCACCTGGAAAAGAAAAACGACAGCAACACCACCACCCTTCTGGACAACCTGGCCAATCGCGGACTCAAACAACTTGTTGACACCCCCACCCACCTTGCCGGACACACGCTCGACCCTATCTTCACCTCCAGCAAACACATCTCCTTCGATCACACCACAGCTCTCCATTGGACGGACCACAGCTGCGTACACTTCAGCTACAAAAAAACACAACCCACAACCTCTTCCTCGAAGAAACTGGAACAAAATCACCACCGACCAACTCTTCACATCGCTTAACCAATACCCCCCTGCCATATCATCGGACCCAAACCAAGTTGCCACCAAACTCACACAATGGATCACCCACAGCACTGATGAATTAGCACCCTTGAAAAACCACCAGATCAAACAAGGTAACAAAAAGGCCCCCTGGTTCAACAATGACCTTAAGAAATCCAAGAAGTTATGTCGATCCCTCGAGAAAACATGGAGAAAAAACCCAACCACTGACAACCTGACCACCTTCAAGGACGCCACCCGCAAACACCACCAATTGATCCGATCCACCAAGAAATCAGCATTCAAGGATCGACCCAACAACAATGCCCACAACAGCAAGGAACTATTCAACATCATCAAAGAATTTACCAACCCCACCGCCGGCACCAACGACATCACTCCCTCCCAAGACCTCTGCAACTCTTTATCCTCTTTCTCCCACAACAAAATCGCCGACATACATAACAGCTTTGAAAACCAGTCCGAAGAACGGTCCACTCCACCCACCTCCAAACCAAAACAGCACTCTCACAACCTTTGCGCCTGGAACCCAATCACTACTGAAGACACCATCCGCCTTATGAATTCCATCCACTCAGGTTCTCCAACCGACCCATGTCCCCACCACATCTTCAACAAAGCAGACTCCATCATCGCACCCCATCTCTGCGAGGTCATCAACTGTTCCTTCAACTCCGCTACCTTCCCGGAAAGCTGGAAACATGCCGAACTCAGCTCCCTTCTGAAGAAACCCACAGCAGACCCCTCTGAACTCAAGAACTACCGCCCCATCTCACTCCTCCCATTCCCTGCCAAAGTCATTGAGAAAGCCGTCAATAGTCAGCTCGCCGCCTTCCTCGAATCCAACAATTCCCTCGACCCCTCACAGTCCGGCTTCCGAGCCAAACACAGCACCGAAACCGCCCTCATCGCAGCTACAGACGACATCCGATTGCTACTGGACAACGGAGAAACAGTTGCCCTCATCCTACTTGACCTCTCCGCCGCCTTCGACACAGTCTGTCACAGCACCCTCATACAACGCCTCAGCAACGTCGGAATACAGGGAAAAGCTTTGGACTGGATCATCTCGTTCCTCGCCGGAAGAACCCAGAGAGTCCGCCTCCCCCCTTTCAAATCAGAGGCCACCGAAGTCATTTGCGGCGTACCACAAGGATCATCACTCAGTCCCACCCTCTTCAACGTTTACATGAGTCCCCTCGCATCCATCGCGCGACAACACAACCTCAACATCATCTCCTACGCAGACGACACCCAGCTGATCCTCTCCCTCACCAAAGACCCAAACACCAATCTAAACGAAGGAATGAAAGAAGTAGCAGAATGGATGAAGAACAGCCGTTTAAAACTAAACTCGGACAAAACGGAAGTCCTCATTTTAGGATCATCCCCCCTCTGCCTGGGACGACTCATGGTGGCCACCGGCCCTGGGTACATCACCAATACCTACAGATCACGCACGTAACCTGGGCTTCATCCTAGACTCCTCCCTCTCGATGACCAGACAAGTCAATGCCGTCTCTTCTTCATGCTTCAACATCCTACGCATGCTCAAGAAAATCTTCCGTTGGATCCCCACCGAAACAAGAAAGACCGTCACCCACGCACTGGTCACCAGCCGACTGGATTATGGAAATACCCTTTACGCCGGAACCACAGACAAACTACAGAAAAAACTCCAACGCATCCAAAACGCCTCCGCCAGACTCATACTGGACCTCCCCGTCAAGCTCACATTTCCGGTCACCTGAAGGAACTCCACTGGCTCCCCGTCAGCAAGAGAATAACATTCCGTCTCCTCACCCACGCACACAAGGCCCTCTACGACCTAGGACCAGAATGCCTCAACACACGTCTGTCCTTCTACACACCCACCCAACACCTACGATCATCCAATCAAGCCCTCGCCGCAATTCCGCGCATCCACAAATCCACCATGGGAGGAAGATCCTTCTCCTACCTAGCAGCCAAAACCTGGAACTCTCTCCCCACTCACCTCCGCCTTACACAGAACCACCTCTCCTTCAGAAAGCAGCTAAAAACCTGGCTATTCGATAAGTAATGCACCCACCCTCCATCAAGCGCCTTGAGACCCTCTGGGTGAGTAGTGCGCTATACAAATCACTGAACTTGAACATTGCTCAAAACACAGGCAGGTAATGGGGATGATATGGACAAAAGTGTCCACATTGTTTGGCTTAGGTATTTAGATTCTAGTAGGTCAAAGAGGCAGGCCAGCTAAGCTCTAAAAACCAGGGGCACTCAAAGTATGCGCTTCTGCAGCTTATTCTGCATAATTATGGATTTGCCACACTTGCTATATAACGAATCATCTGCTACATTATACATAGAAACAAAACATTTGTTTTATCTATAGCTCAGACTGTTCAAACGTTGCACAACAAAAGAAAATGCAGCGACGCGTGTTTCCCGCAGTAGAAAGCCGTTTGTAAAGACTGGCTGGTCATCTTTCAGTAGCTTATTGCTGCATTTGGGTGTTAAAGTGGCCCTAATAACGCAAAACCTCTGATAAGGTAGTGCAAACATGGGTAAAAATAACAAAATATTGTAGTAGTACCATACCAACATGTGCCGCATTATGCCACATATTTTAGTCAACCTTGCTGCATAAGTTGGTCCTCTCCTGCCGCATAGTTCCAGTAACCCTGCCTAAAACATAGCTAAGCATTCTTGGCAATCTAGTGTACCACCCATTGTGGAACAAATCGGGCCTTAGCACCACCTCAGCATCAGCGCAGCATTACCTCAGCACTATACCAAATCAGCACAACCTGAGCCTCAGCTCAGCACCACCTCCGCATGACATAGCACCAGCACCACCTCAGAATCACCTGAGCATGGCCTCTGCACCCAGCACACCACTACCTCAGCATCACCTCTGTACCAGCACACCACCACCTCAGCATCACCTCTGTACCAGCACACCACCACCTCAGCATCACCTCTGTACCAGCACACCACCACCTCAGCATCACCTCTGTACAAGCACACCACCACCTCAGCGTCACCTCCGTACCAGCACACCACCACCTCAGCATCACCTCTATTCCAGCACACCACCACCTCAGCATCACTTCTGTACCAGCACACCACCACCTCAGCGTCACCTCCGTACCAGCACACCACCACCTCAGCATCACCTCTATTCCAGCACACCACCACCTCAGCATCACTTCTGTACCAGCACACCACCACCTCAGCATCACCTCCGCACCAGCACACCACCACCTCAGCATCATCTCTGTACCAGCACACCACCACCTCAGCATCATCTCTGTACCAGCACACCACCACCTTAGCATCATCCCTGTACCAGCACACCACCACCTCTGCATCACCTCTATTCCAGCACACGACCACCTCAGCTTCACCTCTGTACCAGCACACCACCACCTCAGCATCACCTCCGCACCAGCACACCACCACCTCCGCATCATCTCTGTACCAGCACACCACCACCTCAGCATCATCTCTGTACCAGCACACCACCACCTTAGCATCATCCCTGTACCAGCACACCACCACCTCTGCATCACCTCTATTCCAGCACACGACCACCTCAGCTTCACCTCTGTACCAGCACACCACCACCTCAGCATCACCTCTGTACTAGCACACTACCTCAGCATCACCTCCGTACCAGCACACCACCACCTCAGCATCACCTCCGTACCAGCACACCACCACCTCAGCATCACCTCTGTACCAGCACACCACCACCTCAGCATCACCTCTGAACCAACACACCACCACCTCAGCATCACCTCTGTACCAGCACACCACCACCTCAGCATCACCTCTGTACCGGCACACCACCACCTCAGCGTCACCTCTGTACCAGCACACCACCACCTCAGCATCACTTCTTCACCAGCACACCACCTCAGCATCACCTTCGTACCAGCACACCACCTCAGCATCACCTCTGTACCAGCACACCACCACCTCAGCATCACCTCTGTACCAGCACACCACCACCTCAGCATCACCTCTGTACCAGCACACCACCACCACAGCATCACCTCTGTACCAGCACACCACCACCTCAGCATCACCTCTGTACCAGCACACCACCACCTCAGCATCACCTCTGTACCGGCACACCACCACCTCAGCGTCACCTCTGTACCAGCACACCACCACCTCAGCATCACTTCTTCACCAGCACACCACCTCAGCATCACCTCCGTACCAGCACACCACCTCAGCATCACCTCTGTACCAGCACACCACCACCTCAGCATCACCTCTGTACCAGCACACCACCACCTCAGCATCACCTCTGTACCAGCACACCACCACCACAGCATCACCTCTGTACCAGCACACCACCACCTCAGCATCACCTCTGCACCAGTACACAACCCCCTCAGCATCACCTCTGTACCAGCACACCACCACCTTAGCTTCACCTATGTACCAGCACACCACCACCTCAGTATCACCTCTGTACCAGCACACCAACACCTCAGCATCACCTCTGTATGACCTCCGTACCAGCACACCACCACCTCAGCATCACCTCTGCACCAGTACACAACCCCCTCAGTATCACCTCTGTACCAGCACACCACCACCTTAGCTTCACCTATGTACCGATTCAAAAAGGGGGTGGTGATGGACAGAGTATCTGAGTTAATCAGAACACTCCTACCCAGTCAACAGATCAGGGCTTGATCCATCACCGTTTTTAGCTCACTGCACCATCCCAGTTCAGAACCTGGCTACATGCAAATTAGTCTGTCCCTGGCCCAGTGCATCATGGGAACAGGGCAGACCAAACTACCAAGCCAATCCTTTACTGGAAAGGAAACAAGCTTCCGGGGACTGGTTTCTGGCATTACAGCCGTCTTCGGCCCGGCTTGCTTGAATCCTGATGGTGCAGTGAGCAAGGGACTCACATCTGAGCATACCCTTCCACACTTGTGGTGGCCAAAACGATTCAAAAAGGGGGTGGTGATGGACAGAGTATCTGAGTTAATCAGAACACTCCTACCCAGTCAACAGATCAGGGCTTGATCCATCACCGTTTTTAGCTCACTGCACCATCCCAGTTCAGAACCTGGCTATATGCAAATTAGTCTGTCCCTGGCCCAGTGCATCATGGGAACAGGGCAGACCAAACTACCAAGCCAATCCTTTACTGGGAAGGAAACAAGCTTCCGGGGACCGGTTTCTGGCATTACAGCCGTCTTCGGCCCGGCTTGCTTGAATCCTGATGGTGCAGTGAGCAAGGGACTCACATCTGAGCATACCCTTCCACACTTGTGGTGGCCAAAACGATTCAAAAAGGGGGTGGTGATGGACAGAGTATCTGAGTTAATCAGAACACTCCTACCCAGTCAACAGATCAGGGCTTGATCCATCACCGTTTTTAGCTCACAGCACCATCCCAGGTGATGGATCAAGCCCTGATCTTTGGACTGGGTAAGAGTGGTCTGCTTAATTCAGACACTCTGTTCATCACCACCCCCTTTTCTGAATCGTTCACCTATGTACCAGCACACCACCACCTCAGCATCACCTCTGTACCAGCACACCACCACCTCAGCATCACCTCTGTACCAGCACACCAACACCTCAGCATCACCTCCGTACCAGCACACCACCACCTCAGCATCACCTCTGTACCAACACACCACCACCTCAGCATCACCTATGTACCAACACACCACCACCTCAGCATCACCTCTGTACCAGCAAACCACCACCTCAGTGTCACCTCAGTACCAGCACACCACCACCTCAGCATCACCTCTACCAGCACACCACCCCCTCGGCATTACCTCTGTACCAGCACACCACCCCCTCGGCATCACCTCTGTACCAGCACACCACCCCATTGGCATCACCTCTGTACCAGCACACCACCCCATTGGCATCACCTCTGTACCAGCACACCACCCCCTCAGCATCACCTCCGCACCAGCACACCACCCCCTCGGCATCACCTCTGTACCAGCACACCACCACCACAGCATCACCTCTGTACCAGCACACCACCACCACAGCATCACCTCTGTACCAACACACCACCACCTCAGCATCACCTCTGTACCAACACACCACCACCTCAGCATCACCTCTGTACCAACACACCACCACCTCAGCATCGCCTCTGTACCAGCACACCACCACCTCAGCGTCACCTCAGTACCAGCACACCACCACCTCAGCATCACCTCTATTCCAGCACACCACCACCTCAGCATCACCTCTGTACCAGCCCACCACCCCCTCGGCATTACCTCTGTACCAGCACACCGCCCCCTCGGCATCACCTCCGTACCCGCACACCACCTCCTCTGCATCACCTCTGTACCCGCACACCACCCCCTCGGCATCACCTCTGTACCCGCACACCACCCCTTCGGCATCACCTCCGCACCAGCACACCACCCCCTCGGCATCACCTCCGCACCAGCACACCACCCCCTCATCATCACCTCCGTACTAGCACACCACCACAGCATCACTCCGCACCTCCTCAGTCTGACCTCAGAATCTGGCATCTGTCGACACTCCCCTAGTGCCCGTCCACTGCTCGTATTGTAATGCAGGTACTATATCTTAACCTCCACCCTCTCGTCGTTTGTCTAACCCGCTACCACCACACCCCATAACCAAAAAACCCAAACTATAACAATCCAGCAATAGAACAGACCGGTAGAAGTTGCCAGCATTGCAAGAACAAAAAAACGACCAGATATTTTTTTATGTTAATTATTTTTTAGGTTTCGCCCTGGCCGTAGTAGGTTTCGCCCTGGCCGTAGCACTGCGTAGCAGTGCTCCGCCCAGGGCGAAATCTAATGTTATCTCAGTAGTGGGGACTTGAAACCGCCCTTTCTTCCATTGGCTAGCTCCATAAATGGAGGCTAGCCATTGGAAGACATCCTTGTCGATCACTTTTTCCCGGTCAGAGCGCGAATCATGGGCGTTTCTGACTCTTTTTTTAAGTCCCGCCCCTTGTTGCCGTGTGTCCCGGGCCGCGCTGTGATTGGCTGCCGGCCCGGGACACCCCCGTGACATCATTTCCCTGGCCGCGCTGTGATTGGCTGCCGGCCCGCGACCTGACTTGTTTTCTTTTCTGTGTAATTAAACTGGATTGTTGTGGTTACCGAGATTCGACGGCCTCGGTGGGTGTTGACGAGAGGTGTGGTCCTGCTCAGTCTATGGCACACTGAGTCTTATGGAACCAACAAAGAGATGCACCACATGCTTGCAGGGGCCATTGCCACCCAATATATGGCCACTTCATTTCTGTCACGCTCGGTCTGTGTGTATACAACCACTTTTCTGCGAACAACCAGTCTTTGAAGTTTCAGGTTTCAAGAGGTGTATTATTGCCAGTACATGCACACTCGTCACGTAAGGAGTCTCCAAGAAGCAAACACCCTAGTGGGTGCGTTGCACTATACCAGGTTAAAGTTGGCTACGGCGGGAATGGTGACGTCACTTCACTCCAAGAGATGTCACTTGAAGAGACGTTGCATTTCTATGTGTGACACGCGAAGGCCCGGGCAACTAAGTACCTCCAAACTTTCGGCAACTTTTACAGAATATATATTCCAAATTCTGACTCGCGCCTTTCCCCTGCCAAAACTATTTAATTAAAGGAAAGAGCGTGCAGAGGTGATTAGGCAGCGCGTGAAATTCCACAGAATTCACAGCTGAGGGGAACTGTTGTGATAAAATACATGGAAACAAGAAATGGGCGGTGCCAGGCAGCGGCGTGACATCTGGCGAAAGCCGCAGTCACAGCGAGGGGAGGGTCGAGGGCGGGCGCGCAAGGAAGCATCCTGCCAAGCGTGGACCGCGCAGGAAGAAGAGACGGTGGCGCTCTGGACCCGGGCCAGCCCCCGCCGCTCCTCGCGACGACAGCGCAGCACTTTCGGCGCAGGAGCGGGGCACTGACAGTTTAAGTGCACCGCAGGAACTTTCATTCTTCGGCAACGTAAGGTACGCCGCCCAAGCTTGAAGGTACTCCCGGTGCCAATAGTAAACAGAGACCGGTACGAATGCACGACCGAAGTGACCAGGCACAACAGCTGCCAAATTGCCCCCTTGTAATGAGAAACACTTCCAGAAAAGTCGGGCTTTTTTACTGATTAAGTAGGCTTGAACCAGGAATAAAACTTCCCGAATTAAATAATTGTTAAAATAAGGTTAACGAATTAGAAATAGAGCAAGTGGGGTGCACTGGGCTCAACACCAGTGAGCCAGTAATAGGGAGCAATGCGAGAGCCGAGCCAAGGTTCCAGTTCCGATGCTGTGCACGAGCCGAACTCGTTAAACGTTTGCAATTTGGAAGCTTTGACATTAATAGGTCACATTAATCAAGGCACTGAGTAGTACCTTTTAAAAGTGATAGTTTTTCTTTTCTTTTTTTCATGAACCATTAGTGAACTAAGTGGTCATTTAAACTCTGTATGTGGCCCAAATTATTATAGAGCAACATTATAACTATTGCATCAAACACAATACGTTTTTGTATGACTGGTATTTTGAACTCACATATTTGAAAGTGTTTTCAAACTAAAGAAAAAAAGTTTAGGAGAAACAAAATATTCCCCTATAGTCATATAAATTAATCTGGGAAGCCGCCACTTATCGAAGTTTTCTGGTTCGACTTGGTGCAAATTAGCTAGTAAATGGGTATTTGTTTATCCTTATGTTAAGGCAGTGTTTTTACCTCTGTGCATTTGTTTCGCAGTTTTAATAGCACACAAACTTGGAGCACTTTTCATGAGCACCAGTTACATTACTCAAGGTTACATTAATTGTTTATAGGCATTGGGAGATTACGTGATTTGACCACAATCACAAGAAGTTGAGCGCCGACGCCGAGACTCGAAACTAGAATCTGGTTCACCTGTTCCAAAGTCAGCGGCTCTGGCTGTAAGGCTACATCCTGGATAAAGGTAGGGAGGCAGGCAAAAGCTACATAAATGCCCGGCTCGTTATGGGCTCGAGGTTCTAACAGGACCTCCAGCTGAGCAAGAGCCAGGCTTCAGGCTCAAGCCTGACCAGTGCTTTCAGTGGCTCGCCAACCTCTAGTAATCAGGTTTGATTAATTTGACAAACCTAGTATGGAGTAAAAGATGACTCCCCAAGTTGTACATGTACACAAGCTGTACTATTTGAGCCTGCTATAACTAGCATAAACATGAATGGACGATATAACAAGGTTTATTCAAGGTTATCTGTAAATGTTATTGATTTTGCAACTGGGAAGCAGCCTTTACAACACAGGCATTACCGCACAATACCTTTACCAGAAATGCCTTTACAAACTAATGCTTTCACCACACATATGCCTTTACCACGCATGGTTTTACAATGCAAGCTAAGTGTATTTAAGGTATGTGTGAATAGATGTGTATACACACACACACACACACATTATATGTATACTTGCATATATACACACAAATATTCACACACATATATATATATATATATATATATATATATATATATATATATATATATATATATATATATATATATATATATATACACAACCACAGACATACACACGCATATAAATATGTGTTAGTTTCGGGTGGGCTAGGTTATAAGGTGGTGTGTTTTAAGGGTTTGGGTAGGAGTATAGAGAGGTTCGGGTACTTTTAGGGTTCACAGGTGTGTAGGAGAATAGGTTGGTAATATTTTTTAGGGTTTTGGGGTCCGTAGAAGTATAGGGTGGTAAGGGCATTTTAGGGTTTAGGGGTGCAAGGTGATAAGGGTGTTTTTAGGATTCAGGGTTGTGTAAGGGTATAGGGTAGTAAGCTTATTTTTAGGTTGTGGGTAGTGGTATAGGGTGGTTTTGGCATGTTTAGGGTGGGAAGTGGTATAGGGTGGTTTTAGGGTTTAAGGGTGGGTAAGGCTATTAGGGGGTAAGGGTGTTTTTAGGATTCAGAGGTGGGTAGAGAGGTATAGGATGATAATATTTTTTAGGGGTATTGGGTGGTAAGGGTGTTTAGGGTTTGGGGTGGCTAACAGTATAGTGTATTGTTTTTTAAGGGTTTAGGGGTATATGATAAGAGTATTTTTTTTAGGGTTTAGGGGTGTGTAGAGGTATAGGATGGGTGGCAAGAGATGTTTAGGATGGTAAAGGTATTTTTTAGTTTTTAGGAGTGGGTAGAGGTATTGGGTGGTATAAGTGTTTTAAGGGTTTATGGTTCGGTAGGGAAACTGGGTAGTAAGGATTGTGTTTAGGGGTGAGTATGGGTTTATGGTGGTAAGGAATTGTAGGGTCATGGGGTGGATAAGGGAATAGAGTGCTTACTCATTTTTAAGGTTTAGGGGTGGGTAGGGGCATAGATTAGTAGGATTACAAAAAAGGGAGAATAAAGCATTTGAAAAAGGGTGGGGGGCTTCTGCCCCAAAAAAGAAAAAAATGCAAATTTAAAATGATTGTTAAAAAAAGTGAAATATATACATATACATACATGCACACATACAAACATTCAGGCGGGGCCGGTACAGGTAAGAGCGGTGGAGCAGGGCGGAGGCAGGGAGTCGCCAGACAACAGGATAGGGAAAATAAAATCACTTACCTTGCACTCGGAAGATCGCTGAGCCGGCAAGCCCAACGTAAGTGGTTTTATTTATTTATTTTCCCTATTCCATCGACTCCTCCCTCCCTCCCTTTACCTGTACCGGAAATAGATATATAGACATTTTTCCTTTTTACAGTTAGGACCTAGAGTCTATTGGAAAATATTTTTTTTGTTTTGCTAATAACTTTGGGGCCATTTGACGAATCGTCACGAAATTTCAAAACTAGTATGCCATCACTTCAGTTGCTGTCTTGAAAGTTTCAGGATGAATTGTGAAGCTGGGGCTGAGAAAAAAAGAGAGGGGTCCCAAAATGTATTTCCCTATGCAATTTCCCATAGGGATTTTAGACAACTACAAGCCAAACTGCTGAAAAGAAATACACTAAATCTGGTAGAAAGCCAGTTCTGGTCCGGAAAGAGCCCTTTTTTTAGGTTTTGCCTGGCGTAGCACTGCGCAGCAGTGTTCGCGCAGGCGAAATCTTATGTTTACCAGTACGGGGCTTTGTCCCGCCTCTCTCATCCATTGGCTAGCTCCTTAAATGGAGGCTAGCCATTGGAAGAGAGATCTGTCAGTCATTGCCCAAGCAGATTTGTGGGCGTTCCGGTGATTTTTACTCATCCCACCCCTTTAACAACGTCATGCGGCGGTGGGCGGATGTTATATTTTTTTTTTCTTCAAAGGTTTTTTGTTCTCATTCCTCTGAAGATGGCGGCCGGGCAGTAGCCTTGGTTTAGGACTAGTTTGGGCTTCTTTCATAGCGGCAAGTGCTCGTTTTCGAATTCGAGTTTAGAAACACAATTGGGGGGGGACACCTGTCCGTTTGCGGACGGAAATTCCACATATCCTCGCTAACTTAACTACTACTGGTGAGTGCAATAGTTTCCGAGGTAAGTATGCCCTTTCCTCCGATCCAGATCCGCCTGGCAGCCAGTGTGGCTCTAGACACTGCCCAGAGCCACCCGGGCTATACCATGGTCGGGACGACGTCACTTCCTGCGCCCAGCCTTCTGTTGCTTGCTGCTGCTGGCCTCGGCGTCTCCCCGCCAGGTCCTGTAGTCTCACCCCTCCCTAACGGTACTGGTAATGTGAGTGTTCTGTGCGGGGAGGGCGAACTCTGCCAGCCCCCGTTTCTTTGCCACAGGCCCCAAGTCACGCTCCATCTTGTGCCCACGCTGCTGAAAGTGCTCCAGTGTTTATGGCCATCTCCTAGCCTGGCCAGACAATCACCACATCTGGGCTGCCTGGAGCAGCGGTGAGTATTACTTTCGGTTATAGAATGGGTCTGCCCCTTCATCCCCGCATCTATCCCAGATAAGGGTGCGTGTGCCTGCTAGATGCATAGCATCGCTAAGGATCCAGGCGGCTATACCATGTTCGGGACGACGTCACTTCCACGTGCATAGTGTTGTTTGCCTGTGGTTTAAATTGGGAACTAGTAGTTAAGCCTTGTTGCTGCTCCCTATAACTAGACATGGAAATGAGTTAGAAGGCATCACGCAGGTGTTAACAAAAACCTGGCCAAAAACGTCAGTGTCACTGTATACTTTATCATTACTAACCATTATATACTATACTCTCTGGGGCCCGCTGCAATGACACTAAACAAAACCAAAAACATGGAGAGGGAAAGAAATTGTTTTATTATTAAATGTTAATTTGTTCTTCTGTTTTCCTGGACAAGTTTTATACAATGTTATTTTAGCCTCCGCTTTGACGAGTATCTATCTATCTGTCTATCCTTGCCTACTCACTTCTTTTCCTCACTGTTTACCTCTTACCAACTGCCACCATTTATCCCTGCAACCATCCACCCACGCATCATCCATCCATTCATCCGTCCATCCATGCAGTCATTCATTCATCCGCACATCATCTCTCTTTTGGTCGTTCTTTCCTGCCTACCTTCCTCTTTCCCTACACCCCTCATTGCATCCATCTGTCCATTAATCAGTCCAATCACCCACCTATCATTATATTCGTCGTAACTCCCACTCATGTTAAGCTACCATATTCATTCACTTTTAACTCCCTTTTAATATCAATATTCACTGAGGGCTCTATTATTATCTACATTAAAATAAACTTGAAAATAACTTGTGGCTTCCGAGGGGACTTATCTTCATAAGCATGCTCGCCCCTTCCGAGTGCTGGATGCTGACTTGTAAAAGAATTACACACCAGGTGCCCGCCAATAGTGATTTCTCCAACAGAGCCTAGTTATGATGGTTGTTTTGAGATCTGGCCTTTCAGGCAGATTTAGCCTTATCACCAGTCTTCCGTTTATTTTTTTTGTTCGGTCTGGCCTTTAAGACATTTGTTTTCTCTAAACATTTCCCTCATAATCTATCCACTTAGAGGGGCTTTGGTCAGAAAATCTTGCGTAAATATGTAAAAAAAAAAAAATACAGCCATCAAGTCCAGACCTATTGGTTTTGCCAAAACTTGTTTGCTGGTGTTTGTCTAGTTTCTGTCTAGTGTTTGTCTGTCGAGCAGTCTTTTCTCCTCCGCCTTTATTCCCTCTCTCCCCTTCAGTCTTCAGAGCTTGATGCTTCCATTCCCTCTTGAAGCCGGCTGCTCTCCTTAACTCCTCGCTGCCGACATCAGCCATTCGTACCTCCGCTCTCGGCTCATGCTGTCTCTTCTCCTCTGCCCTTCTTCCCTCTCTCCCTTTCAGTCTTCAGAGCTTGTTGCTTCCATTTCCTCTTGAAGCCGGCTTCTCTCCTTAACCTCTCGCTGCTGTCATCAGCCTCTGATACCTCCACTCTCGTCTCATGCTGTCACTACAGCAGTCTCTACTCCTCCGCCCTTCTTATCTCTCTCCTCTTCAGTCTTCAGAGCTTGTTGCATCCATTCCCTCTTGAAGCCGGCTTCTCTCTTTAACTCTTTGCTGCTGACATCAGCCATTCGTACCTCCGCTCTCGTCTCATGCTATCACTCCAGCAGTCTCTTCTCCTCCGCCCTCCTTCCCTCTCTCAAAGCTGCCAACTTTATAGCTGGAGAAGCAGGTTCAAGTCTTCTTATTATAGTCCAATTTTCATTTTTTTGAAGAATGCAGTTCTACCGCTTATATTTGTCCATCGGCCTCCCATTTAGTTGTTCCCCAAATCCTTTTTGTCTCGAGAAAGTGAGGTCATGTCGTCGTGGTTAGAGACGTAGTAAAGTGACAACTTGAAACCTGCGGTGAATGTGTGTGGGGTTCTGTCTGTGTGTGTGGGGTTCTGTCTGTGTGTGTGGGGTTCTGTCTGTGTGTGTGGGGTTCTGTCTGTGTGTGTGTGGTTCTGTCTGTGTGTGTGTGTGGTTCTGTCTGTGTGTGGGGGGGTTCTGTCTGTGTGTGGGGGGGTTCTGTCTGTGTGTGGGGGGGTTCTGTCTGTGTGTGTGGGGTTCTGTCTGTGTGTGTGTGTGGGGTTCTGTCTGTGTGTGTGGGGGGGGTTCTGTCTGTGTGTGTGGGGGGGGTTCTGTGTGTGTGTGTGTGGGGTTCTGTCTGTGTGTGTGTGGGGTTCTGTCTGTGTGTGTGTGGGGTTCTGTCTGTGTGTGTGTGGGGTTCTCTCTGTCTGTGTGTGTGTGGGGGGGTTCTGTCTGTGTGTGTGTGTGGGGGGTTCTGTCTGTGTGTGTGGGGGGTTCTGTCTGTGTGTGTGGGGGGTTCTGTCTGTGTGTGTGGGGGGTTCGGTCTGTGTGTGGGGGGGTTCTGTCTGCTTGTGGGGGGTTCTGTCTGCGTGTGGGGGGTTCTGTCTGCGTGTGGGGGTTTCTGTCTGTGTGTGTGGGGGGGGGTTCTGTCTGTGTGGGGTTCTGTGTGTGTGTGTGTGTGTGTGTGGGGTTCTGTCTGTGTGTGTGTGGGGTTCTGTCTGTGTGTGTGTGGGGTTCTGTCTGTGTGTGTGGTTCTGTCTGTGTGGTCCTGTCTGTGTATGGGTGCATGTGGCTCTGTGTGTTGCTCTGTGTGGGTGCAAATGCAATAGGTCTCGCATTTGCGAAAGATTAAGCTATTGGCATTGTAAATGACAATGCCATTTATTTAGCTATTTTCAAAATCAACACATATATAAAAATGTTGTCAATTACAATGCCAATAGCTCTAACTTTTGCAAAGGCGAGACCGATGCATTGTAAATGCATGTTTAATAGGGCCGTTCAGTTGAACATAATAATGTCTGTTTGGTTATATAAGGGAACAAAAATATTTTTGACATTTTTTGTATCATAACTTTTCAACATGCTGCCCAGCAGGCACGCTGCTCTTCCACATAGTTTAAATACCTTAGCAAATCTAATAGCTCTGGCTAAGCATTTATGAGGTCCCAAAGGCGAGACTTTTTCGCTATGCTAATGCTTGTTGTAGGCTTCCCAGTAATGACATTGTAAACTTTTCATCAAAAATAAAGGCCCTGCTTCTTGTTGTTGACATGTGGAACATCTGCCTATTGCACAAGTAATGTGTACCCTGTGCAGACGTCAGCAGCCTGAATCGCTCTGTATTGAGTTTGAAGAATGCACAACAAATCTTTTTTAGATTGAAACTGTAAGAATATTTTTTTGTTTTCAAAGGTTGGATGTGGGGCTCAAATGTGCAAATCTGAATTTTAAGCAACAGCACTTGCGTAATGACAAGGTAGCTGACGCTGCGAGAGCGCTTAGCGCGTTTTGGCAGTAAACTGCTGTTTTTAAAACATCTTGTGTTTATTTCTGGTCATTTGACCCTGCTTTTAATTTCGCCCTTACCTGCACAATAATTTGAGCCCCGCACCGCCGTTTGGGCGGGTCTGGTCCTGGGGTGGGTGCCCTTTGTGTTGTAGGTCGCCATCTTGGAGTGGGGTGAGTGGAGCGAGGCGTGTCTATCTGCTAGCGCTTGAGTGCGCATGCGCCGCCTGGGAACACCTACTTAAGGCGAGTCCCCCTTGCTTCCGGCCCCTGACAAGGTAGCTGACGCTGCGAGAGCGCTTAGCGCGTTTTGGCAGTAAACTGCTGTTTTTAAAACATCTTGTGTTATTTCTGGTCATTTGACCCTGCTTTTAATTTCGCCCTTACCTGCACAATAATTTGAGCCCCGCACCGCAGTTCGGGCGGGTCTGGTCCTGGGGTGGGTGCCCTTTGTGTTGTAGGTCGCCATCTTGGAGTGGGGTGAGTGGAGCGAGGCGTGTCTATCTGCTAGCGCTTGAGTGCGCATGCGCCGCCTGGGAACACCTACTTAATGCTCCTCCCCTAGCGCAGCGGGATCGCGCAGCGGGCGCGTCCTCGCGTGGCCGGAGTCGTGCCAGAGTCCTGCCCGTCTGCGCCCGTCCACGCTAAGGACGCGCTGGACGTCGCGGGATTCTGGTTGACGGCTAGTGTTCCATTCTTGCGCCGCCATGCTAACATACTCGCGGGAGTGCCTGTATTCTATCGGTCAGGTGAGTCCTAGTTGCATCCATCCACCGGTGCATCCGTTACGAGGCCCTTACCAGTGCCCTTGTAAAGGGTGGGCTCTTGACTCTCCGTGGCCCCTCCCTCGGAACAACTCCCTGGCTGCTCGCCGTACTAGAGACCCCCCTTCCTCTTTGCGGATCCTGAACCTTAATGTTAGGTCAGCTCTGAAACATTATCAGAACATCTATGACCTCATTGAGGAGGAAGCCCCGGACATATTTGCCTTAACTGAAACCTGGCTCCAGGATGTGGATAATGCTATTCCCAATCTAGCCTGTCCCCCTGGCTATTCTATGTACACCCTGAATAGATCGTCCAGAGGTGGGGGCATAGCTCTAATAGTAAGGTCCAGCTTTTCATGTGTGTGGAGTGCCCTTAATATCTCTGGGTGTGAAAGTGCCTTGTTTAAGGTCTCTGTCTGCCCTGAGTTTACGCTTTCTGGGATGGTCGTTTATCGTCCGCCCGGCAGCGATGTGGTGTTTAGAAATGCTTTCCCCGACATTGTTAATTTACAACACAGGGTGGTGATGGACAGAGTCTCTGAATTAAGCAGAATACTCTCACCCAGTCAAGAGATCAGGGCTAGATCCAACACCGTTTTTTAGCTCATTGCACCATCCCAGTTTCAGAACCTGGCTGTATGCAAATTAGTCTGTCCCTGGCCCAGTGCATCATGGGAACAGGGCAGACCAGACTACAAAAGCCAATTCTTACACTGGGAAGGAAACAAGCTTCCGGGGACCGGTTTCTGGCATTTCAGCCGTCTTCGGCCCGGCTTGCTTGAATCCTGATGGTGCAATGAGCAAGGGACTCACATCTGAGTATACCCTTCCACGCTTAGGGTGGACAAAATAATTTACAACACAGGGTGGTGATGGACAGAGTCTCTGAATTAAGCAGAATACTCTCACCCAGTCAAGAGATCAGGGCTAGATCCAACACCGTTTTTTAGCTCATTGCACCATCCCAGTTTCAGAACCTGGCTGTATGCAAATTAGTCTGTCCCTGGCCCAGTGCATCATGGGAACAGGGCAGACCAGACTACAAAAGCCAATTCTTACACTGGGAAGGAAACAAGCTTCCGGGGACCGGTTTCTGGCATTTCAGCCGTCTTCGGCCCGGCTTGCTTGAATCCTGATGGTGCAATGAGCAAGGGACTCACATCTGAGTATACCCTTCCACGCTTAGGGTGGACAAAATAATTTACAACACAGGGTGGTGATGGACAGAGTCTCTGAATTAAGCAGAATACTCTCACCCAGTCAAGAGATCAGGGCTAGATCCAACACCGTTTTTTAGCTCATTGCACCATCCCAGTTTCAGAACCTGGCTGTATGCAAATTAGTCTGTCCCTGGCCCAGTGCATCATGGGAACAGGGCAGACCAGACTACAAAAGCCAATTCTTACACTGGGAAGGAAACAAGCTTCCGGGGACCGGTTTCTGGCATTTCAGCCGTCTTCGGCCCGGCTTGCTTGAATCCTGATGGTGCAATGAGCAAGGGACTCACATCTGAGTATACCCTTCCACGCTTAGGGTGGACAAAATAATTTACAACACAGGGTGGTGATGGACAGAGTCTCTGAATTAAGCAGAATACTCTCACCCAGTCAAGAGATCAGGGCTAGATCCAACACCGTTTTTTAGCTCATTGCACCATCCCAGTTTCAGAACCTGGCTGTATGCAAATTAGTCTGTCCCTGGCCCAGTGCATCATGGGAACAGGGCAGACCAGACTACAAAAGCCAATTCTTACACTGGGAAGGAAACAAGCTTCCGGGGACCGGTTTCTGGCATTTCAGCCGTCTTCGGCCCGGCTTGCTTGAATCCTGATGGTGCAATGAGCAAGGGACTCACATCTGAGTATACCCTTCCACGCTTAGGGTGGACAAAATAATTTACAACACAGGGTGGTGATGGACAGAGTCTCTGAATTAAGCAGAATACTCTCACCCAGTCAAGAGATCAGGGCTAGATCCAACACCGTTTTTTAGCTCATTGCACCATCCCAGTTTCAGAACCTGGCTGTATGCAAATTAGTCTGTCCCTGGCCCAGTGCATCATGGGAACAGGGCAGACCAGACTACAAAAGCCAATTCTTACACTGGGAAGGAAACAAGCTTCCGGGGACCGGTTTCTGGCATTTCAGCCGTCTTCGGCCCGGCTTGCTTGAATCCTGATGGTGCAATGAGCAAGGGACTCACATCTGAGTATACCCTTCCACGCTTAGGGTGGACAAAATAATTTACAACACAGGGTGGTGATGGACAGAGTCTCTGAATTAAGCAGAATACTCTCACCCAGTCAAGAGATCAGGGCTAGATCCAACACCGTTTTTTAGCTCATTGCACCATCCCAGTTTCAGAACCTGGCTGTATGCAAATTAGTCTGTCCCTGGCCCAGTGCATCATGGGAACAGGGCAGACCAGACTACAAAAGCCAATTCTTACACTGGGAAGGAAACAAGCTTCCGGGGACCGGTTTCTGGCATTTCAGCCGTCTTCGGCCCGGCTTGCTTGAATCCTGATGGTGCAATGAGCAAGGGACTCACATCTGAGTATACCCTTCCACGCTTAGGGTGGACAAAATAATTTACAACACAGGGTGGTGATGGACAGAGTCTCTGAATTAAGCAGAATACTCTCACCCAGTCAAGAGATCAGGGCTAGATCCAACACCGTTTTTTAGCTCATTGCACCATCCCAGTTTCAGAACCTGGCTGTATGCAAATTAGTCTGTCCCTGGCCCAGTGCATCATGGGAACAGGGCAGACCAGACTACAAAAGCCAATTCTTACACTGGGAAGGAAACAAGCTTCCGGGGACCGGTTTCTGGCATTTCAGCCGTCTTCGGCCCGGCTTGCTTGAATCCTGATGGTGCAATGAGCAAGGGACTCACATCTGAGTATACCCTTCCACGCTTAGGGTGGACAAAATAATTTACAACACAGGGTGGTGATGGACAGAGTCTCTGAATTAAGCAGAATACTCTCACCCAGTCAAGAGATCAGGGCTAGATCCAACACCGTTTTTTAGCTCATTGCACCATCCCAGTTTCAGAACCTGGCTGTATGCAAATTAGTCTGTCCCTGGCCCAGTGCATCATGGGAACAGGGCAGACCAGACTACAAAAGCCAATTCTTACACTGGGAAGGAAACAAGCTTCCGGGGACCGGTTTCTGGCATTTCAGCCGTCTTCGGCCCGGCTTGCTTGAATCCTGATGGTGCAATGAGCAAGGGACTCACATCTGAGTATACCCTTCCACGCTTAGGGTGGACAAAATAATTTACAACACAGGGTGGTGATGGACAGAGTCTCTGAATTAAGCAGAATACTCTCACCCAGTCAAGAGATCAGGGCTAGATCCAACACCGTTTTTTAGCTCATTGCACCATCCCAGTTTCAGAACCTGGCTGTATGCAAATTAGTCTGTCCCTGGCCCAGTGCATCATGGGAACAGGGCAGACCAGACTACAAAAGCCAATTCTTACACTGGGAAGGAAACAAGCTTCCGGGGACCGGTTTCTGGCATTTCAGCCGTCTTCGGCCCGGCTTGCTTGAATCCTGATGGTGCAATGAGCAAGGGACTCACATCTGAGTATACCCTTCCACGCTTAGGGTGGACAAAATAATTTACAACACAGGGTGGTGATGGACAGAGTCTCTGAATTAAGCAGAATACTCTCACCCAGTCAAGAGATCAGGGCTAGATCCAACACCGTTTTTTAGCTCATTGCACCATCCCAGTTTCAGAACCTGGCTGTATGCAAATTAGTCTGTCCCTGGCCCAGTGCATCATGGGAACAGGGCAGACCAGACTACAAAAGCCAATTCTTACACTGGGAAGGAAACAAGCTTCCGGGGACCGGTTTCTGGCATTTCAGCCGTCTTCGGCCCGGCTTGCTTGAATCCTGATGGTGCAATGAGCAAGGGACTCACATCTGAGTATACCCTTCCACGCTTAGGGTGGACAAAATAATTTACAACACAGGGTGGTGATGGACAGAGTCTCTGAATTAAGCAGAATACTCTCACCCAGTCAAGAGATCAGGGCTAGATCCAACACCGTTTTTTAGCTCATTGCACCATCCCAGTTTCAGAACCTGGCTGTATGCAAATTAGTCTGTCCCTGGCCCAGTGCATC
This sequence comes from Lissotriton helveticus, assembly GCF_964261635.1. Classification (NCBI taxonomy): domain Eukaryota; kingdom Metazoa; phylum Chordata; class Amphibia; order Caudata; family Salamandridae; genus Lissotriton; species Lissotriton helveticus. The sequence continues at coordinate 82,337,727 of NC_136063.1, forward strand.
ATGGGAACAGGGCAGACCAGACTACAAAAGCCAATTCTTACACTGGGAAGGAAACAAGCTTCCGGGGACCGGTTTCTGGCATTTCAGCCGTCTTCGGCCCGGCTTGCTTGAATCCTGATGGTGCAATGAGCAAGGGACTCACATCTGAGTATACCCTTCCACGCTTAGGGTGGACAAAATAATTTACAACACAGGGTGGTGATGGACAGAGTCTCTGAATTAAGCAGAATACTCTCACCCAGTCAAGAGATCAGGGCTAGATCCAACACCGTTTTTTAGCTCATTGCACCATCCCAGTTTCAGAACCTGGCTGTATGCAAATTAGTCTGTCCCTGGCCCAGTGCATCATGGGAACAGGGCAGACCAGACTACAAAAGCCAATTCTTACACTGGGAAGGAAACAAGCTTCCGGGGACCGGTTTCTGGCATTTCAGCCGTCTTCGGCCCGGCTTGCTTGAATCCTGATGGTGCAATGAGCAAGGGACTCACATCTGAGTATACCCTTCCACGCTTAGGGTGGACAAAATAATTTACAACACAGGGTGGTGATGGACAGAGTCTCTGAATTAAGCAGAATACTCTCACCCAGTCAAGAGATCAGGGCTAGATCCAACACCGTTTTTTAGCTCATTGCACCATCCCAGTTTCAGAACCTGGCTGTATGCAAATTAGTCTGTCCCTGGCCCAGTGCATCATGGGAACAGGGCAGACCAGACTACAAAAGCCAATTCTTACACTGGGAAGGAAACAAGCTTCCGGGGACCGGTTTCTGGCATTTCAGCCGTCTTCGGCCCGGCTTGCTTGAATCCTGATGGTGCAATGAGCAAGGGACTCACATCTGAGTATACCCTTCCACGCTTAGGGTGGACAAAATAATTTACAACACAGGGTGGTGATGGACAGAGTCTCTGAATTAAGCAGAATACTCTCACCCAGTCAAGAGATCAGGGCTAGATCCAACACCGTTTTTTAGCTCATTGCACCATCCCAGTTTCAGAACCTGGCTGTATGCAAATTAGTCTGTCCCTGGCCCAGTGCATCATGGGAACAGGGCAGACCAGACTACAAAAGCCAATTCTTACACTGGGAAGGAAACAAGCTTCCGGGGACCGGTTTCTGGCATTTCAGCCGTCTTCGGCCCGGCTTGCTTGAATCCTGATGGTGCAATGAGCAAGGGACTCACATCTGAGTATACCCTTCCACGCTTAGGGTGGACAAAATAATTTACAACACAGGGTGGTGATGGACAGAGTCTCTGAATTAAGCAGAATACTCTCACCCAGTCAAGAGATCAGGGCTAGATCCAACACCGTTTTTTAGCTCATTGCACCATCCCAGTTTCAGAACCTGGCTGTATGCAAATTAGTCTGTCCCTGGCCCAGTGCATCATGGGAACAGGGCAGACCAGACTACAAAAGCCAATTCTTACACTGGGAAGGAAACAAGCTTCCGGGGACCGGTTTCTGGCATTTCAGCCGTCTTCGGCCCGGCTTGCTTGAATCCTGATGGTGCAATGAGCAAGGGACTCACATCTGAGTATACCCTTCCACGCTTAGGGTGGACAAAATAATTTACAACACAGGGTGGTGATGGACAGAGTCTCTGAATTAAGCAGAATACTCTCACCCAGTCAAGAGATCAGGGCTAGATCCAACACCGTTTTTTAGCTCATTGCACCATCCCAGTTTCAGAACCTGGCTGTATGCAAATTAGTCTGTCCCTGGCCCAGTGCATCATGGGAACAGGGCAGACCAGACTACAAAAGCCAATTCTTACACTGGGAAGGAAACAAGCTTCCGGGGACCGGTTTCTGGCATTTCAGCCGTCTTCGGCCCGGCTTGCTTGAATCCTGATGGTGCAATGAGCAAGGGACTCACATCTGAGTATACCCTTCCACGCTTAGGGTGGACAAAATAATTTACAACACAGGGTGGTGATGGACAGAGTCTCTGAATTAAGCAGAATACTCTCACCCAGTCAAGAGATCAGGGCTAGATCCAACACCGTTTTTTAGCTCATTGCACCATCCCAGTTTCAGAACCTGGCTGTATGCAAATTAGTCTGTCCCTGGCCCAGTGCATCATGGGAACAGGGCAGACCAGACTACAAAAGCCAATTCTTACACTGGGAAGGAAACAAGCTTCCGGGGACCGGTTTCTGGCATTTCAGCCGTCTTCGGCCCGGCTTGCTTGAATCCTGATGGTGCAATGAGCAAGGGACTCACATCTGAGTATACCCTTCCACGCTTAGGGTGGACAAAATAATTTACAACACAGGGTGGTGATGGACAGAGTCTCTGAATTAAGCAGAATACTCTCACCCAGTCAAGAGATCAGGGCTAGATCCAACACCGTTTTTTAGCTCATTGCACCATCCCAGTTTCAGAACCTGGCTGTATGCAAATTAGTCTGTCCCTGGCCCAGTGCATCATGGGAACAGGGCAGACCAGACTACAAAAGCCAATTCTTACACTGGGAAGGAAACAAGCTTCCGGGGACCGGTTTCTGGCATTTCAGCCGTCTTCGGCCCGGCTTGCTTGAATCCTGATGGTGCAATGAGCAAGGGACTCACATCTGAGTATACCCTTCCACGCTTAGGGTGGACAAAATAATTTACAACACAGGGTGGTGATGGACAGAGTCTCTGAATTAAGCAGAATACTCTCACCCAGTCAAGAGATCAGGGCTAGATCCAACACCGTTTTTTAGCTCATTGCACCATCCCAGTTTCAGAACCTGGCTGTATGCAAATTAGTCTGTCCCTGGCCCAGTGCATCATGGGAACAGGGCAGACCAGACTACAAAAGCCAATTCTTACACTGGGAAGGAAACAAGCTTCCGGGGACCGGTTTCTGGCATTTCAGCCGTCTTCGGCCCGGCTTGCTTGAATCCTGATGGTGCAATGAGCAAGGGACTCACATCTGAGTATACCCTTCCACGCTTAGGGTGGACAAAATAATTTACAACACAGGGTGGTGATGGACAGAGTCTCTGAATTAAGCAGAATACTCTCACCCAGTCAAGAGATCAGGGCTAGATCCAACACCGTTTTTTAGCTCATTGCACCATCCCAGTTTCAGAACCTGGCTGTATGCAAATTAGTCTGTCCCTGGCCCAGTGCATCATGGGAACAGGGCAGACCAGACTACAAAAGCCAATTCTTACACTGGGAAGGAAACAAGCTTCCGGGGACCGGTTTCTGGCATTTCAGCCGTCTTCGGCCCGGCTTGCTTGAATCCTGATGGTGCAATGAGCAAGGGACTCACATCTGAGTATACCCTTCCACGCTTAGGGTGGACAAAATAATTTACAACACAGGGTGGTGATGGACAGAGTCTCTGAATTAAGCAGAATACTCTCACCCAGTCAAGAGATCAGGGCTAGATCCAACACCGTTTTTTAGCTCATTGCACCATCCCAGTTTCAGAACCTGGCTGTATGCAAATTAGTCTGTCCCTGGCCCAGTGCATCATGGGAACAGGGCAGACCAGACTACAAAAGCCAATTCTTACACTGGGAAGGAAACAAGCTTCCGGGGACCGGTTTCTGGCATTTCAGCCGTCTTCGGCCCGGCTTGCTTGAATCCTGATGGTGCAATGAGCAAGGGACTCACATCTGAGTATACCCTTCCACGCTTAGGGTAGACAAAATAATTTACAACACAGGGTGGTGATGGACAGAGTCTCTGAATTAAGCAGAATACTCTCACCCAGTCAAGAGATCAGGGCTAGATCCAACACCGTTTTTTAGCTCATTGCACCATCCCAGTTTCAGAACCTGGCTGTATGCAAATTAGTCTGTCCCTGGCCCAGTGCATCATGGGAACAGGGCAGACCAGACTACAAAAGCCAATTCTTACACTGGGAAGGAAACAAGCTTCCGGGGACCGGTTTCTGGCATTTCAGCCGTCTTCGGCCCGGCTTGCTTGAATCCTGATGGTGCAATGAGCAAGGGACTCACATCTGAGTATACCCTTCCACGCTTAGGGTGGACAAAATAATTTACAACACAGGGTGGTGATGGACAGAGTCTCTGAATTAAGCACCCCCTTTTCTGTATCGTTTTTGGCCACTATAGGTGTGGCAGGGTATACTCAGACATGAGTCCCTTTCTCACTGCTCCATCAGGATTCAAGCAAGCCGGGCCGAAGAGGCTGAAATGCCAGAAACCGGTCCCCGGTAGCTTGTCTCCTTTCTGGTGAAGAATTGGCTTGGTAGTTTGGTCTGCCCTGTTCCCATGATGCACTGGGCCAGGGACAGACTAATTTGCATATAGCCAGGTTCTGAGCTGGGATGGGGCAGTGAGATAAATAACGGTGATGGATCAAGCCCTGATCTTTGGACTGGGTAAGAGTGGTCTGCTTAATTCAGACACTCTGTTCATCACCACCCCCTTTTCTGTATCGTTTTTGGCCACTATAGGTGTGGCAGGGTATACTCAGACATGAGTCCCTTTCTCACTGCTCCATCAGGATTCAAGCAAGCCGGGCCGAAGAGGCTGAAATGCCAGAAACCGGTCCCCGGTAGCTTGTCTCCTTTCTGGTGAAGAATTGGCTTGGTAGTTTGGTCTGCCCTGTTCCCATGATGCACTGGGCCAGGGACAGACTAATTTGCATATAGCCAGGTTCTGAGCTGGGATGGGGCAGTGAGATAAATAACGGTGATGGATCAAGCCCTGATCTTTGGACTGGGTAAGAGTGGTCTGCTTAATTCAGACACTCTGTTCATCACCACCCCCTTTTCTGGACCGACATTGTTGGCCCTTTGGTCGCAGACTGTGCCAACTTTTCCATCATGGGTGATTTAAATCTGCATTTCGACACCCTCTCAGGTCTTATAGTGCGATCCGTTATCTCTGACCTTGAGGCCTTTCAACTTTCCCAGTTGGTCTCCCAGCCAACCCATACAGGGGGGCATATTTTAGATCCCTTTTTCACTAATTTACCGGAGATTAAAATTACCTCTATCTTACCGGTAGAATGGACAGACCACTTCTTGGTGTCCATTCTTTGTCCTGTCTCAGCCACCTCTTCCATCTCTTCGGCTAGGCGGGTACCGAGGAGAGCTTGGCATAAACTTAGGTTAGAAGACTTTCATCTTCTTCCACTAGAGGAGCCGCTGGGTCCTTTGACGGATGTAGAAAAGGGGTATGACCTCTTTTGTTCCTGGATTACCAGGGCTCTTGACTCTCTGATACCTATTGTATCGTCCAAAGTCAACTCTAGAGAGTCAAGTCCCTGGTACGATGGCGCCCTTCGTGCCCTGAAGGGAGCCTGTAGACGGGCGGAGAGGGCTTGGAGGAAGACCTATGGGGCTGATTTAAAAGCTGAATATGCCAGGTCCGTAAAGCTCTACCATCGGGCTATTTGTCGAGCCCGAGCGGCTTTTTATGCCGCAGAATTCAGGAACAGTGCCAATCCGTCTAAGGCCATTTTTAAGGCCGTGAAAGATCTTATGGCAAAGCGGACGACCTCCTTGACTGTAACCTCCCTTTCCCACTGTGAATCCCTTGCTTCATATTTCTTGGGGAAAGTCCAAGCTATATATCGGACATTCCCTAGCATAGGGTCCGGTTGGGAAAGTACCAGTGGGCCACCTCATCAGACTACTCTGCTTGCCTTCCCCCCTCTTACCATGGATGGGTTTGACAAACTTGCGTTGCAGATCAAATCTGGATCTCCCTCCGATCCAGTAAGGCCCGCTCTCTTTCGAGAACAGGCTTTTATGGGACGCTCAGCTGTGCGGTCCCTTGTCAACCTTTCCTTGGAATCGGGTGTAGTTCCAGCTAGGTGGAAGCAAGCTGTGGTGTCCCCAATCATCAAAAAGCCCTCACTGGACCCGTCTAAGCCTGAAAGTTACCGTCCCATCTCGTTGCTACCCTGGCCGGCAAAGATCACAGAGGCCCATATCAACTTGGCCCTGTCTGAACATCTTGTCCAGACCAATGCCCTCGACCCCACACAAAACGGCTTCCGTGCTGGTCACAGCACGGAGACCGCGTTACTTGTGATGGTGGAACATCTCCGTGCAAGGTTGGATGCTGGTCAAACGGCGGCGCTTATATTGTTAGACCTTAGCGCCGCCTTTGACACGGTATCTCACAGCATCCTCCTGCATCGGCTTGAGGAGTATGGCATTGGCGGCCTGGCGTTGCAATGGTTCCGCTCCTTTCTTGATGACCGCTCCTTTTGTGTTGCCATTCCTCCCTTTAAGTCCAAAATCCAACCGCTGGCCATGGGGGTTCCGCAGGGGTCCTCGCTGAGTCCCACGTTGTTCAATCTTTACGTGAGACCGCTGGCTGATGTCGCTAGGCAGTGGGGCCTAACTTTGGTCTCATATGCCGACGACACACAGCTGGCGGTTACTCTCAGCGGGGACGTGGCGACCGAGGCCCCTAGGTTTCAGTCTGGACTGAAGGCGGTGGCTAGCTGGTTGACAGGTAACTGTCTCCAGCTAAACGCCACTAAAACAGAGGTGATGGTTGTCGGTAAGGGAGTGGAGCTGTGGGGCGACCAATGGTGGCCTTCAGAGCTGGGACCCACTCCGACCCCGGTGTCGGAGGTGAAAAATCTGGGGGTCTGGCTGGATGCGGGCCTCACCTTTGTAGGGCACACCAAAAAAAATGCTGCCTGCTGCTTTGGTCTGTTAAGAGGCTTGAGACCTGTTCTCAAGTTCTTAGACGCCCCGACCAGGCAGCTGATGATCCAGGCAACTATCATCTCTCGCCTGGATTATGCTAGCTCTCTTCTGGCCGGGGCCAACCAGGCCGAGTTAACTCGCCTGCAGCGGGTTCAGAATGCTGCGGCCAGGGCGATTGTCGGCCTGCCCAGATTCTGTTCGGTGACAAATGTTCTGCGCTCCCTACATTGGCTTCCTGTAAGGAAGCGTATCCTCTTTAAGGTTTTGTGTCTTGCTTTCAAGATCTTGAGAGGTATTGGCCCGGAAATTTTATCCAGTTGTCTTTCCTTTTATGTTCCCACCCGTACCCTCCGTTCCCAGGGTTTGGCCCTTGCTGTGGTCCCCAGATTCAGACTTAGCCGTATGGGTGGCCGATCTTTTAGCGTAAAAGCTGCAGCAGCTTGGAACTCCCTCCCTGTGGAAATTCGCCTGTTGGAGGACCTTTTGACCTTCCGGAGGGCTATAAAAACATTCCTGTTTTAAGGTGTTTTTTCTGTATCATCATTTTCTTGTTGTGTTATGTACTACCTTGTCTCTGCGCCGGGACGCTCCTTGGCTGGAGTATCTGCGCGCATAATAAATTAATATAACATAACATAACATAACATAATGGACCTTGGAAGCCTGTGCCTTAAAAGGGAAAAGTAAATCTGCGTACACCAGAATACAAAGTGTTGTTGCCAAAGAAAATCATAAATGGGGGTCACTTGTTACTGATTCATTGACTACAGTCCAAATTAAGAATCCGCATTGTACATTAGATATACAGACAGACCAGGTTTCAAAGATTATTCAGTTGAGAGCAGTTACATAACATCCAACGTATGTTTTCTGTAGTGGTCCAGCCCAGCATAAGAGCGCATGTCTGAAGATAGCTTGTGGTATTGTTGACTGCAAGTCCTGTTTGGGGTGAGGCTGTTATTGAGAGATTTGATGATGCGATTCATTCATTTTTGAGAAGGAAGTTCAGTACTTGGAGCATTTGTTGTGAAGAGTTATCCATAACTTAGAGGTCACGAGTTAGAACCTGGCAGGGCCTACTTTACCTTTCATCTGTTTGAGGTTAAGACAGAACTGCTTTTGATTATGTATTGACAGCTATCCCGGAGAAATGGAGTCCTTTAACCTCATTTAACAAAGCACTGTGTTCTGTGACAGTAGTGTTTGGTCACTTTATTTTCACAAAAGTACCAGATTATAATAGTTTTGCTGATAATAAATCCTTATTTGAAGGTCCTAACTTTAGCATAAACGGCTAAAAAGAAAACACTCTCAGACACTTTAGACCAGCCTATTTCAAAGTGAAATACTATGCTAAAACAGTTTGCATTCATTTAAGGAGTAAAAAGAAGGATTACAAATAAAATAAATTGCTACAATAATGCTGCATATTTCAGTTTTTGTGCCGAGAATTAGCTTATCTATGCCAAAATATCTTGCGGGTGCTGCTCAGTGCTCCTCTTAGCTCCCGCAGCCTCAATGCTCCCTGCAGCCTCAGTGCTCCTCTGAGGTCCATGCAGCCTCAGTGCTCCTCTGAGCTCCCAGCAGCCTCAGTGCTCCTCTGAGCTCCCAGCAGCCTCAGTGCTCCTCTGAGCTCCCAGCAGCCTCAGTGCTCCTCTGAGCTCCCTGCAGCCTCAGTGCTCCTCTGAGCTCCCTGCAGCCTCTGTGCTCCTCTGAGGCCCCTGCAGCCTCTGTGCTCTTCTGAGGCCCCTGCAGCCTCTGTGCTCCTCTGAGCCCCCTGCAGCCTCTGTGCTCCTCTGAGCCCCCTGCAGCCTCTGTGCTCCTCTGAGCCCCCTGCAGCTTCTGTGCTCCTCTGAGGCACCGGCAGCTTCTGTGCTCCTCTGAGGCACCGGCAGCTTCTGTGCTCCTCTGAGGCACCGGCAGCTTCTGTGCTCCTCTGAGCTCCCTGCAGTGTCTGTGCTCCTCTGAGGCCCCGGCAGCTTCTGTGCTCCTCTGAGGCACCGGCAGCTTCTGTGCTCCTCTGAGGCACCGGCAGCTTCTGTGCTGCTCTGAGGCACCGGCAGCTTCTGTTCTCCTCTGAGGCCCCTGCAGCCTCTCTGACCCCGCTAGAGCCTCAGTGTTCCTCTGACCCCGCTAGAGCCTCAGTGTTCCTCTGAGCCCCAGCAGCCTCCGTGTTAATTGGTCGCAGACTAGTGCATATTCTTCACTGATCCTGTATTGTACCTTTTGTAATCACTATATGCATTCAGTGTTCTTTTTCAAATCGTCTCACAATTGAAGGTACCTCTGAACTTGCTTGCACATCTAGTCTTCACCTTAATTGTATCGACTCGTAAAGTGCCTTGATGTCCGAATAGGCCTGATGTGAATTTTGGAAATGCAACCTGAAAAAACATTCCTCCGCATTCGTGGTTTTGAGACTGAGCAAGGATATGTGGGCACTCTTGATTTACAGTTAAAGGGGCAAATGTCATCCTAGCTGCGTGCTATCCCTCTGCCAGGGCTGATTACTGGGCACATTGTGCTTCTTGGTGTGCTGAGAAGGGTGATGGTTTCTGCCCCCGTCCCTACACCTCAGGGCTCTTGTCATGACAGACCCTGCCTGATTGTAGATCAGATCTCTCTGGAAAGTGTGGTTTTCCCTGTAGACTATTAACTTTGGAATGTTAATTTTCTCCCTTGGTATGTGCGGAAGCATAGAGAGCTGGGAAAGAATTATTGGTCTTTTGGGATTGTGTGCATAAAGAGTGCGGGACTCTGTGGCAAAATGGTTGTGTAGAAAATGTATGTATGTATGAATGAAAGGTTATTTGGGGTTAGTCTAGGGCCAGTTGTTGTGTTATCAGGACCAAGTCTCTATTTTCCATCGCAAAAGTTCTCTTCTACTATTGTAATAAAATGTAGGCCATGCAGGAGGGAGGTGATCTGACACTTCCTGTCTTGCTCTGTCTTAGGGAGCTGACTCTTTGCCCAGCAGTCAGCTCTATTGTGAGCATGCTCAGTGGTCCCGGGCAGGGGTGAGTGTCACCCTCCCAGATCATCCCGGACCCTTTATCACACCTCTTACCCCAACCCCTATTCCCATTAACAGCGTGATGTGATGGTGGGGGGAACACCTTCAGGAGAAGATTGCTGATGGGTGTGAGTTGGCTTCCTATGGGCTGTAGCTTACTTTGCAAGGCAGGGAAGGCTCTTGTGGTCCTGGATTCTTTTCTGGTGAGAGAAGGATGTTGTCTATCCTTCTTCACAGTAGCAGGCATAGACTTTCCTGGATCCCACATTTGCTCTGTGAGGTAGGGCTTCCTGTGTTGGGATCATAAATAATTTTTGGCTTTGTACTCCTATGTATGCCTGCGTGATTTATGATTAACTGAGGTGTGTCTTATACTAGTTGCGGGTTACTAAATATAGAATATATTCCTCAAGACCGTTGTCTGTGTCTATTCTCTGCTGGTTGATTTGTGCTTCCTTACCCAGTTAGAGTCAATAAGTACAAGAGGAGAAAGATTCTACTGCAAAATCTCTACATGAATTTTTGAAATGGCATGTCACCTCCTCACTTCGCTACTTTATGGGAGATAAGTAACTTGTCTTAGGACATTGTAGGTCTGAAATGTTATGAAACCTCTCCTTAAATAAGAAATACTTCTAATTTGCGAAGAGACTTAATCCAATATTAATTGCATATGGGAAGTTTACTTCACAAAGTCAATAAGATCCTAAGGCAGATCCAGTGGCGCTTCCAGGGATCTGGTATTTGGAGTCTGAGTCAGTGGAGGGACTGTTCACACACTTTACCAGTCCTAGAAGTTACTGGTCAATCTTGGAAGTACTGGTGCTGTAGCTGGGCCAACAACCAGTAAAGTGTCATGGTTGGGGGACACAATTGTTTTCAAAAGTGAACTGTCTGATCAGTTCTTACTGTGACATTAAATCATGATGTCTTCAGTATAGCTCTGTTGCTTTTCTCCTCTCTCTTTCTCTGCCGTTCCCTTCAAAATAACTCCTTCCTCATCCTGTTTCGCTGTCTTTTATAGTCCCTTTGATGAAAACTGCTACCTGATTTCATTCCCACCCTCATGGAGATTTATTTCTCATTTACAGAATCAAAGAACCTGAAGAAGATACCTGCAGCACCCCGGCAACAGAAAAGCCCTTGGCAGCATCACCAGATGATCAATCGAATAAGTGTGTAGAGTCTGAGAAAACTCTCAGCTGGAGGTTGGACCTGGATACAGACCCTACGATATACGTTTGGGGAGAAACACAGGCCTTGTGTGTGAAAAGGCTCATGCAGAGCTTATCTCTATGGACGGTTTAAAAGATGCACACCAGAAATCATCTCTTTGAGTATACAGAGTGTGAAACCCTTTGCTCTGAATTTGTACCTCAGATAGTTACCTCAGATGTTCTCATGTCGTGAGAAAACAAAAACTAGTGCATAATGGGAGAAAAGCTTCACTCAGCACTCCCACAATTGTAATTCTAATGCGAAATTAGAGCAGTTAATCTGAATATCCTGAGGATAAACCATACCAGTGGAAGGAGTGGGAGAAAAGCGTGACCCACCAGAACATTTCTGTTGAAATATCAGAGCAAGCTTACTGGGGAGAAAATCTAGCTCTATATGGAATGTGGAGAAACCTGCACGGAGGGTTCGTCGCTGCACAGGCATTAGATAGTTCCTTCTGAGGATAGGTCATACCAGTGTACGGAATGTGGCAAAAGCTCAACGCAACCAAAGAAGCTGTTGGGAGACCAGAGAGCCCATAAAGGTGATGAACGCTACAATTGTAAAGAAAGTGGGAAAGTTTCACTGAGAATGGCACACTAGTGAACCAATATGTGCTGGTGAGAAACCCTTTCAGTGTAATGAATGTGGGAAACCTTCACTGAGAAGAATTCACTGTTTTCATATAGCCCATACTAGTTAGAAACCATGTGACTGAACAGAAAGTGGAAAAATATTAATTGATTAGGGCACACTGGTGAAGCATAAGATAATGTATACTGCTGAGGAACCCTATCAGTGTACCGAATGTGAGAGAATCTTCATTTGGAATAGCATACAGTACATTCATCAGAGTACCCATGCTGGTTAGAAACCCTATCACTGTACAGAGTGTAGGAATTGCTTCAATGAGAACGGCACACCGATGATGCATCAGACAACCCATTCCACCGATAAACTCTATCACTGTACAGAATGTGAGAAATGCTTTGCTGCAAAGTGCAAACTGTTAGTACATCAGAGACTTCATAATGGGGAGAACACCCTATCAGTATACAGAATGTGGGGAAAGCTCCATCAAGGCATACAGTTTGTTAAAACACCAGAGAGTCCAAACTAGAGAGAAATTCTTCCACTGCACAGAATGTGGGAAAAGCTTTACTGTGAAAGATAGTTTGTTGATGCATCAGAGAATCCACACCGGTGAGAAACCCTATCAGTGTTCAGAATGCGGAAAAAGCTTTACTGTGAAGGGTACGCTGGTGAAGCATCAGAGAATCCATACTGGTGAGAAACCCTATCATTGCTTAGAATGTGGCAATAGGTTCACTCAGAAGATCACCCTGTTGAAGCATCAGAGAATCCACACCGGTGAGAAACCCTATCCGTGCACAGAATGCAGGAAAAGCTTTACTGAGAAAGGTACGCTGTTGAGCCATCAGAGAATTCATACTGGTGAGAAACCCTATCAGTGTACAGAATGCGTGAAAAGTTTTACTGGGAAGCGTACACTGTTAATTCATCAGAGAATCCATACTGGTGAGAAACTTTATCATTGCACAGAATGTGGAAAAAGCTTTACTGCGAAAAGCCATTTGTTGTTACATCAGAGATTCCACACTGGTGAGAAACCCTATCATTGCATAGAATGTGGAAAAAGGTTCACTCATCAGAGCTCACTGTTGAATCATCAGAGAATCCATACTGGTGAGAAACCCTATCACTGCACAGAATGTGGTAAAAGCTTCAGTTTGACGAGCAGCCTGGTGGGGCATCAGAGAATTCATACTGGTGAGAAACCATTTCATTGTAAAGAATGCGGTAAAACCTTTACTGTGAAATGCACACTGTTGAAGCATCAGAGAATCCATACTGGTGAGAAACCCTATCACTGTATAGAATGCGGGAAAAGCTTTATTTCGAAGTGCAAACTGTTGAATCATCAGAGAATCCATACGGGTGAGAAACCCCATCGGTGTACAGAATGTGGGAAAAGCTTTCTTGAGAAGCGCACACTGTTGAATCATCAGAGAATCCATACTGGTGAGAAACCCTATCATTGTACAGAATGCGGGAAAAGCTTTACTGTGAAATGCACATTGTTGTCGCATCAGAGAATCCACACTGGTGAGAAACCCTATCATTGCACAGAATGTGGAAAAAGATTCACTCAGCAGAGCTCACTGTTGAAGCATCAGAGAATCCATACTGGTGAGAAACCCTGAATGCGGGAAAAGCTTTACTGTGAAGGGTACGCTTGTTGTTGCATCAAGGAATCCACACTGGTGAGAAACCATATTGGTGTGCTGAATGTGGGAGAGGCTTCACTATGAAGAAAGCTATCTTAAGACATCAAATAGCCCACACTGGTGGGAAACACTATCAGTGCACAGAATGTGGGGAAAGCTTCGCCGATAAATCAGTTTATGCATCATGAAATCCATACTGATGATAAACATTTTCATTGTTTTGAATCTAGGAAAAGCTTCACTCCGATACCCTCATTAAAGGCATTTCACTGTGGCAAACATGAAAAAAGCGACGCATAGAATGCAGATATTGTAAGATAATCAGAGGATCCGTTCATTGTAGAAAACTGATAGCCTAGAATGTGGAATACTAGTGAAGCAAGGGGACTTGAATTATATCGGCATTTGGGAGATAGAATGGATACAAAAGTGAATCCAGTAGACAAATAACGGTACCAGTAGGTGGTGGCTGCTCCTGCAATACCGCTGAGCGCTGGGGGGCAGACTGCGAGGCACGCTAGTAATGATTTAAGATTGCTGTGTTCTCTTCTGCTTTCTCACTTTCACTCCACCGCTATCTGCCTGTTTTTGAATCATATTATTTGCGCTTTTAAAAGCGACTGCTGGACTTTTTAAAATCGCTACTCCTCACTAATTTTTTATTCTTTTTTACTTACTTGCTGTGAGGTGTGCTCCCCCTGCCACGGTCCATCGCGGCTGCATTGCCGATTGTGTGGAGGGCAGGGCGCCATCTTTGGTCAGTCCCTGAGCCCGGCAGGACCGTAGGCTGTGGTCTAGCTGGAGGCGGGGCTAAGCTACATATTGCACATGTCACCGCGAATGCACAGCGGACGCGCGCAGCGGGCGTGCTAAAGGCAAGCCCGCCTGCGCCCGTTCGGGGCCAGAGGCAGGAAACTCTGCCCATTTAATTTCCTACGCAGCCCCGTTATTAATTAGTCTTTATAATCATTGGCCTCTCAGCCCCACCGCGCAAACTCAACTCGGCTCACTGGGTTTTCTTTGTCCCAGGTCCGATTTTCAGGAATTCACATCTCCCCTATCAGCGGCCCTGACCCCTCCTGCCCCGCTTGGCCCTCGCGACTCTCTACCCCCCCCCCCCCCCCCCCCCCAGCTAATAGAGTAACTAGCTCTATCTTTTCTGTCAGCTACTTAAACACCCACTCCCTGGTTAAACACCATTTAGAGATCTTCCATTTATTGGACTCCGAGAAACCCGACATACTCCTAGTGACGGAAACCTGGCTCAATGAGGAGTCAACCCCATACATTCTGGCAGCGGTGCCCCCGGGCTATTACATCCTCCAGACCAATAGATCTTCTGGTAAGCCAGGTGGGGGGTCGCAGCCATTGTTAGACACTCTATCAGGTTTTCATCCCTAGAGGTTGTCACTATACCATCAGTCGACTGCCTCATCTTAAGACTTCAATCTTCCTTGTCCTCTCTTATCTGTGTTCTTGTTTATCGTCCCCCCCCACCCCCCCAACACATGCCTGGCTTCCCGTCACTGTTCGGCGATATGCTCTCCCAACTGGTGATCAACAACTCAAAAGTGCTGATCGGCGATTTTAATTACTGGCCCTCGGATGCTAGGGAGAGCACTTGCTCTTCTGCCTTCACGGATCTCTTAGCGGGCATGAATTGCACTCAACATATCCAGTCGGCAACGCACATTAAAGGCCACGTCTTAGACCAGGTCTGGACGTCCAATCTGGAGATCTCCCAACCCCTTATTTTTCCCTGTCCGTGGTCTGACCACTCTATTATTACGTTTTCCCTGACTTTTCGCCCCCACACTAGTCAAACACCTACGGGGAATTTCTTGGCCAGGAACTGGAACAGGGCTGACCTCAATGAATTTTGTTCCTTACTTAGCGCCTCCTCCCCCGCCGAACATGACTCCCTAAACACTCAGGCTACCAGTATGAGGCACTGGCTTGAATCGGCCAGCAATATTGTGGCGCCACTCAGACGTCTTAAATTAAAGCGCCCCCATGATGCCCAGAGATGGTTCTCTGATGAGTTAAAAACAAAAAAACTTACACTCAGGCCGGCCGAACGTAGCTGGAGGCGTAATTATGCCCCAGAGAATAAATTGTTATTCCTGGCCCAGCATAAAGATTATAAGCAATCTATTCTCCAGGCAAAAACCCTGTATTTCTCTAAGAGGATTACTGACTCCGCCACCAAGGCAAAAGATATTTTTTCTATAGTGGAAGAGCTCACACCCCGATAGAGTGACTATTAAACCCCCCCCCCCTCTCAAGCACTTTCGACTCTCTTAACTCTTTTTTTGTGGAAAAAATTGCGAAAATTAAAAATATTATTCCTCTTCGCACCCCATCTTCTACTTCCATATTCCCCACTACATCTGCCACCAGAAACCCTCACACAGTGGCCCAGATACCCCTGATATCTGAGGAGGAATTCTTTGTCCTGTTAAAAAAGGTGGGTTCTGGCTCTCCCACAGACTGCTGCCCTCCCCATATTTTACGGGAGGCTTTTACTATCTGTCCCAACCCCCCCCCCCCCCCCCCCCCCCGGCACTTCTTAACAATTCCCTTCGGCTTGGCCTGGTCCCTGACTCCTTCAAAACAGCCGAAGTGGTACCCATCTTGAAAAAGCCTAATGCGGACCCCTCCTTAATGAGCAACTTTCATCCTATTTCTCTGCTCCCCTACCTTAGTAAAGTCCTGGAGGTCCATGTCACTAACTTTTTGAGTTTGTTTATCGAACATGCCCAGTTCCTCGACCCGCAACAGGCTGGCTTTAGGCCAGCCCATTAGACTGAGTCAGTTATCCTTTCAGTAATGGAGGAGCTGAGGAGAGGAGCGGACCTTGGGATCAGCCAGGCCTTGGTGCTCATGGATTTGTCAGCTGCCTTCGACACGGTCGACCATGATATTTTGGTCGGCCGTGTCGGAGACGCTGGCATCCGGGGGCCGGCCCTTGAGTGGATCCACTCCTTCCTAAGCAACCGGCCATCAGGCTGTTCGCCTTTCCAACTACTCAGCGGATAAAGTTAAGCTGACATGTGGCGTCCCCCAGGGCTCCTCCCTTTCTCCCCTCCTTTTTAACCTATATCTGACTCCCCTCATCCGGTCTTTACGGGGTAGCAATGTCATTGCTTTTAACTATGCTGATGACATCCAGGTAGTCTTTGACATTGACTCCTCCGACCAATCAATTTATAATTTTCAGTCTACCTTGTGTCTTATTGGTAACTGGATGAAGGACAATCACTTAAAACGTAACCCTGACAAGACCGAGCTGGTCTTGGTCGGAGGTACCTCCAATCCCTGGAACTCTAACTGCTGGCCTTCCAGCTTTGGCTCCCCCCTCCCTGCCCCGTCAACTCAGCAAAAAGTTTAGGAGTCATCATTAGCAAGGACCTTTCCATGAAGCCCCAGATCAGTGCCGTGGTATCTTCTTGTTTCTTCCATCTTCGGAAGATCTGTAAGATCTCCCGATTTTCTAAGCACGGAGGCCCTGACTCTGGCTCTGTTGGCCCTTGTAGTCTCTAGGATTGATTATGCCAACTCACTTTATGTTGGCATCCCGGCGTACCAGCTAAATCGCTTACAGCTGGTACAGAATCAGGCCGCGAGACTAATCTTCCATCAGCCCAGACACCTTCATGTTCGCCCCTTGCTTAAAGCCCTCCATTGGCTTCCAGTGGCCAAACGCAGCAAATTTAAACTTGGCTGCATCATCTTTAAAACCCTGGCTTGCCTTGGCCCTGTTTTTATTTCTTCTCTTCTTCACCGCTATTTTCCTTTGCACAATCTTCGTTCTTCACACTTGGCCCTACTTATAACTCCCACTTTCAACCGCAAAAAACATGGTGGTCTCAGATTTTCTTTTCTTGCCCCTTCCTGTTGGAATGCACTACCCTTGGGGCTGAGACTCACTTCTTCTTACCCTCACTTCAGATCCCTTCTGAAAACTTTACTGTTTAGTCAAGCTTATGGATAACCACTCTTTCTTAAATTTTCTACACTGCTGAATGTTTACCCTGTGCTCACAGCGCCATAAAACCGTTGGGTGTAAGTGCGCTATAAAAGTACTTATAACATAACAAATACAATAAGAGTCCTCTCTTTCACCTTACTTACTCTATTATTTGATCATTTCTTCATATTATAAACATTGCTGCCATGTTCCACACAGGGGTACATGACTGGTAAATATAATTGTGTGCGTAAATGTTGAAAGTATAAAGGTAAATATCATCGTTGCAATGGTTTCAGACCAAGAGCTTTTCTTAAGACCAGAATACCCCATTTACTCACTTTCTAAAACAACCTCTTTATGACAACTGCCTGTGCTTTTATAAAATACTACTTGTATCATGAATTTATATGCACACATGTAGACACACACTTGTGAAAATTAATGTGCAACAAAACATCAGTTGGAACTAAAAAGGAAAATTTCAGGTTATAGCCTTAAGAGTAAGTGACTTGAGAAAATATTTATTACTAATTCTCATGAGAAAACATCATGGCGTATGAAGAACCGGAATATGTAATATGCTGTTTATTATCATTGTTTTGCTTTTTTTTGTTTTTTGAAGACATTTCTATTTCTTATGTAGGTGAAATGCTACGCTGTTTGGTTATTTGTAGTAAAAGAACAAAAGCAGTGCTTAATTATGGAGATAAGTGTGAGAGAGACTCTTTTTGCAAGCTCCCCCGTATACTTTTTGCCCTACTGTTGCTGGATTTAGTGCTGTGAAATGACTCTGTAGTGCCTGTGGAGGCTGCATTCTAGGCCTCGGTACTTGCACATCTCCGGACACTTAAAAGACCTCCACTGGCTTCCCGTCAACAAAAGAATTACTTTCCGCCTTCTCACCCACGCACACAAAGCCCTCTACAATCTAGGACCCGAATGCCTCAACACTAGACTGTCATTCTACAAACCCACCCGCCAACTAAGATCGTCCAATCAAGCCCTCGCCGCAGTCCCGCGCATCCGAAAATCCACCATGGGCGGCAGATCATTCTCATTCCTTGCTGCCAAGTCGTGGAACTCACTCCCCACTCACCTCCGCCTTACTCAAAACAACATCTCCTTCAGAAAAGAACTTAAAACATGGCTATTCGACAAATAATGATCCCCTCCCCAAGCGCCTTGAGACCCTCTGGGTGAGTAGTGCGCTATACAAATGCTCGAACTTGAACTTGTAGTCTGACCCTTAAAGGTGTATGTCTAATTGGCATATCGCCAATTGGACTACAACACTTATTGTGCCATCACGAGTGTCACAGGTGTAACATCTATCCCACACTGCCATTGCAGGCTGGGAAAGCAGCTTTAAAACTGCTAACTCAACTGTGCCATTTCAACCTGTGGCAAAGCTAAAACCTTCCTTTTTAATATTTGTAAGTCGCACCTAAGGTAGGTCTAGCAAGCCTCAAAGGCAGGGTGCATTATATTAAAGAGCAGGATATCAGTTATGTTTTACATGTCTTGACAGCGAAAACCCTGCATTGTCGTTTTCACTGCATTAGCCCCATCGGTTAGTATGGAGTTACACACTGACAACTCAGTATTGCTATCTTCCAAATGGGACTAATAAAGTTGGAACTTTATTGTTTCAAAGGAATCATTGCATTAAATCCAACTTGATGTGTAAGTCGAGTTTAATGTAACTGTTTTATAAATGGAACATTTTGAAAGGTGTCACTTGGTTGCCCAAAACTTTCCATTAACCGCGGGAGCGGGCCTTTAATATAGCCTTATAACCCGCCGTAGCGGCTATGCCGGCTATTAAAGGCCCACTACCGCGTTAAAGGCCCGAGCCGAAGGCGAGGGACTTTATCAAAGTAGCGGGACTTTAATAAACGGTATAGCCCTGCTATGAAGGGCAATAAGGCTATTAGAACATTCTGCCACTAGAGGGAAGAATGTTCTAACAAATAAACAAAGGCCTTTTGAAGTTCCGAGCTTCGAGAGGCCTTTGTAAGACATCGGACTGTTGCTCTGCGGGCCTTTACTGGCCTGTAGAAGCAGGGAGAACTCCATTGTCTCCATGGAGCTCCCAACATTCCAATGTTCTAATAGCCGGCATAGCCCACTACGGCGGGCTACAAGGCTATAATCATTTAGCTTCAGTAGAAAGTTGGGGGGGGGGGGGGTTAGGCTAAGCTGTCTTATAACATGACTGGGCTTTTTATGGTATATGGTGTGTAAACCGTGTATGCTTTTGTTGTCTAATTGTGGCACACATACTACATCTTGGAGCGCGATAACGTAAATAAATACTATAAACTTCCTTTGTGTCTCTTGTTTATCTTATTGTGGACAAGTACGAGTAAGAGAGTGAAAGGGTGTGTCCTGTTAAGACGATCCCTGAGTGGGTCGAAAGTGGCAACGTACTTGTTTCTCTGTTTCTTCCAAAGTTGATGGGCAATTGGTAGTCCTATTAGGATGGGGTTGCTCTTTTTTTAGACTGACAACCTGGTTTCTCGAGCACAGAGAGAAAAGTCATTATAAAACTGATTTTTCAAGGAGAGTGTAGCCCCAAGGTAGCCACACCTATTAGATGGGCTAGAAATCTCCACACACAGAGAGAAAGGTCCAGCCATGTTGAGTTGTTAGAATTGTGTACTATGGGATATCATGCCACATGTAAAACATTTTTTTTTTGGGTTGAGTGGAGTGTTAACTCTTCTCAAGCAACAACCACAATCCTTGTCCGGTGAACCACAAAAGGTCACCAGATTTAACTGTGCTTAATCCTCTGGTAGCGTTGCACAAAAGCAGTCAGGTTTAACTTAGATGCACTGTGGTGGGTATTTATGCAGCACACAAACCGTAATCAAGTGGAAAATGCCACACAAATAGAATACCATTCAATAAACATAATTTCTGAAATACAAATTACATTCAAGCAGCAGAACTGGAGTTATGAATTTTTAAAGTTTAAGGTGGAAAATAGCCCCAAAAAGAATTAAGTACTTACGACTGGTGTCTGGTCGCACAACACCAGGGCGATGGAGCACGGTTCAGCTACATGGAGTGGATTGGGCCCGATCTCGGCGTACCTTCAGATTTAGAACACATTTAAAGAACAAGTTGCTGAGACTTTAAAGCTCAGCGGGGTAGTGCAGCTGGTGTACTCAAAGGTGCCTTGCCCCACATCGTCGCCAGGGAGAACGGGGTGAAGATTTTTACGTTCTGACTTTGTCTATTTTTCAGAAGTTGAGATTAATGAAGCTGCAGGCTGTAACTGACAAGGGCTTCACAAGGCCGGATACCCCTTCTGAGAGGGGCAGCTGAACAGGATTTGCTGCTACGGAAAAGAATATAGCCCGAGTTACCGCAAAATCAGGCCGACTGGCGATGCACCTCGGACGGATCGGCAAGCAAGTAGCTCCTGGTCTCCAGTTAGTTCTCAGACCACGTTTTGGTGGAAAATGTTGTAAGTACCACGTTTTAGGGTTAGGCTGGTACAGCACCTTTAGCACCACTTCCAAGGATCCAGGACTTGTTGGAAACCACTTAAGGGACACGGCTCACCTTAGGCAGGGTCCAGGTGCCGGTTCAAGGTTGTTGGAGGTTGTTGTGTCCCTGTAGCTCAGAACAGGAGGCCAACCAATTAACCCTTGGAGTCTCTCTGTTTTGTCCTGTGTTCAAGCAGCAAGGCAGTGAACTGAATAGTGGGTCTGAGGGTCCAATATTTATACT
Source organism: Lissotriton helveticus (assembly GCF_964261635.1). Classification (NCBI taxonomy): domain Eukaryota; kingdom Metazoa; phylum Chordata; class Amphibia; order Caudata; family Salamandridae; genus Lissotriton; species Lissotriton helveticus. The sequence goes on from NC_136063.1 coordinate 82,358,558, forward strand.
TGGTTCCAGCATTTGAAGTGGGAGAGACTAGTAGGTCTTTCTACATCTGGTTCAGTAGATTTCTCCAATTCACCTGCTCTCTCTCCAAGAGGTCTAGGGTGACAAAATATTGGTGTCAAGTTATTTGTGAGTGTCAAGTTCTTTGTGAGTGTCCCTTTGAAATGTAAGTCTGCCACTCCTCTTATACTGCCAACACCTTGTCCTCCCCTTGCCTCACTGTCTGGGAGAAATACAAAAATTGCGCTCTAATGACAGTCATGTGACCCAGAACACAGGCTGTAGGCACCAAATGGCTAGGACATGAAAATGTAGTAGTTAATCACAAGGAGGGACGAGGGATCAAAATCTCCGTTTCATTCCCCGTAATAAGTTTATAGATTCATCAATAGAGAAACGGATACTGGGTACACCTTATGACCATTGGTGCAAGGAACAAAGATCAGAGTAGCCTCAAAAAACTCTATGTTATGATTGGAAGGAGGTGCGGTATATCTGGTTCATCCGCCCCACATTAGAGTTATGGCAGTTATCATTGGCTACTCCGAAGTGGTAAATTTGCCAGCCTCAACCCGAGGCGCCTCTGGTCTAGGGTGCAGCATCCAGAGAAATTGAGTGAAAAAAGTGTAAAAGTAAATTGTGCAAAAAAGGAATTAATCGTTAAAAAATGGTAAACAACCCGGAGGTTTTTTAATGAAGGTTGTTTTTACCACTCGCTTAAAAATAAGTGATACTCCTTGTGGACCAAGTTACTAGGACCAGTAGTATAATCAAAAGGCTACGTCGACATGTTTCAGCTCCTTGGGCCCGGATGGGTCTATGGAGCTTTCGTCAGGACTAACAAACATAAAAATTCGTACTTACACAATTCGTGTAGTGGTTTTTCGGCTTTAGATACACTTATTTAGGTTTATGTAATTTTAGGAAATTCTCCTTCACAATCTTGTATTCAAGAAGTGCTCTGCTACATCGGGGTGTCGCTTTTAGGATTTAGGAGCCCAGAGCCGCGTGTTGCTAGGATTCCTGCCTTGTGCTGACTCTGCCCCGGGGCATGAAAATGCCAACTTTCTAAAAGTGGTATTTTCAGAATTGTGAATTTAAATCTGACTTTAATAATGAAGAGAATTTTAAATTACAATTCTTTATAGACCAAACATGTCATGTCTACCTATTCCCAAATAAAATTCATCACTTATTTGATGTAGTACGGTAGCCCAACATTATCCTATGGGAGAGGTAGGCCTCACAGTTATGAAAAAACTATTTTAGAATTTTTCACTACCAGGACATGTAAAACAATTAAGTACATGCCCCATGTTTTAAATACAATGAACTCTGCCCTATGGTCTATTAGGGGTTGCCTTATGGATATGAGAAGTTTTCGAATGGAAGGTTTAGGCTTGGATAAAATCTTGATTTTGGCAAGCTGAATGGGCAGTTTAAAAAAGGGTTATATAAGTGAGTGGCACAATAAGTGCTGCAGTCCCACCAGTAGCATTTAATGTATAGCCACTTTACCAGGGATGTATGAGTAAATTAAATGTGCCAATTAGTGTAAGCCAGTTTTACCATGTTTTAAGGTGCAAGTACTTTAGCACTGGTAAGCAGCAAAAAAGTGCACAGTGTCCTAAGTCCAACAAAAAATAATGGAAACTGGAGGGGAGCAGGCAAAACATTTGGGGAAAAGCACACCAAAGACTGTTCTAACTTGTTTTCCGTGGCTGGAAGATGAGATCTCTACCCACACTCCTGGAGAGTTCTTATTATTAAGGCTAAAGAACCAAAATGAACAATCAGCATTGGAGTGGTCATAACCAGGACAGTGACCCACTGTAAAGTCCATTTGCTTTAGCGAGATGGACCACTTCAATAGTTTGGGATTCTTACTTCCTCATCTGCAGGAGCCATCTAAAGGGACTGTGGTCTGTCTGAACTTGGAAGTGAGTCCAAAACAGATATGATCTCAGCTTCTTCAGTACCCAGACCACAGCAAAGGCTTTTCTCTCAGTAGCACTCTGCCTTCTGGAGAATAGCCTGCTGCTTATGAAGGCTACAGGTTGGTCTAGACCCTCCTCATTTAGCTGTGTAATCACAGCCCCGTGCCTTGTTCTGAAGCATCTGTCTGCGCAATTAAATCTTTGGAGAAGTCAGTTGCTTTGAGTACAGGTGCCTTACATACAGCCTCCTTGAGGGTATCAAAGGCTTAGTGGCGAGCCTCAGTCCAGGTCTTTTTCTTGGGCTTTTTCCTAGCAGGTATCTTGCCCTTTCCCCCTAGGTGCCCCAGATACACCACAGATCCTTGCCCTATCTAGCACTTGCTGACCTTGATAGTCAGTCCAGCCTGTAGCAGAGCCTGAAGCACCTCCAGTCGGTGGAGCAGTTGATTTTCCAACTGGAGCTGAAGACAGATATGTCATCCAGGTAGGCGGCACTGAATTCCTCCATATCGGCCAGGACCCTGTTGACCAACCTCTGAATGGTGGCAGAGTCATTCTTTAACCCAAAGGTCATCACTCTAAATTAGAAGTGGCTCTCTGGAGTGGACAATGCAGATCTCGCTTTAGCCCCCTCGGTTATGGCAACTAGCAATACCCACAAGTTAGATTAAAAGTACTCAGTAGCTTGGAAGCTCTCAACCTATTTATGAGCTAATCGGCTCGGGGGATGACATGAGCATCAGTGTTGGGAACGGAGAGGGGACCCTTATAATCCACATACAACCTGATTTCTCTCCTGGTGGTGTGGCTTTAAGTATCAGCACCACTGGGCTGGACCAGCGACTATTGAAGTGCTCAGTCACCCCCAATTCAAGCATCTTGCACACGTCTTCCTTAATGCTAGCCCTCACCCTGTTACACAGTCTGTAGATTTTGTTCTTTACAGGCATGCTGTCTCCAGTATGTATATCTTGAGTAAACAACTGTGTAAGCCTTGGGGTGTGGGAGAACAGGCAAGCAAATTGTCCCTGCAGCTGGTGACAGCCCCCCACTGTTCTGGGGGTCAGGATAGGGAAGAGGTTGACATCTTCCACTGTCACTGCCTACTCCTTGGAAGATAGAAAGTCAGGGGGGGTGTAATTATCCTCTTCCACCCCATTATCTGTCAAAAGGAGTATGGTGACTACCAACTTCCCATAGTGTGGTTTGAGGCGAGTAACATGATCTACCATTAAGGGGTTTCTGGGGTCCTGAGGTCCACCATGTACCTCTTTTTCTCCTTCACCTCATAAGGCCCTGATCAGCAGTCTTGGAGGGCCCTGGGATCAACTGGCTCCATAACCCAAACCTGTTTTCCAGGCAGAAACGCCACCAGGGGGGGCCTTCTGGTCATTCCAGGGCTTCATTACCTCCTAACTGGCTTCAGATTCTCAGAGGCCTTTTTCCAGAAGCACTGCATCTGGTTTCTAAGAGACAATATTTAGCTAACTACATCGTGGGACTTCATGAGAGCTTGCTCCCACCCCTCCTTCACCAGATTGAGAGGTCTCCTAGCAACGTGGCCATACAAGAGTTCAAAGGGACCGAACCCTACTCTTTTCTATGGAACCTTCCTCTAGATGTAAATAAAAAAGGCATGGCAAGAGGACATCCCACTTCTTCCTCATGGGCTCTGGTAAGCCCATTATCATGCATTTAAGGTTCTTGTTGAACATCTTAACAAGCCCATTGGTCTGAGGGTGATAGGATATGGAGGCTTATAATTCACTCCACTGTCATCCACACTGACTTCTTGTCTCAGTAGAAGCATATGGGAGGTGGATAAAAGGAAATGTAGTTCGAAATTCAGCATAAGTTGCTGGTGGCTGGGGAAGATGTTTGTATACTTGTTTCCGCTGCTCATTAAAGAGAGTTTCCTGCTGATCAGTGTTGTGTTTTTGCTACAGTTGACCTACCCCAAAAAAAGGAGTCCCCAATATTAATTGACACCCATGCTTCTTGGCCTTCATTAATCACCTCCCAATACCTGAATTGGGTAGAAAAGCATACCCTTCAGAAAAATGCAGTACTACAGAAAAGCATCCACTGCTTCAGGACTTTGAACTGGTCTCCAGCTGAAATATATTAGATGCTGGATGGTCAACCATGGCTCAAATAGATCTACCTTCAGAGGAGCTCAGACTCTGGAAATGTAATCAATTGGTATTTAGGAGAATCCAATCACTGTAATCCTGGAATTCTTGAGAATTCCACAGCAATCCCATTACCCTAAACTGGTAAAAACTCTGCGATCACCGAGATTTATACAATAATTCCCGAACTCTACTGCCAACTCAATCTGCTTCTTCTATCTGCTTCCCCCGTAGAAAATATTTTAGTTGTTTGTTACACATTATTTATCTATAGAAGAATTGCAATTTTGCCTACATGGTCTGAAAAACAGTGAAGTGCAATCAGACCTGCTTTCAAACCTGAATCATTTATATGGGACAATCTCTCTCTTTATTCATTTACCTCCAATGTGCAAACTGTCTAATCTTGATCCGCAACCATGTTAACTTTAATCCAATTCTACAACATACTCTGGGGACGCACCAAAGATAGCTTCCTTGGTCTAGGCTTCGAAGGTGTCGAAGCACCCTCCAAATTCCTCTCTAACTTATTTTGCCAAAGACAAATAATTGCCGTACCAAGCTCCTTTCCAAAGATGATTCGCTTTCAACCTTTAAAGAGTGCCAAGACGCCTGCGGGCATTTGTTGCGCTCTATAAATTGAACAATCAAATCAAATTAAAGACACCATTAATGAATGGGACTGCCTGAATAGAATGGCAGGAGACCCAAAACGCAAGCACGCATTCTAAAAGGAAACTGAGCCAGATTTAACAAACAATGATTCATTTCACTTTCTTGAAAGGAAGACTCGACAGTGCTGAAAACACAAACTCCGGTTTTCGCTTGGGGCTATGATTGATTTTTCCAGATTTATTAGAAAACCTGAACCCTCCAACATATCTGCATATTCTCCAATGATCTACGAATTTTCCCAAATCCTAAGACGTCATTAGAAAGTTGTCCAGATACATAATCAAACGCACACCTCGCTCGCTCAACCATGCTGCTACTAGTCTCATTTCCTTTGTGAAATACCAGGGTGCCGATGTCATGCCAATAGGTAAACAGAATAATTGGTAAAGATGACACCCCATCTGAATTGGAGCTAACACTATGAATCATAAAATATGCATCCCTCAGATCCAATTTCACTGATCAGGCTCCCTCCTGAAGGATATCTCCAAGTTGATTGGGTCCATCCATCTTGAAATGTTGATATTCCACAAACCAATTCATATTTCTTAAATGTATCCCTGAACGCCATCCTTTGTCCTTCTTTTTTACTAAGAACAGGAACTCAGGAGTTTTTTTTGGCTCTTCCGGCATGTGTACTGCATCTTTGTCCAAAATATGAGCCACTTCTAAATCCACCGAGATCTCTGGTCCGGTGAGAACTCTACCATGCGTAGTGTTCTGTCCTGTCACGGATTTCCCACAAATTGAATCACAGAACCATTCATAGTTTGCAGCAGCTGTGGGTCGCCTGTTCTCAATTTCCAATTGGCTGGAAACAGATTTAATCTTTCATCCTTCTTTCCTTGAGAAGTAAAAGTGAGAATCTTCACATTTACCCTGGGACATAGATTTGCTCTTCCTCTTCCTGATCGCTCTCTACTCGACGTCCGTCTTTGTGGGAAGAATCCTGCATTAGAATGGAATTTATGAAACACCCTTCTTCCCCAACAATTATACTGTGACCTCTGGAAAACACAGCTGGATTAATGTTTCCTTCCTTCGGCCTTTTCAAAACTCCACTGCCCCCCAAAGACTCTCCTTAAGTAACTTTGAGCCTTCTCCAAAGCAGTGAACTTGGAGACATAATTGCCAATTGTCTTCATAATACTGTCAACAAACAGAAGGCCTGTTGAAAGCTCCACAAATTCCCTCTTAGCAAGTTTGCCCAGGTCAGGGCTAATACGCATAATAATGGCTTTACAGATCTCAAAAATGAAAGCCACATTAGCAGCTCCCACTAATCATATTCCTTGTTGGCTCCATCCATGCCGAAAATCTACCTGCACCTCTTTACAATTCACCTCTTTAGCTGTCATTCTAACCCTCACCTTAAGAGAGATGCAAGACATATTCATCCACCTCATCACTGTCACCAACCAGAAGACCCGTTGAATGCTCCACGAGTTCCCTTTTTAGCAAGCTTGTCCAGGTCAGGGCTATTAGGCTTCAGAAAGGCTACATCTCTCAAAAATGAAAGCCACATTAGCAGCTCCTGCTAAACGTATAGCTTTTTGGCTCCATCCGTGCAGAGATTTTACCTGCACATCTTTACAATTTGCCTCTTTGGTGTTATCCAAGATCGTAGCTACAGCCTGTGCGTAGTGCGCAGGATGCCGCTATGGGCAGCTCCACAAAGTGACAAACAAACTTAGCAGAGTTCCACAAGTGACGGAGAGCAGTGTGAGCTGCCGTTCATGGTGGTCTTTCTGCCGCTCGAGTAGAAATTCTACCCGAGTAGTACGCTTGCGCTCACCAATTTACAGTTGTAGAGGGCAAGCGGGGAATACAACTCTGCTGCACTGTGTGGAGCAGAGTTTCTGCACTCTGCAAGCTCCGCGGAGTGCAGAAAACACTGCAAACTATGCAAACTGAGCAGGGTTCACCACCCAGGCCTACCTAGCTATAGGTCCTACCACTTCAGGAGCACAGTCCTTACACTGCTTCAGTCCTCTATCTAATCTTTTCCTTGGACAGCTACCCAGTGAAATGGAAAAAAAATATTATATCTGGATCTAGGCCTGGAGTTACACAAACCTTATTTTCTACCTCTAGCACTCTGCCCTCATAACATTCCTAACTTCTTTCCATGGGTTTCTCATCAAAAAGGCCATATATGTGTCAAAGGCCACCACTCGCGCTTCGTGGATGACGAACATCAACAAGACTAAATATCAACTCGGGCAAAGAGTTTCTAATTTCACATTCATTCCCTATATTTATAGTGAAATTTCACTCCAAGCTGTCATTCCAACCCTCTCCTTAAGAGAGATCCAAAACCTATTCATCCACCTAATCGAAATAACCTTTACAATCACTGTGACAAGTAGTATTGGCAGCCCCTTCCAAGTACCACACATCAGGGGTTAGACGAACGCATTTTACAGCGGGTATCCACATCACAGCTCTAAAATACTTTAGTCCTGCATATTCCAGCTCTCCTGTGCTTCGGCTTGCTATGCACTGTGGCCTGTGCTGTTTTCTGTATAATTAGTTTAAGTGTGTATTTACTTATTGTAATTACTGTCTCTGTTATTATGTGGGTCATAACATATTTCTTCATGGTATATTATCAGTTGTACTTACCTGCTAGCAGTGGCGTAGTGAAACTTGAGGGGAGCCTCCTGCACAGTACATGCAGAGGGCCCCCAACACTCCGGATCCAGTTTGGATCTCTCAGGCCAGGGACCTGCCAGTGTCAGAAGGGACCCCCTCCCTCCTCACTCCCCCACATCACGGGAGCTGCAGGGGCTTTTATTATGCCACTACCTGTTTGTAAAATGTTGATGGGGTGCATCTTCTAGTGTCCTCCTATGTTCCGTTTCTGGAACGAAGGCTGCTGGTGATGGCAGCTGCAAGTGGATTGCAGGACATACAGGACACAGGTTGATGGGCTCGCTTTTCTGGCTTATTTGCTTAAAAAAACACGTCAACTTACCAACAGTACAGGAACTATTCATTTCATGGGACACTACCCCTACTGCCTGCTCCAGGCAATTATGTTCTCTGCCAGGCCAGTATTTGTTGCTATGGTCACAGTGGCTAGGTGTCATTCACCAATACTTTGTAATTATTCATTTCCACAGCTTTTTTTCTTTTTTAAGACCAATTGAGCAGTTGCCAGCCCGGGGTTCTCCGAGCCACGTGGGTCTGGTGTCACTAAAACAAACGGTAAATGCCAGATCTAGCCGATGAGGATCTCTCGCACCTTCTAGTTTGAAAGTTTATTTATTTGGTTAGGGCAGTTAATTAAAACCATTGCTATAAAATATCGACATTAGCACAGTTATCACTTCAAGAAACAAAACTGGAAAGATACACTGTCAGTTTTAAAAGGTCTATACGTATAAAAACAGTCTTATCGTTACCAGTGTTATCACACTGGTGCTTTCGCCCAAACATAAAAAATTAAGACAGGAGTTGCTAAACCAGGGGGCAAAAATAGTCTGTGATAAGTTTTTGGGGTGGAGGGACAGGAAGCGCTGGGTCCGGGGAGGGTAAAAAGAGATTAACCAGAAGTCTCACAAATTTTCCAATCCTAGCGAGCGCTTGAATGTTGTGGAGGTAAAGCACAGGGCTGTCGCCTCCAAGCATGACCTAACGCCCCAATTTAAAAATAAGGGTTTTAGGAGTGATCTTCTGGGGGCATCCATGGCAGGGCAACAGCACAGAAGATGCAGCCATGATTCGGTGTGGTATGTGCACAGTCTGCAGCCCCCCCCCTCCTTTGAGAGAGCCCATCTGTAAGAGGCCGTAGAGCAAAGGCCTAGGAGGCGCACAAACATTATATTCTTCCGTGCCACTGCGTTCAGGTTTTCTAGCGGATAGAATTGCGGTACCCCAGTCTGGTATGAGGCATTCAGGGAAAACAGGGCCGTAGGTGTATTTAAAGCCTGGAGGTCCGTCCGATGGGAGATTAGTTTCACCTGCTTGTTGATGACTTTTTTCCAGACTGAGTATGGAATAGTGTCTGAAGTTAGCAGTGAGTTGTCAATCTCTAGCGATTTAATGGCCTTTGTAATCTGACCATTCCATGGATTTCCAGGGCTGGTAAAGATATTTTTTAGGAGGAATTTTAGGGTGGTGTCTGCAGCTTTTAGTGACCTTATGAAATATTTCAAATTATCTGCCTCACAATAGATGGACTGTCTTTGTAGACCCAGCTCCAGACGTAGTCTTGCCCTCTGAATAAATTTCGGAAGGTGAAAGATTTTTTTATAGATGGAAACTTGGGCGTGGTCAAGACTAGCAGAGCAGGCGCCAGGGAAGGCCTGATGTCCATAGTTTAAGGCAGGGAGAAGTGTAGCTTTGATCACCTTCAGAATGGGTTCTGCGGAAGGGCTGCTCAGAGACTGGTTCAGTCGAGTCAGGGAGTATGTTATTGCTCCAGCTCTTTTTTTCAGGACAGCTAAGTGAGCTGATGGTCTAGAAGTCTCGCAGAACCATACTCCCAAATAATTATATTTTGAAGTTGGGTTTATCTTTGCGGGCCCAATGGGCCACCTCAGACTTCTCTTGTTCTTACAGCTGCCGAATATCATCACCTTGTTTTTTTCTTGATTAATTTTTAGTGCATTGGCGGTATTGTATGTGTGGAGCTTACTTAGTGCTCGTTGCAGCCCCGATTTTGTCTGGTCCATTATGACAATATCATCGGCATATTGTAGAATATGCAGATTCCTTTTTGCAAGGCCCAGCTTTGGCGGGAGAAGGTTGCTCTTTTCCAGGTATGTTCCCAGGTCAGCATTGTAAAGATTGAACAAAAGAGGGGCAAGAACACAGCCTTGCTTCAAGCCGTCTCCAATGACAATTTTTCTGGAGACTGTCTTTGGGCCAGTTTTAATTCGCACCCAGGTGTTCTTGTGCAGGGAGATTAGGGCTCCTAGTAGGCTCTGTGGGATCCCCCATTTGTCCAGTTTCCTCCATAGAATGTCGCGAGACACTTTGTCAAAGGCTGCGCTGTAGTCTATAAAGCAGCAGTATAGTGGAAGATGGTTTTTTTGTGCTGCCTGTTGACTCAGAAAAGCCAAAGAAATGATGTTATCTATGGTGGAGGCAGAGGACCGAAACCCTGTTTGGAAGTAAGGTAGAATGTTGTTTTCTGCTACCCAATCTTCTAAGAGCTTGAGAATACACCGGGCATATGCCTTCGCCTCAAGATCTAATAGGGCAATAAGTCGGTAGTTGGCTGGGAGTGTGGAGTCTCCTTTCTTAAATATGGGGCATAAGATCGAACCTAGCCAAGAGTCTGGAAGCTGACAAGTCTTAAACACGTTGTTGTATCATGAGGCAAGAAGTGCGGCCCACTCCTCCAGAGCGCATTTGAATACCCCAGGAGGGAGGCCAATGGGCCCGGGAGCCCCATCGTTTTTCATGACCTTCAAATATTTGGAGACATCAGCTGCAGAGGTCAACTCATGGATCTCTGTCAGGGTGGGGTCGGCACCGTCTCTAAGTTCGATCACCACGGGGTCCGCCGTGTCACAGCAGTATAATTGAGTTACATGTTGGACCCAGTCTTCTTCGCAAACTGCGTTCCCTCTGTTGTTATTCGACGAGCGGAGCTTATTCATGTAGTTCCAGAACTGGGACAGGTTTTTGCCCCTTAACAGGGCGAATATTTGTATCCACTCATTCTGATCTTTTAGTCTCTTAGCAGCCCATACTGATTTTCTGAAGTCCTTGCGCAGTAGAACCATGTTATTGGCGGAGTGTGCTGTACCGTTCAATTTGTACAGGCGCTCGGCCTTCCTTAGGGCTTTCCTTTTGGTGGCTAGCTCTGGTTCATAGGTCCGCTTTGAGCGCGGCCCGTGGGATTTATGTTGAGCCTTGGGACCCGTTAAGAGATCTTGCAATTTTATAATAGCGTTATCCCATCGACGATGTAGGTCAGTGATAGAGTTGTGCCTGAAATTAGGAGTTTCTCCTGTAAGCCAGATGCCCACTTTGGCGGAGCCTGATGTATCCCATTTGATTCTTCTAACTACTCTGTGTAGTTCTGCCAGCGTTGAGTGCCCCACCACTGTTATTTCAGCGGCGTCCGGTGCTAGCAATTGCATTGTTACCGTTAAGGGGTTATGGTCACTCTCGTGACGGGGAGGAATTTCCATCCTAGTTAATTTATTTCCCAGTAACAGTGAAAGGAAAATATAGTCAATTGTCGAGATGTTCTTAAAAGTTGGTGAGAAATGAGTCCCAGGATTCTGTTCCATTCTAATTTGCTTTGCTGAGCATAGATTGTGATTAATTAGGAATGTTAACATGAGTTCTTGCTCTTTGGTTCTGATGGCAGGGCGGGCGTTAGTAACCAGATCTTTGATGTTAAAATCCCCTAATAGCAGAACCTCGGTGGATGCAAATTCCAATAACAGATCTTCCAGATGTTTAATCAGTCGCTCTGTGGCAGTTACTTTTGTAGATTTCGATGAATTGTGGTAACAGTTGATTAGAAGCAAGGAGAAGGCCTTGCCTGAGGATGAGAGGCCGGTAATTAATAGGGTCTGCCCTGTCATTAAGTTCCGAAGGATGGGGGTAGCCACTATCTTACACCTGTGCTTGATGAAAGTAGAGAGACCCCCAGAGGGTCTTCCATGGGCTTTGACCTGAGTAGCTGGTTGGAAAAGTTCATAATAGCAGAGGAAAGGTGTTGGGGCTAGAGACCAAGTCTCCTGTAGACAGATGATGTCACTCTTGTTCAGATAATCCACAGCTGTTTTAGAAGCGATCGTTGACTTTAGCCCAGCCACATTCCAGGACGTAATAGTCAGATTATAATCTGACCAGTTGACTTCCCGTTAGGAGGAGCACTGCCAGGCAGATGTGTTTGCAAACTCTGGGTGAGAATGCCCGTGGCGGTTATCAGTGACATGGGCGGGGCGACTCAATTTGCAGCTCACCAGGCGATGGTTGTTATTACATGAAATGTTTATAAAATTATCCGCTTTCGTGGCTTCTGGGAGCCAGGCATGAGTTGCGCCCCTTGACCCCTTCAGAACACTAATTTGCTGCCTCGTAGGGGCCGCTGGAAGGAGAACCTGTGGATATTTTTGTTGTGTAGGCACCCACATTTCTATGCCCCAGTTTTCAAATATACTTGCTTCACCAAGAATTGCATCCCTTATGTATACCCGGGACCACGTTGTTAAGGTTGCCTCTGAGCCCCCTTTGCCTGGTATTGAGACAAACTTGACCAAGGTAAGGTCCGAAGAATTGACCCCAAACAGCGCTGGAACGTTGTTAAGTAGCCGAATAAGGTTGTTTCTGTTGAGGATGTCATGTGGGCCCTTATGGGCATAATGGGGGAAGAAGACAAGTTCAGCATCTTTTTGCAGATTTTGGTGGTTCTGACTCCTCGGTAATTCAATCAAGGATGCGGTCCCCTTCAGTTGTTGGGGTCGTGTTTCAGATGAATTATTGTTCCCCTCCTGATGGCTTTTTGCTCCCGGGGCATGTATGGGTTGGGGCTGAAAAAGCCTCTGTATTTGTATAGAGGAGTCCCCGCAGTCTTTGATTGGAACTTCTGGCATGTGGCACGTAGAACAGTTCATCCCTACACCCTCTGGTGCAATTTGGGGTTCTCCTTTCAAAACATTTGCCTGTCCCTTGCCATTAATTCGGCTGTTCCAAGCGCCTAGTAGTGGAGCTGCAGGATGTGCAGTGTTGTTCTGGCTCCCAAGGCCTAGGTCATGGGTAGCAATTCCTTTGATTTTGCTCGGCAGGGATCCGTACGTTGCCATTGTGGAGTATAGTTCGCTGACTTCCAGAACCGGGGGTGATTCCACCGGCATACCCTGTATCGGTGGCACCGTTTGTTCTGTGGTGTCATTATTGCACACCTGGGTCGTGCTTGTCCCAATAGTTTTAGTGTTAGGTTTTAAGGCCAGATTAAAAATTGGATAATACGGAAGGTTCTTGGGTTTGATGGCTGGGATACTAAGAGCCGCTGGCCCGTCAAGCCCCACTCTCCTTTTCGCTAGACGTTGTTTTTTGGATTGTTTTTTCAGTTTCTTTCTCTCCCTCCTTGATAGTGAAGGTTTCATTGGGAGACTGGAGGGTGTGTGATTCGTATTTTTATAGGCTGTATTAGTGGGGTTGGGCTGCTGAATCGCTGATTTCGTTGGTGTTAGGCTGCTCAAGTCAGTGCGTTTTGGGCCCGCTTGGAGATTCACTGGGCTGGTCCCCAGTAGCAAACTAGCCGAGCTATTAGGGTCTAAATCAGAAGACGGAGAGGTAGATTTTCTCCCTGATGGAGAGCCGGCCAATGTAGCAGTGTGTAAAAACTCCTCGGAGGGAATTGAGGTTTGGGGCTCTTGTGGCAGTTTCACTGTCCCATTTCCCTTGATGTTGCTCTTCACACTGTCCAAAAGTGATCCCAGAATTTCTGGGAGAGAGGAGAGTTTATTAATTATTGGAGAGCAGGAACAGAGATTCGAGTTATCCTGCGGCCCTGCAGGCCTTTCAAGAGAGCTTAGCCTGGAGCCCAGGTCAAACAATGCTGAGGCCAGAGTTTGAATTAGGTCAATCTGCAGTTCCATTTTCTGAGATTGCCAAAGCATGGCTGCAGCAATTGCGTCTTGCTTTACATGAAGTCATGATGTCAGCGAGACCGAAATAGAGTTTGTCGAGCCCATGGGAGCGAACACAGGTAGCTCTTGCTCATCTTGCATAGTACTAGAGGAGTTGGAATGCGAGCTGAGGCCCGGTGTGTGGGCAAGGGATTCCTCAATTCGGGCTTCCAGAGAGGCCAAGAATCGCTTAGATGACAGGGGGCTTTCAAACTTTAGGCTCTTTTTTAAGGATAAAGGGTCCTTCTGGCTGATTTGGAGAGCACCTGAACCTAGGCTGCATCGTGATAAGGGCTTAGGTGTCAAATCTACCATGTTGCAGTTATCAGAGTATTCTGGAAAGGTAGAGGGCGCTCTGCTGTGGACTTGGACTTGTAGCTTGGCCGCGGTATTTATTACAGTGGTGTTTGTAATAAAGTTTGTAAAGTCTGAGCTCGGGACTGGTTCAGGTAGGTTCCCCAAGCCAGTGGAAAGGGCACTTGGTGAAACAGTGGGGCTGTTGTGGGTCGTGGTGGCGTCGTCCTGGGAAAGCGTACACACCTGAGGATTCTCATGTGAGACAAAGGCTTTAGGCGAGGATGAATGCGGATTTTCCGAAGGTGAGCATTTGAAGCGGACAGGGCTGGGGGCGGAAAGATTGTCATGGCCCAGGATATCCGCATTTGTTTCTGCGTTGTCCTGTGATACTACGGTGGGGGGAGAGCCTGTTTGAGGAGTGGAGTTGCCGAAAAAGTCACTGATCCGAGATTGTGACGACAAGCCACCAGTGTGGAGAGTTTTGACCTGGGGTGGTGGCAACTGCTGTTGGACGGCCCCTGGGGAGACGGCACGTAAAACGGTGCCCTTTCTCCAAGGTAATTTCCTAAGCGGCTTTGAGGTCTCCATAGCGATCCCGCGAATGTTACAGCTTTCACTCTCCCTGGTACCCTCCAGGAACTATGGCAGCCCAGGACTAATGGTAAAAGAGCTGCAGATGGCGCAATCCACCAGACGATAGGCCTACGACGGCAGCAGGCCAAGAGCAGTGCGTCAAATTGCTAACAGTGCGACACAGCTTTCCCGGCTTTCGCAGATTTCTGCTGCACGGGTTTCCACCGCACTCCCCAGTCTCCTTGCCTCCCCCTTGTCCCCCTCCAGCGGGGGGGCTCAGCACTTGGCGGGCTGCGGGGAGGGGCGGAGAGGAGAGGCTCGCTGCTTACTGCTTGTTCGTGAAGTTAGGGTCTGGCTCTCCGGCTCTCTGGCGTTTAGCTCTCCACAGAGCACAATCCTCAATTGCAGCAGCGACCCCTATCCACAGCCACAATCCGATTTGCCGACCGCTAATGAGGGCAAGATGTGGTAAATAAATAATTAATTACCGGATCTATTTTTGACTATAATCAATAAACGGGTAGCTCAATAAATAAGAGTCAAGATTCGAGGTAGCTGAAGTTTGACAGGCTTTAATAAGCATAAAGGACAGGAACAGGACAGCCTGTACGGGAATGGGATGGCAGCTGCCGGGGGCAGGAATAGGCTAGCTTTTAATAACAGTACATTAGTATATATAGTTAAACAAAATACATTGCATTCAATACAGTAGGCGTAGCAGTAGGCGGAGTTTGTAACAGTCGCGAAAAGTGGGTGTAACAAGAGGTGTGTACAGGGCGTATACATAGACATGTGATGTAAACGTAACAGAATATGTCATAAACGGGGCGGAAACATGGAGGGGGCTACCTGAGCAGCTGGGAACTCTAACCTAGTGGTGCGCGCAAACTGGCAATGACGTGTTACCAGGAAGAACTGGGGGCTATGACTTCTGCGCTAGAAGAGGAGACTAAAGTCTGGAGTGTCAGAGCGACATGTACCTAAAGCCTATCTAGTATCTGGTGTTTAGAGAACATGTTGATAGAATCCAAAAGTTATCAGGGCAAAGGCTAACAGACACTAAGACTGGTGCATGCATAATTCTACATATAGTTCGTGTGCGAGGAATATTCTATAATATTAATACAGTATTTCTCTTACATGGAGACATAAAGGCTAGACCATGACGGAAACTATTGATGCGATTCAGTAGCTTAGGAATGCAGAGAAGGAGGGCTGGACTGATAACTAGAATCATAACATACTCTTGGCAGACTGGGAGGCAGAGCCAGGCCGAGCCGGGCACTGCGAGGCATGAAGTAAGTGAAGGGTCAGGGATACAGGTGGGGGCTGTATCGCTCCTCGGAGGGTTCAGGAAACAGGAGCTGAATCTGAGTCCGGGCCCTTTTGAGGCCTAGAAACGGGGATAATTCAATGAATTAACGTGCACACTGTAAAACGTGGCAACGTAGCTTTACATAGGCCTAATATTCGTTGTATTCACGAAGAATGGAAACTGGCATACTAGAGATGGACACAACTGTAATTGCGTCTTTAATCGATAAGAAAGGGAATACATGCATATCGATCATGCACATATAACATAAGGTGGGAACCACGTAGGCACGTATAACATGGCAAAATTTACTTTTCCACATTCCCTCCTTGTGCCCTACGTTTCCATCACGAAACATCAATATTCATGATACCATCTATCATTTCATATAGCATCAGTTGCTCGTCTCGAATTGTCTTGGAACGGGACTTAGGACTAGGAATACAAGAGGTAGCACAAATGCCGCAAATCGCAGGGCCACATTGTATACAGAGGCAGCAACTGAATATGATCATTACTGCAATACCTAGGAATGACAATACTTTCCATCCCCAGGCAGATATGATACTCCAGAGCCAACCGGACCATGTCCAGGTGCCTGGATTCTGGTGTAACTGATGGGCAATTTTATGAAGTCTGGTTATAGCTGAATAAACAGACGGCGCGTTATTAGGAATGAAAATGCAGCAACTAGATCCGATGACTCTACATGCTCCTCCTCTATCGGCCAGTAAGACGTCAAGGACGAGACGATTTTGGAGCACGACAAATCTCATAGCAGATTGCTCTTCGGTTAAGTTACCTAGAGCAGAAGTAGTCTCATTCACTACTGCTTCAAGGGTTCTGGTTAATCTACGGATTAGCTTACTATTCTGGATAGGTCCTATAAAGAAGAAGAAACCTTTATTGAAGTCTGTATACTGTTCTAGAGCAGTTTCAGTTTGATCGACAATCGGGGACTCAATCTCCCTTCTATGTCTGACGTGTACTAGATGTGTGTTTCTATGATAATCAGATGGGGCTAGAAAAACTGGTGGCAGTAGGCAATGTAACATGTTCCATCCCAATCGAGGGGCAGACGAACATATGCGGTCTGACCACAAACAAAATAAGAATGACGTGAAGCTTTGAAAATAGATTTCCCACTGTCACTATACTCGATAGTAGTAGTACAATCACTATGTCCTACATGTGCGGAACCATTCTTTCTGACACATAATTTGCCTTTGACTGGTAGTACTGAAATAGCAGGTAAATCTGGAGTAGTATCGGACTGAACATTCAATACCATAAAATTCGAAGAATAATTACCTAAATTGTAAACTTCATTTTCTAGATCTAACCCTGTTCTATGGGGGAGACCTTGCTTGTCTGGAAACATGTTCTGTTCAGAAGGGACATATCATTGGAAGATGACGTTAATGTGGACCATGCTCCACACGAACCATTATGTGAAAATGGATAAGGAAAGAGTGGCAGAACTCCCTTCGGTGTCTGGAAAGGGGGAAGTCGACCACACACCCAACAATTAGTGGCATTGCTGGTCTGGTGTGAATAGTGTAACATTCGGATGAATGTATTATTACGCATAGCAAGACGATAGGATAGCTCGTGAGGAGGCAGATCACTAAATGTGTGCTCTACTGTAGCATTAGCAAACTTATTTATATGAGAAATTGGAAAACATAAATGTAATGCATAACTTGTGCAGGTAACCATCAAACTTAGAAACAATAAGAAACTTAGAACAATGATACATTTGATAGAGTTTTGACTAACTCTCTCACTATGGGGGTCTATCTCATACATGTCAGATACCTGTCTAACCGTTTCACCCGAGAGGGACTTAGACAATTAAACTGGCTGACTTATTTTACTAGACCGGAGCTTTAACTTATACTCCTGTTGCGGAGTTTTCTCTAACAGAGGAACTTTCAGTTCAGGATTCAGATCAGAGTCTGGTTTCAGGCAGTCTTTAGAAATGTCCTTTGCAAATGTTTTTTCTCGAAATCCATGGAATTTCTTGATGTGGGACAGATGGACCCACCCCTTGCGGCCTTCCAACTTCACGGCCGTGCGGGTGGTCAGGAGGACAAGTCGCGGCTCCTTCCAACGAGGCTCCAGCGGACTTGAACGATCAAAGTTCCTTACAAGGACAAGGTTGCCTGGAATGACCTCATGCGGTTTCACTTCAGTATTGTCTGGAAATGCAGCGGCAACCTGTGAACGACAAGAGTGTAGGGCAGACATCAAGGCAGCTAGGTAATCTGTCAACATATTACTGGAAACATCTGTAATACTGCGGGGTCTAGGTGTACCCCACATATTTGGGGGGCGGCCGAATACGACCTCATAAGGGGACAGACCTGATCTGGAATGTGTAACCATCCTCATGAAGAATAAAGCAACTGGCAGGGCAACTAGCCAGTCTACACCTTTCTCTTTACAAACTTTCGCAATACGGACTTTCAGAGTTTGATTATGTCTCTCTACGAGACCGGCTGCTTCAGGATGGCGCACACAATGGAACTTCCACTGGTACCCTAACAGAAGGGAAACATGTTTCATCAACTCGGATGAGAATGGCTGGCCGTTATCAGAATACACGACCCTAGGGAGTCCATAACGGGGAAAGAATTCACGAACCAACTGCCTGGCAGTGGTCGCGGCTGTGTAATCTGGAACTGGATATGCTTCTGTCCACCTGGACAAAGCGCATACAACTACGAGGACATACTTGAAACCTCGACATCGCTCCATCTGAATATAATCCATCTGGAGGACTTCAAAAGGGTGGTCAGGGGGTTGGAATCCACCTTGTTCCACCGGGACACTTTTACCTGGATTGAATTGACAACATATCATACAAGTACGGACTTTCTGCTTGGCTGCAGCTCGTAAGTGCTTGTTGAACCAAAGGTTCTGTATACTGTCTAACATGGCTTTTTCTCCTAGATGTGCTGGACTATGTGCGGTATTAATAATGACTTGAACCATAGAGTCGGGGAGAAACCATGTGGCTTTTCCCTTCGTCACCCATCCTTGATCTGTCTGGACCCCTCCTTGTTCGGACCATTTCTTGATTTCTTCGGAAGTGGCATGTAACTGTATGTCTATGACATCTTGTGTAGGGTCCTTAACTGTCATACAAGTAGTCTGTTCTGGAGTGGATGTCTGTGTCTTGTTAACTGGAATGTCTGGAGTCTGAGCTGTAAGCTTGGCTGTTCGATCGGCTAGATCGTTACCTTGGGAAATGATGTCAGTAACTTTCGTATGTGCCTTGCACTTCATGATAGCAATAGCTGTCGGTAAATGTATTGCATCTAACAGAGCTTGAATGAGGAGACCATGCTGGATCTTGGTTCCATGAGAAGTCATGAAACCTCTCTCCTGCCAGAGTACTCCGAAGTCGTGTACAACTCCGAATGCGTAACGTGAATCTGTGTATATGTTAACTTTCAGGTCCTTGGCACGTATGCAGGCTTGGGTCAGAGCAACTAGCTCTGCTGCTTGAGCAGACAGGGTGTCAATACGGTGTGTTTCTATAACTTCGGTTTCAGTAGTCACTGCATACGCGGCTACTAGTTCTCCTGTACTAGTTCTCATACATGAACCATCCACATAAAGTGTCAGGTCGGGATCAGGTAATGCAATGTCTGTCAGGTCTTGTCTTGGCTTAGTCATAGTGTTAACAACTTCCACACAGTCATGTGTGGCAGGATTTGAAGTAACTGACGGTAACAGTGTAGCAGGATTTAGAATGTTGCAGCGTCTGATTTCTATGTGTGGCTGGAACAATGTCAGTTCATAACCTGTTAAACGTGCAATGGTCAAATGCTGAGTCTGTGTTCGGTTTAAAAGAACTTCCACGGAATGTGGAACTTGTACTGTCAGGGAGTGTCCTAATACTATGGAATCACTTTGTCTGATAGCTAGAGCTGTAGCTGCAACTGACTTGAGGCACGCAGGCAGAGCCTGGGCTACTGGATCTAATGTGCTCGAAAAATAAGCACAGGGCTTGTACTGTCCTGCTTGATCTTGTGTGAGAACAGATAATGCAGTACCATCACGTTCTGTGACAAAAAGTGTAAAAGGCTTACTGTAGTTCGGTGTTGCTAGAACAGGTGCTTGGCATAAGGCTTTCTTTAATTCATTAAAAACAAGTGTATGTTCCTGGGTCCAAGGGAGGACAGTCGATACGGCTGCCTCCTGTGTCGTTAACTGTATCAGTGGTTTGGCTAGAAATGCATACTGAGGAATCCATTGTCTGCAATAAGAAGTGAGGCCAATAAAAGCACGTACCTCCTTCTGTGTCTTGGGCTGTGAAAGACTCGCTATTAACTGGATACGGTCTGGTGTCAACTGCCTACCCCACTTGGACAGTAAGTGGCCTAAGTAGATCACTTGCTGGACACAGAATTGTAATTTGGAAGGGGACACCTTGTGCCCCTGCTCGGCCAGGAAATACAGGACTGTAAGTGACGCACGCTCGCAATCACGTTCAGAACGGGCTGTGATCAGTAGATCATCGACATACTGGAGCAGGGCAGTGTCAGTTGGCATGTGAATATTGTCTAGTTGTCTCTTAAGTGCTTGACTGTAAATACTAGGACTTTCTGTGAAACCTTGAGGAGCTCGTGTAAATTTATAGCTCCTTCCATTTAAACAAAAACCGAAAAGGTACTGGCTGTCTGGATGAATGGGGACACTGAAAAATGCATTTTTGAGATCGATGACAGTGAAAAATGTAGCTTCAATGGCTGTCAATAAGGATGAGATATCTGGGACTACTGGATACTGGGGTATGATACATTTATTAAGCTCTCGAAGGTCAATCACTAATCGATATACTGGAGGTGCATTTGGATCAGTACGTTTCATGACTGGAATGATAGGAGAATTACATACATTGGAGTCAGTTTCTACAACCACTCCTTGAGCAATGAGCTCGTCAATAATTTTGGATAAGGCTGCTACAGCCTCAGGTGGCAATCTGTACTGTCTGATTCGTGGCAAGACTATACCTTGCTTGAGAGTCACACGATGGGGTGTGATTTGCATATAACCTACATCAGTTGGACCTTGCGCCCATAAATGCTGCGGTACATTCAAGAGTCTTGGATCAAAATCACGTAATACATAGTGACCTTTAAAGTCACGCAAAAACAATCTGATTCCTTCTGGGGAACAGCAAATAACTGCACCTAATTCTTTCAATGTTTTAATGCCTAACAAATTTTCTGGACATGATTTCGTAAGTAACAAATCAGTAGTTCGGGGCAATGGACCAACTTCTAGAGTAACTGGTTTTGAAATCTCGTTAACAATCGGCTTTCCTGAAAATCCAAGGGAAACATTTCTAGAGCCTGAGAGCGGAGCCCCTGGAACCTCGTCATGACTGATAGTAGTCCTACTTGCCCCTGTATCAATCAAAAACTTTCTGTCTTTCCCTAATACTTGACTGTGTACATAGGGACCCTCTTGATCTACAGGTATCTCGATGAGAGGCAAGCCTACCTCCCTCTCTAGGCTGTTTCATGAATACTGCTGATACTCTGCATACTCTGACTGGGCATACTGGTACATCTGTTGTGTAACATGCTGTGTTGCAGCAATAGGCTGCGGCGCTGGAACTGTCTGTTGTGCATTCTGTGGTGACTGAGAAGTCTGTGAAACTTGTTCTTGTCTAGGCGGACGTGGTCTTTCTTTAGTCTTACCAGTGGCTATGTTGTGTTTCAGAACTGCACACTAGTTTATAAAATGACCTGGCTGTTTACAATAATTGCATGTCCCTTTAACGGGAGCTGCAGAATGACTGGCTTGATTCGGACCCCTCTTCTGACTGTCTTGTGGAACAGATTGTGCAACTAATACTTTCATTTTTGTGTCTTTCATACGTCTCCTTTCGTGTTCTTGCTCTTCCCTGATTCTGTTCTGGTGATACTGGAGCATTTGAAGCATTTGTGACGGGGTACTAGCTTGCCAGGTACTTTCGACTTTCAAAACTCGATTTTTAACTTGTGGACTTGAATTCTCGACTAGTTTGGTAACAAAAAGATGAGGGTACGACTCGCTACTCTTCTTCAAACCACTGTTAATAATAAAACATTTCTCAAATCTAGAATAAAAATCACTAGTGTCTTCATCCTGTTTCTGTTTGCATGCTGAGATTGCATCCCAATCTTCCTTTTTCGTGGCTAGTAACCTTGGCAAAACTTGTATCAATAACTCGGGCAATTCTTTACATTTGTCCCCAAGACCGGTACCTGGTACTCGTATTTTATCTTCAGCTTCTAGAGCTGTCCAATCAATCTTTTTCTCTCCCACCTCCCATTCTTTTTCCTTGAGTTTTTCATATACCCCTGCGGGCAACAGGACTTTTAGCATGTTAATGATATCTGGATACGTGTATTCTCCCATACGGAGCATGTCTTTTAATTCTCGATGGAACCCTGCTGGGTCTTTGTCGTGACAGGGAATTAACTTTTTCATCTCTAAGAGTTCCATCTTTGTGATAGGGGTGTAAACAAATACTCGTTGCATTTCACCACCCGGTGTCCTAACTGGGTGTACTTCTCGTAACGGATGCTGTCTATCTATATAAAATGGTTTACTTTCTGGGGGTGAGACATGAACAAAATGCGGATTCAGAAACGTTCGATATTTGTGGCGCTGTTCTAGAATGACACTAATTAAATCGGTACCTAAACCTTTCCATTTATACTGGAGTAACTCGTTCAGAACATCATGTAACGGACCTGGGTCAGAATGCTGTCCCTCATACAGTGTAATGAGGTGCTGGATCATATACATACCCACCAGTCGCTGCTCGGCTGGGGGCAGTTTCAGAAACATTTGTGCCACTATTTCGTCTGGAAAAGTGGTAGAATCAGTAGTCCATCGGACTGCTGATCGGGCTAGTTCTTGTTCATGCATGGTACTAAGTTCACTATAACCGATTCGTGATTTCAGAATGTGATCGGTAGCTTGAAATACTTGTTCAAGAGAACCTTGTTCTGGTGCTGGAGGATGAAAAACTTTCTTGTGTTCTAGACGTGAAAATCGGTCGGGAAGTCTAGTTCTACCTACATACGCTATTCTGGTGGGATTCTCGTCGTTTACCTCTTCAGTAGAAGAGTCGTCTTCTTTCTCGCTTACTTGTGCGGCTTTACGTTTCTCGTGTAACCTTATTATTTCCTTACGAATTTTCTTGTACATACTCTCTATACTACTGAGTGTCTTGTGTCTTCCCTCGGCTATATGATCACTCCATTTTGTCAGAACTCTCATTTCGGTCGGATCTTTAGTCGGTTAATCTTGTTTCCTTATTAAACAATTAATTAGAAATTTTAATAGCATGAGCTGGGTCTCAGCTTTCCTTTGAGACAAGGCTTCTCCAATACTTTCTGGGTCTGTTCCTGTACGGATGAAACGATATATTCTGTCTAGATCTTCTTTCATATTCGGTAGGGTGTCCAAATACTCGGTCACCCGTCTTACACGCAATGAATATATGACCATATTATCATCGCCTGGGACTGGATCATAACGGCATTCGGTAAGAGCTCGCTTGATATCTGCAACTGACTGAGATTTAGGCGTACGCTGTAACGCACGTTCATGTAATTCAAGTAACGTTACACGTTTGTGTTGCGGCGGGGTACCTGGAGGATCTCCCCCCGCGGCTCCTAAACTAGAATCGTCGACGGGTACTGTACGGGCGGGCAGAGTGACTGATGTAGCGGGTACTTGTACTGTGGGGTGGACCGGGGATACCGTAATAGGTGCTGTAACAGGTGCCCCGGTGGCTGGAGGAACAGGAATTACATTATTTACAGGAGCTGGCGGAACAGGATTTGCATATTCTGGGACTGTGTCGTCCAAATAGGACGAGAGAAAAATATCAGCTGCGGTCGGTTTGTGACGTAGCTTAATCGGAACTAATGGCGGCGGAAAATCACATGGTGCTTCCGGGGTTGCTTTCGGCAAGCCCTCGGTAAGAAGAGGATACATACCCTTAATAAGGGCATTCCTCTGTCTGTCTGACTGTTCGGCTTTAACTCGTTCACCTATTTCGATTAATTCCCTCTCTTGGGCTCTTTCCGAGGATTCTCTGCTTAATTCTGTTTTTCTGATTTCTTTTTCGGTTCTTTTATGAGATTCTTTGCGCCATAACTCGATGGCATCTTTCTGGGACTGTCTGGCTTTCTTTTTCCATAATACTTCTTCTACTCGCATGATGCACTCGGCATCCCACGTACCTGATACGGGCCATCTATACTTCTCTTCTAATTCCTTGGTGTACTCTACCCATAAGTCTAGATATAATATGGCACTTATGCCATGCTTATGATACATGAAATGACCTGGACTGTCCCTAGGCGGGACAGGAACTGCTTCCTCGAGCAGACCTTTTCTAGTTCTTAACTGACGTAACTTTGAGAACAGAGGCATAACTGAGGGTGGAGTCTGGACACAATACAATACACGATAAACACAATAATAATAACTGAAACAAATCACTCATACCACGACATTGAAAACACATGGAATAACATTTAAAATAACAGTTCGGACAAAATACTACCTGGAATACTGAGAACAGAACACATGAACTTCTCGAGAACAGAACTTACTGGAACAGAAACTTACTAGAATGACTAGATGTACTGCTAAAACAGTACGAAACTTACCGGTCCCATAAAGAGATACGTCAGGACCCGCATCCACCTAGGTGGACACTTCGTGTTGGATCTGTGTACCCAAACCCACGGACCAGAGACAAATTAATTGACCCTGTCTAGATACTACCCCAGCAACGGTACTCACCGGGCAGCAAGAACGGAAGGCCTCGGACTGGACTGGACTGCTACGACGACGGACGGACGAACTTCGGACTTCAGTTACAGGTGGGCCTCCGGATACCTCGGACCTTGGACTCTCGGCTTGGGCTCTGGTCGGGACTCGCCGCGTTCCTCCACCGCCTCGTCTGGACGCTGGACCGCAACCTCCGTCTCCTCCGTGGGCCTGAGGGATACTTGAAGCAGAAATATCTGCACGTGGCCGGTATGGTTCCGTCACGGCTGCAGAGGATCAGGGGGCCTGCGTGGCTTCTCCGGCGCGTGGGGAAAGGGCAAGGCCCTATTCGGGCGCCATTATGTGGTAAATAAATAATTATTTACCGGATCTACTTTTGACTATAATCAATAAACGGGTAGCTCAATAAATAAGAGTCAAGATTCGAGGTAGCTGAAGTTTGACAGGCTTTAATAAGCATAAAGGACAGGAACAGGACAGCCTGTACGGGAATGGGATGGCAGCTGCCGGGGGCAGGAATAGGCTAGCTTTTAATAACAGTACATTAGTATATATAGTTAAACAAAATACATTGCATTCAATACAGTAGGCGTAGCAGTAGGCGGAGTTTGTAACAGTCGCGAAAAGTGGGTGTAACAAGAGGTGTGTACAGGGCGTATACATAGACATGTGATGTAAACGTAACAGAATATGTCATAAACGGGGCGGAAACATGGAGGGGGCTACCTGAGCAGCTGGGAACTCTAACCTAGTGGTGCGCGCAAACTGGCAATGGCGTGTTACCAGGAAGAACTGGGGGCTATGACTTCTGCGCTAGAAGAGGAGACTAAAGTCTGGAGTGTCAGAGCGACATGTACCTAAAGCCTATCTAGTATCTGGTGTTTAGAGAACATGTTGATAGAATCCAAAAGTTATCAGGGCAAAGGCTAACAGACACTAAGACTGGTGCATGCATAATTCTACATATAGTTCCTGTGCGAGGAATATTCTATAATATTAATACAGTATTTCTCTTACATGGAGACATAAAGGCTAGACCATGACGGAAACTATTGATGCGATTCAGTAGCTTAGGAATGCAGAGAAGGAGGGCTGGACTGATAACTAGAATCATAACATACTCTTGGCAGACTGGGAGGCAGAGCCAGGCCGAGCCGGGCACTGCGAGGCATGAAGTAAGTGAAGGGTCAGGGATACAGGTGGGGGCTGTATCGCTCCTCGGAGGGTTCAGGAAACAGGAGCTGAATCTGAGTCCGGGCCCTTTTGAGGCCTAGAAACGGGGATAATTCAATGAATTAACGTGCACACTGTAAAACGTGGCAACGTAGCTTTACATAGGCCTAATATTCGTTGTATTCACGAAGACTGGAAACTGGCATACTAGAGATGGACACAACTGTAATTGTGTCTTTAATCGATAAGAAAGGGAATACATGCATATCGATCATGCACATATAACATAAGGTGGGGAACACGTAGGCACATATAACATGGCAAAATTTACTTTTCCACAAAGAGGCGGGCTGGGCGGGCGAGTGTGGGCACAGGTACAGACGAACAACCAGTGCCACGGCCCCCAGAACTCAGTCCTCAGCAGCGGCAGGCCCCCTTGCAAATGGGGGTAAAGGCAAGCGGAGGCACCAGAAGGGCGTGCGGGGGGGAGGCTTACCGCGAGCTCGCCCACACCAGTCCAAATGCCTGTCCAGGTGCAACTGCTGGGGGCGTACTCCGGGGCTCTGCAGCGTCCACGTGGCTCGAGGACTGCACTCCGCAGGGGACAAAGACAACTTGCCCCCTTCCACCTTACTCCCCCACCATCCGCTCGCACTTCACCGATGAAAAATCCGCCGCTTACAGGTGAGCGGGTAGGGTGGAGCGTCAGGAAGGAAGGCTGGGGTCCGGGGGGTCTAAGGCCACGGTGGTATCTCCCTCGTCGTTCTGCAAGTCAGCCGTGCATTGTGGCCAGAGTGAGTGTGAAACCACGGACTGGATCCCTCAGACCAAGTATGTTGCTGTTAGCTATTAAAATCGCCGACCACTTTGAAGTATGGACTTTAAGTTAAAAAAAAATGAGGCTCCTACTGCTTTTCCTAATTTATAGTTGGTAGCTCCTAGCTCCTGGCTCCTGGTGCCCGGCGCCTGGTTCCTGGCGCGTACAGCTCGTATGCCCAGTTCAAATAACTGCCAATGCTTGCAGCAATAACAATACCAGTTTGCTGTGTTCTAGTATATACTAGTTGTACTCCTGTATCCACAGAGTATGGCTGAGTACGGCAAACGACCACGAGACCCGGGGCCGTAAACTGCCAGGAGCACCTTCTATTGTTTTCCAGAGTTGAATGGCTAGATTGGAGTTATCTAGTTTTTCCTGCTGTCTGCCGTGCACCCACCCAAACAAGCTGGTGCCATGCCATCCACGCAGTCGACTTTGTGGTGGTCAAGTGCACGTGAGGCAGGATGATTTCTTTCCTGGGGAGAGCACAGGGTTCCCCTGTCTCTCTATGTCCCAGACCGCAGGTCGTTTCGGTTGGATAATGGTTGATGCTAACTCTGCTTGAGACAATAATCCTCACCTGCCCTCAGGTCATGTATGTGGGAGGGGGAGAGGTCCATGTTCAGTCCAGCGGGCAGCCAAGTGCACATTTAAACACACTAGTGCCGGTCACCTTCTCTGAATCACTCATCGGAGGACTTTGAAGACCGACCAGTGCCAGCTAGTGCAGAAAGATGTTTTTTAAATTCCGTGTTTAAAAATAGCACTTGTCGAAAGTGGCTATTTTCCTGTTCAGCCTTTCTGTGTGCCTCTGCCTATTTGTACAAATGATCATATAAGTACCAATAAAAGAGTAGTAGAAACAAGCATTGGCATATCCAATAGGTCTCGCCTTTGGGGCCTTATAAGTGTATACTTCACCCCTCCCACCCCTTCAGACTTCGAGAACTGGGCAACACTGAATGTGTGCTCTAAGGCTAACAGGGCAACATTCTAGTAAAAATGCCCTTTTCACTTGTATAATGTTCCGAAGCAAAATTCTTCCCAGTGAGGCTGTAAATCACAGGCTAACCTCAGCAGCAAGCACAATGGAAACAAAAGGAGTGAAAAAGCTCCACACTACCAAAAGGTAGTAGTATTCAGGAGCTTTATGCCCGCAAATTTCCTCGGCACTTCCTGCCATCGACGATGCTGTCCCCCTCATTGATGGAATGTCAGTAGTGAGATTGCAGATTGCAGATTGCAGTGAGCAGAGTCCAGGAAGTGGTAAGGAGACAGACTAGTGCTGTCTCTTCCCAAGACAAAAAGTTGTTTAAAAAACGATTTTCATTTTCTGTGTTTACTGTCTATGCCTGTGGCTGTTAGTTAAAAATTGTATTTTTAGCCTGCCTGTAATTGCATATTTTATCACCCGTGTTGTGTTTTAAATGTGTGGTTTTCCCTGCCCATGATTGCTTTCATTTAGTGTGTTGAATTGTGGGATTTGCAGTCCAACCTCTGTAGTTTGCCCCTCTCATTCCTTGATGACAAATCTGTTTTCCCTCCAAATTGCTCCTTTGCTCTGTGCTTAGGCCTGTGTGCTCAAACAGTGCACCCCAGCCACCATTGTGTGCTCACAAGCCAGTGAGGCCAGCCCCCCTGCCCCCCCCCCCCCTTCCCCCCCCCCCTTCCCAGCAACAGGGATTTTCTACATCAGAGGGTGCTTCTGTGAACTGCTTAAACTGTATTTACTGGTCCCTGTGCACTTCGTTTTTTGGCCAGCAGGGGGAGTAAAGCTTTATTCAAACAGTATTGTTAGATTTCGAGTTAGTGAAGCCTTTACCTGTTGAAGTCCAAAGTTGTGGATTGAGCCTGTCTGTCTCCTAGGAGATTCTGAACAGGAGCAAGCAGCTTCCAACTCCCTGGTCAGCAAACCTTGTCTGAGGTTGCTGGGACCTTATATGGTGTGCTAGTGGTTGGCACATGTGTACTCTGATTGGTGGTTGTATCTGGTGTTTCTATTGGGTTAGGGTTAATGTCCTCATTGGTTGGGTATTTGAGGCTTCTGATTGGTTTCTCGGTCTGTGATTCAATCATTGCAGGGTTGGGACTAGGGCTAGGGTTAGGATTTCTATTGGAAGTAGGGACTAGGGTTTCCTATGTTATTGGTTGTTGGGAGTAGGGTGGGACTAGTGCTAGGGTTAAACCTTTAATTGGAAGTAGCTATTTAGGGCTTTGGTGTGATTGGTTGTTGGACCAGCTGTGGGACTAAGAGTAGGGTTAGGCTTTCTATTGGAAGTAGGGAATAGGTCTACCTGTACCATTGGCTGCTTGGAATTGTGTTGGGACTAGTGGTAGGGTTAAGGTATTTATTGGATGTTTTTTGAACTGATTGGGTCATTGGACTAGGGCTA
Organism: Lissotriton helveticus; assembly: GCF_964261635.1. Lineage (NCBI taxonomy): Eukaryota > Metazoa > Chordata > Amphibia > Caudata > Salamandridae > Lissotriton > Lissotriton helveticus. The sequence goes on from NC_136063.1 coordinate 82,387,290, forward strand.
AGATTGGCTGTAAGGTCCTGGTCTCCTATTGGTTCTAGATGTTAGGGCTAGTGTTGTGATTGGATAGTGTTAGGGCTAGGGTTCCCATTGGCTGAAGGGGTCACCTGATTACTAGGGCTACAAGAAAGGCCAGGCTTAGGGCGTCTCTGCCCGGGCGAAGGGTGGAGAGGACAAGGGTAGTTGCCTGTTTGGGCCTGTTTGAGACTGGTCGGGACTAGGGCCAGAAATGCTGCCCTCTGACTCCTTCCCTCCAAAACTCCTTTTTACTCATCCATAAGCCTCTACCTACTGCTAAGACTTATAAAAAATAAAATAATCCTTCACTCTTTTATCCCTCTACTATCCTTTTTCAATCAAAATTAACAGACTAACATGTTCACTTCTCAAATTCCATATTCAATTATACTAATAACTGAATAACATATCTACTACTCAAATTACTTCATATTTATACTATACTAATTTTCAACAGAAATCCTTTATGGGTTCTGGAGTGGCGTGCTACTCGCCAGAAAAGTGCTTCAACACCCATCAGGGGTAACAAGTGCTATATGAATGCTAATCTTTCTTACCCTTTTATCCATCCGCTATCCTTCTCACTCCAAGTAACAGACTAATATCCACCACTGAAATTACCTCATATTTCACCATATTAATTCACCACTAATCCTTTATAGGCTCCCTGAATAGCATGCGTCAACAAGCGAGCGATAAATAAATACAATCCTTTATCCTACTCTATCCTTCTGCTATAATTCCAAATCCAAATAACTGACTAACCTATGTACCACTTAAAATGTACTTGCATGTTTCACTATACTAATTCAACACTAATCCTCTGTGGGTCCCGGAGTAGCGTGCTACCCGCCGAAAAAGCGCTTCGACGGGTCGTCAGGGGTAGTAAACTCTATATAAATGCAAATAAAATACAATACAATACAATACCTATGTGATCATTGGGTGCTGTGCTCAAATGAAAAAGCCCCATTAGAAAATAAAGTAGAAATGCAGGAAGCAAACGTACCTGCGACGTATGAGTGGAGAACAATGAAGGTGAGGTTTTAGGGTGGAGTGCGCGCCCCCCCTGAGATGGTGTCGCGCCCCCCTGGGGGGGCGCGCCCCACAGATTGAAGAACTCTGCCCTAGGAGGTGCCTGCTGTACACGCCATCAGCAAGCGGCAGAAGGCGCTTGAAAAGCGGAGCGGGGCAAAAAGCTCCTGGGGCATTACAATTCGAAGGAGGCTGCCAGCATACCTCTCTCATCGGGCCTGGGAGACCGCTACATCCATCTTCGGACACCTGCTGCTCCCGCTGTCTCGCTCAACACCAGCGCGAGAAGCGGAACAAAGGACCATAAATCCCGGCATCCCCTTGGAGGGGCCTGCTGTACACCCCATCAGCAAGCGCCAGGAGGCGCTTGAAAAAGCAGAGCGGAGTTCACACACCGCGGGATGCGCGCACGCCGGGCAAAGCCCGGGCCAAGGGCAGGCCCATCCAAGGCCGGAGGAGGCTGGGCTGGGCCTGCTCTCTAACCCCTGATCCCTGGGACCTGTATTTAAGGTACTGTGGCTGTGTCCTCCAAACTGCTAAACGTTTGAAATTGTCCTTTCTTTTATTGGTACCTAGTTGGCGCAGTGTGTATTACAATTGACTCTGGACTGAGAACATTGAAGATTGTTGTAGATTCCTTTGCGTACCCTGCTGTTCTTAGATAGTATTTTCTAGCATTGGTTCACTTACTTAGTATTCGTGTAGTTGTGTATATCTATAGAGCACCGTAGTGGTGCTTTCAAGAGGACCCTCTTGCATCCACTTAAAATCTAAGCCTAATAACTAACGCGAGAGTCTAACCTTAAAATATTTCAGAATGGGGAGAAGAGCATGCGTTGAGAAGAAACAGTCCCAGGTCTTGTCCACATCAAATACTAAACCCACCTCTATTGACAGGATGCTAGAAAAGGCTCTAGGAGTCGTGGCAACTGAAATCGAGCAGACCGAGAAATGACTGTCCCTGACCCCAAATCTAGAAATTGCACCAACTGACCCGAGTATCCTGCAAATTTAAGGGTTTCAATAACTGACCTCTCCAGTGTCCAAACATCAATAACAGAAGTAGTTATCTCCGAGCCACCTATGGTTATTACCCCAAACCAACCATGCAGAAAAGGCAAACCTAAACCTCAGGTGAAAGCACCTGTAAGAAGGAAGAAGCCCCAGGGTGCGACTTCTGATAATCGGAAATCTGGGATGGGGAACCTAGAAGAGAGCATGGAGACCATAAGTGATCAGCCAATGTGGGTTACAAAGCTGGTGGTGGATCTACAGATCCAAATGAGGGATATAGTTAAGGATGAACTTAGATCGTTACAAGAGAGGGTTGACGGGTTGACTGTACTTTTTAATGATTGGATAAGTACAAGGGGGGGGGTACCCATGGTATTGCTGGGCCTGAATGTGGGTCACAAGTTCAGACCACTATAAGCAATGCCTTGGTTAAACCTAGCCTCAAACCCAATGAACAAGCCCTGCCTCTAAAACCAAATGGGGAGATTTACACATCGGAGGTCATTAGAGATAGCCCTGCAAGGTCCACACCGGTCACCTCTAACCAAGCTAACTGCCCACGACCATCGTAAAAACCCATAGGGCTACAAGAATCAAATAATAGGCAGGCTGGTGGAGGTGTCTCTACAAATATAGAAGCCACCAACCACATTTTCTCCCTCCAGTTATAAATCTACCTCCTGCATCAACTCCGTATGTTCTCATTCTTGCAGGTATCCCTGAATGTAGAAGGGATCAATCTGAATCCCACCAAGAATTAAAAAACAAATGTGTTCACTGGCTTGTAAACCACAAATATTTTGGTTATGAGGATGTGGAAGAGATCCTAACCACACGCAGGGTGGGATGGATAGGCAGACGATATAAGGACGTACATGGAGATAGCATAATAATTAATTTTAGAAATCTGTCTGACCCAAAAATGTTTTGCTAGAGAGGATGGGAGAAAAATGGGTGGTGTTCAAATATTCCCTTTGGGTTATTTCTAACCCCCTAATAGGCCCTACCATGACATCAGGCACTCAGAGCGGGGTTGGAGAAATTACCCTAACAACCGTGAGTTGACTTATCAACACTGGCAAAAGCAACCTATTTTTAACATTTCCACTGTAAATAGATTTAGCTGCTTGGATGGAGTAGACTTACTAAAGGAAAACTCCTCTATTATTAAGGTACAAATATGTCCATCCCAAATAGAAACCCAGACCCAGGTTAGTGATATAGGACCGTGTATCCCGCGTGGGGAGGGCCCAACCTGTGGAAGCATGAGCGGCTCCCCTGGTTGCATCCACGAAGGCAGTGACTCGGTCCCGAGGGATAATCTCAAATTTTGTTTATCCGTGGGGTCTAATTTCAAGGATGAAAGTGGAAAGACAGAGGCTGTATGGCAAGCACCCCCCCTAGTGCCTGATGCACCGAATCCCCCTAATCGTTCAAAAACAAGGGTCCTATCATGGAACGTCGCAGGTCTGAATAATAAGATAGTTGATCCTAATTGGGGCTCTTATTAGTCAATTCGAGATCCTCATGTTTCAGGAAACATGGGCTAGAGGGGTGGTCCCCAAGTTGGGTTTTGCCACCTTTAGCATTCCCGCAACATCGGGGGGTAAAAGGAGACCACCGGGAGGCCTTAGCACTTGGGTGTCAGTCCATCTAGGATGTATGGCCAAGCAGATTGACACAGGATTGAACGATATACTATGTGTTATACTCCAGTTTCCTTTAAAGATTTCCGTTCTTTTAAATGTATATTCTAGACCTATGGTTCTGGGAAAAGAGTCTATCACATTGGAAGAACTAACTATGTTCTTAGGTACCATTGCTAAAAACCACATGGTGATCTTAGGAGGGGATTTCAATTGCCAGTTCGAGCTACTAGAGGGAATGCTCCTGGACAGCCTATATGATGAGGATAATTTTTCGGCAATCCCGGAGTCTAGATGTTTACCAGTTAAAAAATGGTCCCCTCTTGTGATTTAGATGAACTGCCTTGTCTTGAATCACTCCCTAAGAGCTTGCAATGGTAGAACTTTGTCTGAAACATCAAGTAGCTATACCTTCTATAGAAATGACTGTGGCTCCCTATTAGACTACATCCTAATTGACTCCAAATCCTGGGATAGGTTAATCGATTTTAGGGTCGTTCCATGGCTAGATAGTGACCATCATGCGCTAGTAATTGAACTAAAGGAGTTTAAGCCTGTTAGCGTCCCTAATCCAGATAACCCTATTGATGCCAGATTGACACTTTCCAACTGTAGGCGAAGAGTGCGATGGACCGACTTCAGTCAATCGCAAGATAAATTGAGTACTTTACATGAAGCCCTGGTCCCGGTGCTCCTTACGGCATCCAACTCATCAACTCACTATGGAGCAGGTGTAGATCTTGAGCTGGTCACAATGAATCAAGCTAGATTAGGAGAAGACGCATTGGACTTCTTCTATCCCAAAAAAACAAACCAGCCTAGTAGGATGCCCCCCCACCCTTGGTATAACGATCAATGCCGCAAAGGCAAAAGATCGTTGGTATCGTCCGTTAAGGCTAATGAACGTCTGCAAATTAAACCTGCTAGGACGGTATATAAAGTGGCCATCTTGGAAGCCACAAAAGGGCGGGAAATGGAGAAGTGGGATGCTCTGAGAAGCGCCTTGGGGGGCCAGCGACATGAGGACCTTTTGGAAAGTTGTCAACACTGGTAGTTCTGGTGTTAAAACAACGGCAGATCCAAATCTGGATGAAGAAGTCTGGCGGGAACACTTTGAATCCCTCTATTCCAAGGAAGAAAAATTGACTGATGAGATATCTGAGGGACGCCCTATGGGGATTGACCATTCCCCCAAACTGAGGGAAACGAAAGAACCCCATGGCGATAGCTTTAGTATAAGTATAAGTCTAAATTAAATCAAGGGAGCTTTAGTAAAAAGTGCCCCAGGCAAAGCACTTGGCCTAGACAAAATCCCTGGGGACCTTTTCCGCATGAACCAACTGACTGGGTTCCATATCTTTGGGTGCTATTTAATGCCTTAACCGCGGAGGTTTTTCCGCCGCGGTGCGGGTGTTCTATTAGGTGGGCGGGGCTTCGGCAGCACTAGGGAGGTAGTGCTCCCAACGGCCGACGGCAGCACGCAAGGGGTTAATGCCATACTTCAGGGCATGAAGATTCCCCCCAGTTGGGCTGGAGCAGAAATAATTCCCATCTATAAAAAAAAAAGGCTCACCGCTCCTGCCAATTAACTACAGGCCAATTAGCCTGATAGACATCACACAAAACATCTTTGCGAGTGTATTGCTGTTTAGGTTACAAACTTGGATGGAGGAACGGGAGATATCCCCTTTACATGCGGGGTTTAGGGAAAAACTGTCCACTTTTGACCAAATACTCAGGCTTTAACTGTTATACTGGAAGACCTTGTGTCTAGAGGGTGGCAGCCTCTATTTAATATTTGTAGACCGGAGGTCAGCCTTTGATTTGGTCCCAAGGGAAAAACTTTGGACAGTCCTCCATGAGATGGGGATTCCAACATATCTTACCCATCTCATTAAGCGGTTGAACGAGGATAACTTTGCCCAAATCAGGTATGGCAAGGATGGAAAGTTAACTGCACCGATCCCGATCAAACGCGGTGTTCGCCAGGGCTGTGTGCTCGCCCCCACTCTCTTCAGTCTTTACATCAATGTCTTGATAGATTATTTATTAGTCGAGAAAGACCTTGATGCACCAAAGTTAGCCTCCCGAAAAATCCAAGCAATGATGTTTGCTGATGATACTTTATTAGTTTCCAAATCACCTATGGGGATCCAAAGGGTACTCAATAAATTTTAAGTATTCTGTAGTGAAAGAGGATTAGAAATGAATCTACAGAAAACCAAATTCATGGTGTTTAATAGCCCCAAAAGCACACGAGCAAACCCCTCATTAAATAGTAAACCCCTCGAAAGAGTTTCCTCTTTTGACTATCTCGGCCTCACAATCACAGAAACTATGGATTGGGGGGCACAAATTAAAAAAAGTCATTAAAATTATCACAATCATCGGGAGATATTATGAAGGTCTTCTGTAAGTCTAGCCAGAAACCAGTGAGTCCAGCCATTGAAATATATAAGGCCCAAGCCCTGGGAGGGGCTTTATACGGTGCAGAACTGGGGGGCTTTACAAGTCCCAAGAACTTAACGCAGGTAGAGAACAACTTTCTGAGACCGTTAATAAAGCTCCCACGGAGCACACCGTTAGTTTCCCTCTGATTAGATCTGGGTCTTATGGCAATTGCTGATGTAACCAATCTTAAACCCTTATTGTACTTGCGTCGCCTGTGGGTCACCCCAGAACTTTTATCGTACAGGGAGGAAATAAAAGAAGTAATGAACCTAAGGGGGCTGCCAAACTCCCGTGGCTTGCGTACATAAAGCACATGCTGGTCAGTATGAGGCTGGGGGAACTTTGGACTGATCCTGAGTCTGCCTGCTCCTTACTCCCGCCTAGGAAATCATTAAAGGCCTATTATGAAGAGTATAAAATGGCACAGCTTCATAGTAGCCCCCGAGTAGGTAAGGTAACCTCAGCCTTTCTAGATGTCAAAGATAGGTTTAGCTTTGAGCCGGCCCTAGATGATATCAAGCCGGCAGCTGCTGGAAAGCTTTACTTCAGTTTAGGCACGGGGTTTTGCCCCTCCGTTGTTTCACATACAAGTGGCGGGGTTTGCAAGTTTTGAGGTGCACGGCATGCGACTGTCCTGAAGAGTCAGTAGTCCACGTGTTTTTTAGCTGCCTTGGCTACTACAAGGCAAGAAAACGATGGCTGGTGCAGATTTGTAGGAACCTTGGTACTAGACGTTGCTCTGAGTCTTTCAGGATACTGAAAAATGATTGCAGTACCCCGATTGTTTACTCAGTGGCAGGTTTCCTATTTTCCATGTGGTGTACACGCAGGATGTTCATAAAAAGTCTCTAAAAAAGAGCTAGGATGTGTTTTTTGGTTGATATGAAGCAATCTTATTATTATATAGCCGGGTAAAATACCTATCTGTGGTTCTCTCCGTCAGTTTTAAAATTAGGCCTTGTTTTTAATATAATTTGATTATAGTGAGCGTGTTCGTTGGCCCCTTAATTATGCTATAGGGGAACCATAATTTATTAGTCTACTTCCGCAATTACTGTAAAAAAATCATGTACAGAAGTAGCCTGTATTATAGGGGGCTCTTAGTGCTAGGACCCATTATCTGTAGTATGATAAGAATATTGGTCATCTTTTTTAGAAATTCTTTTTATGTAAATTATTTATTTATTTGCGTTATGCACTTTCCAAAGGTGAATCCTTGTTCTTTGCCTTGAATAACCCTCTGTGATTTTCGCTTCTTTTTGTCCTCCCTCAGTTTAAAATGCCTACAATTCTTATTAGTTCACAGAGCGTGGAATCCATTTACTTTGCATGTGTGCCAATAATGTTCATAAATGTTTTTTTATTTCTTTTTCATTATATGTAAATGATTTTTGATGTAGATTTAAATGTATTTTTATGCATTGTGTTTGTACTTTTGAGGTCATATTGACCGAAATAAAGTTTATTGAACTGAACTGAAAAAAGTATTTACAATAAAAAAAAATCCGCATTTTTCTTTTGTTCTTGCAATGCTGGCAACTTGTTTCTAACAATTCCAATGGTTGTTTGTTAAAGCTTTTTTTTGAGGGGGCATAAACAATCCGAGGGTGAAGGTTGGGAACTAGTACCTGTATTATAACACTAGCAGCGGCCAGACGCTAGGGGAGACTGAACAGATGCCAATTCTGAGAGCAGGCAGTGCTGAGTGATGCTGAGGTGGTAGTGGTGACTGGTGCGGAGACACTGTTGAGGTGATGCTGAATGATACTCGGGTCTTGCCGGGTGATGATGATGATGTGGTGGTGTACTAGTGCAAAGGCGATGCTGAGTTGTACTGATGTGAAGCTGAGTGATGCTGTGCTGGTGCTGAGTGATATTTTGTGGCACTGAGTGATGCTCTGGTGGTGCCGAGTGATGCTCTGGTGGTGCCGAGTGAAGCTCTGGTGGTGCCGAGTGAAGCTCTGGTGGTGCCGAGTGAAGCTCTGGTGGTGCCGAGTGAAGCTCTGGTGGTGCCGAGTGAAGCTCTGGTGGTGCCGAGTGAAGCTCTGGTGGTACAGAGTGAAGCTCTGGTGGCGCTGAGTGAAGCTCTGGTGGCGCTGAGTGAAGCTCTGGTGGCGCTGAGTGAAGCTCTGGTGGCGCTGAGTGAAGCTCTGGTGGCGCTGAGTGAAGCTCTGGTGGCGCTGAGTGAAGCTCTGGTGGCGCTGAGTGAAGCTGCGGTGGCGCTGAGTGAAGCTGCGGTGGCGCTGAGTGAAGCTGCGGTGGCGCTGAGTGAAGCTGCGGTGGCGCTGAGTGAGGCTGCGGTGGCGCTGAGTGAGGCTGCGGTGCCGCTGAATGATGCTGTGGTGGTGCTGAGTGATGCTGTTAAATCTGCGAAATACTGTCGAAGCACACAGGGTCGCAGTGTAAAACGGATAGCCAATAGGTCTTGCCTTTGGTGGGACCTAATAATTGTTTAGTTTTTCAGTACAATATCCTTGGTGCAAGAACATCAAGTGTTGCATGGCTAAACAGTTATAAGGTCCCAAAGGTGAGACCTATTGGCTATGGCAATGCTTGTTCTACCTGTTCTCCTCTTTGCCACTTTCCCTCCCTCCTTCTCCCCATTTCACCCACTCACTTACCCCCTCTCTTTCGCCTCCCCGCCCATCTGATCACCTCTTCTACCCCTTCTCCCCTTCCCGTCGGAGGAGTCCGCGTGGCCTGAGAATCGTAGCGGATTTATCAGGACCCGCTGACAGAGATGGATGGAGCCCGAACTAGCAGAAAGACTTATATTTGAAGGTGAGGTGATGAAGGAGGGGCGTAAGTTCTACTGTTTTTAGGTCTCGCGTCAGCGAAAGACCTTATGTTGCCCGTTTTCGGGAATGTGGACAGGAAAGGGTGCACGAGCGCAGAGTAGCTCAGTTTTCACCTCGTGAACGCGCACAGCGCCGTGCCCCTCTCCTGTCCACATTCCCTTGCGCAAACACTCACTCACGCATGCGCACATACACACACTGCATACACACGCGCGCGCACACACGCACGCTCACACACATACACAGCCCGCCGCCCACACATGCCCGCCCTCGCAGGCCAGCCACAAAGCGAAGCCCCACTCACCGGCAGCAGGACTCTTCCTCCATTCTTCGGCTCCGGTGCTGCAACCAATCGCGCCTCTTCCTTGGGAGGCGGGGTAGGCTCCCGCCCTCCTACTGCCTGTTTCCGGTTGTCGCGCCGGCCTGCCTGACTTCCTGGTCGCAGGCCGGCAGAGTGACGGCGGTGATTTGCGGTATTTATTTATTTAGTTATTTATGCATTTTTTATCAAGTTTGTAATGTAATGATGCTCGGCTCTCGATGTTGGCAAAATGATAAATTGGTAAATACAGTGAAAGCAAATATGTGGCATGCTGTTCGACAATATAATAGTTCTTCTTGGGGAAATCTTAACATTCATTCACCCCATGGTCAGGTATCAAAAATTGCACAGATACTGGGGAACTGCTGCTCTTCGGTTGCACATAGAGACACTGTTTTTTTACACCAAGCATTGCAGCAACCTAGCGAGAAAACACAGCACAGAGACATATCTTCTAAAATTGGCCTGTTGCTGCTGTTTTCCCTTGTGCTTGTGCACTTAAAGGCTGCCTTGTACAATGCACAGCCACGAAGTGGTGTTTAGCACGGGATTGCTATTGAAAGAATACCCTACTTGTACAAATTCCTGTGTCAAGACAGACATACACTGGATGTGTTCCAAGAGAGTAGGCAATAAATTAAAATACCCCCCACTTGGAATCAAAGCTAAAATGGCACCAAATAGGTGAAGCAAGTTCTTGCGACCCTCCCCAGAAGAGCTTGCTTGTGTCTACCAGCCACACATCTATCAATTCATCCTTTCATTTTTCCATCCACCTGCTATCTTCCATTTCACATTTTCATTTTGTCTTCCATTCAATCTTCCTTACATCATTTAGTCTGTCACCATTCCGTCCATTAGTATGCCTATCCATAGCCTAACCTATCCATCCACCTACAATCCAATCCATCCATCTATCCATCCTCCCTTTCACTCAGTCATCCATTCTTTCACTTATCCATCCATCCAACCCTTTACTCCGTCCAACCATACTTTCACTTGATCCATCCATCTGCCTATCCATCCACTTATTCATCCATTCACCCTTTCACTCCTCCATCCTCCTTCCCTTTCACTCATCCGCCCATCCATCCATCCATCATCCATTCAATCCATTAAACCACTCCATTCATCCATCCATCCACCATTCATTCCATCCACCATTCACTCCATCCATCATTCACTCCATCCATCCATCCATCCATCCACCATTCCACCCATACACTCACCCTTTTACTCATTTATCCATTCACCCTTTCACTCATCCATCTATCCACCCATTCACCCTTTCACTCCTCCATCCATCTTCCTTCCCTCCCTTCCACTCATTCATCCGAATATCAATCCTTTCACTTATACATTCACCATCCAATCTATCCATCCACCATACATTCCATCCATCCACTATTACATCCATCCATCCATCCAAATATCCATCCATCGATCCATCATTCCATCCATCCATACATCCATCCATCCATACATACATACATCCTTTTACTCATCCATTCATTCATCCATTCACCCTTACACTCATCCATCCACCCTTTCACTCCTCCATCCATCCTGCCTCCCTTTAATTCAACCATCCTTATATCCATCTTTTCACTCATCCATGCATTCATCCACCATCCACCATCCAATCCATTCACCATTCATTCCATGCCCCACCCACCACTTATTCCATCCATCCATCGACCCTCGCCCCTCCCACCCTTTCACATTAAATGTGAGCCGTTGTCTGCCGAGCAGCAGACAGAAGAGGCCCATCACTAACCCCCCCTCTGCTGTAGCTGTGAAAGCAGTGGGTTGACGATTCCCATGATATGTTCTGTCTCTTTTAGGATACAGGCAATGCATTGTTTTGCTTGAGGAATGAAAACATTCATGCTTGCTAGCGCCTGCTTCAAGGAGGCCTTAGGATTTGAGATATTCTGGCTATATCGGTAGATGAGGCTTTGTATTAAAACCTACTGGCGTTTGTGGTGATCTTACCAAGTAAAGCTAACAGCCAGGAAACAGTCCCTTGACGCAAAGTGTAGCATGCACTTTAATGAAGTGTTTGTGCTGGAAGATGGACAACTTCCAAGTGCAAAATGCTTTTTGAACTGGAAATTAAAGACCAGTGTGTTACTTTGCATCAGTTTGTGTCAGCGCACATATTTAGTATATCTGGGCCATATTGTGATGGCGTTGGAGCAGGTTTGCACTTACATAAGAGGAGGAGAAAAGTGTTGAGGGTATGATGAAGTGGAGGGGTGAGGGGAGGCAGAAGGAAGGCCAGGAGGAGAGAACAGACTGGGAGATATATTTACATTGAGGATAGCAAGAAATGTTATTCGGAGAGTGGAGTGTTTAAGGCAGAGGAGGGGAGACAGGACATCCTCTCTCGTTTTTAGGTCTCGCCTAGACGAAAGCAAAAGCGAAGCTTTTGCTGTCTAGGGAGACAACTTATGTCGCCACTTTCCGGGGAATGTAGGGGAATGTGGACAGCAGACTGTGACGAGCTTGTCCTCCTGGAGATTGTAGCTCGTGAGCGCGCACGTCGCGTCGCCGTGCCTGCTATTCCCATGCACAGAAAGGCTCCCGCACGCATGCGCACATACACACACTGCATACACACAAACACTGCATACACACAAACACATACACACGCACCCCCCCTTTAACAGACACACGCGCAGACAGACACACGCACGCACAGACACACTACAACAGACACACGCGCACACCCCACCCCCACTCACCCCTCCTCCTCCGCAACACACTCACCTGTTCTGGCGGTGCTCGGCGTGCCTCTCGGGCGGCGGTTGCGCTTTGCGGGGCACTCTCACCACATGAGAGCCCCGCCTTCTTCATGCGCCCGGCCGCTCTTCACCCGGTCCCCCATCTCGGGACCGGGACTCGATCAGGAGCCCTCGGGGCTCCTCGGACAGTGGCTTCTCTCTCGCGCCGCGATGGGGGCGGGACTTCCGGTTAGGGCCGCGCTGCGATTGGCCGGCTGCCCAACCGATTCCGGGTCGTCGCAGGCAGCGCGGCGGCCCAGCTGGAACACACATTCCAACATGTAGCAAGCAGCAGCTACAACAACGCAAAGTGTTTTTTTTTTTTCTTTTTTGTGTATGAAAACACTTTGAAATATGTGCGCTACCAGTTGTAGAAAACCTTCTCAGTGCAGAGCGATAACGTGCAGCATTAACACCAAGCCTTCACATTTTAAAGAACGACACCTTTTTTAAAGAGGCCGTCATATTTTGACGAACTCTCGTTATTTACCGAATCACATGCTCATGCTGCTGCCTGGTTTGTCTACATGCACACAGGCAGAATCACTCGGTACAAAATGGCTCCTGTTCACTCGTCAGTACGGTCTTGCGCCGCCCCACCTTCCCCCTGCCAAATACATTCATTCCAAATACTGCTTATTTTTATATCAGACTGACTTCTCACATCTGGGATAGCAGGGGCACCTTCCACAGTGATTAGTGCTTCACAAAAAATAATTCTCGGCTAGCGCTCAGAAGCCTTGAAGCTTTGATTGAATGATACTGCAGTTTGATGCCCCGCAGAGAGTTGGTCCAGGAATCCTACTTGCCTGAGAACACTAAAAAATACAGGCAGTGGGTGACCATTAATGGGAGGAGGGTGTGGGCTCTGAGAGACACACGAGCCAGTGTGACATCTGTGAGGTGTCAGTGGGTGTCTGAGGAGCAGGTAATGTCCAATACACTTCACCCTGTAGTTGCGGCAGACAACTCTGTGCGCACCTGCAAAGTGGCGCAAGTTCCCTTTCAGTGGGGGTGGGGGGGTCCTCAGGTTCCTTGAAGCTTGTTGTTCATCCATCCATGCCTGTAGACTGTCTGCTAGGAAATGACCTGGAGAGTTCCCCCTGGAGGGAGGCGGAACACCAGGCTCATTTGGAGATGTTGGGTCTGCCTGAGTGGGTTTGTGTGACCACTCGGTCAATGGCAGCCGGTAGGGGTAACCAAATGGACCTGGAGCCTGAAACAGTGGCCCAGGTACCTGCCAGAAAGAGGAAGGGCAGTGGGGATGGGAAACCAGCCGCTACAATTCCCATGGTCCAGTAGGAGGCGGAACATGAGAGGGATACCCTGGAACCTATAGGGGAACAGGTAGCCAAACTGGGATACCTGCCTGGGATGACCCATTGGCAGCAAGAGGAGGTCCCTCCAGCGAGGAGTTCTGCAAGGCGCAGAGAGAATGCCCTTCTCTTATTGGTATGTGGCAACAGGCAGCAGACCAGACAGCAGGTGGGGAGTCGAAAAATCATCTCATTTACTGGGAGGATGGGTTACTCTATAGTGAGTATATGGTCGCTGAGCCCGGTGCAGCCCATGTGCTGGTGGCACCCGAGCGCTTCAGGACCTTCCTACTGGATCTGGCTCATGACTTGCCTCTTGCAGGTCATCTGGGGCATGACAAGACCTACCAAAGGCTTGTCACCCACTTTTACTGGCCCCAGCTGAAGTCGCACGTCGGTACCAGTTGCAGAACTTGCCAGGCAAGTGGCAAGAGTGGAGGGAAGTGTAAGGCTCCCCTCCAACCCTTTCCCCTGGTGAGCACCCCTTTAGAGCGGGTGTGCATTGACATTGTGGGGCCCTGGAACCGAAGACAGCCTTAGGCAACAAGTTTATCTTGGTGGACCATGCCACCAGGTACCTGGAAGCTGTCCCTCTCCGGACAATCACAGCCCCTGTGGTGGAGATCTTTTCCCGTGTGGGATTCCCCAGAGAGGTGGTCTCCTACCGGGGTACCAACTTCATTTCGAAGTGCATGAAGTCTTTTTGGGAGGAGTGCAGGGTAACTTACAAGTTTACCACTCCTTACCATCCTCAAGGGAATGGGTTGGTTGAGAGGTTCAACCGAACCCTAAAAGGCATGATAATGGGCCTTGCAGAGCCCATGAGACAGAAGTGGGACCTCTTTTTACCATGCCTGTTGTTTACCTACAGGGAGGTGCCCCAAAAGTCCTTAGGGTTCAGTCCCTTTGAACTCATGTACGGCCACCGTGTTAGAGGACCTCTCAGTCTGGTGAAGGAGGGTTGGGAGAAATCCCCTGGTGAGACCCCCCAGGATGTGTTCATCTATGTGCTGGCCTTCCGCAACCAGACTCAGCGCTTTAGGAAACTCGCTCAGGTGAACCTGGAAGCTATCCAGGAAGAAATGAAAAGGCGGTATGACCAGAATGCCACTCTGGTAGAATTTCAACCTGGGCAGAAGGTGTGGGTGATGGCACCAGTGGAGCCTGGGCCCTATGAGGTGGTGGAGCGCAAGAGCGCTGTAACCTACCTGGTTGACTTGCAGTCTCCTAGGAACTCTTTGAGGGTCCTACATGTGAACCGCTTCAAACCACACTTTGAGAGGTCTGATGTGACAATGCTCCTTGCTACAGATGATGGGATGGAGGAGGAAAGTGACCCTCTTCCTGACCTCTTGTCAGCCAAGGAGCAGGATGGGTCAGTGGATGGGGTAAACCTCTCTCCCACACTGACCCCAGAACAGCAGAGGGACTGTTGCCATGTGTTGGGTCAGTTCGCCTCCCTGTTCTCCCTGACGCCAGGAGTCACCGATTGGTGCGTCCATGATGTGGACACTGGGGACAGCCTACCTGTGAAGCAGAAGTTTTACAGTGTAGCTGACAAGGTCAGGGCCAGCATCAAAGAAGAAGTTTCCAAGATGTTGGCACTAGGGGTAATTGAGCCCTCAAGCAGTCCATGGGCTAGCCCAGTGGTTTTAGTACCAAACGCTGCTGCACCCGGTGCCACCCCATAACTCAGGTTTTGGGTGGACTACCGTGGGCTCAATGTGGTCACCAAACCTGACGCACACCCCATCCCCAGAGCTGATGAGCTCGTGGATCGGCTGGGCGCTTCCCAGTACCTCCGTACGTTTAACTTAATTTCTGGGTACTGGCAGATTGCCTTAACTGAGGGGGCCAAGGAGAGGTGAGCGTTTTCAACGTCAGAGGGGCACTACCAGTTCCGTGTCATGCCCTTTGGGTTGAAGAACGCCCCTTCCACCTTCCAAGACTGATCAACCAGGTACTGTCTGGGCTGGTGGAATTCAGTGCCGCATACCTGGATGACATTACTGTGTTCAGCTCCACTTGGGAAGAACACTTGCAACACCTCTGTGAAGTGTTGAAGGCTCTGCAAAGGGCAGGCCTCACTATCAAGGCCAGTAAGTGCCAGATAGGGCAGGGATCTGTGGTGTACTTGAGACACCATGTAGGGAGCGGCCAGGTGGCGCCCCTCCAAGCAAAGATTGATACCATTCTGGGTTGGGACCCCCCCAAGACCCAGACAGAGGTGAGAGCCTTTTTAGGACTCACTGGGTATTACCACCGATTTGTCAAGGGATACGGCAGCATTGTTTCCCCGTTGACAGAGCTGACTTCAAGGAGGCAACACAGGAAGGTGATCTGGAACTATGCCTGCCAGACCGCGTTTGATGCCCTGAAAGCTGCCATGTGCACGGCACCCTTGCTCAATGCGCCTGACTTCTCGAAAGCGTTTGTGGTGCAGACAGATGCTTCAGAGGATGGAGTGGGAGCAGTACTCTCACAACTGAACGACGAGGGCTTAGACCAACCCGTAGCCTTAATTAGTAGGAGGCTTCTTCCCAGGGAACTGAGGTGAAGTGCGATTGAAAGGGGAGCTTTTGCTGTGGTCTGGGGGCTGAAGAAGCTAAGGCCCTACTTGTTTGGTACTCACTTCCGGGTTCAGACAGACCACAGGCTCCTCAGATGGTTGATGCAAATGAGGGGTGAGAACCCAAAACTGTTGAGGTGGTCCATCTCCCTACAGGGAATGGACTTGACGGTGGAACACCACCCTGGCACAGAACAAGCCAATGCTCTGTCCAGGTTTTTCCGCCTTAGTGATGAGAACTCCCAAGACGGTGGGTAGTTCTCCCCAATTTTCAGCTGGAGGGGACAGGTGTTGGACCTGGCATCCTTGGCGTGGTTTCCCCTGACTTTTTGCCTCTACCTCCTGTATTTTGTAACATTGTGCTGAA